>NC_090440.1:1166317649-1166953649 GCF_031143425.1 Pleurodeles waltl
CAGTCGATCAGCACAGCATCAGGCTCGCAGTCAGAGAATATGAGCCCAATGTCAGAATCTCAAATCTCTTCTGTTCCCAGTTACCGAATAAATCTGCCTAAGATATTCTCAAATCTGAAATCTGATCTCCTCTTTCACATTGTTATATCAAAGTTCCCCAAACTAATCCCCAATTTTCAATTGGTCAATCAATCGTATGTTATTACACTTCCCAATTATGTCCATTTACCAAATTTAATGCATTCTAATATTTCACGTTTCACATGTCGAAGATTGGTTTGCCTTATGATGTTTTCATCATCCGGTTTGTCAGCTATCAATTTTGTTGCATCTTCGTCTCCAGTCAGTGTCTTCATTGTTTGCGTCCTAGGAAAGTACATCTCATGCACATTACACACAATTGGTTACATTACTAGAGTCTTCATCGCCTGTCCCTCGGTTCCCACAGAAACGTTTCTGCTAAGCATTTGAATAAGACTATGAGCATTTCACAGTTAGTTCACTCTGTCAGCATTTTGTATTAAACACTAAGAAATACAGCTATTGCATGCGGCCTGGCAAACTAGGCCAAGACACTCGCAAAGTTAAGGTCAACAATTAATAAGCAAGAACATAATTCATAACCCTTAATATGACTTATTACTCCATTAATCTAATACGTTTTTAATATTTCAAGTGGATTAATCATAATTTTAGTACATTTCGTGAAAACTGGCGGCCATTCTTCGAGGTCACAATTTCAAACGTGCACATTATTTTTATTCTTTATTTATTTTTCTACATGTCATTATTCAAAATACGTAAACACTCATTAAAAATTTCTAATTAAGACATCTGCTTCAGCACTATTCTTTATTACTTCATAATTTCGAACATGTAACATACATTTAGCTGAAGGTAGGTCTACTTCTTTCCAAGATAGGAACTGCATATTTATGCGTCATGCACTCCAGTTCTTAACGCCTGTTTTCTCTTTATCGTCAGTTTTCTGTTAATGAATTGACAACCTGTTGCCAGATACAAGCAATTCTGACTGTCAATTGATTATCATGGTAGGATTCACCCACCTAGCTTATGTTAAAAGTAAAAATATTAACAAGTTACCCCGAGAGAATTGTGTTTCACGCTTCATTTTTAGAGTCTTTCACTAGTGCTACTTTTTTGCCTTGCTTGTATGGTGCAGTTGCAGTGAACCATTTCTATTACTGCTGCGGGATCTCTCGTTCTACCACAGGTGACCGCAATAGCACTGGAATGTGAAGCGAGGGTGAGTGACACTTTTCGTAACGAGGTGGGCAGTAGGTGGCACCAGCCAGTCAGTAATGGTTATTTTGTCTGAATAAGCATGGACTGAATGGAGTCAAGAGCTATGAAACACTTGCAATGCAACATGGACACGGACCAAAAATACATAAAATAATAAACCTTTTTATGGCAACTAAAAAGTGACCACGCGCAACCAAGACATCCTTCGAGCGCATTTAAACTAAAAGGACCATTACATTACACCAAGATTAACATTCAATTCTAACTACAAATTGATCTGTTATAAAACTGATCCAGCCGATAAAGTTTCATGATTTTGTAACTATTTCCAACAGAGTTGAGACATGTGAATGCGATCCACGCAATATCAAAATATGATATTAACCCAAATTCACATCTGTGAGCCTGAATCATCTTGCTTGGTTTAATTCAAGATTTGTTTTGCGGTACAGCTTTCGATAGAATCCCATGCAATTAAAAAACACATCAAAGGAAGGCTACATGGATAACCCTCCTTACTCACAACTTAATTTAACTAGCTTACCTGAGAAACCGCAACAGCTGTGAGGTGCAGATGCACTTTTCAGTTTAAGGAGTTGAAGCTGGGTATTTATAGAAGGCAGACCTCTCCACACATTTACCGAAAGTGGTTTGCTAAGCATTAATCATGTAGAACCACCAACTTCCTTTGCGACCCAATAGAGGTATAAGCCACAATATTCCCCTTGTGCGTGGAGAGTAGACAAGACACATGGACCCCACCTATTCTGAGAGATAATCACCCAAATTCGTAATTTGGATGGTAGATCTGCAAAGTCTTAGGCAAACAGGGCTGGTTGCAGGACACAACCCGGTTTTAAGTCATAGTCAACTGCGATCCATGGGGAGAGGCAGCCTGTAAAGATATCTTTTACTTGCACCTCTTTGTAAGTACATAAGATAAAAGGAGTGAAAGAAGGCTAAGAGAAACATTTCAATTAGGCAACTTTTCCCAAAGGTGCTCTCTGTTCACCAAATGGAAAACCATGCAGAAGACATCATAACAACAATATAAGCCTAAGCTTTGTGTTTCTTCTCTGACTTGCGCGCAATGCCCCAGACAGCCTAACATCTAGAGTGGAATTGCCTTCATGTAAACCCGCTTATTTGGTAGGTAATACATTTTAGTCAGCAATAAAGGTATTAAGATGCCATTATTTTTAATACAATTCAGACTTTAAAATCACTGTCGGTAAATAATCAGAGCAGCAGCTCTACGTTGATTCAGTGGAAGAACTATGGCCGTGATTTAAGAGGGCCTAGCTCCACTTTACTGCTGCCTTAGTGTCGTTTTAGTTACGCTAAGGTGGAGCTAGGGTGGCCTTTTCCCCGCACTATATTTACAAAGTGGCACAATGCATGACCCCCGAGGGGCCGGGGTCCCACGGATCTTTCCGTGGGACCCTGGTGGTCTCCATAGATTACTTGGGTGTCCAGGAGGTGCTGGCCATCAGTGTGAGGGCCTCCTTGTCTTGACTGCTCCAGTGGCATGTTGCCCACACCGGACACTCTGAGTTATCGATTTAACACAGTCATGAGATACTGTGCGAGTTGGCCTGGGATGCCCGTTTCCCCCGTTTTCTTCTGACGCTATCAGGGCACTCTTCAGATAAGGCCCTTGCCTATGAACCTGGTGTGGAGGAGAAGTGCGCTGCAATGGTAAGCCTGAAATGATTGAAGAACACCCAAGGCAAGGATGTAGAGGAACCCCAGCAAGGGGTTGTGTGCTTCCCAGATGCAATGAGTCTCCAGTCCCATACAGATGCCATATTGGCTGCTATTCAAGACACTAAAGTTGCACTTGAGGACTTGATTGATGCAGTTGCTCTGGATCTGGGAATACTTTGCACCGATCTTTGGAAGCTAACGGACAGAGTTTCTGACCTGGAGTCCAGTTTGGACTCAATTAAACCAACGGTGTTGGAAATGCAGGCCAGGGTCCAGAAACTGGAACAGAAGGTGAAATTTCTCACAGGTAAACTGGATTCCGAAGAGGGCCGGTCCATACCAATAATATACATGTAGTGGGCTTGCCTGAACAGATGGTTGTGTAGATGTGCGTATAGAACAATGGTTGTTGGAGAGAGTGCTGAAAGGGATGGTCTCCAAACTTTTTATGATGGAAAGTGCACACCGTATCCCTGGCAAACCAACTCCACCGGGCATCCCACCCAGATTAATGGTGGTGAGACTCCTTCATTTTAGGGATCTAGACTGTAGGAGAAAGGAACTGTAATCATATAACCAGACTATACCACCATGGTCTAAAGACAGAGGGAATCCTTCATGGATGTCAAGATGCACCTGCGGAAACTGGGTATTACATATGCTCTTTTCTATTCTGCAAGACTTCAGAGAATGCAACAAAATACCACTCACTTCTTTGTTAAGGCTTCAGAGACCTGGGGCTGGCTAGAACCGCATAGTTTTGAAATTCCTCAAAGACATAAAAGAGACCAGTCCATGTACTGGAACATGAGACTACAAGTTCTGAGGGTGACTTGGCCTGTTCACTGGAAGAGTCCGAAGGAAACATTGCCAATGGTGACCCTGATGACATCAGTCACGGTGGTCTGATTGGGTGCGACATGGAATCCCAGCAGGACTTGGCCTGAGTCTATTATGATCGTAGTTGGGGGGAATAAGGGATTCTTCAGGATGTTCTGTTGGACTATCACGTTTGGTCTGCAGGGCCCGTTGTTTCATTCTTTCTCTTCCACTTTCTTCATCTTTTTTTTCCTCCTTTTCTTTCACTCAGATAAGTGTAAGTATACTCATTGTGTATTGATTCAGGGACTATGTTGAATAGTATGATCGGGCGACTGACATCTTGCGCATTGGGGAAGGGGACAGTTTGGAGCGCTCTGCACGAGGAGGTTGGGAGAGTGGGTGTATGTAGGATGGCAGTTTTGTTTGCCGGTGGAGGCAGACATTTGTTATAGTGCAGGTGGGAATACTCGCCGCAGACTCACTGATTGGGGTTTAGATGTGACAGACCCCGAGAGCTTGCTGGTGGCCCTCACGATTCTCTCCAGGAATGTGAATTAGTTAGGTAGCAAATTGAAGAGATTAACTTACTTAAATATTTAAAGAAACAAAACCCAGATGTGATTCTTCTTCAGGAGACTCAGCTTATCGGCAATACCTGTGAGCTAGTGAGCAGGGCAAATATTAGATGATGGTGCATCTAGGCTTCTCAAAGGGCCGAAGAGGGGTCACTCCCCTTCCAAGTGACAGATGCATAGGTCAAAACATTGGGATGCCAAGCATTGGTCGCTGGTAGCTGGAATGGTAAAAATCTGGTCATAGCCTCTTGGTATTTTCCTCGGGGACTGCCATCGAGTGGGGTGGGAGTAGTTGGGGGACTGCTCAGTGACGGTTCTTGAGGTGCTTTTGATTGTAAGAGGTGACTTTAATTTGGCAGGTCGGAGTCACCTAGATAGAGTAGTAGCTCCTGGTGGGCAGGGGGAGCAGATAATAGACTGTAAGCCTTTCTTAGGGACACAGGCCTGGTTGGCCTCTGGAGAGCTATAAATCCAGAGGAGAAACAGTTCTCATATGCCGCTTACAATATGCAATCCATGTTCAGACGAGATTATATTTTAGTGCCCCATTGTCAAGTGGGTAGATACAGTGAGGTCTACTTTCTGCCGATGGGCATTACTGATCACTCTCCATTATTGGGAACTCTGCAGGCTTTGGGGTTTGAAAATAAACCAGAATGATCCCTAGATGTCTGGGAGCTCACAGAATGGAATATGGAAAAGTGTATTGTCCAAGTCACAAATGTACAATGTACTGAGGACGAGTTATCGGTCGACCTAGAGGTGGGCCTCTGAGAGGACCATAAAGCACTAATCAGGGGACAAATAATATCCCATACTACACATAAGAAGAGGGCGAGGGATAAAGCAATGTCTGACCTGGAGGACTGCCTCCAAATTAGTGAGTCAGAACATCCTGCAACCCCCAGTTTTGGTGTGGCTGGGCAACTGGAGCAATTAAGAGAGGACTATAGGACCCTTGCACGGAATGAAGTGAGAGCATGTTTTAGACTTCAGCAAAGGGATATGTATGAAGCAGGGGCTAAGATGTGAAAACTATTGGCTTGGCTGGCTAAGAGGGATGACGGGCAGAAATGAGTGCATAGAGTGCACACACCGGAAGGGGTATTGGTACACACAGCAGGAGTGTTTGCGCAGTCACTGAGACACCTTTATAGAGCCAGACGTGAAATCTGAAGGGAGTTGGAGAGGCTTGTGCAGGATGTCCAGATCACAGTCCTCCCAGTCAACCACAGGACAGATTTAGACAGAGGTCTGTCGGCAGAGATTCTTTGTGATTTCTTTGCATCATTTTTTTTTTTGGGCACCTTTAACACCTGCTCAGAGCAGGCATTAAAAGGATGCTCCTATTGGTTTCAATAGGCCTCTGGGTGTTTTGCAGGATTAGTGTCAGAATTTTTGACACTAATCCTGCAAAGCTCAGAACTAGCGTAAAAAATTCTAATGCTATTTCCCTAACTACCCCCATGGTGCATCATATATTAAATACGGCGCACACATGGTGGTGTTAGTGGGTCGCTAAGGAGCACAAGAAAAGTGCCGCTGCACTAGGTGCAGCCCCACTTTTCATAAATCTACTCTTAGTTAATCTGAAGCTTTTTGGGAATTACTTGGGTGATCATTAAAACTGGAACCAGTCTGTGGCATTCTCTCTAACATACTGGGTATGAAGGGCTGGCTGGTAATACCCTGT
This sequence comes from Pleurodeles waltl, assembly GCF_031143425.1. Classification (NCBI taxonomy): domain Eukaryota; kingdom Metazoa; phylum Chordata; class Amphibia; order Caudata; family Salamandridae; genus Pleurodeles; species Pleurodeles waltl. The sequence goes on from NC_090440.1 coordinate 1,166,323,713, forward strand.
GGCCTGGAATACTGAAGGCTTTGTGTGAGAAATGGGGTATTTGGTTGGCAGTCAGCTTACCCCCTGTCCAAGCAAGGACCCTCACTCTAGTCAGGGTAAAAGAGAATTACCCTCAGCTTACCCCTGCTTACCCCCTTGGTAGCTTGGCACGAGCCGTAGGCTTAACTTCAGAGTGCCAGGTGTAAAGTATTTGTACCAACACACACACTAACTTAATGAAAATACTACAAAATGACACAACACAGGTTTAGAAGAATAGAAAATATTTATCTAAACAAAACAAGACCAAAACAACAAAAATCCACAATACACAAGTCCAGTTATCACTAAAAATGCAAAAAGAGTCTCTAATGATGTTAACATGAAAATGTACATTGGGTGCATCAAAAATAACCCCTCTCGGGCGACTGTGCATCAAAAAGGGCTTGGAATCTGTTGATTTCACTCACGAGTGAGACCTTGCGTTGTTTCTCCTTTAGTCGGGTCGACGTACGTCGTTTCTTCTCTCTGCAGGAGAGCGATGCATCGTTCCGGTCAGCACTCTCGGGTCCGGGCAGGCCTTGCGTTGTTTTTACATTCCCAGCAGTGTTTTCGTCAGAAATTCAGCTGCACGATAGCCCGAAAACCACGCAGCGTGGGTTGTGATCTCACCAGCCTCCGTCAGCGATGCTGCATGTTGTTTCTCCAGCAACGGGCATAGATCTTCGGGTCGCATTCCAGGCGAGCGTCGATTTTCAGCCAAGAAGCCGGCTGCGCGTCGATTTTTCAGCTGCAGATTGGAGTCCTGTCGATCTTTTCTCCGCATGGGCTGCCAGCTTCTCTTCTTAGGGTCCCAGGAACTGGATGGGCACCACTTGGCAGAGTATGAGTCTCTCCAGAGGTTCCAGGTGCTGGCAGAGAGAAGTCTTTGCTATGCACTGAGACTTCAAATAACAGGAGGCAAGCTCTAAATCAAGCCCTTGGAGATTTTCACAAGAAGAAAGGCAACACAAAGTCAAGTCTTTGACCTCTAGCACAGGCAGAAGCAGCAATTGTAGGATAGCTCCACAAAGCACAGTCACAGGCAGGGCAGCTCTTCTTCCTCAGCTCTTCAGCTCTTCTCCAGGCAGAGGTTCCTCTTGGTTTTTCAGAAGTGTTCCAAAGTCTGTGGTTTTGGGTGCCCTTCTCATACCCATTTTGCCCTTTGAAGTAGGCTCACTTCAAAGGAAAGTCTCTCTTGATTGTGAAATCCTGCCTTTCCCAGACCAGGCCCCAGACACACACCAGGGGGTTGGAGACTGCATTGTGTGAGGGCAGGCATATCCCTTTCAGGTGTGAGTGACTACTCCTCCTCTCCCTCCTAGCACAGATGGCTCATCAGGAAATGCAGACTACACCCCAGCTCCCTTTGTGTCACTGTCTAGTGAGAGGTGCAACCAGCCCAACTGTCAAACTGACCCAGACAGGGAATCCACAAACAGGCAGTGTCACAGAAATGGTTTAAGCAAGGAAATGCCCACTTTCTAATAGTGGCATTTTCAAACACACAATCTTAAAATCAACTTTACTAAAAGATGTACTTTTAAATTGTGAGCTCAGAGACCCCAAACTCCACATGTCTATCTGCTCCCAAAGGGGACCTACACTTTAATCATATTTAAAGGTAGTCCCCATGTTAACCTATGAGAGGGACAGGCCTTGCAACAGTGAAAAACGAATTTAGCATTATTTCACTTTCAGGACATATAAAACACATTACTATGGCCCTCATTACAACCCTGGCGGTCGGTGTTAAAGCGGTGGTAACAACGCCAACAGGCCGGCAGTAAAAAAAATTGAATCACGACCACGGCCGAAACTGCCAACACAGACAGCCAATTTAACACTCCGACCGCCACGGCGGTAGCAACAAACACCACAGCGGTCACTGCCAACAGCCAGGCGGAAGACAATGTACCGCCCACCACGTTACATCCCGCCCATCCGCCAGCTTTTCTAGGGCGCCATAAAAAACACGGCGGAAACAGTACATAGAAGGGAAACCATTCACCTCTCTACACTCAACGAAGAACTAGGATGCCATGGAGCCCAAACTACCGGTGTTACCGATGTTGGCAGTGCCCCTGCAGTGTTCTCTCCGTATTGAGGCAGGAGTCAAATGTGGGCTTGGCCTAAGTGATATGGCGCTATGGCCCACGGACATTTTGAGTGGACAATGTACCGCCTTATGTACATATTGTATATATTGTAAATACTTTTTTTGAATTTGAAACGGATATCTGACTATTTCTAATATAACACTCATTTTACTCTATTCATTTGTCCTTGCAATATTCCAGAGGGTTACGGGGTGTATATGTAATGTTGCTGCATGTGTTTGTGTGTATGGTGTTGGGGTGAGGGTGGGGGTGGGAGTGTTGACTGTTGTGTGTGTGTGTCACTCTCTTTTTCCTCCCCCCTCCCCTGTGTGCTCGGTGCAGTACTCACGTGGTCGTCGCAGCCGCCGGTCGCACTACCAGGGGAAGGACGGGTGGAGGGGTAGGGAAAAGGTCAATGTTTGCCAGGAGAATCCTCTGAGGGACATTGGGGCGGGAAGAGGGAGAAGGTCTGGGAGTGGAGGAAGAGGGAGTGGTTGTAGTAGGTGTCTGTCTGCTGAGTTTGGGTGCAGGTGCATGGGCTGGATTCTGTTGTGAGGTGGATGGCTGTTGGGTAGGTGGGTGCTTGCGTTTGTGTACTTTGGGAGGAGGGGTCACAGACACACTGGGAGAGGACACCGGGGACGTGTGCATTGATGTGGGAGGGGTGACTGCCAGTGAGGGGTGTGTAGTAATGGGCGTGCTGGTGATGGAGGTAGTGGATGAGGATGTAGTGCGTGCAGGTGTGGGTGGAGATGCTACTTGGAGGGAGGTGGACAACGAGGAGGAGGGGGACAGAGTGGAGGCAGTGGATGCTGGTGTGTCTGCATGGGGATGGTGCTTATGTGAGTGCCTGTAAAATAACATGTGGTGCTTGTGTTTGCCTGAGCCACTTCTGTGTGTTGATTTGGGTGAATGCTGGTCTGAAGGTGTGCTTGGGATAGGCTGGGGTTGAGGGGATGGGGACTGGGTTGAGGAAGTTGGAGGGGGAGGCTGGATACAGGGACAATGGCTGCGATCAGTGCGGAAGCCAGAGCCTGAAATGCTCTCTGTTGGGTCGCCACACCAGAGTGAATGCCCTCCAGGTATGCATTTGTTTGTTGCAAATGCCTCTCGACACCCTGGAGGGCATTCAGAATGGTTGACTGCCCAACAGTGAGGGATCTCAGGAGGTCAATAGCCTCCTCACTGAGGGCAGCAGGGCTGACTGGGGCAGGGCCTGAGGTGCCTGGGGCGAAGGAGATGCCCACCCTCCCGGGTGAGCGGGCACGGGAAACACGCTGAGGGGCTGCTGGGAGGGCGGTGCTGGTAAGGGGGTGGCGGCTGTACCTGTTGTTGGGGTGGGCACAGAGGTGTCCGCCACCACCAGGGAGCTTTCATCAGAGGAGAAGTCGCTGTCTGTGGTGTCCCCTCCTGTCCCCGTCGTGGTGCTCCCCTCACCACCCGTCCCATTGGTGCCCTCACCGTCGGTGGATTCGGCCTCATGGGCAATGTGGGATGCAGCTCCCTCCGTCGCCGGTGCCTCTGCTCCTCCACCAGATGTTGCTAATGCACACAATGACAGGGTGACAAAACAAAAAGGATGGGGGAGAGACAGAGGATTGGTCAATGCCAGCAACAACAATGCCAGCAACAACACTACCGTTGGCGTACACAACTCACAGGGAACAGCCCTATGCACTACCAGTTACAATACCAGTCACCAGCTCATGGGGTACAATGCCTAATGCCATCAGCTGCACAACTGAAACAAACAGGGCCCTGACCAGTAGTAGATGCCCACCAACACTATTGGGTTTGGAGTGCTTCAGAACCTGTCCAACAAGGGGCCTACCTTGCCAGGTTCGCCCTGGCCTAGGGGCACCCACAGTCCACATCCCCTACCCAGGTAAAAGCTTAACGCGCAAAAAGTAATGAATCTGAATTTGCAATCACCCCCTTGTGGCTGCTGTAATGCCCCCAAGCACCCATCCAACTCCGGATAGGCCACCGCCAGGATGCGGAACATCAGGGGGGTCAGGGTACGACGTGCACCCCTTCCTCGTCTTCCTTGCCCAGCGGCGCAGGTCCTCCTACCGTTTGCGGCGATGGGTGCTCCGCCTGTCAAAGACCCCCAGGGTCCGCACCTCCTTGGCGATGGCACGCCAATAACCCTTTTTCTGATGGGTGCTGACCTGCAGGAAAAAGACAGCAGAATAGGGAATTAGTTAACTGTCTGGACTGTCACACTCATGGCCCACCCTATCCCTCCCATCCCCTGATGCACATACATTGACCACCATACATGCACCACTGTGGCCTCAGCCTCCCCTACATGTGGCTTACATACACAGCACTCCATACATTCATGGCCCACTCATCATGCTCACAGTGTACTCACCTGTTTGTTTGGAGGACCGTAGAGTAACGTGTACTGGGTTAGGACCTCATCCACCAGTCTCTCCAATTCCTCCGCAGTGAAGGCAGGGGCCCTTTCCTCAGACACATGAGCCATTGTCGCTTCCAGACACAGGTCACAGCAGAACTTGCAGTGTAGGTCCTCTCCTGTAGGTCAGGTAGCAAGCGAGTGAAGAGATAGAAAATGGCGGTCACGTCCGTGGAGGTGCGTACCGTCACCGCTGGCGTACATTGCCATTGGCTCAATGTTAACCAATGCGAAGTTGCGCGGCGGTTATCGACTGCCTACCGCAATGGCGCACAACACCAGCGGAATTACCTCATTTCCACTTGTCCCTCCTCACAGGTCAGGCAGCCGCCATTTCAGGGGGGAACAGGCCATGGCACCTAACTGCATCACAGCAGACATTGGCACAGAAACTGACTCTCGGATTCACATACTGGTTCTGTAAATGTAGAAATGCATCATTATTCCAATTGATGTGTGATCATGACCCTCTGCTCACCGTTTTCCTCCCTAGGCTTCAACCGCTGAGGATGAATATGAGATGGAGACATACTCCTGTGTACAGACCCCTGGTGGACCTTGCGACAATGGAGGAAAGACACATTATACTAACATACAGAATTGATCAGGCCACAATCCAAGAACTGTGTGCCCAATTGGAGCCAGACCTGATGTCAGCTATCTGCCAGCCCACAGGTATCCCCCCTCTAGAGCAGGTCCTGTCAGTGCTCCATTTCCTGGCAAGTGGTTCCTTCCAAACAACAGTGGCCATGGCATCAGGGATTTCTCAGTCAATGTTCTCCAACGTGTTGACTAGAGTGTTGTTAGCCCTTCTTAAACACATGCACAGCTACATTGTATTCCCCCAGGTGGAGGATCTGGCCACAGTGAAAGCTGAATTGTATGCCCTGGGACATATCCCCAACATCATCAGTGCCATTGATGGTACACATGTAGTATTTGCCCCCCCCCCCCGGAGAAATGAACAAGTGTTCAGGAATAGAAAAAGCTATCACTCTATGAATGTGCAGATGGTGTGTTTGGCGGACCAGTACATCTCCCATGTGAATGCCAAGTATCCTGGCTCTGTGAATGATGCCTTTACCTTGAGGAATAGCAGCATCCCATATGTGATGGGCCAACTCCAGAGGCACCGGGTGTGGCTAATAGGTGAGCCCAAGGTCCCCACCCATTATATGTTGTTGTCTGAGTATGGGGTTGTCCCTAAGGGTTACTGTGTTCTGACAGTTGTCCCTCGATATTTGCAGGTGACTCTGGTTATCCCAACCTCTCATGGCTTCTGACCCCAGTGAGGAATGCCAGGACAAGGGCAGAGGACTGTTACAATGAGGCACATGGGTGAACAAGGAGGATAATTGAGAGGACCTTCGGCCTCCTGAAGGCCATGTTCAGGTGCCTCCATCTGACAGGTGGATCCCTGTACTACTCACCCAAGAAGGTGTGCCAGATCATTGTTGCATGGTGCATGTTGCACAACCTGGCCTTGAGACGCCAGGTGCCTTTTCTGCAGGAGGATGAGCCTGGAGATGGTCTTGTGGCATCGGTGAAGCCTGTGGACAGTGAGGAAGAGGAGGCAGAAGAAGAAGATGTGGACAACAGAAGTAATATCATACTGCATACACACAGGTAAGACACAGTAAGTTCACTTTACTTTTCTGTTTTGTGTTGGACATTGTACATGGCAGCCTGATTTCCCTATGTCTATGGCCACTTTCTGTACCCTTTGGCATCTCTATTTTCAGATCTCTGTGGCCCACTCTGGCTCCTGGTATGTTTAATGCTGCCCACTAAAGGTCATACCAATTATATATAACTGTACATATGACTTGCAATGTTTTCAGAATGTTGTACTAATACATATTTCAATAATTTGACAGACTCCAGATTTGTATTTGTTCCAAGGGTGTTTATTTAAGTGCTTATACGTAGAGGGGGATGTGCAATGGGCTGGGGTGATGGTGGAGAAATGTCCAGTTAGAGTCCAGTCTCTTGATATCACAGGTGTATTGTCCCATGGGGCTTAGGAAGGGGAGGAATGGCAGTTCAAGGTGGACGGGGTGACAGAGGGGGACAGAAGGGTGTCAATCAGGAGAGTCCTGTTTCCTGGCGGGGGTCTTGGCAATGTTCTCTGGCTTCTGCCTAGATCACAGGGACTGTTTGCGGGGTGGTTCTCTTTCTGCAGGGGGTGGGGTGGGGTGCTGGTGGCCTGTTGTTCCTGTGGCGGGGCCTCCTGTCGCCTAGTGCCGGCAGTGGTGGAGGGCTGTTCTTTGGTGTGGCTAGTGTCAGGGGCCCGTTGTTGTGCCACAGCCTCCCTCATGGTGTTGCCCATGTCAGCCAGGACCCCTGCAATGGTGACCAGGATGGTGTAGATGTTTTTTAGGTCCTCCCTGATCCCCAGGTACTGTCCCTCCTGCAGCCACTGGGTCTCCTACAACTTGGCCAGTATCTGGCCCATGGTCTCCTAGGAATGGTGGTATGCTCCTAGGATGTTGGTGAGTGCCTCCTGGAGAGTGGGTTCCCTGGGCCTGTCCTCCCCCTGTCGCACAGCAGTCCTCCCAGTTTCTTTGTTGTCCTGTGCCCCATGAACCGTGTGCCCACTGCCACTGACCCCAGGTCCCTGATCGTCCTGTGTTTGTGGAGTTGCCTGGGGTCCCTGTAGTGGTGGACACACTGCTGACCGACGAGTCCTGGGGAAAGTGGCAAGGGCCCGCTGGGTGGGTGCTGTGCTAGTGAGGGGGGAGGGTCTGTGGTGGGTTGGGACTGTGGCAGGGTAACCGACTGTCCAGAGGTCCCTGATGGGCCAGGATGGTCATCGTGATCTAGGCGTGCAGAGCTGCTGTCATCACTGTGGGCCTCCTCTAGGGGGGAACTGGATGTTGCTGGCAACTCCTCTCCGGCGACGTTGAGTAGGGGTCCTGTGGGGATGAAAATGCAGTGTTATTGTAACTGCGTGTGCCATCTTGTGCATGGGTGTGTTTCCCTGTATGGTTGTGATTGACCTGTTAGCATTTCCTTGTGTGCGTGTGATTTTGTGGGCTAAGTGATTTTCTCTACTGGGCATGCTGTGGTGATGAGTGTCCATGCAAGTCTGTGATGGGGGTCCATGGATTGGTGTTACATGCAGGGCTTGGTTTTGGGATGGGTGGGTTGTGATAGTGGGGTATATGTGAGGTGGTGGGGTGATGGGGGTGAGAGTAGGGGTAGGAGTTTGTATTGGCATGCAGGTATGGGGGAATAACGTAGTAAAGATTTGACTTATCAGAGTCCAGTCCTCCTGCTACTCCTGCGAGGCCCTCAGGATGCATGATCGCCAAGACTTGCTCCTCCCATGTTGTTGGTTGTGGGGGAGGAGGTAGGGGTCCAACGCCAGTCCTCTGTACAGCTACCTGGTGTCTTGCAACCACAGAACGCTCCTTCCCCTGTAGGTCGTTCCACCTCTTCCTGATGTCATCCCTTGTTCTGGGTTGCTGTCCCACGGCGTTGACCCTGTCCACAATTCTCCACCATAGCTCCATCTTCCTAGCAATGGACGTCTGCTGCACCTGTGATCCAAATAGCTGTGGCTATACCCGGATGATTTCCTCCACCATGACCCTTAGCTCCTCCTCTGAAAACCTGGGGTGTCTTTGGGGTGCCATGGTTGTGGTGTGGGTGATGTGTGGGGTGGTGTGTGTAGTGATGAGTGGGGTGATATGTAGTGGTGTGTTGTGTGAGGTTCGTGGAAGTTATGTGGGTGATGGTATTGTGTGCCTGTGGATGCTGGGTAGTTGTTTGTAGTGTCTCTCTCTGGTCTTCTCTCTGTAATTTTGTCATAGGGGTTTGTGGGTGATGTGGGTGTGTGTTTTATATTGCATTGAGTGTGTGGGAGTGGTGTGTGTATGTGTATCAGGTGTGTGTATTTGGAATTGTCCAATGTGGCAGGGTTTTGTAAATGTGTGTGTATTTTGAGTGCGGTGGTGTGTACCGCCAATGGAATACCACAGTTGAAAGACCGCCGCGTGGATTTGTGGGTCGTGATAGTGTGGGCGTATTTCTGTTGGCGTGACAGTGGAGGTTTTGTTTTCACCAGTTTATTACTGACCTTTGGTGTGGTGGACTTGTGTGGGTGTCTGAATTTTGGCGGATTCCGAGCAGTGGGTCATAATGACCGTGGCGGAATTCTGCTGCCACGCCGGTGTGTTGGCGGTCTTCTGCACGGCGGTAAGTGGCTTTTACCTCCAATGTTGTAATGAGGGCCTAAGTGTTACAAGTACCATTTTTCAGCACCCGCGGCTCACATGTTCAGCTCCAAGGACACCTCTGCACCAGGGCCCCTTTGAGCCAGGTAAAATTGGTCAGACCGCTGCAGCTTATCCTGGGAAGTTATCCACTAGAAGTTCTCCAGCTACTTCTAAATAGCCACCTTTGTGAAGTCCAGACTACTAAGTAGATGCTTTTGCATTGTTGAATTAATACATGTATTCCAAAATTAAAATAGGTGTGGATTTGAGATGAAAATTTTGTATTTTTACACTTTATAAGCTGGTGTTTGGAGAAAATGGTTGAAGTTGGAAACTATATTTAAAGCTTATATTTGAGTGATAAATCATGTGGCACTGGGGATACATATTACTCCTATTATTACCTTGTTGTCAGGGGCGTTGCAGCTATGGCTGATATGTATTACCCATGTAGAGGCATTCCAAATCGATAAAGCCTTTTTCACATTAATGCTGCCAATCCTGTCTGAGCCAATGAGTGACACTTGTCTGACATGATCATAATTACAACTGTAATAATATTAGTAGATCAGGATGATTTTAATTGAAAATAAGTAGCTCTCATTACATAAAAGGTCAGCGACCTGCTTTACACATTGCACACTGAATACTGAGAGGTTCCATTACTCATTAAAAAAGGCAGGTAAGACTCAATTTATGAAATACCAAACCCTTGTGAGGCAAATTCTCTGACAATGATCATTTATCAGCCTAAAATGGATACTTCTTCTTCTTCACTTAGGGCCTGTACAAGCTTTAACTACTGCATTCATCTAAACATACTCACCATAAAGGTAAACAGACCCACTTCCACTGTACATGGGACTTGCACACATTCTTGTACTGTTTGAAGAGAGGAAACAAATTCCCAACAGGTTGATTGCGGTAAGACATAGTTAGTTAGTTATAAACTTTATTTCCACTAAAAAAATATAAAGGTTCATATAAGTACATCACACGGAAACAATAATGCATAACCACACAAAGACAAAACAAGATTCAAAGTATTGTCTTTTTACAGCCAAATAAACTGTCTAAAGCTCAACCTGGTCAGAAAAACTCTCTTGAGCAGCATGGTCAGCCCTAGGGCTATGTTGGTGGAGCGTATTTGAAATGCCATGTCTTTAACTTCTTGTGGAATCTGGAATTGAAGAGGTGGCTTTAATGTGCAGCAGCAGTTCATTCCAGGTTTCCGGAGGGATGCAGGAGAAGACGCGCCTACTGGCTCTTGTTCTGAGTAGATATGTCTTGTGGGTATGAAGCGTTTTTTGCAGTAGGCTGGACCAGTGTTATATATGGCCCTGAAGGTGTGTGTGACAAGTTTGAAAGCAGCTTGTTTGTATATGGGCAGTCAGTGGAGCTCCTTGAGGAGTGGGGTGATGTGTGTGTGTTGTGGAAAGTTGAGTGTGATCCTAGCTGAGTTCTATATGGTTTGGTGGCATCTGGTCAGCTGTGTGCTGATTTTGGCATAAAGGGTGTTTTCGTAGTCCAATTTGCTTATGATAAATGCTTGTGTGACAGTTCAGTTTGTGCTTGTAGGGAGCCAGTCGAAGATATTTTTCAGCATTTTGAGAGGAAGCAGGATGCAGAGATGGCATTGACTTGCACTGTCATGGTTAGATGACTGTTCATGATAACACTGTTGTCCTTGGCGTAAGTGATGAGACTGAGTTTTGCTGGTCACCAGATGGAGTCCAATGGTGATGTTTTTCTGCAGAAGATCACAAACTCTATCTTGTCTGTGTGTGCGAAAGTTGTTAACATCCAGACGGCAAAGTCAGTCATGCTCGTCGAGAACTTGGTCCTGATGTAAAGTGTTTTATCCAAGAGGGAGAGGATTAGCAGTGGGTCATCTATGGAGGATAGGAGGTTGATTCCACGTGTGGAGATGATACTGGCGAGTGGGGTCAAGTAATTGTTTAAGAGGGTCGGGCAGAGAGATAATCCTTGCAGTACTCCACAGATAAGGTTGTGAGCGTCCGAGCAGTAAGGGGCCAGGATGACAGGCTGGATTCGGTCTGACAGGAAGGAGCATACCCAAGAGAGAATGAGTCTTTGGATGCTGTTTTGTGGAGTCAATTGATGAGGATGGGTTTGGAATTCGACACATTAAGGAAATGAGAAAACTGAGCTAAAGCACACCAGCAGCGAAAAGCAGGAAAATAGAGGCACAGAAAGAAGTGGGAAAATCAGAGATAATAGCAGGCAAATAGACAAGAACAGAAACAGGGTAATGACAGACACAGAGAAACAAGGTGAAACAGCTGCAATGAAAATACCAACGACAGTGTGGAGCGAGAGAGAGAGAGAGAGAGAGAGATAGAGATAGAGAGAAAGAGAGACACTGTGGACCGCAGCCAGATAGCAAAGCAATGAGCCTCACACGCACTGGATTGGGGTCCAAAAGGGCTTTGCCTAGTGGGAGGACCAGCCACAGGTTAGTTGTATGTGGGGTCCTCTAGGAAATCAGCCTTTTCTGCGTGGTCACATTAGATTTTTCGTCTTTTGCTCTACCCTATATTTTTTCTGGCTTTAAAACGCAGTGCAATTTAACCCTCCTAACAAGTAGTAAAGTGTCTGTTCTCCCCTACAACCATGGTTGAATTGGTCTATTACTAATTGGTGTATTTAACTTGCTGATAAGTCCCTAGTATGTGGTGTGCAAAGGGTAGCCAGGGCTTGGAAGTACTTACACTCATGAGAAGAAACTGTTGATGAGATCTTGTTGCAAGTCAGCTCCTTCCTCCTCACTACTATCATAATCATTTAGCATTTCTGGATTCTCACCCGTTGGCACCGCAGGCTCCCACTCCCCCGGGACGTAAGGGATGTTCCTTCGCAGGGCGATGTTATGGAGCATGCAGCCTGACACAGTGATCTGATCTGACTCACTTTTTCTGGTGTGTAGAGGAGGGCTATCCCAGTCTTGACCAGACAGCCAAATCTAGGCTTCAGAAGCCCAAAAGGCCGCTCAACTGGCAGCTTTGGTCTTCCATGGGCCTCACCAAAGCTGATTCCCCCTGGGATAGTTGGATTCCTCAGCAGTGTTAACATCAAAGAGCGGTTTGGATATGCTGAGTGTCCTGTTTTGTAATGAGACAAATGTGCCACAATAAATCACACACTTACTGATTGCAGCACCTGACATTGCACATGCATGATCACAACAGGTGTAACTTACCAACAAGCCAGGCCCTCTCTGGCTGCAGTTGAGACATCAGCTTGGGCTATGGTGCTGATCAGCATAACAAAGGATTCATGGGCTGAATCTGGGAACTGGGCACAGACTTTTGAAATGTACAGATCTGACAAGCAGACAATTTGTATATTGATCGAATAGAAGTGCTTCCTGTTGCGATAGACTTTTTCACTGGCATGCAGTGGCACAAATGCCATATGGGTGCCATCAATGGCTCCCACCACATGTGGGAGGTGACCAAATCCACAGAAGTCAACCTTCACATTGACTACTTCTTCACCTCTGGGGAACCTGATATAGCTGTCAATGTTTTGTCATTGCTAATTGCATGTTTTTTAAAACACCACTGAACATAGGTTGTGACATACCACCACATATAGCAACTGTATATTGGAATGACCCGTGGCCAAGAAGTGTAATACTGCCATGAGTTTCACCATGGGTAGAGAACATGTTGGATTAGTCTTTGAGCCATGAGATCTGACTCCAACTGATGACACAGATTGTGGCTTGTTTGCCTATTCAGAGGGAGCTGCTTTATTATGTCACATTCCTCCATGGTCTGAAAGTATGGAAATGGATGGTAGTTTGGAGGTTGTCGCATTCTTCCTCTCCCAGGGTACCTGACTGCGGAATCAAATTATTTGGAGCATTAGTCACTATGTCCAGACCAACATATCTGATGAGTGACAACAAAGTCATGTGACAAAATATTACTGGCGGAAAATGCATGACATCCATTACACATCAGAACAGTCTGCTACTGAAGGTCCAGCTATAATACGCATGGCTGTCTAGACTAGGCCTGGGTGGAGTTCATGAAGTTGCGCTGTGCAGAGCTCTGTGAAATGCCCAAAAACTCTGCCACGCCACGCAGAGTTCTGCAAGTGGCAGAGTGGGTTAGGTCGCGCCGTTTGCGCTGATTTGTAGCACCAGGTGTTTGTCCCGCACTGAAAAATCAGCGCAATCGGCTCCCTGTGCAGCGCAAGAGGGTGCTGCTTCTTTTCTGCCACTGAAGTTGATTTTCTACTCAAGCCACAGCTACCTAAACTCGAATGGAAGGTTTCTAAATATGAGAAATCTTGCCAGGAGGTGGACTTGAGTAAGATTTTTCTTTCTCGCGCTCACCAACTCACCGTCCACCCCTAGTCCAGACATGTTTCTACAACTTACTTGTACATATAACACACTTATCTGCTCCTCTTGTGCCCCTTGATGTTGTAGAGTATGTTCCAACCACCAGAAATACTGTCGCTGGCGGGTTACAGTTACTGTTATATGGCATCTGTGACAAGCAACGCACTACACTGATGATTGTGTAGGAGAATATACATATCAAGGGATGATGACATATTTTGAGATGTTAGTGCACATTTATACATGTTGTGATGTATTTTACAGACCACAAAACTGTAGTTTCAACCCCCAAAATGGCAGATGCCTGACCTTGCTCATTAGACATTAGGATTGTCCCGGAAGTCGACCGGGATGACCGGAGCTGTCACAGCCATAGGCTAAAGTTGTTAACTGTGACGGTCACGGGCCAATGACTGTGGCCATCGACGGTGATGACCGCGTGCATGGCATGTATGTATGTCACATTTTGGAAAATAACTCACTTGCCTCCTGACACTGCTACTATACACACCTCCACCATGTCATCTACTGTGTGCCGCCTCTGGAAGCAATCATGCCAGGCCAAGCAGGTGAGAGGCCCCTTCCTTCATTCCAGAGGGGCTAGAGCGGCTAGTGGAAGAGGTGCTTCTCCTGTATGGCCAGCTCTATGGCTCACCAGAGAAGCAGGTAACTACCTCATTGGCTTATTTGACTCTGTTCATCACTACCCTTTCCATCCTCACAGGCGACAGTGTGCTTCTGAGTCCCAGTGAGTGATTTTGGTGCCTGTTGTCACAATCTGTGGTCCAGGATTATGATGTACAAGTTATGGAGTGTAGACCCCTGTAGTCTGTGTATTTCAATTGACCATTGTGTTGTGTGAAGTGTGATTAGTCCTAGAGCCTCCTTGTTTCACCTCCATATGCCTATGCAGGTGAACGTTACAGACAAACAATGATATATGTGATGATCTGATGATGGTAAATGACACAGTAAATATATTGGCATTACAGCATAAGATGTGTGTGTATGTATACTGTTCGAGTCAGTTGAGGATGTTGGTAGCAATGCATAAAGTCCCACTGATCACTTAGCCCAGATCTGGCCTTGGTAAACTTGGTATGACAACAAAGTAAATCTCATAGAGCCCTTCAGAGTTCCAGACAACCCCAAACTAACATATAGGATGGCCACATGATATACTGTCATGCATGAAAATGATGGAAATGTGATGATCATGTAGGTTCTGTATGCTCAGCCTGCAAAGGGCAAGGCCTGTCAAAGGTTTTTCACAGAACGTGACATAGCCCAGGCTGATGCACAGTACCTGTGGCCATGCAACTGAGGTACCAATACCATTGCCTGTAGACCTTCAGATCTTTGGATGTGGCCATAATGAGTATTCATAAGCAAGATTTAGCCAGAATGCTTTTATACTGACTAAATTAGGAATGGGGATTAAGGTAACCACCTGCCCTGGTACTCATTTTCATTGACCCCCGTTGTCAATGTGTGATAATGACTTATGACAGGCTCCTTACCCCTACAGGCCTGTTGTCACCTTTCCATAAGTCATGTTTGTACAATGCAGGCCTAGTGCACAAGTGACAAACACAGAGTGCAGACAGTTGGTTTATTGAGGGGAAATCATGATGTGAATTACTAGCTTTGTAACATGCAACCAATCCCACCAAACATACCTTGCTGTGTTGGATGTCATCTCTGTCAGAGTGTTGGATATGGTAACAGGTGTCTCTTGTGATACAACTACTTACCATCCAAAACCCACTCAAGTGGTATGAGATTCCATTAGGTAGACAACATGTTGACATATCCACAGTGAAGAAGCTTTCAGTGACACCGATGCCAGCCCTTTCATTGTCAACTAAGTCTAAGGGTGTAGTCGGTTACATAGTATTTGCCTGTATAAACCATATGCAGTGATTCATCGTGCCTGAATGTTAAGGTGTCTGTACAACCAGGCACAAGTAGTTTACCCTTCAGAAGGTCACAATGGTGTGTTGTGTGTCATTGTGGCTCATATCACAGTACAGGTTGCTTGGGTTTGGGCTACATGATCTGACTGGGCTTTCTTAGTCAGTGTAGACCATGACCAGGGTTGTGGATAGTCAGCAGGTGACTCTAAAAGTGTATATTTGTGTCACCATTTGTGCTTTACATATGTAGTGTGTTGTCAATTACAAAATGCTTGTGCTAGGTTTTTTCAATAAGTGTATTAAACAACCAGTCAATCATTAACATAATTAAATAGTGATCTTTTCATTTGTCTATTGCATCTATTTAGATCAGCGCCCATCACAAGCAAGGGAATTGGAGAACCATCGCCCAGAAGGTGTAGAGTGTACACTGTCGGAAAAGGTGGAGGACCTGAGATACCGGCCCAGGAAGGTCACGGAGGTCCAGCTGGGGCTCGCCAACCAATGTGGGCTGGACCCTGACCCCCCCCGTTGGCCCGCTTACTGATGGTGACCTACCCTGAGCTCGACAGGCGTTTGAGGGGGTGATTCCTGGGCAGATTCTTGCCTGTTACATTGCCAGGTTGATGTGTTAGAGGCAGCTATCACCCCCCATGAATATTGGAGCTGTCCCATGTGCGATACACAAGATGAGTTGATGTTTGTGTAGATATGGTGGTTGGTGCATGCTGATGTGCCTTGCATATTGTCTGAGTGACCAGGGACACAACAGAGTACAGTCCACTACCAACATACTCTCTTGACAAGACACATGGCTCAGTACAGTGCTCAATCATATCATGTTGTTTCAGGTTTGAGTGCCATTTGTACCCAATAGACCCCTTGTCTTTAGTGTGTCATCCCTGGCATAAAAAACCATGAGCTAATAGATCATTGTACTCAGTCATGTGTCTGCTGAAGTGAGCATATAGGCATCTGTACTCAACAAGCCACTTGTTTTCAGTGTGTCAAGAGTGCTGGTGCTTCACTACTGTCTCTCATGTGATGGTGACTACCATGTGACATGGCATACATTGTCCTTTGTCTGCAGACAGTGAGCAATACTTTTGCTTGGTAAGTAGTGAATGATTTGAGTGACATCGCTGTTGGCAAAAGTATTTCCTCCGACATGTTAGCATGTGTACCTTGCTCTTTTGTAGTATCATTTCTACTACTGTTTCATACCTGTTCTACATGTTCTACCTGTCTTCATTGGATGATGTCATTTCTACTACTGTTTCATATATGTTCTACCTATGTTCCTTGAATGATGTCTGATTCCATTACATATGTTTGCATGACAAAATCTCTTTGAAAATATTTGTGTATGATGGGAATACAGTTTATGTAGTATCACAGACAGGAGTGTGTTGACATTGCTTGTTGGATCACACATACACTAAGCCATTACTCCATGTTATCTCTCATGAACAATTGCAGGTGCAATGGTGGACATGACAGGCAGGCCCTACAGTACTTACTCACACTGTGCATTTCCATGCCACTGATGTGGAATCATTTGGCTACATGCTTGGACATGTCAATTGTTGTAGGTTCATTACCTGACTGTTGACATGCATCAGGGAGCTACATGCAGAAATGTTGGAATCGTATGTAAGTGTGTACACTCCGTAATCCAATGGAATCTGTGTTTGCATGATAAAAAGGTATGGTGATGTGCCTTCCTGTTGAGAACCATGTTAAAGGCCCTCTTCAGATTATGGAGATTCCCTGAGCCACAACAACATTCAAAGGACTATCGGCCTTTAGTTATGCAATATCAGAAGAGTGTTCTCAGCAGATCCAAGTAAAACAGATTATTTCTCAAAGCATAGCTAATTCTTTGTGCTGTGGATATGTTTGTACGAATCTCCCAGACATTGTGACCAGATTGTCTCCATTGTACATGTCAGTCCAAGATGTGTCATCCAGAAAAGCAACATCAGTACAGCTTCCATGAGACTATTCAGACCACGTGCATATTGTGAAGTAACCATTGGTGAGTTTGTACATTGTGACATGGGGAGTGTGTCAATGTCACCTTCTTTCTGCTACTGCATTTCAGGATTATTTGCCCAACAATTCCTCATGATGTGGTACTCTATATATATATATATATATATATATATATATATATATATATATATATGTATATACTGATTGAAGGACCTTCTGTTGAATCTGTCGTAATTAAGTTGGCATTGCCATAATAATTGATAATTGATGCCAACAGGTTAGTGAGGGATGCCACAAGAGTCAAACCATTCAAGGTGACAAGGCCTCCTACCTGATCCATGGGTATTGTGATTGAACAACTTCACTCATGCAGCTGAAGTTGTATGTAAGTCAGAATTTTCTGTGTGAAAATGTTTACAGTTCATGTAGCATGTGTGCATGTGTTGTAGCTAATGTTATAGGCACTTTGGAGGACCTTGTTTGTTGAGGCACATGGAATGACTCTGTTTATATTTGTGATTTCATCATCATCCCAAGCAAGCGGAAGAGACAGGGCTGACATCAGTGGGGAAGCAGCTGGCCACGGTACCTCCAGTCACTAGACAACAGACATGGAGGGACCCAGTGGGTGTGAGGAGTGCCATGGAGGGCTCCACATCATCATCTTCAGAATCGACCTCCAGTGGACAATACCTAGTGGTGGTAGAAAACTCAGGATCTGCTCCTGTTCCATCCTTGCCTGCCACCCCCAGTTCCATCTCCACCCTCCCTGTTGCTCCCCACCCAGTTGGCCAGGCCTGCTCCCCCAAGGGGGTAGCTGTCTACTTTGCACCAGGCACCTCTCCCCCTGCTCCTATTACCCCTGCTACCCTTAGTGAGGAAACTATTGACCTCCTGAGGAGCATCTCTGTGGGAAAGGCTGCCATTTTGAATGCCATCCCGGTGCAGGGCACCCAGCTCCAACAAATAGTTGCGTACCTGGAAGGCACCCGTAGTGCTATGTCTGTCCTACAGAGATCTTTTAAAGCTTTGGTATCCTCCCTCATGGCAGCCTTCCACTTCCCACTATCTTCCCCCATCATCTTCCTCTTCCCCATCCAATTCCCCTATTCCCATACCTGTCCAAAGCACACTCACAAATACGCATACGCACATCTCAACAGCCACAAGACACACAGATAAACACAAACACTACAAAGCACAACAGCATGCAAGCATTCAACAGTCACTCACCCCACTCACAACCACCACCACATCCACCACACCCCAGACACCACCCCAACACACACCAACACAGTTAATACTCCCACCATATCCCCAGACACCATCCAAACACCCACAGACCAAGCCATGACTCACTGCACACCCCCAAACCCCACCTCAACACACAGACACACCCAAAACATCCATCATACCCCCAGACACCATCTCAACACACAAAGACACACCCGCCACATCCACCATACCCTCAGATACCACCCCAACACACAGACACACCCACCACTCTCACCTTACCCGGCACATCCATATCCCTGATACACACAACAGACACCAACAAAACACAAACATACTTCAGACACACACACACCAGCACCAACATCACACAAAGCCACAGCAGACACAGGCACTTCCTCAACCTCCCAACCCCTAATCCCTCATGTACACCCTCCCCATTTTCCCAAGGAAAGTTTCCTGTTTGGCCTTTCCCTTGCCCCTGTGAAATCCTCCCTCCCAAATCCAAAAGGACCCCACTCACAATCCAGCCCATCCTTTCCACATCCAAGTCCTCTCCGATGACACCTGCCCCTCCCCCACCCAGCCATACCCCACCCACACCCAAGAAGAAACGCATCCCTCCTAAAGTAAAGCTCACCCCTTCCAAAACCAAACCAAGCTAACCTAAACCCCAGCCCAGCCCTCCCACGGGGGATCATTGAGGTGCCTGGACTGCCCATTAGATGACACTTCCTGTGGAGGTTCCTGTGGCAGTGATTAGTGAGGCACGTTTTAGGGCAAAACAGTGTGCTATGCACATGTTTACATGGACTGGCCATTGGCATTTCCTCCATTTTAGAGTTTTGACAATAAAGTTAATTTAGTTGTTGTGCTAAACATTGGTCCTGCAATTACTTCTGTAACTTTTTGATGTTCATGTATAATTTGTGATGTATGACTGCATTTGTGTTTGTTTAAGCCTGATTGATGATCCATTTGTTGTAGTGGTGAAGATCTGACTTCAGAACCAGTACTGGAGTCATCCAGCATGGTGAGATGATCGATTGATGGATGTGCGGGATGTAATCCAACTGGGGTGGCATTGCATTGTGTGTTGTTTCATATGGTATTTTTTTCATCTTGGCTTGGCCATTGTCAACATCTACTGTGTTTCATTTCTCCCCTTGATGTAGAATGGATGTTTGTATCATGTGTGCAGGCTAGAGGTTTGTTTGTCCACACTTGGAGGGTGTTCAATTGGGCTACCTTCCTATATAATTTAATGGACATGTGTCCATTTTGATATATGTACCTTACACCTACTGTATCTTACTGTGACGCATGCTGTTACTGTTGTGTTTGCTGTCTAGACTTGCACTTATACATTTACCACATGGGCATGACACGTAATGCTAGTGGTTGTCTCAGATATTCATCAGGCCACAGTTACTGTGCAAATAGTGGTTTAGAGGCATGCGTAAAGTGGAATGTGTCCCAGGGTAGTAGCCTTCCTTGGGCCTCCCTGATGCCACCATACCTATTGTGTGATTGTTTACATTGTGTGCTTTGGATGTTTGTTACACAAATTATTCTGCATCCCACTTACCTTACATTCTCTTGCAATGTAAGGGATATGTGTGAGTCCATTGCACGGATGTTGCAGAGGAGGTGTGTTTGAGTTCAATGACACATCCATATCTGTTACATCATGAAAGGTCATCGCATGTAAACAATGTGAGGGTGTCACTTCAATTTGTAGGTGTGAGATTGATATAGATCTGCTGTTGTGTGACACAATGTTATGAACTCATCACTATGCCTGTGACTGGGATGTGTACACATTGAAAGTTTTGTAGTGTGTGGCAGTGCAGTGTAAGGGTCCTGGCCAACGGAGGCACCATGGGGCTGTGATTGTGACCTATATTGTGTACGACTCCGAACCCGGGCACAGACAATCTTTTGGACCACGAAGCACAACCCACATAACAGGTCAATGGCAGCCCTCCGAATTGCTGTGGAGCAGAGGGAACAAGTAGGTGTTTAGCTTATCATCAGTTGAGTCCACAATGCCGTCAATATTGTGCATCATTGAGCAGCCCAAGCAGCAGCAGGACATGTAGGATCGGCACC
The DNA here is from genome assembly GCF_031143425.1 of Pleurodeles waltl. Lineage (NCBI taxonomy): Eukaryota > Metazoa > Chordata > Amphibia > Caudata > Salamandridae > Pleurodeles > Pleurodeles waltl. The sequence goes on from NC_090440.1 coordinate 1,166,344,103, forward strand.
ATGGTGGCACTGGGTGTGTGAGGCTGCCTACAGGTGAGTTTTGGCATCTATCCCTCCGTTTCCGCCAGCTCTGATATGGTGGTTGGCCTGCCACGGTCAATTTAGCGGTAAGCAACATCGTGATTGGGACGTAGTTACACTGACGGTCCATCCTACGATAGCCGCATTGGGTTATCTCTCTAAAACCATGTGTGAGCATGACCACGGCGGTCTTTGGTCTATGTAACCACATGTATCATATTACGGCGGTCAAACCACCCACACTGTAGTGGTTGTGCCGCCATCGCTGCCATAGCGGTCTCTGGACCGCAAAACTCAGTAAACTAAGCAATAAGTTAAAATCTTTGACTCAGGTGAACCTGAATGGCGTACCAAACCTCCGCTTTCAACCATTGTTTTTTCTCAACCATCCTTTTTTAGTCATTACATTAAAACTTTGTCAGCCATGTCTTGGCTAAGCCTAATCCTATTGGTTGTTTGGTGTATCCTCCCCCATCCACTCCAGTACTGCGTTACGAACAACAGCCCCCTTTGTCCCCTCATTCTGGTTCCCTCCTGTGTATCTAGCTCTAATGTTATATAACACAACATGTATGAGCATCTATCCCCAGACCAACTGACTTTGTTAATGACTGTTTAATTTACTGTGTATCAAGTTCAGCTAGAGAAATGCTTTTTTGTAACACTGCAAGTTATGCTTTAGATGGGGGTTTAGTGGTTTTATGTGACATGATTGGTAAACCCATAATCTTTCAGGAAATATCAGGGCTGCAAACTCACATAATTTAAATGGCAATGTGAATCAACTCACATTATAGTTTCTATGTGAGTAAATTCATTCCTCTTGGGGGTTAATAAATGTTTTTGGGACTGCAACAGGCTCAGGTTTCCAGTTGTAGTCGTTTATGAATTCTCAAAATGGGTAAATCTGCACCTATGCGATGTTGAAAAGTTATGGGTGCAGATTTACTAATTTCTTTGAATGCGAGACTGGTGGTTTGCAAATTACTGATTGGCTTTTCAAGAGACATTAGGTATCTAGATATATATTTACATGTTTTAGATTTAGGCGGTCATTACAAGATTGGCGGTAAAAGCCGCTTACCGCCGTGCAGAAGACCGCCAACACACCGCAGCGGCCGTGGAAATCCGCCACAGCTATTATGACCCACATCTCGGAATCCGCCAAAAGTCAGACACCCACACAAGTCCGCCACACCAAAGGTCAGTGATAAACTGGTGAAAACAAAACCTCCACCTTCACGCCAACAGAAATACGCCCACACTATCACGACACATGAATCCACGCGGCGGTCTTTCATCCGCGGTATTCCATTGGCGGTACACACCGCTGCGCTCAAAATACACACACTATTACAAAACACAGCCACATTGGACAATTCGAAATACACACACCTGATACACATACACACACCACTCCCACACACCAATTACAATATAAAACACACACCCACATCACCCACAAACCCTCATGAGAAAAAATTCCGAAAGAAGGCCAGAGAGAGACACCACCAGCAAGAACAACAGCATCCACAGGCACACAACACCATCACCCACACAACTTCCACGCACCTCACACAACACACCACTACATATCACCACACTTATCACCACGTACTCCACCCCACACATCACCTACACCACCCCATGGCACGGCAAAGACACCCCAGGTTCTCAGAGGAGGAGCTCAGGGTCATGGTGGAGGAAATCGCCACAGCTATTCGGATCACAGGTGCAGCACACCTCCATAGCTAGGAAGATGGAGCTATGGCGAAGAATAGTGGACAGGGTCAACGCAGTGGGACAGCACCCAAGAAATTGGGAGGACATCAGGAAGAGGTGTATCGACCTACGGGGGAAGGTGCGTTCCGTGGTCTCAAGACACCACCTGGCGGTTCAGCGGACTGCCGGCGGGCCCCCACCTCCTCCCCCACAACTAACAACATGGGAGGAGCAGGTCTTGGCGATTCTGCATCCTGAGGGCCTCGCAGGAGTAGGTGGAGGAATGGACTCTGGTAAGTCAAAGCTTTACTATTACATCCCCCACCCTAGCTGCATGATATCACATACCCCCACCCTCACCCCCAGCACCCCAACTCCTCACATATGTCCCAACATCACAAACCACACATCACAACACCAATCCCTGCATGCAACAACAAAGCATGGACACCCATCACCAAAGCATGCCCACTGCACATACCCATACACCCCCCTAAACCATCATCACACAAGCTCCCACACAGGAATGCTAGCACTGGGGTACACGGTCAACCACCCATTGCACACCATTACACACACAGATTTAATAAACATCCTTTTATACCCCTGCAGGACCCCTACCCAATGTAACCGGACAGGAGGGTCCACACATGTCCACACTACCAGCAGAAGAGGCCCACAGTGATGACAGCACCTCTGTCCAACTGGATCTAGATGACCAGCCCGGACCATCAGGGACCTCTGGACAGTCGGTTCCCCTCACACAGGCACAGGCCACCACAGACCTTCCCCCCTCTGGAAACACCAGCACAGCACCCACCCAGCGGGCCCATACCTCCGTCCCCAGGAAACGTCAATCAGCAGTGTGTCCACCACTACAGGGAACCCGGATAACCCACCACCCCAACAACAACAGGGACCCGGGGGCAGTGGTAGTGGGCACACGGTCAAGGGGATGGAGGCCCAGGAACACAGGGGAACTGGGAGGGCTGCTGTGCAACAGGGGGCGGACAGGCCAAGGGAACCCACTCTCCACGAGGCCCTCTCCTCCATCATGGGAGCCTACCACCACTCCCAGGAGACAATGGCAACAGTACTGGGCAAGTTTCAGGAGACCCAGCACATGCAGGAGGAACAGTATATGGGCTTCAGGGAGGAACTCAGAACCATCAGCTCCACCCTGGGCACCATCGTAGGGGTGCTGAAGGAACTACTCAACACCAGGAGGGACACTGTGGCACTACAAGGGGCCCCTGACCCTAGCATGGACGATGAACTGCCCACCACCTCCGCCGGCGCTAGTGGACAGGACGCCCTGCCACAGGACCACCACACCAGCACCCCACCCCCTGCAGACGGAGAACCACCCGCAAACGGTCCCTGAGATCCAGGACAAAGACAGAGCACGATGCCAAGACCACCGACAAGAAATTAGACCACCCTGATTGTCATCCTACTGTCCCACTTTGTCACCCTGTCCATAATTAAACTGCCCCAGCTCCACTTCCTATGCCCATATGGGCAATGCACCTGTGAGACTAATAGACTGGACTCTGCCATGGACACTCCTCCTCCATCACCCCTCACCATTTCACTACCCCCTCCAATATTGAGCATTTAAATAAACACACCTAAAGCACAAAACGATCTGGAGTCTGTCTGTGATTTCGAAATAGTGTATTAGCAATTACAGTGCTAAAATGTTTTTTAAATAGTAATGTCAACATACCTATGTCACACAGCTCTAGTCCATGAGGAATCTAAGCGGATGTCACACAGTGGGACCCACATCTGTGAAATCGTAAGGGAAAGTGACAACTCAGTGACCATACACTGGTTGAAAACGACAGACAGGAGAGAGGTAGTAGTGTCAAAGTACATGCAGTAGGCAGGTTTGGATTCCTACCTGTGTCTCACTGGAAATATTGCAGGATCACTGAGTCCCTGTTGTGCATGTCTTCTTCCTCTGCTTCCTCCTCATCACTGTCCACAGGCTCCACAGCTGCCACAACACCGCCATCTGGACCATCCTCCTGCAGAAAAGGCACCTGGTGTCGCAAAGCCAAGTTGTGAAGCATACAGCAGGCCACGATGATCTGGCACACCTTCTTTGGTGAGTAGAATAGGGATCCACCTGTCATATGGAGGCACCTGAACCTGGCCTTCAGGAGGCCGAAGGTCCGCTCGAACACCCTCCTAGTTCGCCCATGGGCCTCATTGTAGCGTTCCTCTGCCCTGGTCCTGGGATTCCTCACTGGGGTCAGTAGCCATGACAGGTTGGGGTAACCAGAGTCACCTGCAAATGGCGAGGGACAACTGTTAGACACACACTAACCTGTAGGGATAACCCCAGACCTAGACAACCATTCCCAATGACTTGCTTCCAGGTGCTCACCTAATAGCCACACACGGTGCTGGAGTTGACCCATCACATAAGGGATGCTGCTATTCCGCAGGATGTTGGCGTCATGCCCTGAACCAGGGAACATGGCATTCACATGGGAGATGTACTGGTCTGCCAAACATACCATCTGTACATTCATAGAATGATAACTCTTCCGGTTTCTGTACACCTGTTCACTCCTGTGGGGAGGGACCAAAGCCACATGGGTCCCATCAATGGCACCTATGATGTTGGGGATATGTCCCTGGGCATAGAAATCACCTTTCACTGTAGGCAAATCCTCCACCTGAGGGAAAGCGATGTAGCTCCGCATGTGTTTCAGAAGGGCAGACAACACTTTGGACAATACGTTGGAAATCATAGGCTGGGACATCCCTGATGCCATGGCCACAGTTGTTTGAAAAGAGCCACTTGCAAGGAAATGGAGCACTGACAGCACCTGCACTTGAGGGGGGATTCCTGTGGGATAGCGGATTGCTGACATCAGCTCTGGCTCCAACTGGGTACACAGTTCCTGGATTGTGGCACGGTCAAACCTGTAGGTGATTATCAAATGTCGCTCCTCCATTGTCGACAGGTCCACCAACGGTCGGTACACCGGAGGATGCCGCCATCTCCTCACATGTCCCAGCGGACGGTGCCTATGAAGGACAACAGCGAGCACAGAGTCAACCAACTCAGAGGTCCGTACCCACAGTTTACACAGAACACCATCCATACACAAAAGGTGGCCTGTATGTGTGTTGAGTCTAGGCCTAGGTATGTGTGACGCAGTTGAAAATGAAGCCATGTGGGCCCCTGAAATGGCGGCTGTCTGACCTCTAAAGTGGGACAATGGGATGTGAGGTAACTGCACTGGCGTTGTACACCGTTGTGGTAGGCGGTCGAAGACCGCAGCTCAATGCTGCATTGGTTAACATTGGACCCTATGGGTCCCAGGAGCCAATGACGATGTACGCCAGCAGTGACGGTACGCACCGCTGCGGACGTGACTGCCATTTTCTATCTGTTCAATTACTCTATACCTTATCTTCGACAGGAGAGGACCTACACTGCAAGTGCTGCTGTGACCTCGGTCTGGAAGAGACAATGGCTCGTGCGTCTGGGGAAAGGGCTCCTGCCTTCACATCGGAGAAGTTGGAGAAACTTGTGGACGGGGTCCTCCCCCAGTACAACCTACTCTACGGTCCTCCAGACAAACATGTAAGTACACAGGGGGCATGTTGTATGGGCTATGCCTGTGTGGAGATGGCTGGATGTAAGAAGGAAGGGGGCAGAGTGCTGCGTGCATGAAAGACGGTGAATGCATGTGCCACATGGCAAGGGTAGGGATGGGGGCCAATCACTTTGACGGTGCAGTTGGTAATGACTTCTCTTTTTCCCCTGTACATTTCATGTAGGTCAGCGCCCACCAGAAGAAAGATATTTGGCGTGCCATCGCCAAGGACGTCCGGACCCTGGGGGTCTACCACAGACGGAGCACCCACTGCCGGAAAAGATGGGAGGACATTCGCCGCTGGAGCAAGAAGACGGCGGAGGCTCAGCTGGGGATGGCCTCCCAACGTGAGAGGGGGGCCTGTCGCACCATGACCCCCCTGATGTTCAGGATCCTGGCGGTGGCCTACCCAGAGTTGGATGGGCGCTTGAGGGCACCACAGCAGACACAAGGGGGTGAGTACACTCTCATTCTGGTGACTTTTCGCGCAGTGGAGGTGTCTGGGTGGGGGAGGAGGGCTGTGGGTTTCCCTAGGCCAGGGCGAGTTCCGTAGGCAAGGCCCCTCCGTAAGGCAGGCCATGTGGCACCCCACCTCTGTAGAGTGACAAGTACAGCTATTCATGCCCCTGTGTCATCTATGTGTGCAGATGTCGTCCATAGCCTTGTAGGCCATTTCCCAGGAATTGAACAGTGTAGCCCAAGAGCACAGCGTAGTGCAGGGGGCTTCTGTGTCTGTCGTGTCCACCAACGGTAGCGGTAATCCATGCACTCAACATGTCTTTCTTCTGTCCCCCCCCCTTTTTGTGGTCTCCCTGTTCTTGTGTGCATTAGCATCATCAGGCGGAGGAGCAGTGGCACCGGAGCACGAGGGAGCTGCATCCCACATGGCCCTAGAGGGCGAGACTACGGACTCGGAATTCACCAGTGGGACGTGGGTGAGGGGAGCTCCACGGCGGGGACAGGAGCTGACACTAGCGACATGGACTCGTCCTCTGATGGGAGCTCCCTTGTGGTGGCGGCAACATCTGTGCCCCCCGCATCTACAGGTAGAGCCGCCACCCCCCCTACCAGCACCGCCCTCCCAGCAGACCCTTAGCCTTCGCCCCATGCCCGCTCACCCAGGAGGGTGGGCATCACCTTTGCCCCAGGCACCTCAGGCCCTGCCCCAGTCACCCCTGCTGCCCTCAGTGAGGAGGCCATTGACCTCCTCAGTTCCCTCACTGTTTGGCAGTCTACAATTTTGAATGCCATCCAGGGTGTAGAAACGCAGTTGCAACAAACAAATGCATTCCTGGAGGGCATTCATTTTGGTCAGGCAGCCCTTCACCGAGCTTTTCAGACTCTGGCCTCAGCACTGCTGGCAGCCATTGTCCCCGTCTCTAGCTCCCCCCTCCAACTTCCTCCACCCAGACCCAATCCCCTGTACCTCTGCCTATCCCAAGCACACCATCAGACCAGCCTGCACACACCTCAACACACAAGGGAAGCTCAGGCAAACATAAGCAGCACACATCCCACAGGCACTCACGCACGCAACACACACATGCAGACACACCAACATCCACTGCCTCCACTGTGTCCCCCTCCTCATCGTCTCCTCCTCCCTCCCAGTCTCGTCTACACTCACACCTGCATGCACTACCTCTACAGCCACTACGTCCCTCACCAGCACACCCACCAGCACACCCCACTTTCGTGCAGTCACCACCCCACTACCATTCACACGTCCCCTGTGTCCTCTCCCAGTGTGTCTGTGATGCCCCCTTCCAAGATACACAAATGCAGGCACACACCCACCCAACAGCCATCCACCTCACGACAGCCTCCAGCGCATGCACCTTCACCCAAAGTCACCAAACGTACACCTCCTACGACCACCACCTCTTCCTCCACTCCCAAACCCCCTCCAGCTAACCGTCCCAGTGTGTCCAAAAAACTTTTCCTGTCCACCCTTGACCTTTTTCCCACACCTCCCCCACCCCATCCATCTCCTAGGTCCCGAAGTTGCAACATCTCCGGGACCAGTGGTGCCTGTAGTCACCGGTATGTGAAGTGCACCGGCCACAAGGACAGCCAGTGTGGCACGGAGCCACAGCACAGACAGTCCCCCACCTGTGAAGCATCAGAAGTTGGCCAGTGCCCGGCGGGAGTGGGGGAAGACTCCAACCAGCAAAGCTGCACCCAGGGGTCCCTTTGGGAGTGTGGAGTCAGCTGTGACACCTTCCAAGGTGGGGAAGGGCCACAAGAAACTCTGCAAGTCTGGGGAGAGCAGCACGGCGGAGAAGACTGCCATCATCCCCGCTTCCCAGGAGGCCACCGCCAGCCCCAGCCCAGCTGCTCAGGAGGCCACCGCCAGCCCCAACCCAGCTGCCCAGGAGGCCACCGCCAGCCCCAGCCCAGCTGCCCAGGAGGCCACCGCCAGCACCAGCCCAGCTGCCCAGGAGGCCACCGCCAGCCCAAGCCCAGCTGCCCAGGAGGCCACCGCCAGCCCCAGCCCAGCTGCCCAGGATGCCACGGCCAGCCCCAGCCCAGCTGCGCAGGAGGCCACCGCCAGCCCCAGCCCAGCTGCCCAGGAGGCCAGCACCAGCCCTGCTGGGCCATGAAGGACTGCCCGCACATGCCCCGCTGGGCCATGAAGGACCGCCAGCACAAGCCCCGCTGAACAGGGCACCGCCATCTCAAGCACCGTTGAACAGGGCAGCGCCATCTCAAGCACCGCTGAACAGGGCACCGCCATCTCAAGCACCGCTGAACAGGGCACCGCCATCTCAAGCACTGGGGAACAGGGCACCGCCATCTCAAGCACCGCTGAACAGGGCACCACCATCTCAATCACCGCTAGCCCATGAGCGGCAGGGGCACTGACGCAACTGGGTCCATCACGGGGTGAGTGATGCACTCTGGGCACCAGTCCCCCTCCAGAACCAGTGGAGACATCCATCCACTACCTCTGTCCTTAACAGGATGAAGCACTCTGGGCACCAGTCCCCCTCCAGAACCAGTGGAGAGATCCATCCACTACCTCTGTCCTTCACAGGATGAAGCACTCTGGGCACCAGTCCCCGTCCAGAACCAGTCGTGAGATCCATCCACTACCTCTGTCCTTCACAGGATGAAGCACTCTGGGCACCAGTCCCCCTCCAAAACCAGTGGAGAGATCCATCCACTACTTCTGTGCTTCACAGGATGAAGCACTCTGGGCACCAGTCCCCCTCCAGAACCAGTGGAGAGATCCATCCACTACCTCTGTCCTTAACAGGATGAAGCACTCTGGGCACCAGTCCCCCTCCAGAACCAGTGGAGAGATCCATCCACTACCTCTGTCCTTCACAGGATGAAGCACTCTGGGCACCAGTCCCCCTCCAGAACCAGTGGAGACTGTCATCCACTACCTCTTTCCTTAACAGGATGAAGCACTCTGGGCACCGGTCCCCCTCCAGAACCAGCGGAGAGATCCATCCACTACCTCTGTCCTTCACAGGATGAAGCACTCTGGGCACCAGTCTCCCTCCAGAACTAGTGGAGACTGTCATCCACTACCTCTTTCCTTAACAGGATGAAGCACTCTGGGCACCGGTCCCCCTCCAGAACCAGTGGAGAGATCCATCCACTACCTCTGTCCTTCACAGGATGAAGCACTCTGGGCACCAGTCCCCCTCCAGAACCAGTGGAGACTGTCATCCACTTGAGAGACTGTGGCTTTGCACTCTCCAGGATTGAACAGTGGGGAACCCACCCACTGTAGAGACTTGAGAGACTTTGGCTTTGCACTCCCCAGGATTGAACAGTGGGAAAGCCACCCACTTGTGAGACTTGAGAGACTGTGGCTTTGCACTCCCCAAGATTGAACAGTGGGCAAGCCACCCACTTGTGAGGCTTGAGAGACTGTGGCTTTGCACTCCCCAGGATTGAACAGTGGGCAAGCCACCCACTGTAGAGACTTGAGAGACTGTGGCTTTGCACTCCCCAGGAATGAACAGTGGGCATGTGGCCCCCTCGTGGATTTGGCGTTGTGCACTCAAGCGGCTGAGGTGCCCCCCTTTCCCTCCCCCTGAGGTGCTTGTTTTCTTGCTGTCTGATGCCCCTGCAGTGTTCTCTCCATCATGGTCGGGGATCTTGTGTGGGCCTCGCCCATACCGTGTGGTCCCAGTGTTCCACGGACTTTCTTTGTGCAGTACCTGGACTACTATGCCTGGTATTTATTTTGTACATGGTGTATATATATATATATATATATATATTTCCGCCTACTTGTTTTTAATATATTCCGATGGTTACACTCATTTTCTTTGGTCTTTGCATTCTTCCGGGGGGGGGGGGGTGTGGGGGGGTGTAACTGTGATGTATTGATATGCATTAGTGTGTGTGTTGTGGTGGGTGAGGGTGGGCGTGTTGCATGTGTGTGTCCCTGTTTTTTGCCTCCCCCCTCCCCTGTGTACTCACTGTGGTCTTCGCCGCCGGCGTTCGTGCTCCTGGTAGAGGAGCAGGAAGACTATCGCAGGGAGAATTTGGAGTTCCGGTTCCATGGTGTCCTCGTTCCTCGTGGAGTGTGTAGAGGTGAGCGTTTTCCCTTCGAAATTCCTGTTTCTGCTGTGTTTTTATCCGCGGTGAATCCGCCCCTGAAAAGGTGGCGGATTGGCCTGTCATAATATTGTGGGCGGTACATTGTCTCCCGCCTGTCTGTTGGTGGTGACCGCTGCGCTGTTTGTTTGTACCGCCGTGGCGGTCGGAGTGTTAAAGTGGCTGTCTTTGTTGGCGGTTTCCGCCACGGTCATAATTGCAATTTTTTTAACGCCAGCCTGTTGGCGGTCTTACCGCCGCTTTAACACCGTCCACCAGGGTTGTAATGACCACCTTAGTCACTTCAGCACTTTTATGATATGTGTTTGAACTTCCACCTCGCCCACAAATTACTCACATTCATCAGCACCCACACGTTCAGTGTATGCTTTTTGCTGGGAGCAGCAATTTCCAGGCATTGAGTGGGCTGTCCTATTTTCCCTTCCAGCTGAGCCCAAAATAAAAGCCTGATTTAAAGATCAATCAGACCTTCTCCTGTAAGAGTAGCAACTTGGCTGGGAGGTTTCTGGAGCCTAGCAACTAGATGCCAATGAAATGGAGGAAAACAAAGGCACACAGCGGGTTAGCCCTTCAAAATACTTAAGAGAAATTAGGATTTGAAAGCTGGTTTTTGACTCTGTTCAACCCCTGTAAATAAGATACATCTATGCACTGCAAGAAAGTCAGCTGCATCTGTCAGTATGAATATACAGTATGCACAAATAATGATTTAAATAGCAATTACTCATTTTTTATTTTATTTAATAGCACTACTAATCCTAATGTAAGGTTTCTGGCTGCTTTTCATCGCACACATTCTGCAGAGGCAAGGAATAATGCAAGTGTGTAGATAAATGTACAGAAAATGTTACATAAGACAATGTAGGCTACAATGAGTTGCATATCGTTTTTACTGGCAGGCACTTTTATGTTAAGAATGTATGGTCGGAAAAAACCCAAAGTCACGATTAAAAATGTAAAACAGTAGTTGGGATTATCTGTACTAATAAACTTTATTACTGCCCAAAGGCCCCTGTTAGAAATTGGGTTACTGGTAGACTGAGGTGTGAGCCCTGGTCAAGCTGCACCCACAATCCTAGTCAGGGTAAAGCACAAGCAAACCCCAATATAACCTGTGCTCAAACTCCTGATAGCTTGGCACATAGCAGTCAGGCTTAACGTAGAGGCAATGTGTTAAGTATTTGTGCAATAGATCAAGCAGTGAAAAAGTGAAAACACTGCACAAATAGATCCCACATGAGGTTAGAAAAATAGAGCAGAATTCAATAAATAAAACAAGACCAAAACAACAAAATTCAAATCAGGACAACTGGAGTTATGGATTTTTAAAGAATAATTTGCAATACTGTGTCTATCTGGTCATGCCGGACCAGCTCAAAGTCAAAAGCTCAAAACAACCACGATGGAGTGCCGTTCAGATACCGTCCCAGATTAGTCCTGCTGAAGTTTTACCTTCTCAAGTTTTGTGCCAAGAATCCTGTTTGCATGGAGGAAGAAGATCGCTGGGAGCCAGAAGAAAGTCGCTGGCGGTGGTTGGTGTGGCACGAGCAGCAGGCTGGGCATTGCTGTGACTTTCTGTGCGAGCGGAGTGGTCACAAGGAGCAGAAACATTTGACACTAAGTAAGAGCTTGAGAGCCACACCGAGGGCCCAGGACCAGAGAGGCTCCTCTTGGGGGTCAGGAACTTGTTTAGGACAGTTCCAGGAGCTGTGATGAGCCTGATATGTCCCTGAGACTCAGATCAGGAGGCCAACAGATTAGCCCTTTGAATGACTCTCAGGTCCTGGATTCAAGATGAAGTTAGAGGTCCAGTTCTTCTTTCCCAGGCAAGAGGGAAGCCAGCAGCAGGTCAGCACAGCAAGTCAGGAGCTCCTTCAGAGTAGCAGTCTAGTGGAGTGGCAGTCCTTTCAACAGCACAGCAGTCCTTCCTGGCAGAGTTTCCATAGGTCTAGAAGTGTACTGAAGTGGTGATGTCTGTGGTCTATCTTTTAAACCTTGGTGCCCTGGTTTTGGAAGATGGGAAAAGCTTCTGACAGTGGCTTTGAAGTGCATGACATTAACTGCATCCCCTGCCCTTGCTCCAAGCTGGCTGGAGTCATAATGAAGGGTCATTAGGCTTTTTATGTGTAAGCAGGACACAGCCTATCCAGCTCCTCCCTCCTATTCTGCCTGGGATGGCCTATCAAATCACATATAGTACTTTATTATTAAAAACTGTAAACACGAAAATCACAGAACCCTCCAACAAGTGGAGTAACCACCAGAGTTATCTTATTATTATTATATTTAGAAAATTACTGGACACAAGAAGATATCTGTTGCAGGTGCCTTAACTCCGTAAGATATTTCAAAACACAGCCTTGTCATAACCAATCAAGAAAGCCAGAATAGATGTACTAGCATGTTTGTCCTTGTTATCAATTTCTTTGCTACAGACTATATATAAATGAGGGGAAAGATCTGGAACAATGCATCAGGAACCACACCTGCATTGTTCATACAAGCGGAACAACGCTTGCCTGAACAACGCAGGCCTTTTTCTCTGCCTTAACCACGCATGTGCTAAACAATGCACATACGTGGTTAAGGCAGAGAAAACAGAAGATCCATCGGGAGAGGACACGGGCAGGTAAGTGGGGCTGGGGCAGGGTGGGGGGTAGTTTTTAGGGGTGGGGGTTGTGGTAATTTTGTATTTAGGGCGGGTGAGGGCAGGTTATTAGGGGTGTGGGGTCAGGATAATTTTGTATTTAGGGCGGGCGGGAGTTTAGGGTTGTGGGTCGGGTAATTTTGTATTCAGGGCGGGTGGGGGGTTCGGGCTTTTAGGGGTGGGGTGGGGGGTTGGGGTAATTTTGTGTTCAGGGCAGGTGGGGGTAGGATTTGTAGGGGCAGGGGTAGGTGGTTGGGGTAATTTTGGATTCAGGGCAGGTGGGGGTCGGGTTTTTAGGGGCGGGGTGGGTGGTTGGGGTAATTTTGTATTTAGGGCGGGTGGGGGTTATTAGGGGTGGGAGTGGGGAGGTCAGGGTAATTTTGTATTTAGTGTGGGTTGGGGTGGTGGATTTTAGGGGCAGGGGTTGGGGTAATTTTGTATTTAGGGCAGGCGAGGGTCAGGTTTTGAGGGGCAGGGTTGGGGTGTCGGTTTACTTCTGTTTTTAGGGGCGGGGTTGGTGGGTCAGGTAATTTTGTTTTTAGGGGTTAGGTTTTATTTTTGGTAGTGGGAGTCGGTTTTAGGGCTCAGGGTGGGTGGGGGGATAAGGGTAGTTTTTAAGGGTAAGGGGTCAGGGTACTTCTGTTTTTAGGGTGGGGGTGGCATGCGACAATCATGCATGCCTTTTCCCCACATGTCTTTACAACGAAGGCATACGTGGTAAAGGCATGCGTGGAAACTACGCAGTCGTTGTTCTGACCGCGTTGTTCAGGCATGCGTGGTTGCCGCATGCGTGGTTCCATCATACAACCATAAATGAGTACATGTTTGTCTGTCAGAAACTACTTTTCATGACTCCAGCCTTCGTAACTTCACCTTCTTTCTGCTTCACATCTCGACCACCAATTTATGAGTTCATTGTTTTCCAGTTCCATCACTGGGTGGCAGGCTATATTAATCAGCACAAATCTTTGTCCTTGTTTCAGTGTGACATTTTCTGCTTGAGCCAGTGTGACCAGGTAAAAGATACTCAGAAAACTGAAACTGAGAGGAAAGCAAATAATACAAGATATTTAAAATATGCCAAATTCAACAATAGACAATTATGCAAGATATGCAAGATCACCCTGGCCAATTAATAAGCAATTGAACATTTGTTAAATTTTATCAAAATCTGTTCGAGATTCAGTTTTTTTAGCTTCAGTCCAATGCTTCATTTATTTCTCATTCATTGTGCCCCACTTTCCAATACAAATCCCTTTGAACTAAAAAGCAGACAAGTATTATCTGACTCAAAAGTCGTGCTGGTGTCAAACCTACTTCACAACATCACAGACTCCACATTATCTTTGTATCTTTTGCTGATGTCTCGACCACCATGAATAATCAGTGCCAGGGCTAGAATTAATTATCTTCCAACAGTTGTTGCACCAAGTGAATTTATGCATTTCCCTTGTCTAATTCCTACAAGTTTTATTGTTCCTCATTCTTTAGTAAACTTCTTCACTCTTAAATCTGCCTCAACTACCATAGACTTGCAGCCTTTTCTGGATTACAAAAAAGGATTGAGTAATATATACAAAAATAACAGTGGCAGTCGCTATTGTGTCATTATAGTTAGGACTATTGTTCCATTGGAAATTGATTTTTTTGTGAAGTCTACCTTTTGTGGTGGTAAAATCCAGTCAAATCTACTTTGTGTAAAAATTATTCCATATAAAAGAATTATGCGGAGAGAATATCTGAATCCCTTCTCATTTTTTAAGCTGAAAATTTCACCAGGAAGCCTAATGCTTGCCTGAGAATTGCACTTGAACTATCCCCTCTGAGCAGTTTGAGACATGATTTATTTTAAGAATCTTGCACCTTTCTGGCAGTTCTACACTCCGTTCTGTCCGAATGTTATGTATTTTATGCAGTGTGCTCATTTGCTAACAGTTTTGTATTGTTGACTAGTACAGTAAGTTAGTCCTCAACTTCATCCTGAAAACCCAGTATGACTCAAGAGACAGATCTAATGGGGGTTGGAAAAACTAAGAAAAGATGAAGTCCTGGACTGTAAGAGACTTCTCAGTTTTTCTTTGACTTGTAAGTGATTTACAAATGGTGGTGGCGACGGATGACAAAACTTGGTTTGCTGCAAATCAGTCCAGTTTTTCTTTTGGTGAACCACCCCCAAATGAGACAGAAATAGAAGGGTAGTATTTCAGGATATAAGAGAGGCAAGCACTAGCACACAGAAGCCCACAGCAAAAATCCTAAACGTCACACTCCATCAAGTCCCTAATCACATCACAGGCAACTACCACATATACCCACCTCAAAATTTGCACAAACTAAAAAAGTAACCCGTATCAAAATACTTGAACACTTAAAGATCACACATAAGGCCTCATTACGACTATGGTGGTCGGATGAGCCAAAGCCGCGGGGAGGAGGCTGCCATCATGCCGGCAGCCTCCCCCCAGTTGTATTATGATGTTTCAACCGGGCTGACTGGTGGAAACATTGTATTCTGACATTTCCGCTGGTCAGTCCAGCAAAAACAGTTGCACAGCATTGGCCTCGGGCCATTGTTATCGTACAACAGCACTCTCGGAATGGGCATTCTAAGGGTGCTGGTGGGGGGGACCCCCCGTGGGCCCCCGCACTGGCTTTCCACCAGCCTTTTCTTGGCAGGACCCTGTCATGAAAAGCGTGGTGGAAAGAGGACTTGTGATCAGTATGGCGGTGCTGAACTCAGCGCCGCCGTGGCTGACACCGACTCCGACCACCGCCACCCCATCAGGATCTATGATCCTGGCAGTGGCAGCTGTCCCCTGGTGGTCCGACCACCAAGGTTGTAATCTGACAGTCGGACCACCAGGAGTGCGGCGGTCCAACTGCCACCACAGGTTTGGTGGTCCTTGGTTCGCCAAACACGTAATAAGGACCATAATGAGGAATCCTTCCTGTTACATGATAAAGAAATCCTAATATTTTGCACACTAGATAGGTGACTAAAACTATGCCATTGTCAAACCTGGATGATAGATGGGACCTTCAAAATGTGCCCCAAACGATTCCTCAGATATACACCAGACATGGTAAATATCACAACTCAAATATCCATTTTAGATATTCCCCCAGATCCAATAGACAAAGTACTGCTTACTATGAACTCTTAAATTACATTAAACATAAAACAAATAACTATTACACACAAAAATTAGAATAGACTTTGAATAAGCCATGATTCAAACCATTTTTTAACCTTACCCCAACAGCCATGTAAGGCAGTTACTACCATTTCTATCAAAGCATATGGAGACACCTCCAACAATCTGCATTCAGTGTGGAATATACTACAAACACTCAATTTGCCTTCTAAATAAAAACAATGATAGTGCTAGCCTATGCTGCTGTCACAGAGGTAGTTAACCATTATCATTTAGTTATGGAAAGCCCTTTCTACCAACAAAGCAAACACAAACTAAGCCCCCATACATTATTTTAAAGACACTTAGGTTGACAGACTGTATCCTTACAGACACAGATGCCAACCCACATTCCAAATAGTATGGTGAAATGTCTATGACAGCACCTTGGCAAAGGAAGCCAAACCAAACAATGTAGTGGAAGAGTGGTCCAATGGCTTCCAGTTTCCACTAGGAAAAACCCAACCTTCCCTTTATTGTTGTATAGGAGCCTGACAAAAAGAACAAATCTACCAACAACTGTGAAGGGAGCAATTCTCAACACAAGTTACTCTTAAAATTAGGAAACAAACCAGAAGAATGCACAACATGCTACAATTTAAAGTAAAACTCTTCATAAACAACAAAGGAGTAGATTACTTAGAAATAATAGCCATAATAGCCAAAAACTATTATAGAATAGATACTAACACACAAAACTACCAAAACTGTAAAGCATAATCTTAACCAACATATAAAGTATTTTTAATATAAATAATAAATATATTATCTTATTACAACAATCAAAACTTTAAATCGCAATACAATTTTAAATAAGACTGATAAAGTAACAACATGTATATTATTTATATAAAAACATAAACCTCACCCATTAGAAACCTCAGAAATAAATTCAATCCATTGTGAAAAATAACTGCAATACATAAGAAATATAATACTGAATAACAATCACATAAAACTTGCATTAATAATTATATATAAAATTTCTCACCCAGTACAAATAAAATGAATATGATTGAGGGCCTCATTATGAGTTTGGCAGTCGGACCGCCAGACCACCATGTTGGCGGTCCCAAAAAAACCCACCATGTTGGTGGTCTTCCAAACCGCCCCATTACGTGTTACACAGGCAGGACCGCAGGCCACCAACTAAAAAAGGCAGACAGGTGGTGGCATGGTGGGCCAGAAATAGGCGGTCTGACCTCCAGCCCGGACAGCACAGCAATCAATCACAAGTCCAAACACCAGACCAGTGTTTCCTTTGTCAAAGACCCTTGTTTGTGAACTTTCCATTGAAGTGTATAGACCTGGGAGGATAACATTTGTATAGTGTGTGTAGTACAGGGACTGACATGACTGCTAAGGCCAGGAGGCTTTGTTACTGTTACTATACTCTGCTAGCCCAGTAGCCTCTTCTCCAGAGACCCTTGTTTGTGAATTCCCAATTGAAGTATACCCACCTGGAGTATACCATTTGTAGTTTTTGTGTAGTAGAGAGAGTTAACTGACTGAAACTCCTAGCAGGCATTGTTTCTCTCACTCCAACACCAGACTAGTGGTCACTTGCTTAAATACATATGTTAGTGAACTATCAATTGAAGTGTGCTCACTAGGGGGAGAACATTGGTCAAGTGTGTGCAGTAGAGTGAGTGACATGACTACAACTCACAACAGTCCTTGTATCTGCAACTCCAAACATCAGCACATTGTTCTTTTCTCGAAAGACTACTGTATATCAATTCCCAAATTAAGTTTACTCACCTGGAGGGATACCATTTGTCCAGTGTCAGGAACTAAAGGGAGTGACCTGAATGCCAAGCCCAAATTGCCCTGTTTTGCTAACTCCAATCACCAGCCCAGTGTTCACTTGCCCCAATGCATCTGTAAGTGAACTCTCAAATGAAGTTTATGCACCTAGGAGAATAACATTTGTCTAGTGAGTGACCTGAATGCAACTCATAGGAAGCGCTGTTCAAGTGACTCCAAATAGCAGAACAGTGGTCACTTGTCCAAAAATACTTGCCTGATCAGTCTCAAATGATCTGTACTCATCGGGGAGGGACCAAGATACAGATCATGGTCAGCTCAGAGAGGCTTACCAACTAGCTAAATCCTGAACTGCTAAGCTAAGATGTAACTATTAAGGACAGGAAGGACGGCACACTGAGTGTGCACAACAATGATCCCAAAGGCCTCAGGATGCATCACCAGAATGGTATTGGCAGCAGGCACATTTAAAATGCACTGACCACATGATATCTCCAATCACTTATATAACAGACTCCTTGGTCTGCCTGAATAGCAATCAACTACACCTAAAAATGGTCAAAGCCACATCCTGTCCAGCCGGCACTGGTGGCAAGATGTAATTCTCTGCCAATCCTCCCAACTGCTAATGAACTCCCAAACGCAGCAATTGTCTGAAGTTAATTGAATTGGCATACTTCACAAATGTCAGGTCAATACAACCAATATCATGGGTACCTGTCACAATAAGATAACCTGCAAATCAACTATGTATAAGGGCTGCAAAATGTCATTATAAACATTTGGAGGTAGATGTCACAATACAACCAGTAACATTGTACCTTTCACATCAACAGATTGAGCTGCCACTGGCCACACAGAGGCAACAGAAGAGACTGCCACTGCCCTCATGGATGAAGCCCTCAGTGATGACTACACTCCTGTACATCTGGCTGTGGAGGACAGTTCTGGTCCATCTGGGCAAAATGGTCAGACACCACAGGTAAGTCTCACTGTGCCCACATCAAGACCCCCCTAGTCCGATTGCCTCTACATCAGTGGTTCCCAACCTTTTGATTTCTGTGGACCCCCACTTTATCATTACCAGAACCCGGGGACCCCCACTGAACCATTATTGGCATCCGGGGACCCCCCGCTGAGTCATTATTGAAAGCTGGGAGACATAATCTGTTAATATTATTTAATTTTCTAAGCAGTCGCGGACCCCCTGAGGAGACTTTGCGGACCCCCAGGGGTCCCTGGACCTGTGTCCCTAGGAGAGTGGCAGCCATCTCGTGCTCCCCAGTCCAGGATCCTGAGTCACAGGGCAACACCTCAGACAATGATGGTCCTGAAACCAGTAGTAGGGGGCACCCTGTGGCAAGGGTACAGGCCTGTTGGGGTAGGATGCATGGGAGGGATGTTGTGGGCCAGTCGGGTGAGGCCACTGGGGATGCTCCTGGCCAGACACCATCAGCCAATTCTTAGGGGTCTATCAAGAGTCCCAAGGTGTGATGAGCCAGGTATTTGCCAAACTCCGGGCGATGAAGCAGCTGCAGACAGACATGAATGGGGAAATGCTCTAAAATGCACCAATATCATTCTAGCCTCCCTAATAGGATTGTTCAGGGAGATTAGCAGTACCCTGATCAGAGATTGTGAGCAACACCATACCCCTTCCTTTGGCCCAGCAACACCAGACCCTTCAGCATCAGTGCCAGCCACTGGAAGGGAGGCCCTGTCAGAGGAATAACCCACCACAGTCTCCCCTGCCTCTGTACCAGCAGATTCCTCCCCACACACACACACACAAGCGGGGACATCCAGCTAAGAATACAGGAGGTGCTGATGGCAAAACACCCAACACTGCCAGCAAGTGACCTCTTCCTGAAGGAAT
The DNA here is from genome assembly GCF_031143425.1 of Pleurodeles waltl. Taxonomy (NCBI): domain Eukaryota; kingdom Metazoa; phylum Chordata; class Amphibia; order Caudata; family Salamandridae; genus Pleurodeles; species Pleurodeles waltl. Next base: position 1,166,363,531 of record NC_090440.1, read on the forward strand.
TCCTTTGTGTGCCACATATATACTCTGTTGACTGTTCTTCAACAGCCTTCCATTTCCTATTTTAGGAGAACACTGGACATTGGACTTCCAATGCTGTGGCATCTACTACAATTATTTTATCCACCTTGACTGAACCTCTCACTTTTCTGTTCCATCATGTCCTTTATTTTTATCCTATGCACTAGTGCACAATAAACACCATCAATCACAAAGTTTGAGTCTGTTTGCTTCTGTTTTAATATTTTCTCTGTAGAGATGTAAGACCATGTGAAGCAAATTAAGTAGATACAAGATACTAGTGCAAGGAGGGATGTGTTACAGGTACTCTGCCCTGCTTAGGGTTGCAACCAACACACTCAAACACTTTGTTACAATTATCTGGTCACAACAAACATTTTATTTCACTGTACAGCACACATGCTCTCACCATGTCTGGAATGTCTTAGGCAATAATGGCTTACTCATATTGTGTCATGGTAGATATACCAATGTGCAGTCCCCCAGATCACAGAAGGAAGGGTCTTGTCAGACATTGACCTGTAGAATAGGCAAACAGAAAAGTGAATGGTGTCACCAGCTTGAGCCTTATCACATACCAAAATCAAGTAATCCAACATCACATAAACCAAGGTACAAACAGAGGGCAGGACAACAGTCCCTGGTCACAGGTACATAATAATCCATTGTCCATGCATCTGGTGGTATTACACAAACATAGGTCAATGTTGTGGCACAGGCACTGTGGCCTCTGATGATGAAACACATCTACAGCTAAATACAGGTCATACAAGAAGACAGTTTAGCCTATATGATGGGTGAATGCCTGGATTGCACTTGATTACAACATATTTCATGCCCGCATTATTATACACACGATGCAATCAGCCCAACACAGCACAAAAAAAGTATATTGTGCACATTAGACCTTCCACCCAAACACTGTTCAAGCTGCCTTGGAACAGGTCTCCGACACCCTAAATCTGGTACCTACATTACCTGGAAAAATCCATGCCCACCTCACATCTCAGAAGAGCATCAGATACCTGCAATGTCAAAATTCAGAAATGCCAACATGAGGATGTCATGTTGAATGTACCTGGACAAAGACAAAACAAGGAGTGTAGATGAAATAACATACCTATAACACAAATCACATAGCAAGCATCTGGATATGAGGTTACATTGCCATAAGACTGACACAAACAAAGCAGCTACATCAAGGTAGATATATCAAAGGAAAACTCTTCAAGCACCCTTTGGATGAATATTGCAGAGCATTAGCTCACCATTGTTTTGCCAAATCACTCTACTCTACAGATTGTGACAGCTACATTTCTTCGTACAGTCTCAGTCATGACATAACATGACATACACTCATGAAAAGTAGCTATTGATGAGACCTTCCCACAAGTCAACTCCTTCCTCTTTATCACTGTCATCCTCACTTGGCATTTCAGGAGGCTCACTCAGTGGCCTTGCAGCCTCCCCCTCTTTCTGGGATGAATAGGATATTCCTCCGCAGGGCAATGTTGTGGAGCATGCAGCAGGCCAAAATGATCTTGCACACTTTACCGGGTGAGTAGAGGAGGGCTACACCAGTGCAGTCCAGAAACCTAAATCTCACCTTCAGGATTGCGAAACCCACTCCACTACCTGCCTTGTGTTTACATGGTCCTCATTGAAGCAGACTTCCCCTGACGTAGTTGGATTCCTTTGTGGTGTCAACAACCAAGGGCAGTTTGGATCTGCAGAGTCTCCTGTTAAGGAATGGGACATATGTGTAACTATGACTCACTTTGATCAGAATTGTTGCACCAGACATTGCACACATACTAATAAGACAGATGTGACTTACCAACCAGTCAGGCCATCTCTGGATACAGTTGTGACATCAACTGGAAGATTGTGCTGTTCTGAATTATGAAGCATCATGGACTGAACCCACATAATAGGCACAGACCTGAGAAATGTATACATTCGCCAAACATACAACTTGGACGATGATGAAACAGAATTTCTTTCTGTTGCGGTATACTTGTTCATTGGCATGCAGTGGTACCAAGCCAATATGTGTGCCATCAAAAGCCCCCACCACAAGTGAGAGGCATTCAAAACGATAAAGCTCAGCCTACACATGGGCTAAATCCTCACATCAGGGAAACTGGCTGTAGCTGTCCAGGTGTTTCAACATTGCTGAGAGGACATCCTTCAACACCAGATTGAACAAAGGTGGGTACATTCCACCGGCTTGCGCCAGTTTATGTTGGAAGAACCCTGTGGCTAGGAAGTGCAACACTGACATAAACTGCACAATGGGTGGATTTCTGGTTAGATAACTAATCACTGGCATCTGCTGTGGCTCCAACTGATGTTGTAAGTCCACTATTGTTCACCTATTCAGATGTTAAAGGAGGATAATGTGGCATTTTTCCATGGTGTGAAGGTCTGGCAGTGGAGGGCAGACAGGTGGTTGTCGGCTCCTCCCTCTCACTGGGTACCTGTGCATGACAATAAATGAGTTCTGACATTAGTCATTGTGTCTACAGCAACATACATGATGCACCTCAAGGATAACATGTGACTTGACAATTTTGAGGGGATGGACATGGCAAACAGTACAAATCACAGCTGCTAAAAACACAAGGGTCCCATGTTACCCCCTTGATTTGCCACACATGTGTACACATTATGTGTATGGACTGAAAACAAAATTATGATTCAGAAATGCCACTCGGAATGTGACTGGATGTCCCGGCAGCAAAAATTACCTTCAACGGGTAGGACTGTGCCCCACTGTAAATTGCCATATGTGTCCAGCAACATATTACAATGGTGCTTGAGCAGTACAGTGCCTAACTTGTATATATAAACGTGCCGGTGCCCAAAGCTCTCCTCTGAAACACACGGCTGCTGTAATTAAATGTGCAAGCAGGGAATACTGAGGTAGCATAATCCTGAAGCCAACTCAGGCCTCTTTAATCCATTTACAGGCCACTCCCTGCCCCTTCAGCTCACTCTTGCACCTTTCTGCTTTCTCCCTTTGTGATGCTTTTTCATTTTTCTCTTCCTTCATCTTTCCGATATTTTTCTTTTGCTCACTGTAAATGCTTGAGGCAGAAAAATAAGTGCTGGCCCTCAAAAATAAGTGCCAGTGCCCAGCACCAGAACCCACCAACACAAATTAAGCACTGGAGTAGTGGGACCAGCATGACAAAACAATAGTTTTTGTCCTCAAAACAGCAGTTTATGAGGTGTGACACAGTTTATAAAGCCCAATCCTGCATTTCAGGCCCCTTAAATGGTAGCTGTCTGACCTACTTCACTGGAGATTAGGAACCACCCACGACCACCGGCGGGAGAAGTCATGACGGTTGCAACCATGGCGGACACAGCCATGAGCTAATGTTGTTGCCAATGTGGTGGTCTTCGGCCAATGGCTGTTTCCACCAACGGTGATGACTGCGTACAAGGCGGATGTGACCACCATGTTCAGAAAAATCCCTCACTTGACTCCTGACACTGTTGCCAGCAAGACCTCTACTGCAGAGCTGCTGTGTACTGGCTCTGGGAGCAAATATGCCACGTCCAGGAGGTGACAGGGCCCCAGCCTTCACACAAGAGGAGCTGGAGAGGCTGGGGACTGATGTCCTACCCTTGTATAAACAGCTCTATGGTGCACCAGAGGAGCAGGAAGTGCCTCATGCCTCATGTGCACAGTTTTCTCTGTACTTCACCGTCCTTTCCCTCCTCCGAGGCTAGATTGTGCTCATGTGTGCCGTACAGTATCCTCATGTGCCTATTGTTGCAATCTGTGTGGAATCAGTGGGAAAGTCAATGTGCAGGTATTGGTGGCCAGTGCCATATGTTGAGATCACTCATATTGTGGTGTACAATGCCATTTTGCGGTCGTAAAAGGTGAAACTCGCCATTTGCGACCGTAAAAAGGCCATGTACGATATACAATCATTATTTTGCGAGTCGGTATGCAGTTACCGACTTGCTCAACAGGGTTTGCGACTCACAATTAGGAAGGGGTGCCCTTTCCTAGTTGAGAATCGCAGTAGTATGTATGATTGGTTTGTGACCATGAATGTGGTCCCAGAACAATCGCACTTAACACTTATTTCAAATTGGTACTAACCCATTCGCAAATGGGATGGGTCCCATGGACCACTGTCTACTCTGAAAACATGAAAAGAAAACTTTTCATTTTTCCTTTTAAAATGCACACATTTAACAAACACTGCTTTATTGAAAAGCAGTCACAGACATAGTGGTCTGCTGAGCCCAGCTGGCCACCATCCCTGTGGGTGCGGCCATTCCTAATGGGGTCGCAAATTGCAACCTACCTTATGAATATTAATGAGGCGGATCATTTGTGACCCCATTGGGAATTGCTAAATGTGTCTGAGACACAATTGTGCATTTAATTTTGTAAATCTCTAATTGCGACATCATAGTTATCCACTGACAACAATTTTCTCAAAAATTTTGTATATGTGAGACAACACGTATGTGCATGTCAGCATGAGCTGAGTATGCATGTTGTATGTGTCTGTTGTGAGTAATGTGAGCTATGTGTATGCTGCCACAGAGATTACTTCACACATTTGGCCTTTGCTCGACTGTTGTTTGGAAGGTATAACATAATTCTCTCTGCCCTTCAGGCTGCCACACACACCACATGCCAATTTACTATTGGCTACGTGATGTACTGTAATGCATGGAAGTGATGGGGATGAGGGTCATGTAGGTTATGTCTCCTCAGCCTGCAGAGACCAGGGCCTGTTACATGTATCTCCCAGTATGGGTCCTAGTCTAGGCTGGGGAAGTCACTATAGCTATGCAAATAGGGCACTGTGCTCACTCCCAGTACCCCCAGCAAATCCTGTCATGTGGGCGAGCTAAGGGTCTGGTGTAATATCCTGCCCAGAATTCCTCATTGCTTTAATCAGATTGAGTATGGGCACAGGGGTAGGTTTCTGCTCTATGACAGGTGTGCATTTAGTATCATTCTCAATGTGTGCCTCTGACTCCTGACTGGCCCCTTACTCGCCCAACACTTTTGTCACCTTCACACAAGTCAGATTTGTCCTGTGCAGGTTCATTGCACAACTGACATTTCCACAGTGCAGAGAGTGTGATGATTCCCGGGAGACCGTGATATGTGACTCATTAGCTTGGTCCCATAGCAGAAACTGGACAATGCATGCCTTTGTATGTTGGATGCCATCTCTGTAGGATGGACACATATGTCCAAAAGCATATTCTGTGGTACAGATACATAGCACAGAAACTCATCCCCTAAAGTGGCATGCGTCTGCATTTGTTATTCCATATGTTCACACATGGACAGGCTAGACATGTTCTGTACCCACCATGTCAGTCTCTTCATTGTTACCCATGTGTGATGTATGAGTTTGTACTCTGGCAGTAGCCTGTAGGGACTGCATGCAGAAAGCCAGTCTCACAGAGTGAGAATGTGTTGGTCAATTCATGCCTAAGGAGTCTACCTTTCAGAAGCCACCAAGGTGTGATGTGTCTCATAGTGGCTCACACCTCAGTCAGGTTACTAGAGCATGTCCCACAAGATGTCTGTAAGCCTGCCTAGTCATTGTAGGGCCTGAGCAGGGTGATGGGTTGTCTGCATATTGGGAAATGCATGTCTATAATCAGACATTAGTGGTGATCACCCTGGGCCTTGATGATTCATAGTTTGTGCATTTTTGTGGGCATCTCTCCCTGACATCTTACACATGATGTCTACAGTGTTCATTTACATGCCACGTGTGTGGTCTATCTGCGAAACATCAATTATACCTCCTTGACTCCATTGGGACAGATGTTACAATGTGAAGTGTACATAGTGGAACTACTTCCAGTATGACATGAGTATTTCCTATTACCTTCTTCAGGCTACTGTACTTCTGTCATCAACATGGCAGGATTTTGGAGCATCATTTCTTATTGTTGCATCATTATGTGTGTGACAAATAGATGTCTGCATGCCCTTGTGTGGGATCTGTGGGAATTCAGTTGGCATTGTGAGGCAAAGCATTGAAGGTGATGTGGTCTCCTACTTGTTCAATGGTTACTGTTTTTACACAACTTCAGACAGGCAATTATAGTTGACTGATATCTTGATTTCCCAGTGGGCAACTGTTGACAGTTCAGATGGCACGCATACATATGGTATGGCACATGTATGGGGCTCTTAGGTGGAGTTTGTAGCCGGGCCTATTTGACATCATGATAATGTTTGCTAATCAGAGCTGTTGTTCAACTGTGTTCATGGACATGTGATGACCCTATTTTTCTTTGTCTTTGCAGCATCTGCACCGGCAAGTGATGGAGACAGGGCCGAGCTGAGTGGGGAAGCACTGGGCCGGAGGACCTCAGGTAAAGACACTACTGACACAGAGAGACTCAGTGGCCCGGAGGGTGAGGGGGGTGCCACAGGTTAGACCGGAACATCATCCTCATCATCAATGGATTGCTCCTCCAGTGGCTACTCCTTAGTGGTGGCGGACACATCTGGGAATCCCCCAGTACCATCATTGTCCCCCACTCCACCATTTCTGCACCGCCTTCTATTTTGCTCCCCACCAGGTTGGCAGGTCCTGCTCATCCAAGAGGGTGGGGGTCTCCTTTGCAGCAGGCACCTCTGGTCCATCCCCTGCTACCCTTGCTGAGCTCAGTGAGGAGGCTATCGACCTCCTGAGAAGCATGTCTGTGGGTCAGTCAGCCATTGTGAATACCATCCAGGGATTAGCGACCCAACTACAACAAACAAATGCATTCCTGGTGCAATGGCTGGCCTACAGAGATCTTTTCAGGCTCTCACTGATGGCAGCCAGTCACCCCCCACCTCCGTATCCCCTCTAACTCCCTCTTCGCACTACAAATCCCCCTTTCCCCTACCTACCCAAAGCACACAGACCGATCCGCAGACATCCACCTCCACACAAGAGAAGTGTGCATAAACACAAGTAGCACAGAACACACTAGAAGACACACAAACAGCATCGACCCACAGTCACTTCAAGAATCACAACTTCCCTTGACACCCCCACCACCACTAGCATCACACACACATCAGTACTACCAGCAGCCACCACAAAAAAAGTCAGTGACATATCAACCACTCCCATCATACCCACAGACACCACCCTAGCAGACCTCCAGATATCCATCACAAGCACCACACCCACAGACACAACTACAGACACACACACATCCACCACTGCATTCCCCAACAACTCCATCCCAGGACACACAAATGCACTCACTCACCCACCCAACAGACACCCACCACACACAAGCATACCTCCCATAAGCATGCACCTACGACATCCACACCTACACAGCCTACAACCACTTCCTCAACCTCCAAATCCCGACTCCCTCATGCTGAGCATCCCTGTATCCCAAAAAACATATTTTTTGTTTCACCTTAACCTTACCCCTGTTTCCTCCATCCCTGTCCCAAACTCAAGAGGCCCCCACCCAGTTCCCAGCCTGCTCCTTCCACTGCCAAGAAGAAGCCCACCCCTCTCAAGAAGAAGACCACTCCTCCCAATCCCAAGCTCAAACCCCCTCCCAAATCCACCCCCTCAACCCGGATAATCCCTAAGGTGCCTTCCCGCCCCCTTGATTCCCCTTCCTGTGGAAGTTCCATGGCAGTTGGGGGTCAACACTGTCCTACTTTTGGACAATTTATATGGACTGGTCAATGTCCTTTCGACTCTAAACTATTTAAAGGTTAATAAACCCAAATGTTGTTTTTTGAGAATACATTCGTATCGCAATTACTTATCTAGCTTAATGTTGTTCCAGAATAACGTGTGTTGTGTGCCTACAGTTTTGTGTGTTTGAGCCTTCTTGCTCATCCATTTTCTGTTGTTTGCAGTATCTGAGTTTGTGAGCAGTGCTGGTGTTCCCCAAGAAAAAGGTGTATGTTGAGTGTATGGATGTGTGTGTAAATGCAATGGTTGTGTCATGACATTGTGTGGTGCTTGTTACGGTGAGTATTTCATTTTGTGTTATCCAGTGTGAGCATGTATGTTGCTAGACCTGTCCCCAAATATGAATGAAGTGTTCATCTGATGTGTGTCAGCTTGAGCTTTGGTAGTGCAGACATGAAGCGTGTTCAGTTGTGCTACCTTTGTTTGCATTTGAGTGCGCATGTGTTCATTTTCGCTGTGTGTAACTTGCTGCTACTTCTTGTAGGTATATGTCCCTTGCAGTTGGAGTTGTATGTGCCTTATTGACTTGCACTTCCACATTGTGCAGATTGTGTAGATAAGAATGAAATTTGGGTCTGCTAGTGTTTGTCCCAGAGATAGATGTAGGGCTATTTCCTGTGCAAATATTGTTTGAGGGGCATGTGCTATGTGTTCCAGTGCAGCCGTCTTCCTTGAGTGCCTGGTGGCCCCACCCCAATTGTGCTCTTTGTCTATTTGTCTCCCTGTCTATTGTGTATGTCATTGTCCTTCCATTGTGCTGTGATGTGTGTGTCAATTGCAGGGCTGTTTACTGGTAGTGTTGTCTGTGTTCCATTCCACATCGATATGTATGTGTGTTGTATGTGATGAGTCCATGGCATGTGTGCAATGTCGGTGTGTGAGTTGTATTTTTATGTGTGATGTTTGTGTGTTGTTGGTGATATGTGGGCGTGAATCTTGTGTAGCCTTCACTGTCCCTGTGCCAGAAATGTGTGGATGCATGTTTTTGTTTAATGTTGCAACACAGTGTGAGTGAGCTGGCCAAAAGGACCTTTTTGTGACTGTGGATGTGTCCTGATTTGTGTAAAATGTCGACCCGGGACACAATGACAAGTGTTCTTCGTGACCCACATATGATGTGGACAACGGTGCAACAATCTGTGGTTGGGGATAATTACATAGGTAGGGGTGTCTTCTTACGGTCAGTGCCGCCCATGGCGGCGTCGATTTCATGCTCCAGCAATCCGCAACAACTGCGGCAGGTTGTGCGTGATGAGTTCCATGGTGGCTTCAGACATGTGAGGTTGACTGCAGGTGAGTGTCTTCTTTTATACTGTGTTTGCCGGGAGGTGGTGGTTGGACCACCATGGTCACATTGGCGGTGTGCAACCTCATAATGTGTCCAACGGAAACACTATCTCCACTGGCATGCTTGTGCTGCCTCATGACTGTGGTGGTCTGTATTGCTTGGCGGTGCCAGCGGAACCACAGTGTTCGTTGCTCCCTATGTCAGCATGACTTGCAATACGGCGGTCTGACCGCCACCCGAGGGCAGTCGGACTGCCATCGCCGGCATGATGGTGTACGGACTGCCAAACACGTAATGAGCCCCTAACTGTTTTGTAGCTGTAGATTACCCTTCTTATCCATGTAGTCAAAAAGTAAAATCCACCAAAAACTTGAACAGTAATTTAAAAAAAGACCCACAAAAAACTGCTAAAAAAAAACAGTCCAATAAAGATCCATCGAGACAATTCAAAATATCCATGAACTATAAAATTTTTTAAAAAGTTTAAAAAAAATAAATGCTCCTAGAAACCTGAATAAGGAAATCAAAATAAAAAATATTGGTTTATTAGAAAGATAAATCTAAATGTCCATAGGACACATTTGTAAAGCAAAACCCGTAAAGTTAAACAGAATGCACATCCACTAATAAACAGTAATATTGAAACTTAAATACACATTACACTTGATCATCAAAAAGCAACTAACGTAACACAATATACCATATTTGGCACATTACTAAATCACTGTACGAAAACCTAAACCAACACACTACTTAAGAACACTTCAATTAGTACAACCAAATGTACTACAAACAACACTACAACAAACTTATAGAACTCCCTTCCTTCAGCTCCCTAAACCCTGAAAAGATTCTTTAAAAATGATTTAACTATTCCGACGAATTGCAGTACCTCCTGCAACTTGGATCCTGGAAAACAGACTTAAAAATGTGACAAATAGAGAACCTAATAGAAAGTAGTGGTCCAAAAAATGGCCACTAAATGAAACTTACAACAAAAGTCTATTTCCCGGTAGAAATGAATAGGAATATAAGCAATTTTTTTTACAAAATATAAAGAAATAACCACGTAAAAAAAAAAATTCTAAACTTATGAGGCTCATATAAAATATACAATTATTTAATATATACTGAAAAAATATGGGAAAAAAACTCGAAAGATGTACAACATGATTTGCATTATTTATTTAATAAAAAATGTATTAACCCCTTCTGTGCCGCGGACGTAGTGGTTACGTCCTGCGGCACAGTGCTGCTGTGCCGAGGACGTAACCACTACGTCCTCGGCACACAGCCCAGAGGGAGCGCTCTCGCTCCCTCTGTGTGCTTCCCCCGCCCCCCAAAGTCAGGGATGGAAGGGGAAGCCCTTCCCCTTCCACCCCGACCCCCCCACCACCCCCCCCATAATGACGTCAGCGCGCGATCGCGCACTAACTTCATTATGGGGTTCTCGCCGCACAGGAAGCCATTTGCTTCCTGTGCGGCGAGCGGAGAAGAGGTGAGTTCCTCTTCCCGGTGGGTGGGGGGTTTGGGCTAAAGAGGCACCGGGGGAAAGGAAAGGCTTTTCCTTTCCCCCGGTGTCTCTTTGAGCATTCCTGCTGCCCGATCGCATTGCGATCGGGCAGCAGGAATGCCCACTAGACACCAGGGATTTGTTTTTTTTGTTTTACTTGTGTGTTTCTGGCTTGCGGGGAGCGGCCCCTTGGGCAAGGGTCGCTCCCCTTTTGGGGGCAATTAGTTACAGCCATTTCTGCCCCCCTTGGGGGCAGATTGGCCTACTTTTTAGGCGGATCTGCCCCCAAGGGGGGCAGAAAACACTAGATCACCAGGGTGTTATATTTTTATGTGCATTTTATGTGGGGGGGGGTGCCCCCTTGGACAAGGGGCGCCCCCCCAAGGGGGCAGAGAACTGTTGGCCTTTTCTGCCCCCCTTGGGGGCAAATCGGCCTATTTTTTTTAGGTCCATCTGCCCCCAAGGGGGGCAGAAGCCACTTAGGCACCAGGGATGGTGTGTGTAGGGGATGGGGGGGCGCCCCCTTGGGCAAGGGTCGCTCCCCTTTGGGGGGCATGTCTTTTAGGGCCATTTCTGCCCCCCTTGAGGGCAGATCAGCCTATTATTTTTAGGCTGATCTGCCCCAAGGGGGGCAGAAACCACTAGAACGCCAGTTTTTTTTTAATGTGTTTATTTTTGTGGTGGGGCGTCCCCTTGGACACGGGGCGCCCCGCCAAGGGGGGCATTGACCTGTTGGCCATTTCTACACCCCCTGGGGGCAGATGGGCCTATTTTGTTAGGCCCACCTGCCCCCAAGGGGGGCAGAAGCCACTTAGACACCAGGGATAGTGTGTGTGTGTGTGTGTGTTAGTGGATGGGGGGGGCCTTGGGCAAGGGTCGCCGCCCACTTTGGGGGCACATGTACCCAGGCCATTTCTGCACCCCTTGGAGACAGATCAGCCTATTATTTTTTGGCTGGTCTGCCCCCAATGTGGGCAGAAACCACTAGAACGCCAGTTTTTTTTAAAATTTGCTTTTTTTTGTGGGGGGGCGTCCCCTTGGTCACGGGGTGCCCCCCCAAGGGGGGCATTGACCTGTTGACCATTTCTACACCCCCTGGGGGCAGATGGGCCTATTTTGTTAGGCCCACCTGCCCCCAAGGGGGGCAGAAGCCACTTAGACACCAGGGATAGTGTGTGTGTGTGTGTGTGTTAGTGGATGGGGGGGCCTTGGGCAAAGGTCGCCCCCCACTTTGGGGGCACATGTACCCAGGCCATTTCTGCACCCCTTGGAGACAGATCATCCTATTATTTTTAGGCTGGTCTGCCCCCAAGGGGGGCAGAAACCACTAGAACGCCAGGGATTTTTTTGTATTTGTTTATTTTTGTGGGGGGGCGTCCCCTTGGTCACGGGGCGCCCCCCCAGGGGGGGCATTGACCTGTTGGCCATTTCTACACCCCCTGGGGGCAGATGGGCCTATTTTGTTAGGCCCACCTGCCCCCAAGGGGGGCAGAAGCCACTTAGACACCCGGGATAGTGTGTGTGTGTGTGTGTGTGTGTGTGTGTGTTAGTGGATGGGGGGGGCCTTGGGCAAGGGTCGCCCCCCACTTTGGGGGCACATGTACCCAGGCCATTTCTGCACCCCTTGGAGACAGATCAGCCTATTATTTTTAGGCTGGTCTGCCCCCAAGGGGGGCAGAAACCACTAGAACGCCAGGGAATTTTTTGTATTTGTTTATTTTTGTGGGGGGGCATCCCCTTGGTCACGGGGCGCCCCCCCAAGGGGGGCATTGACCTGTTGGCCATTTCTACACCCCCTGGGGGCAGATGGGCCTATTTTTTTAGACCCACCTGCCCCCAAGGGGGGCAGAAGCCACTTAGACACCAGGGATAGTGTGTGTGTGTGTGTGTGTTAGTGGATGGGGGGGGGGCCTTGGGCAAGGGTCGCCCCCCACTTTGGGGGCACATGTACCCAGGCCATTTCTGCACCCCTTGGAGACAGATCAGCCTATTATTTTTTGGCTGGTCTGCCCCCAAGGTGGGCAGAAACCACTAGAACGCCAGGTTTTTTTTTTTATTTGTTTTTTTTTGTGGGGGGGCGTCCCCTTGGTCACGGGGTGCCCCCCCAAGGGGGGCATTGACCTGTTGGCCATTTCTACACCCCCTGGGGGCAGATGGGCCTATTTTCTTAGGCCCACCTGCCCCCAAGGGGGGCAGAAGCCACTTAGGCACCAGGGATAGTGTTGTGTGTGTTTTTTTGTTTTTTTGTTTGTTTGAGGGCTGTCCCCTTTGGCAAGGGTCGCTCTCCATGGGGACACACTACTAAAGGTATTTTCTGGCTTCCTTGGGGCAGACAGGCCTATTTTTTTAGTAGGCCCATCTGCCCCTATGGCAGAATCCACTTAGGCACCAATTTCTAAATGTTTGATGGTGGGGTGTTTGTCAACTGAAGAAGTCTTTGCATTTGTGATAAAAAATGTTTTCCTCCTTTTTGTTCTAGTTCAAAGCTTTTGCTTTATTTGCTGTGGCTCCTTGCGGTTTTGGCGGTGGTTGACCTGCAGTTTGCACAGTTGCATGTTTTAGGTAAGTAAAAACAATTTACTCCAAAGGAGTATTGTTGCCATGCATGAATGACATGTTTGTAGGGGGTGTACTAAATGCAGGATTGTGTGTGAAATTGTCCTTAGGTTTGTGCACAATGATATTTGTTTTGTCTTATTTCTAATTTGCCTTTCTTTCTTTATTTTTAGTGGGATATCATTGGTGATTGCTGTGTAGTTGCTGGTGAATCAAGCTTTTTCAGGCAAGTGAGCGGTATAGTTTTTGAGTTTATAACTCTTACTAACAAAGCTACACTTTGTTACTTGTCTTCCACAGTGCTGGTTGTTGGTGGTGAATTTGTCCAGTTAATTTTAGCAGGAGAGATCATGGCTAGCCGCAGGATGACCGCTCAGCAGGTGGTTGGTATGCTTTTTGAGTCACAGTCTGATCATGACTATGAGACGGACTCTGCATCTGAGGCAGAGAAGGAAGTCAGAGATTCTGGCAGTGATGTTTCTGTTGGAGGGGAATCTTCTGATGATGAAGCCACACTCAGTGCAGATGAAGGGCCTGTTTTAGAGGAGGACATTGATGTGCCAATAGTGCAGCAACCTGGGGCTGAAAGGTTTCCCGTTATAAGACCTGATGTCTGGGTTGCCCCAAACATGGAGCAGCCAGAGTTGCCTGCCTTTACTGGTCTCCCGGGGTGTAACGCCAATACAGAGAACTTTATGCCTATCAATTTCTTTGAGTTATTCATGGATGATATGTTTTTGGAAGAAATTGTTGAGCAGACTAATTTGTATGCGGAGCAGCATTTGAGGGACAACGCTGCTAGACTTAGGCCACACTCTAGAGCTGCCCAGTGGATTCCCACAAATTTGGAGGAGTTAAAAAAGTTTTTGGGTTTGACTTTTTTGATGGGGTTGATAAGGAAGCCGTCACTGGCTTCTTATTGGTCTACTAGTCCCTTGATGGCAACAGCTATATTTCCAGCGGCCATGAGTCGTAATCGGTATTTGCTTCTTCTTAGGATGCTGCATTTTGTTGACAATGCATTAGCCTTGCCACGAGATCACCCAGATTCTGACCGTCTTTTTAAGATTAGGCCTGTCCTTGATCATTTTGTAGATCGGTTTTCGGAGGTCTATGTTCCAGGCAAAGAGTTAAGTGTGGACGAGTCTTTGGTCCTCTTCAAGGGTCGTTTGGTTTTTAGGCAGTACATTCCTAGCAAAAGGGCACGATATGGAATTAAATTGTATATGCTGTCTGAAAGTAGGACAGGATATGTGTATAGTTTCCGTGTGTACACTGGTAGGGATTCCAATATTGACCCCCCTGGTTGTCATCCCACTTTTGGAGTTACTGAGAAAATTGTGTGGGACCTTGGTAGACGACTGTTCAACAAAGGTCACCATTTGTATGTAGATAAGTTCTACACTGGTGTGCAATTGTTCAAGGAATTGTTTAGAGTGGACACAGTTGCTTGTGGCACAATCCGTTCTAACCGGAAAGGCTATCCAAGGGAGCTTGTCTGTAAAAAACTTGAGAGAGGACAGTGCTGTGCCTTGCGGAACGAGGAGCTGCTTGCTTTGAAATTTTCAGACAAGAGGGATGTCTACATGCTAAGTACCATCCATGATGAGAGTACTTCCCCTGTGACTGTTTGGGGCCAGGTTGCTGAAGTGCGCAAACCTGTGTGCATTTTAGATTATAATAAGCACATGGGAGGTGTAGATAGAGTTGACCAGAGGTTGGAACCTTATACTGCTATTCGTAAGTCTTACGTTTGGTATAAGAAGTTAGCACTTCACCTCTTCCACTTAGCAACCTTCAATGCTTTTATTGTGTTTAGGGATAGGTCTCCAGAGTCAAAGATGACATTTGTGAAATTTCAGGAGTCAGTGATAGAGAGCCTTATTGTGGTGGAACAGGCCAGAGTTCCTAGAGAAGCAGTGGTGGAGGATGTGGCTAGATTGAAAGATCGCCACTTTGCTGAGCACATTCCTCCCACACCCGAAAAAGACTTTCCAGCTAAGAAATGTAGAGTGTGTTTTCGAAGAGGTATCCGGAGGGAGACTCGAATGTGCTTGTTTTAAGAATTACCACACCCAGAAGAATTTCTGGGAACAACCATGAGTGTAAACTCATGTCTGTTTTGTATTTTCATGTGTTTAGTTTCATGGTTAGCATTTCTGTCATGTTCTTAGTTAGAGCTTTTGTGTTTATAGTTTTGTAATTCTTTCTACTTAGTTAGGGGTTCCTCTGTTAAAAAAAAAAATGATGCCATTGTGTGTGGAGTGGGGCTTGGCTGAGAGTGTACATATTGGCTACTGCAACAGACTGCCAGCCAAACACCAGTCCACACACTCCCATCAGCTGGTGTGATTGTTGTATCAGGCATGTGGGCGTATGTAAGTGATGGGCCCTTGAGTGGCGCTGTCTGTCGATGTGAGTGTTGTAATGTGCTGGGCTCGTGGCTGGCGGTGTGAATGGCCTTGTGTGTGTCATGTATGAAAGTTGTGTGAATGGACTGTAAAGCGGTTGGTGCCTTGTCGCGGCTATACAGCTCACGAGCTGTGAGTCATTGGTTCAGTTTTTTGCCTTTCAGTTACTAACAGTGCATTTCATTTTTATGAAAGCTCTTATTAGTAAAATTTGATCCACTGAACCATCACTCACCCTCGTGCCAAATCCAACCAGTATGTGTGGTAAAAATGACAAAACCTGCTCCGCTGTAATCAGGCGTCGCAGCACACCTGTGACACGCTAGGTGCCTCAGGTGGGACCCCGATGATGAAGCATGCCACCAACTTGGTTGGTGGGTGAGGGGTCTTTTTCACATAACCTAAGTGTGTTTCTTTTCAAAATTTTAGTGTTTGGCACATCACGGACGTATGTGGGAACATCAAAACGATATATTACAAAACTACCTGTGTTTGGGGGGGAGAGGGCACCTATGTTTTTGTTCCTGTGTGCAGCCTTCATCTAGGGAAACCTACCAAACCCAGACATTTTTTAAAACTAGACACCCCAAGGAGTCCAGGGAGGTGTGGCTTGCGTGGATCCCCCAACATTTTCTTACCCAGACTCCTCTGTAAACCTCAAAATGTGCTTAAAAAAGCATATTTTCCTTACTTTTCTTCGTAGGATCACCACTCCAGCACAAAATTCAGACTCCCCAGTGTTCCCCTCAGTCTCCCAAGTAAAATGACACCTCACTTATGTGGGTCCCCAAAGCAGAGTCAGTCTAAAGATGTATAAAAGAATATGTCCTTATAAACTTGCTGTGCTATCCCCTCTATCTCTACAAGTTTTGGGCCTTATTCTGTTTCAGGCACCTGGCCCACCCACACAAGTGAGGTATCATTTTTATCGGGAGACTTGGGGGAACGATGGGTGGAAGGAAATTTGTGGCTCCACTCAGATTCCAGAACTTTCTGTCACCGAAATGTGTGGAAAATGTGTTTTTTTAGACAGAATTTGAGGTTTGCAAAGGATTCTGGGTAACAGAACCTGGTCAGAGCCCCGCAAGTCACCCCATCTTGGATTCCCCTAGGTCTCTAGTTTTCAAAAATGCACAGGTTTGGTAGGTTTCCCTAGGTGCCGGCTGAGCTAGAGGCCAAAATCTACAGGTAGGCACTGTTTTCAATGAAAAAATGTGATGTGTCCACGTTGCGTTTTGGGGTGTCTCCTGTCGCTGGCGCTAGGCCTACCCACACAAGTGAGGTATCATTTTTATCGGGAGACGTGGGGGAACGCTGGGTGGAAGGAAATTTGTGGCGCCACTCAGATTCCAGAACTTTCTGTCACCGAAATGTGTGGAAAATGCGTTTTTTTAGACAGAATTTGAGGTTTGCAAAGGATTCTGGGTAACAGAACCTGGTCCGAGCCACACAAGTCACCCCATCTTGGATTCCCCTAGGTCTCTAGTTTTCAGAAATGCACAGGTTTGGTAGGTTTCCCTAGGTGGCAGCTGAGCTACAGGCCAAAATCTACAGGTAGGCACTTTGCAAAAAACACCTCTGTTTTCCTTCAAAAATTTGGATGTGTCCACGTTGCGCTTTGGGGCGTTTTCTGTCGCGGGCGCTAGGCCTACCCACACAAGTGAGGTATCATTTTTATCGGGAGACGTGGGGGAACGCTGGGTGGAAGGAAATTTGTGGCTCCTCTCAGATTCCAGAACTTTCTGCCACAGAAATGTTAGGAACATGTGTTTTTTTAGCCAAATTTTGAGGTTTGCAAAGGATTCTGGGTAACAGAACCTGGTCCGAGCCACACAAGTCACCCCATCTTGGATTCCCCTAGGTCTCTAGTTTTCAGAAATGCACAGGTTTGGTAGGTTTCCCTAGGTGGCGGCTGAGCTACAAGCCAAAATCTACAGGTAGGCACTTTGCAAAAAACACCTCTGTTTTCCTTCACAAATTTGGATGTGTCCACGTTGCGCTTTGGGGCGTTTTCTGTCGCGGGCGCTAGGCCTACCCACACAAGTGAAGTATCATTTTTATCGGGAGACGTGGGGGAACGCTGGGTGGAAGGAAATTTGTGGCTCCTCTCAGATTCCAGAACTTTCTGCCACAGAAATGTTAGGAACATGTGTTTTTTTAGCCAAATTTTGAGGTTTGCAAAGGATTCTGGGTAACAGAACCTGGTCCGAACCACACAAGTCACCCCATCTTGGATTCCCCTAGGTCTCTAGTTTTCAAAAATGCACAGGTTTGGTAGGTTTCCCTAGGTGCCGGCTGAGCTAGAGGCCAAAATCTACAGGTAGGCACTGTTTTCAATGAAAAAATGTGATGTGTCCACGTTGCGTTTTGGGGTGTCTCCTGTCGCTGGCGCTAGGCCTACCCACACAAGTGAGGTATCATTTTTATCGGGAGACGTGGGGGAACGCTGGGTGGAAGGAAATTTGTGGCTCCTCTCAGATTCCAGAACTTTCTGTCACAGAAATGTTAGGAACATGTGTTTTTTTAGCCAAATTTTGAGGTTTGCAAAGGATTCTTGGTAACAGAACCTGGTCCGAACCACACAAGTCACCCCATCTTGGATTCCCCTAGGTCTCTAGTTTTCAGAAATGCACAGGTTTGGTAGGTTTCCCTAGGTGGCGGCTGAGCTACAAGCCAAAATCTACAGGTAGGCACTTTGCAAAAAACACCTCTGTTTTCCTTCAAAAATTTGGCTGTGTCTACGTTGAGCTTTGCGGCGTTTCCTGTCGCGGGCGCTAGGCCTACCCACACAAGTGAGGTATCATTTTTATCGGGAGACGTGGGGGAACGCTGGGTGGAAGGAAATTCGTGGCTCCTCTCAGATTCCAGAACTTTCTGCCACAGAAATGTGAGGAACATGTGTTTTTTTAGCCACATTTTGAGGTTTGCAAAGGATTCTGGGTAACAGAACCTGGTCCGAGCCACACAAGTCACCCCATCTTGGATTCCCCTAGGTCTCTAGTTTTCAGAAATGCACAGGTTTGGTAGGTTTCCCTAGGTGGCGGCTGAGCTACAGGCCAAAATCTACAGGTAGGCACTTTGCAAAAAACACCTCTGTTTTCCTTCAAAAATTTGGCTGTGTCCACGTTGCGCTTTGGGGCATTTCCTGTCACTGACGCTAGGCCTACCCACACAAGTGAGGTATCATTTTTATCGGGAGACGTGGGGGAACTCTGGGTGGAAGGAAATTTGTGGCTCCTCTCAGATTCCAGAACTTTCTGCCACAGAAATGTGAGGAACATGTGTTTTTTTAGCCAAATTGTGAGGTTTGCAAAGGATTCTGGGTAACAGAACCTGGTCCGAGCCACACAAGTCACCCCATCTTGGATTCCCCTAGGTCTCTAGTTTTCAGAAATGCACAGGTTTGGTAGGTTTCCCTAGGTGGCGGTTGAGCTACAAGCCAAAATCTACAGGTAGGCACTTTGCAAAAAACACCTCTGTTTTCCTTCACAAATTTGGATGTGTCCACCTTGCGCTTTGGGGCGTTTCCTGTCGCGGGCGCTAGGCCTACCCACACAAGTGAGGTATCATTTTTATCGGGAGACGTGGGGGAACGCTGGGTGGAAGGAAATTCGTGGCTCCTCTCAGATTCCAGAACTTTCTGCCACAGAAATGTGAGGAACATGTGTTTTTTTAGCCACATTTTGAGGTTTGCAAAGGATTCTGGGTAACAGAACCTGGTCCGAGCCACACAAGTCACCCCATCTTGGATTCCCCTAGGTCTCTAGTTTTCAGAAATGCACAGGTTTGGTAGGTTTCCCTAGGTGGCGGCTGAGCTACAGGCCAAAATCTACAGGTAGGCACTTTGCAAAAAACACCTCTGTTTTCCTTCAAAAATTTGGCTGTGTCCACGTTGCGCTTTGGGGCATTTCCTGTCACTGACGCTAGGCCTACCCACACAAGTGAGGTATCATTTTTATCGGGAGACGTGGGGGAACTCTGGGTGGAAGGAAATTTGTGGCTCCTCTCAGATTCCAGAACTTTCTGCCACAGAAATGTGAGGAACATGTGTTTTTTTAGCCAAATTGTGAGGTTTGCAAAGGATTCTGGGTAACAGAACCTGGTCCGAGCCACACAAGTCACCCCATCTTGGATTCCCCTAGGTCTCTAGTTTTCAGAAATGCACAGGTTTGGTAGGTTTCCCTAGGTGGCGGTTGAGCTACAAGCCAAAATCTACAGGTAGGCACTTTGCAAAAAACACCTCTGTTTTCCTTCACAAATTTGGATGTGTCCACCTTGCGCTTTGGGGCGTTTTCTGTCGCGGGCGCTAGGCCTACCCACACAAGTGAGGTATCATTTTTATCGGGAGACGTGGGGGAACGCTGGGTGGAAGGAAATTTGTGGCTCCTCTCAGATTCCAGAACTTTCTGCCACAGAAATGTTAGGAACATGTGTTTTTTTAGCCAAATTTTGAGGTTTGCAAAGGATTCTGGGTAACAAAACCTGGTCCGAGCCACACAAGTCACCCCATCTTGGATTCCCCTAGGTCTCTAGTTTTCAGAAATGCACAGGTTTGGTAGGTTTCCCTAGGTGGCGGCTGAGCTACAGGCCAAAATCTACAGGTAGGCACTTTGCAAAAAACACCTCTGTTTTCCTTCAAAAATTTGGCTGTGTCCACGTTGCGCTTTGGGGCATTTCCTGTCACCGGCGCTAGGCCTACCCACACAAGTGAGGTATCATTTTTATCGGGAGACGTGGGGGAACGCTGGGTGGAAGGAAATTCGTGGCTCCTCTCAGATTCCAGAACTTTCTGCCACAGAAATGTGAGGAACATGTGTTTTTTTAGCCAAATTATGAGGTTTGCAAAGGATTCTGGGTAACAGAACCTGGTCCGAGCCACACAAGTCACCCCATCTTGGATTCCCCTAGGTCTCTAGTTTTCAGAAATGCACAGGTTTGGTAGGTTTCCCTAGGTAGCGGCTGAGCTACAAGCCAAAATCTACAGGTAGGCACTTTGCAAAAACCACCTCTGTTTTCCTTCACAAATTTGGATGTGTCCACGTTGCGCTTTGGGGCGTTTTCTGTCGTGGGCGCTATGCCTACCCACACAAGTGAGGTATCATTTTTATCGGGAGACGTGGGGGAACGCTGGGTGGAAGGAAATTCGTGGCTCCTCTCAGATTCCAGAACTTTCTGCCACAGAAATGTGAGGAACATGTGTTTTTTTAGCCAAATTTTGAGGTTTGCAAAGGATTCTGGGTAACAGAACCTGGTCCGAGCCACACAAGTCACCCCATCTTGGATTCCCCTAGGTCTCTAGTTTTCAGAAATGCACAGGTTTGGTAGGTTTCCAAAGGTGGCGGCTGAGCTACAAGCCAAAATCTACAGGTAGGCACTTTGCAAAAAACACCTCTGTTTTCCTTCACAAATTTGGATGTGTCCACGTTGCGCTTTGGGGCGTTTTCTGTCGTGGGCATTAGGCCTACCCACACAAGTGAGGTATCATTTTTATTGGGAGACGTGGGGGAACGCTGGGTGGAAGGAAATTTGTGGCTCCTCTCAGATTCCAGAACTTTCTGCCACAGAAATGTTAGGAACATGTGTTTTTTTAGCCAAATTTTGAGGTTTGCAAAGGATTCTGGGTAACAGAACCTGGTCCGAGCCACACAAGTCACCCCATCTTGGATTCCCCTAGGTCTCTAGTTTTCAGAAATGCACAGGTTTGGTAGGTTTCCCTAGGTGGCGGCTGAGCTACAAGCCAAAATCTACAGGTAGGCACTTTGCAAAAAACACCTCTGTTTTCCTTCACAAATTTGGATGTGTCCACGTTGCGCTTTGGGGCGTTTTCAGTCGCGGGCGCTAGGCCTACCCACACAAGTGAGGTATAATTTTTATCGGGAGACGTGGGGGAACGCTGGGTGGAAGGAAATTTGTGGCTCCTCTCAGATTCCAGAACTTTCTGCCACAGAAATATGAGGAACATGTGTTATTTTAGCCAAATTTTGAGGTTTGCAAAGGATTCTGGGTAACAGAACCTGGTTCGAGCCACACAAGTCACCCCATCTTGGACTCCCCTAGGTCTCTAGTTTTCAGAAATGCACAGGTTTGGTAGGTTTCCATAGGTGGCGGCTGAGCTAGAGGCCAAAATCTACAGGTAGGCACTTTGCTAAAAACAGCTCTGTTTTCTGTGATGTGTCCACGTTGTGTTTTGGGGCATATCCTGTCGCGGGCGCTAGGCCTACCCACACAAGTGAGGTATCATTTTTATCGGGAGACTTGGGGGAACATAGAATAGCAAAACAAGTGTTATTGCCCCTTGTCTTTCTCTACATTTTTTCCTTTCAAATGTAAGACAGTGTGTAAAAAAGACATCTATTTGAGAAATGCCCTGTAATTCACATGCTAGTATGGGCACCCCGGAATTCAGAGATGTGCAAATAACCACTGCTTCTCAACACCTTATCTTGTGCCCATTTTGGAAATACAAAGGTTTTCTTGATAGCTATTTTTTACTCTTTATATTTCAGCAAATGAATTGCTGTATACCCGGCATAGATTGAAAACCCACTGCAGGGTGCAGGTCATTTATTGGCTCTGGGTACCTAGAGTTCTTTATGAACCTATAAGCCCTATATATCCCCGCAACCAGAAGAGTCCAGCAGAGGTAACGGTATATTGCTTTCGAAAATATGACATTGCTGGAAAAAGTTACAGAGTAAAACGTAGAGAAAAATTGATGTTTTTTTCACTTCAATTTCAATATTTTTCTTTTTCAGTTGTTATTTTCTGTAGGAAACCCTTGTAGGATCTACACAAATTACCCCTTGCTGAATTCAGATTTTTGCCTACTTTTCAAAAATGTTGTGGTTTCTGGGATCCAGCGTTGGTTTCATGCCCATTTCTGTCACTGACTGGAAGTAGGCTGAAAGCACAAAAAATCGTAAAAATGGGGTATGTCCCAGTAAAATGCCAAAATTGTGTTGAAAAATTGGGTTTTCTGATTCAAGTCTGCCTGTTCCTGAAAGCTGTGAAGCTGGTGATTTTATCACCGCAAACCCTTTGTTGATGCCCTTTTCAGGGAAAAAACCACAAGCCTTCTTCTGCAGCCCATTTTTCCAATTTTTTTGAAAAAAACGAAATTTTCACCGTTTTTTGGCTAATTTCTTGGCCTCCTTCTGGGGAACCCACAAAGTCTGGGTACCTCTAGAATCCCTAGGATGTTGGGAAAAAAGGACGCAAATTTGGCGTGGGTAGCTTATGTGAACAAAAAGTTATGAGGGCCTAAGCACGAACTGCTCCAAATAGCCAAAAAAAGGCTCGGCACAGGAGGGGGAAAAGGCCTGGCAGCGAAGGGGTTAAACATTATCTATCAATATATAAATGTTATTGTATAACTAGAGCTATATTTGTTAAAAAATTTCAAATATTCCTTAAATAACATTTGAAAAAATAAAATTGAAAAATGTGTTACATATTTTTAATCTATGAAAGTATGTACATAAAAATGTTATTGCTTATAAATACACCACCAACTATTATGTTAACCCCTTCAGTGCTAGTGACAGCAGGGGGCCATACTGCACCACGGTTGGCATGTACTTCGGACGGCCCCTGGCCTTCCTAGCACCCACCCATGGGGGAAGCGCTGGGGCTTACACCATAGGACTCCCCTTACACCCACCTAGCAGGGATGGCAGTGGAATCGCTTCCGTTGCCACCACAAACCTCCCCCCCACATGGAACCTAATAATGTCAGGTCACCCCGACGTGCTAGAAGCCATTTGCTTCCAGCGCGTCCAAGGAGAAATAGGTATGTTTCTCCTCAGTGGGGGTGGGAGGGTTTAGTTTGAACAAAGAGGCATCGGGGGAAAGTAAAGGGTTTTATGTTCCTCCAATGTCTCTTTGATCATTCCTATTGCATGATCACAAAGGGACCAGGGATTTTCTTTTTTTTAATTTTCTGTGGGTGGAGTGGCCACTTGGGAAAGGGTTGCTCCCCTTTTGGGGGCATTCTTTTTGGCCACATCTGCCCCTTTGGGGGCAGATTGACCTTTTTTATTTTAGGCCCATCTGCCCCCAAGGGGACCAGAAACCACTAGAGAGAACAGGGATTGTTTTGTGTATGTTAGTTTTTTTGTTTGGAGGGTGACCCCTCGAGCAAGGGTTGCTCCCCGGGTAAGAGGGGGTCATTTATTTTGGCTGTTTCCACCCACTTGGGGGCAGACCAACCTATTTATGTTAGGGCCATCTGCCCACAAGGGGGGCAGAAACCACTAGGCACAATGGATTATTTTGTGTAGGTTTGTTTTTTTGTTTCGGGGGCAGTCCCTTGGGCAAGGGTTGCTCCCCTTTGGTGTGGTCTTAATTTTGGCCATTTCTGTCCCCCATGTGGGCAGATTGGCCTCTTTATGTTAGGCCCACGTGCCTCCAAGAGGGGTAGAAACCCATATACACTAGGGATTATTTCTTGTATGTTTGTTTTGGGGGTGGCTTCTTTGAGTAATGGTCACTCCACTTTGGGGGCATTGTTTTGGCCATTTCTGCCCCCTTGGGGCCATATCAGCCGCTTTATGTTAGGCCCAGTATTTTGTAAATGGTGTGATAATAGCATAATTAGCTTATGCTTTATTGTGTGTGAAATCCTCCTTAGATTCTGCAGAATGTGAATTGTGTTGTCTTATGTGTAATTTTATTTTGTTTTTCCTATTTAGTGGGATATCATTGGTGTTTGTTGTGTCTGTGCATAGTAGGTGCTGGTGAGTCTAGCTGTCTCAAGCAAGTAAGTGGTATCGTTTTTGAGTATTTTTATTCTTTATCTTTGTGATAAAGCCACACTTTGGGCTTTATTTACCAGAAACTAGTGCACTGACATTGAGCACCACTTTTCTGTTGTCAGCCCCAGACCCCTTAACGACACCATGGTACCACTGTAATTATGATACAGTGCTCCATGGTGTATGATTCCACAGATGCGCCAGAAATTCTGGTGCACCTGTTGGCGCAAAAGTGGCACAGTGCTGGAGTAGCATCAGTAATCTGACCCTAATCCAGCAATGTGAGGAAGATCCCATGTTAAAAAACCCAGCATCACACCTTGTTGGACCTGGCCCTTTCTTCAGGGTCATTCCCCAGACTTTTTGCCTCCTTCTCATAATTTTTCTGACCCTTTTTGGATGACGTTATGACTCTAGTCACTCTATCACTGCTAATCAGTGCTAAAGTGCATGCGCTCTCCCTTGTAAACTTGGTATGACTGGCTTATACTTGATTGGCACATTTAACTTACCTGTAAGCCCCTTGTACAGCAGTATCCCTATCCCCAGGGCCTTTAAATTAAATGCTGCTAGTGGGCCTGCAGTGCAGCTTACACCACCTACAGAAGTAGCCTTTCAAACCTGTCTCAGGCCTGCTAGCACAGGACCTGCATGCACAGTTTTCTTCCACAGGGACCTGGCATCTAAATTTACTTGCCAGGCCAAGAACTCCCCTTTTACTACATGTAAGTCACCCCTAAGATAAACCCTAGCTAGCCCTATGAGCAGGGTTCTATGTATGTAGAATGCAGGACATGTGCCTGGTTGTGTGGCCTATCCTGGTAGTGATAAACAGCCTATATGGTTTCTCACTGCATAGGATTACATTAGAAATGCCCTGCCTTATGTCTAGGTGGGTATTGTCTGATTTATGAGGGGTCGCGTAAGCATGTTTGGTATGGTTGTAATGGCAGTGAGAAATACTGCTTACTGGTGTTGGTGGATTTTTTATTATTATTATTATAGAAATGACACTTCTAGAAAGTGAGCATTTCTCTGTTCTTATGACTCGGCTGGTTTTTGCAGGGTAACAGTACTGTGTTATGTTCGGACAACTGCTTGGGTTGCAGGGTATTACTGAAATGTTGTGTTTAGTCTAATCATGTTGGGTACAATACCGTTTATTTTGATATAACTTGGTGTTGTGTACCCTTTGTGGTGTATTTATTGAGTCACATGTTTTGCGAGTGTTGTGCAAGCGCTTTACACACTGCATCCGGGTTAGGCCTGACTGCTCGTGCCAAGCTACCAGGTGGGTGAGCAGGGGTTGTCTTGGACGTGTAATTCCCTTGCCCTGACTAGAGTGGGTTGGTTCTGCTTGGCTTAGGTGCATACACTAGTCAACCAGAAAACCAATTTCTAACACACCTGCTCTAAGCAGGCATTAAAACAGTGATGCTGTGAAGATGCAGAATGGCGCAGTGAAATGTAATGAATTTCACTGTGCCAGTTCTGCATGGCTTTTAAAGCTGAAACACCCTCCCTGCATACATTATACCTGACACAGGTATAATGTGGTGCAGGGCTTTACAAACTGGAACAATGGTCCCATTGCACCAGTTTGTAAATGTGGTGCAGTGTAGTGGACTGCTTTCACTGCTGCGGCATCACAAAAAACTGACAACATGTCAATGCAAGGGTCTCGTCAATAAGCCCCTTTGGTTATTACTTATTTTACACAGTGTTGGTTGTTGTTGACATATTTGTCAAGTTCCTTTTATTAGGAAGGATTATGGTCAGCTGCAGGATTACCACTCAACAGGTTGTTGGTATTCTTTTTGAATCTTCCTCTGACCATGATTATGAGATTGACTCTGCATCTGAGGCAGAGGAGAAAGGGCAAGAGTCTGGCAGTGAAGTTTCTGTCTAAGAGGAATCATCTGATGAAGAAGCCACTCTCAGTGCGGCTGAAGTGCCTGTTTTAGAGGAGGACACTGATGAGCTGATAGTGCAGCAGACTGGGGCTGAAAAGCTTCTCATTGGAAGATCTGAACTCTGGGTTGCCCCAAACATGGTGCATCCGGCATTGCCTGCCTTTACTGGCATTGCAGGGTGTAGAGTGAATACTGAAAACATTACAACTATAAAAAAAATTGAGTTGTTTATGGATGATATATTTTTGGGTGAGACTGTTGAGCAGACTAATTTGTATTCTGAACAGTATTTGAGGGACAACAGCGCCAGACTTGAGCCCCACTCTAGAGCTACCCAGTGGACTGCCACAAATCTGGAAGAGTTAAAGAAGTTCTTGGGTTTAACTTTTTTGATGGGCTTTATAAGGAAGCTGTTGCTGTCTTCATATTGGTCTACGAGTTCCTTGATGGCAATGGCCATATTTCTTTCAATCATGGGTTGTGATCGGTATTTGCTTCTGCTTCGGATGCTGCATTTTGTTAATAATGCGTTAGCGTTGTCATGAGATTACCCTGACTGTGACCGCCTTTTTTAAGATTCGGCCTATCCTTGATCACTTTGTGGATCGATTTTCAGAGATCTATGTTCCAAGGAAAGAAATAGCTGTGCATGAGTCTTTGGCCCTGTTCAAGGGCCATTTGGTTTTCAGGCAGTATTCCTATCAATAGGGCACGTTATGGAATTAAGATGTATATGCTCTGTGATAGTAGTACAGGATATGTCTATAATTTACGGGTCTACACTGGTAGGTATTCCACTATTGACCCCCCCAATTGTTTGCCCACTTTTGAAGTTAGTGAGAAAATTGTGTGGGAAATTGATAGACAACTATTTAACAAAGGTCACCATTTGTACCTAAATAACTTCTACACTGGTGTGCAATTGTTCAAGGAAGTGTTCAAAGTGGACAATGTTGCTTGTAGCACAGTCTGCTCTAACCGTAAAGGTTATCCAAAGGAGCTTGTGTGTGAAAAACCTTGGAGAGGACAGTGCAGTTTCCTGTGTAATGATGAACTGTTAGCTGTAAAATTTGCAGACAGGAGGAATGTCCACATGTTGACTACCATCTATGATGAAAGTACTTCACCTGTGACTGTTTGGGGTCAGGTTTCTGAAGTGTGCAAACCTGTATGCATTTTAGACTACAATAAGCACATGGGTGGTGTAGATAGAGTAGATTGGAGGTGGGAACCTTGCACTGATGTTTGTAATGCTTACATGTGGTATAAGAAGCTGGCTATCCACCTCTTCCATTTAGCAAGCTTTTGTTGTGTTCAAGGATTGTTCACGAGAGTTAAAGATCACCTTTATTCAGTTTCAGGAATCTGTGATAGGCAGCCTTGTTATAGTGAAACAGGCAAGTGTTTCTAGAGTTGGTGTGGTGGAGGATGTGGCTAGATTGAAAGATTGCCATTTTGCTACCCCCAAAAAACAATCTCTGTATGCGATGTAGAGTCTGTATGCTAAGAGGCATGTGGCAGGGCCCTGATTGTCTTTCTAAACCTGGGCTGTGTGTGCCCACCTGTTTTTGACAGTAGCACAAGAGCACCAGTGAGTGTTGCCTGGCCCCTGCAAACCTCAAAATTACCTAAACATTCACATTTTCCTCACACTTCTGTGTGGGATTAGCATGACAAACGAGTTACTTACCTTCGGTAACGACTTTTCTGGTGGATACATTAGCTACCTGTGGATTCCTCACCTAATGAATACTCCCATGGCGCCAGCATTCGACGGAAATCTTCTTCCTAGTCTCTGCACGTCGACAAGGACGTCACTCTAGCCCACGCGATGCCGTCTGACGTCATACAGGCAATAAGAGGTCCTCGACGACGTGCCGACGTCAGTACCAACATTTTTTACGTGCATGAGAACAACAACCCAATGCAATGAAAGAGCAAGGCAATATCCCATAACATTGTAAAATACACAACATTGCAATAAAATGGTTGTTGATTTAATATAACTCTCTTTTTTTTTTTTTTTTTTTTAAACAACAAATATATGTAAATCATGTATATACCCAAAAATATATACATATATATATATATACATATAAATATATACAAGTGTCCATATATACATCATGTATTGCAATCCTGAAGACCAAGAGGAGCGCACTCAAGGATTACTTGGTAAGACCAGAAAGGCAACGGGGAGGCGGGTGGGACCGTGAGGAATCCACAGGTAGCTAATGTATCCACCAGAAAAGTCGTTACCGAAGGTAAGTAACTCGTTCTTCTGATGGATACAACTACCTGTGGATTCCTCACCTAATGAATAGAGTCCCAAAGCAGTACCACTCCCGGTGGTGGGTGCCGAAATGGTCAAACCAAGAAATCCTGCAGCACTGACCGTGCAAAATGGCCGTCCCTTCTGACCTCAGAGTCCAAACAGTAATGTTTCGCAAAAGTGTGAAGGGACGACCAAGTTGCGGCCTTGCAGATGTCGACCACAGGAACACCTCTGGCCAAGGCCGAAGTGGCCGACTTAGCTCTGGTGGAATGATCTCTAATGCCATCAGGAGGATCCTTCTTTGCCAAAGAGTAACAGATTTTAATGCAAAGAACAACCCACCTGGAGAGTGTTCTCTTGTGGACTGCCTTTCCTCTCCTCTTGCCCACGTATCCGATGAACAGCTGATCCTCCAGCCTGAAATCCTTCGTTCTATCAATGAAGAAGCTTAACGCCCTCTTTGGGTCCAAGCGATGTAGTCTCTCTTCCTCCTTTGAAGGATGAGGCGGAGGATAAAACGTGGACAAAGTAATTGTCTGGGCCAAATGGAAGGGTGAAACAACCTTCGGAAGGAAAGCAGCCTTGGTCCTCAACACCACCTTATCCCCATAAAAAGTTGTATAAGGGGGTTTTATCGATAAGGCTTGCAACTCACTCACTCTCCTTGCAGATGTTATAGCCACCAGGAAGACTGTTTTAATAACCAAATACCTTAAGGGGCAAGAATGCATAGGCTCAAAAGGGGACCCCATAAGGAAAGTGAGGACCAAGGACAAATCCCATTGAGGCATAACGAATGGTTTTGGCGGATATTTATTTAGAAGACCTTTCAAGAATCTGAGAACAATAGGGGATTTAAATAACGATGGTTGATCTGGAAGACAAATGAAGGCTGACAAAGCCGACAAATAACCCTTAATGGTAGCCACTGCACAACCCTTCTGCGCTAGAGACAGAGCAAAAGACAAGATATCCGACAGATGAGCATGTAAGGGATCAATCTGTCTCTCCCCACACCACGTAACAAATTTAGACCACCTATTAGCGTAGATAGATTTAGTGGAGTGTCGCCTGGCCGCTAATATAACATCCACTACATCAGGCGGGAGAGAGAAGGAACTCAGGTTGCCCCGTTCAATCTCCAGGCATGTAGGTGTAGACTCTGGAGGTTGGGGTGTAAAACCTGCCCCTGCCCCTGCGACTGCGAGAGGAGGTCTGCCCTGAGAGGGAGACGGAGCGGAGGGCACAGCGAGAGTTGGAGAAGGTCGGAGTACCACACCCTCCTTGGCCAATCCGGAGCTATTAAGATGACTTGGGCCCGGTCTTGGCGAATCTTCCTCAACACTCGAGGAATCAAGGGTATGGGGGGAAACGCGTAAAGCAACTGGTCGCACCAGGTTATCAGAAACGCGTCCCCCAATGCTCCCTGCACCGGATACTGGAGGCTGCAGAATAACGGACAATGCGCGTTCTCCCGAGTGGCAAACAGATCTATCCGAGGAAACCCCCACATCTGGAAGATTAAACAAACTTGATCTGGATGGAGACGCCACTCGTGGTCGGCCGAGAATTGGCGACTGAGACTGTCCGCACGTACATTCAAGACCCCGGCCAAATGATTTGCTACCAAGCAAATCTGATGGTCCCTTGCCCAGGACCATAGTCGAAGAGCTTCTCTGCAGAGAAGGTACGACCCTACTCCTCCCTGTTTGTTTATGTACCACATCGTGGTAGTATTGTCCGTCAGGACCTGTACCGACTGACCACGAAGGGAAGGGAGGAAGGCCTTGAGAGCCAGACGTACAGCCCGTAACTCTAACAGATTGATATGAAACATCTGTTCCTCTGGAGACCAAAGTCCTTTGATCTCCAGATCCCCCAGATGAGCTCCCCACCCTAGAGTGGAAGCATCCGTTATGACCGTGGCCACTGGTGGCGACTGCGCGAACGGCTTTCCTTGCGAAAGATTGTTGCTCGCAATCCACCACTTCAAGTCCACAGCAGCATGTCTGGAGATCTTGACCGCACCTTCTAGATCTCCCTTGTGTTGAGACCACTGCCTTCGGAGGCACCACTGAAGAGCCCTCGTGTGCCAGCGAGCATGCGTGGCCAACAGTATGCAGGAGGCAAACAGACCGAGCAGACGAAGGACCTTGAGGACTGGAACTACCGCTCCATTTCGAAACATTGGAACCAATTCCTGAATATCTTGAACCCGCTGAGGCGGAGGAAAGGCTCGATTCAATGTTGTATCCAGTACTGCCCCTATGAACAGGAGGCGCTGAGAGGGCTCCAGGTGAGATTTGGGCACGTTCACCGAAAAGCCCAGGTCGAACAACAACTGGGTTGTTGACTGCAGGTGATATGACACAAGCTCCGGGGACTTGGCTTTGATCAACCAGTCGTCCAAGTAAGGGAATACTGCTATCCCCTTCCTTCTGAGCTCTGCCGCAACCACTGACATCACCTTCGTGAAGACTCGAGGTGCTGAAGTAAGACCAAACGGGAGGACCGCAAACTGATAGTGCTGCGACCCTACCACAAACCGGAGATACTTCCTGTGCGACTTGAGTATCGGGATATGAAAATAAGCATCCTGCAAGTCGACAGACACCATCCAATCTTCTTTGTTCAACGCCAAAAGCACCTGTGCTAGGGTCAGCATCTTGAACTTTTCCTGATTGAGGAACCAATTCAAGATCCTCAGATCCAGGATCGGTCTCAACCGACCATCTTTCTTGGGAATCAGGAAGTACCTTGAGTAACAACCTTGACCCCTTTCCTGCTCTGGAACCAACCCCACCGCGCCCTTTGAAAGGAGGACTTGAACCTCCTGTTCTAGCAACAGGAGGTGTTCTTCTGAACAATAAGATGGGCGGGGCGGGAGGGGGGGCGGAAACTCCCGAAAAGGAAGGGTGTAGCCTTTCTCCACAATACTGATAACCCAAGTGTCCGTTGTAATAGTCTCCCACTTGTGGAGAAAATGCCGTAATCTTCCCCCTACAGGAGAGGAGTGAGTGGGAAATGGTGGAAGCCTAAGGCTGCTTTCCCTGCTGCACCCCTCCAGAGGACGAGGAAGAGGCAGAGTGCTGTTGAGAGGCTCCTCTGGTGTGGGCCCTACCTCTCCCTCTAAATGATCTATAGGGGTGAGAAGAGGCGGCTTGCTGGAACCTCCCCCGAAAGGAAGAGCCACGCCCAAATCCACGAAACCTCCTGAAAAACCTGGAAGAGGCAGAGGAAGAATGAGCTTGCAGCCCTAACGATTTGGCTGTGGCCCTGCTCTCTTTAAATCGCTCCAAGGCCGAATCTGCCTTTGCTCCAAACAGTTTGTCTCCATCAAACGGGAGGTCTAATAGGGTCGACTGTACATCCGCAGAAAACCCTGAATTACGGAGCCAGGCCTGTCTCCTTGCCACCACAGCCGTGCCCATCGCCCTAGCCACCGAGTCGGTCGTGTCCAGTCCAGACTGGATAATCTGGGTTGCGGCAGCCTGGGCGTCTGAGACAACATCCAAGAGTCCCTGGGGAAGCTCCGTAAAAGAAGATGAAATATCATCCATAAGAGCATGGACATATCTCCCCAGAATGCAAGTTGCGTTGGTGGCCTTCAACGCCAAACTGCAAGAAGAAAATATTTTCTTGGATTGCGCATCCAGTTTTTTGGAGTCCCTGTCTCCTGGCACCGTCGGGAAGGATCCAGGCGCTGATTTTGATGAACAGGAGGCTTGCACCACCAAGCTCTCCGGCGTAGGGTGTCTTGAAAGAAAGCCAGGGTCAGATGGTGCAGCCCGATATCTCCTGGCCACAGCCCTATGAACTGCCGAGGAAGATACAGGCTTCTTCCACACCTCCAACACAGGATCAAGCAAAGCCTCATTAAACGGCAAGAGAGGCTCCGCTGCAGCAGAGACCGGATGCAGCACCTCCGTCAATAAATTCTGCTTCGCCTCTGCCACCGGCAAAGGCAGGTCCAGAAAGTTAGCCGCCTTCCTCACCACCGCGTGAAAGGTATCAGCCTCCTCCGTATACTCCCCTGGAGATGAAAGGTCCCACTCAGGGGAAGTATC
Source organism: Pleurodeles waltl (assembly GCF_031143425.1). Classification (NCBI taxonomy): domain Eukaryota; kingdom Metazoa; phylum Chordata; class Amphibia; order Caudata; family Salamandridae; genus Pleurodeles; species Pleurodeles waltl. Next base: position 1,166,396,052 of record NC_090440.1, read on the forward strand.
CAGCCCACTGGCCGTATCCAGACCATGCAGTCCATCACCAGAGTCCTCAACCTCTCCTTCTTCCAGGACTTGCTGGTACTCCTGCTCTTCCAACAGACGGAGAGCACCCCTCCTTGAATGTAGTCTCTGCTCAATCCGCGGAGTCGACATGGCCTCTGCCGAAGTCGAAGATCGGCGCCGATCTCCAGAAGCATCCGACGCCGCATCCGGCGTCGCAGGCAGCTTCGGCGCCGATGAAGGAGCAGGACAAAGAGATCTTGGAGCCGATGGACCCACCGGAGTCACCGGACGAAATCCCGACGTCGACGGGATGTAAACATCCGGAGCCAATCCCTCCCGAGCCACCGGAGCGGCCCCCTGTGCCGACACCGGCGCCGAGCCCACATTCCCAAAAGGGAGAAAGGGCATAAAGGGTGCCGGCCGAAGAGGCGCAGGATCACCCAATGAAAAGGCCAAAGGCCCCGAAGGACCAGCCGGAGCACCTCCTGGAGCCATCTGCTGAAAGATGGTATACATCGCATTCAGAAATGCGGTACTATTGGCTCCAGGGGCTGGAAAAGCCGGATACTGAGGTGCCTGGATCGAAGGCGACCCCAACGCCGGCCTCGACGTCCGCGACGCCGGAGACATCACAAGAGGCTGCATCACCTCAACCACAGACGCTTGTCCAGGCGAAGTCGGTGACGCCGGAGAGGGCAACGGCGTCGATGGATGCGGCGTGACCGTCGGACTGACCTCCCAAGTCCTCCGACGCCGAGCCGAAGGCGACCTCGAAGGAGTCTCCTTGCTTGAATGACGCCGTGAATCTCTACGGCGCCGGGAGTCTCGATGACGCCGATGAGACCTTGGCGAGGAAGACTTCTTGTGATGTTTTTCCTTTCTCTTCGACTTTGCCAGGAATAGTTTAGCCTCACGTTCCTTGGGGGCCTTCGGATTCATGTGCTGACATGAATCGCAAGTCACAACGTCGTGATCGGAGCTCAAGCACCAGAGACAGTCGGAGTGAGGATCTGTAACGGACATCTTGCCCCCACACTCTCGACAGGGCTTGAAACCCGACTTTCTCTGAGACATTGTTACCGCAGAGAAGAACTACGCAGCAGAAAACACACTGTAACCACTAAAGTAACAGTAGCTCCCTCGAAGATAACCGTTTCGAATGCACGGAAAAAAGGGAACTGACGTCGGCACGTCGTCGAGGACCTCTTATTGCCTGTATGATGTCAGACGGCGTCGCGTGGGCTAGAGTGACGTCCTCGTCGACGTGCAGAGACTAGGAAGAAGATTTCCATCTAATGCTGGCGACATGGGAGTATTCATTAGGTGAGGAATCCACAGGTAGTTGTATCTATCAGAAAGCACATATTTCCTACCACCCAGCATTCCCCTCAGTCTCCTGCTAAAAATTATACCTCACCTGTGTGGGTGAGCCAAGTTTCTGTGACAAGGAAGGACCAAAAACGTGTAGCTATTGAGGGGGGACCAAAGCGTGTTGATAAGCACAGTTTTTTAAGTCCATTTTTAGACTGACTCTGCCTTGGGCACCCACACAAGTGAGGTATCAATTTTATTGGGAGACCGAGGGAAACACTAAGTGGTAGGACATTTGTGCTGGCACAGTGATCCCACACAGAAATGTGAGGTAAATATGATTTTTTAGCAAAATATGAGGTTTGTTGGGGATTATTAGTAGGAAAACATTGAGGGATACATGTAAGCCACACCTCCCTTAATTTCCCAGATGTGTAGTTTTCAGAAATGTCTGGGTTTGGTAGGTTTCCATTGAAGGCCGCTTAGCCCAGGACCAAAAATGCAGGTGACCCCCTTACAAATACTGGTAGTTTTGTATTAGAAACTTTGCATCACTTAAATGTGATTAAAAAAAATGTTTTTAGACACATTTTGAGGTTTGCAAAGGATTCTGGGTAGGAAACTATGGTAAGAGCCCCACAAGACACCCAATCCTGGATTTCCCTAGGTGTCTAGTTTTAAAAAATGTACAGGTTTGCTAGGTTTCCCTAGGTGCCAGCTGGTCCACAGCCAGGCACTTTGCCAAAACCACATCCGCTTGCAAGGTTCCCTAGGTGCCGGTTGGGCTAATGCCCATAATCCACAACTACACAATTTGCAAAAACTGCATTTGTTTTCAGTGGGAAAATGTGATGTGCCACATTGCATTTTGGGCATTTCCTGTCACTGGCACTAGGCCTTCCCACACAAGAGAGGTACCATTTTTACTAGGTGACTTGGGGAATGCTGGATGGAAGGAGGTTTGCGGCTCTCCTCAGATTCCAGAATGCTGCATCACCGAAATGTGAGGAAAATGTGTTTTTTAAGACAAATTCTGAGGTTTGCAAAGGATTCTGGGTAGACAAATGTGGTAAGAGCCCCACAAGTCACCCCATCCTGGATTTCCATAGGTGTCTAGATTACATATATGTACACGTTTTCTAGGTTACCCTAGGTGCCGGATAAGCTAAAGCCCAAAATCCACAGCTAGGTACTTTGCAAAAAACACGTCAGTTTACAGTGGAAAAATGTGATGTGGCCACTTTGTGTTTTTTGGCATTTCCTGTCACTGGCATTAGGCCTACCCACGCAAGTGAAGCACCATTGGTATTGGGAGACTTGGAGAAATGCATAGTGGAAGGAAGTATGTGGCTTCCCTCAGATTCCAGAACTTTGCATCACTGAAATGTGAGGAAAATGGGTTTTTAAACTAATATTGGGTTTTACAAAGAATTCTGGGTGGAAAAATGTGGTAAGACCCCTACAAGTCACCCCATCCTTGATTCCCCTAGGTGTTTAGTTTTCAAAAATGTACATGTTTGCTACGTTTCCCTAGATGCCAGTTGAGCTAGAGCCCAAAATCCCCAGTTAGGCACTTTTCAAAAAACATGTCTGTTTTCAGTGGAAAAATGTGATGTGTCCACGTTGCATTTTGGGGTCTTTCCTGACACAGGCACTATGCCTACCCACACAAGTGAGGCACCATTTTTATGGGAGACTTGGGAAAATGCTGGGTTGTAGGAAGTTTGTGGCTCTCTTCAGATTCCATAACTTGGTATCACCGAAATGTGAGGATAATTTGTTTGTTAGACAAATTAAGAGCTTTCCAAAGGATTCTGAAATGTGGTGAGAGTCCCACAAGTCACGCCATCCTGGATTTCCCTAGTTGTCCAGTTTTCAAAATGTACAGGCTTGCAAGGTTCCCTAGGTGCCAGTTGGGCTAATGCCCACAATCCACAGCTAAACACTTTGCAAAAACTGCATTTGTTTTCAGTGGAAAAATGTGATGTGTCCGCATCGCATTTTGGGGCGTTTCCTGTCACGGGCATGAGGCCTATCCACACAAGTGAGGTACCATATGTATCGGGAGACTTGGGAGAACACTGAATAGCTGAACAAGTGCTGTTGCCCAGTGCCATTCTCTGCATTTCTGCTTTCAAAATGTAACAGAGTGTGTAAGTAAGAAGTCACTTTGAGAAATGCCCTGTAATTCACATGCTAGTATGTGTAACCCAAATTCAGAGATGTGCAAATAACCACACCTTCTAAACTCCATATCTTGTGCCCATTTTGGAAATACATAGGTTTCCTTGATATCTATTTTTCACTCTTCATATTTTCTCAAATGAATTGCTGTACCCAGTAAACCATGAAAACCCATTGCAAGATGCTGCTCATTTGTTGGCTCTGAGTATCTTGGGCTCTTGGTGAACCTACACACCCTATATATCCCGGCAACCAGTAGGGTCCAGCAGACGTTATCTGTATATTGCTTTTGAAGATCTGCAATAGCTGGAAAAAGGTACAGATGAAAAAGTACGCAACTCAATTTCAATACTTTTTTTATTTCAACTGTTATTTTCTATAGAAAAACCTTGAAGGATCTACACATATGACCCCTTGCTGAATTCAGAATGTTGTCTACTTTCCATAAATGTATGGCTTTCCAGGATCTACGTTTGGTATCATACCCATTCCTGTCACTAACTGGAAGGAGGCTGAAAGCACAAAAAATAGCAACAATGGGGTATGTCCCAGTAAAATGCCAACACTGTGTTACAAAAAATGTTTTTCTGATTCTAGTATGCCTGTTCCTGATAGCTGGGAAGATGGTGATTTCAGCACCGCAAACCCTTCATTGATGCCATTTGCAGGGGAAAAACAGAGGCTTTCTTCTGCAACTTTTTCTTAAATTTTTGCCAAAAAACACACATTTTAGCTGTATTTTGGCTAATTTCTCAGTCCTCAGCAGGGAAATTCACAAACCTTGGGTACCTTTAGAATCAACATGATGTTGGAAAAAAAGGACACTAATTTGGGAAGGATAGCTTATGTAAACAAAAAGTTTTGGAGGCCTAAACACAAACTACCCCAAATAGCTAAAAGAAGGTTTAGCACAGGAGGGGAAAAGGCTTAGCAGCTGATGGGTTAATTATCTTTTTAAATATCATCAATATTAATTAAATGACTAAACGACTCCTACACATAAAACTATGTTTTAACAAACAAATTTAACACTAAAAAAAGTTTAATTACGTATTCTTACTCCAAAATAAACCATTTTGGGAAAGGTGTTGGACACTAAAGTGCTTACGCTTAATATTCCAATCCATTATAAGCCATTTTGGGAAAGATACTGGACATTTGAGATGGGTACACTTACTATTTCTACAGCAGTGTAATCCATTTTGAGGAAGGTGTTAGACACCAAAGAGTTTAAATGTACTATTCCCACTCCACTCTAAACCATTTTGGGGAAGGCGTTGAACACAAAAGGGGCGACATTTACTATTACCACTCCAATTAAAGCCATTTTAGGGAAGATGTTGGACACTAATGGTGCAACATTTACTATTCCCAGTAAAATCTAAACCATTTTGGGGAAGCTGTTGGACACTAAAGAGATTATACACACAATCAGTACTCCATAGTCACACATAATTTTTTCTGTATAAAATAAAATAAACAGTACTTAGAAAATGCAAATACCAAAAATTAAACCTAAATAATCAAAATGAAACATTGACATAACATACCAAGTAATGTGTAAATTATGTTTAATGATAAATATATAATTTTATTATTTATTGATAATCCTACATTTTGAAAAAATAACTTTAAATGCACAATCCAAAGGAAAAATATAATTTAATATATGACCATATAAATTATATTACATTTAAATTAACGTTAATAGAATATATATTCCCAATAACAGATGCTATTACAAATACTATAAATAATAAAATTATCATCATCAAAACTTTATTTTATAAAAAAAATGGAAAGAGCTTTTTAACAAAGAAAGTATAGTTTTCCACATTTAAAATATATAACAAATATTATAAAATATCAAAGAAAAACTTAATTGGCGCAAATGTAAGAAATGAAAAATATGAAATAAAGGTCATTTATATGAATATTTACATTACACAATCTAAATTTACAATATATAGATTTATTTTACTTTTTATTTGAAATAATTTAATATTTACAATAAAATAATATTTTTTATGAGTTAATCGAATAATGCCTTCAAATTAATTATTATTTATAGCTAAAAATAATTTTCAAAATGTTATGATAATTATTTGCATGTCATTAAAAATAAACTTTACATTTACATTAAAATATTTACTTTTTAAAAGTCTCCCTACCCTTATTCCCTAAAAACCCAACATCCTGCTACTAAAAAACAAGAACATATACTTTAAATTTTACACATCAACAGAACTGTAACCCACACAATGTCATGATACTGACTTGTGGTTTAATTTTGTGCTTAAATACTACACACATGAAGCTAAATGTACTACATGCACAAGAATTTCATCTAACATGAAAGGAGTGCAGTCAATGCAGAAAAACACAAATTCACCATTGCGAAGTTGACGCCATAGCAATTATGCAAGACTAGTACATAAGAATGCTGATCTGCTTATTCTTACCCACAAAAGCACAGCCAGATCAGGTTGTACCATGGAAGGTGACATGTACAAAGTCCTTCTGCACTCTTTTCCATGCACCAAATGAACTGAATTTCACAGTGTTTGTCTATTAAGACTGTAGTGTAGATGGATCTCATTTGATAACCAATGCCTGATGCCTAAAATTTTTGAAATTGCTAAAGTACAGTAGATAACCCTATGATGATATTTTCTTATCAAAAATACACATTATTGTTGTTGCCAACAGGGACACAAAAACATCCCAAAATCTAGAATTCTACACATTACACTACTAAAAACTGGTGGGTGATGGTGTTGCACAGTTGGTTTACATTGTGTGGATGTCTCAACATATATCTATATGTCACGTAGGTATTTTAATATAGAGAAGTTCAGTAACTGAAATCGAACATTGATCCTTCTCTAGTCAAAGGAGGAATAAAATGGGAATCCTTTGTATCTAGAATTTACTTAATGGGTAAAGGGAGTTGGTTTCTTTGAAAAGCTTCTAGGATGGAGTCTGATGTTGTAAGGAAATGCCTCTTTTTGTATGGTCAACCTCATGTTTTTCGACTGATGCTGCTTTATTTTTGACTCTGAGAACACAGTGAGGCCTGCTAACCAGACTTCGGTGCCAGTGCCTTGACCCAAAATCGTGCATGTTACATTGGCTATACCCAATTGGCATGCCCTAACTTATCTGTAAGTCCCTAGGATATTGTACCTGGGGCCTGTAAGATAGTGAGAGTCGCCCCAGGGACTGCTGCACTGGTAGTGCCCCCCTGAATTTGAGAAGAGTAAAATGAGTCTTCCAGTCCGCAATTGCAGCCTAGAAGAAATGTTTCGAACTGCTAGCTGGAGTTTGCCATTTTAAAACCACGGCAAAGTCAACTGTCTCTTAAAACATGTCTATCTGGGCAGACCTACCAAGCACTAAGACAGGGTGCAGTATATCTCATGTGCAGAGTGTGTATTTTACATGTTTTTATAGTAAAAACACAAAACTATTGTTTTTACTTTGGAAAGACTTAGGACCTAATTACGACTTTGTTGGTCCAACAGTTAGACTGCCAAAGCCGCAGGGATGAGGCCGCTGTCAAGCCAGTGGCCTCACTCCCCATCGTATTACGATGTTTCCACTGGGCTGACTGGTGGAAACTTCATATTATGACAGGTTAGCCAGGTGGAAACAGTGAGGTGGCATTGGCCTCGGCTCGGCCTTGGCCAATGCCGTTGCACACCGTCACCCTCGGAATGCACACTGTCTGCAGAGCAGACAGTGTGCACATTCCGAGGGTGCTGGCAGGAGGCCCCTGCACTGCCCATGACATGGTTGTGGGAAGTGCTGGGGCCCCCCGTGGCCTCCAGCACTGGCCTTCTGCCAGCCTTTCCAGGGTGATGAAACCACCACGGAAAGACAGGCGGAAAGTGGAGCTGTGATCAGCACATCAGTGCCGAACTCGGCACTGCTGGGCCTGACCATTACTCCGACTACCACCAACCCATCAAGATCTCTGATCCTGGTGAAGGCAGTGGTTTCCTGGCAGTCCGACCACCAAGGTCATAATCACCATTGCGAGTTTGGTAATACTCGGACCACCAAACTCATATTCAGGCCCTTAGCCTGCCCGTTCACTGGTGCAGGATTACACACTGATCCATCAGCTGTGCTAACTCCTGAACGGTGCGATCAAAGTTGGTTCTCCAAGGTATCAAACAACTTGTTACATTAAGCCTAACTTGGTTCTCAAGTCAAACTTAATGTAACAAGTTACAGTGGGCATCTTTTAAAAGTTGCCACTATGTTGCCTTCAATCCCTTAATGGTTTCATATGGAGCTTGAACCCAAGACAGCTTTATCCCCTTCTAGGGGGACGTGTTAGTGGCTCCCAGGAAAGGAGACAATATGGTCCTGCACTGAGAGAGGTGTTACCTTCCCTTCTGCAGGAACCCACATAGGTGTTGGCCCAGAGGAAAGCTTCAAAGCAGATGCCACCTATGAAGGACAAATTGGGAAAACATGGGAGAGGGACAACCCCATTGTTTAGGCAGAGTAGCTGGCCCCTAGGAAGGAGGGGAAAAAATGTTGTCAAACCTGTTATCCAGGGGCCTGTAGCCCTCTTGGTAGTCACACATAGAGGTCTTCTGTCATCTTTGGAGTGGGCAGAATCGTGCACCCTGGGATAGCCGGATCCCACTCTTCCCAGGAAATGTTTTTAAGTAGGGAGGGAACCTTGTTACACATTGACTACCAACTGCATCCTACCCTGAGGGTATTTTCTGTACAGAAATAGGATACCCCTGGCACCCAGAATTCAGATTTTGACTAGATTGGAGGAAAGACTGAAGAAGGACTGCCCTGTAGCACCAGGTTCCCAGCAAAGAGAGGCTGCATCAGTGAGGACTGCACCTGCTGCACCTGGTGGATATAAAAGAAGAGGGGCCATTTCTGCTGTACCCTGCTCAATGAGAAGTCTTTTCCAGAGCCCAACCAAAGCAAAGAGACTCCAAAGGTCATCTGACTGACCTCCTAAGGGTGAGTGGTAGCCCAGACCACTGGATCACTGCTCCCTGCCATCGTGCAGCACCACGGACAGTGACCTGATGTGCAGAAGTTCCACCCAAGTGTGCTGGACCCAAGGGAATCATCGGAGTGCAGTTTGGTCACCTAGAGGGCAAGCTACTGCCCAGAGAATTATTTGGCTGTGACTGCGACACCAAATGAACTGTAGTTCGATGCAGACTGGACTTCAGCCAGACCGGAGAGGACCTCTTGGAGCATCGAACCCTGTGTCCAGGACCCCTGCACCACCTTTGTGAACTGAGTAGTCCCCCCAGGAAGACCCCCGTCAACTGTATAGCATCCACAGCAACCTTGAACATCTTCAAGCATCCTGTTTGCTTAGATTCAGGACCACTTCCAGAGAAATCCATTGAATGAGGATATAGTGACTGGAACTGCTGGAAGACTGCTACTTCTGAGGCAGTAACTATTTGAGGACCGTGCTGGTCCCACTGACGGCTCCCTGCTGGAGTTGGGTGGCCTAAGTAACTCTATGGGTCTAATTTAAGAGGCCCTAGCTCCACTTTAGCGTCATTTTTTTACGCTAAGGCAGCTCTAAAGTGGCTTTTTACATGTGCCACATTTAGAAAGTGGCATGGCGCAATGCATGCATTGCACCACTTTGTAAACCCTTGCGCCACATTATGCCTGGTGTAATTTATGCAAGGGGCGTGTTCCCCTCTTAGTGGGGGGCAAAAAATGGCTCAAGGAAATCTGAAAGATTTCCTTGGACCATATGTTTCTGCACTTTTAGCACCTGCTCAGAGCAGGCGTTAAAATGGGGCATACCATTGAATACAATGGGTCCTTATGTACTTTGCTTGTGTAGCGCCAACATTTTGGCGCCACTCCTGAAGAGTACATCAACGGCATCAGGAACTCTCCCGCTACTGCCCACTACCCTGCACCATGATGTGCTGTATTTTAAATACGGCGCACACATGGTGGAGGTAGGGGGGCACAATGGAGTGTAAGGAAAGTGGCGCTGCACTGGGTGCAGCACCACTTTTCTTAAATCAGCCCCTAAGTGTCAAAAGTATTGACTTTGCCAATGCTTGTTCGTGGTTAAGTGAAACACTGTAATTTACATACCTTATACATTCTATAGCTCCAGAACTCTCTGGTGGATCTTATTTCAAAATACATAATAATACAGTCTATTTTTATAAACTGGTGATGAAAATCTTTATTGTCTTGTCGTTTTCTTCTTCATTTCTTTTGGTGCTGTTTAAATAATTTACAATTGTTGCTTTGTGTAAGTCTTGCTGCTGAAAGCCAGAGCTACTTAGGGTTGAGCTGAAGGTTTGACGAGCAATACCTAAGGGTCTTAAAGAGTTTGGCAAGTGTGTTATACAGTGAGGTTGCGCAACCACACCATATAATACATCCGATTGCTTCACAGATGTGTACAAAGACGGGAAATGAGAGGAAGGATCTGTTTATTGTCCTTATTTATAAGAACAATGATAATGAAATGCATATCTTGGAAGACATTAAGGCCCATATTTATACTCTGTTTGCGCCGGATTTGCATCATATATTTTGGCGCTAATTTGGCGCAAACTTAACTCCATATTTATACTTGGCGCGAGACCCGTCTAGCGCCAAAGTTATGGAGCGTGCGCCATTGTCCACTACAAGGAAGTGTGAATGGCTCGCAGGACAAAAAAACAGCAGGCCTGTTGGTGGGAGAAGGTGTGAACTCCTGACAGGATGGTCAAAGGGTTGTGCCCGCATATTATCAGCTTGAAAGAGTCAGCTGCCTTTCACTGACAAATGTGGGTCACACTATAGCCTGCCCTCTCCTTTGTCTAGGTAGACAGGCTGGCATCTCTTCCAGAGGGGGACACTCTGTTGCAGAACATGTGTTACAGGAGGAGTTGCTCATTATACTGGACACACTGAGGGGTGTGTCCATAGTTCTGACATCTTAGATTTGGGAAGAGAAGTGCACTGGGAGATTTAGTGCCAATCCCCAAGAAGTGATGAAAGAGTTGATAAGGTTGTCCATGGGAATTTAACCCTCATTGGTTAGGGAGTCCTTACCACTCACAAAACTGAAATTGGTATAAAGGTGGCACCCCTGGATATCAGCCTCAGAGCACTACTGGACTTGGAAAGAGTAGACAAAGGATTGCACCTCTGGAACCTGTGGAACTCAGAAAGAAAAGCTGCATCAAGAAGGACTGCACCTTCTAATACAAAGACAGGACTTCAGAGAGAGGACCGGTTCTGTGTTAAAGTTGTGGAGCGAGACCCCAGGTGCTGAACTTGCTCCCACTTGTGCCAAGAGCCAGAATTACCTAGAAAGGCTTGTTGACTAGCCTCCTGTTAAGCTCATGGAACACAAAAGCTAAAGAAGCCCTGCATCTGCAAAAAAACCACTGACCATTTACAACTGGGCTTGCCCTAAACTCCCCTGGTGCATTCTAGGAGATTGAGCTGTAGCCCCTAGAGGTGCCCACTAAGTCCTGGGTCCTTAGCTGGTGATAGAGTGCACTCTTTGCCCTGAAAGGAACTGTAACTTGTAGGTCCAGAGCACAAAGATAATGTATTTTTAAAATAACCACAGTCTACCACACTACCTCTACTCAGCTCCCAGTAGTCCCTGGGCAGCTGACTTCAGATTGCACCAGCTGAAACATTTTGCCAGTTGGTGGTAGTCTCTAACTCCTGTCAAGAACTATGGACCGCTTTACCTCATCTGTCCTCTAATGTTGAGCCCCATGCCAGAAACAGCCTGCAAAGGGTTCCATAGACAAGGGAAAGAACTAGACAAGTTTCTAAGTGTGAAGGTAAAGGTTGGAGGGGACCTACCAGGCCCTTGTGTCGAGCTGGCATGCCATTGCAGTCAGCCTGAAACTTAGATTTTGGCCTGGACCCTGTGTGTGAGACTTGTAGACTCCTGCTACAAATGAAAAGCAGTGATTCATGAAACATCTTGAGTGAATTGCAGTGATTTATGGAAAAGTTAGAATAATTATAATTTCCATTCTCTTTATCAAATTATTGTCGTTTTAGCCTATATTTCAAGATAAAAATTATGCTATGTTTACAAACTGGAGTGCGATTTTTATTGTTTTGTCTTCTACTTATTGACCATTTTGATACTGGGGAATACTTTACATTTTTTCCTTTGAGTGAAGCCTGTCCACTCTGTGCCACAGCCAACCAGGACTGAGCAAAGTTTTAAATTAAAGTAACCTAACTGGACCTGATACAAAACAGTGACATTATTACTTGGTATGGTCTCACAACCACCCCAATAATCCACATTCTCACACAGGAGATACTAGCAAGAGGGACAAGCTTGAGGAGAAAGTGACTCCTTAGAGATATTTTCTGCTCCAAACAAACCTGCATAATATATTTTCTGCTCAACCCATTTCCTTGGAAAAAAATAATTTTAGCTTAGTGTCTTGGTAGATCATGTTGTGAGAAATAGTGACACCACTGAAGTAGATTTCATAGGCTGGAATTCAGCATAGGACTTTCAGGACATCTCTGTGTGGGCTCTACTCACATGCCTGGAATCAGTTTTTTGATAGTTGTGCTGCTGTGTTCATCCCAGTAGATCCCTTTAGCCCCAAAAGGAAATGTGCTCTTTATGGAGAAAATATGAACTGGCAGAAGTCACTCTCCTTATCTCTTATGAGTGATGTTCTGTTAGATAGGCAGTGCTGGAAGTCAGATACATTTATCAGCAAAACTCTTTTTTGCAAGCAATGATAAATCAACGCCCCACCCTTGTAACCACAAATCAGTACGAACACACAATTAATGGTATTTACAGCTATATCATTATTTATTATACACTCTTTATTTACAAATTATGTGTATCCGAATGATAAAAACTATAAGCAACCCATCAGATAACACACAAATCAGGGCAAATCTTGTCATTAATAAATGATAAAAAAATGATAAATGCTTGTCATTTTTCATTATACATCCCTATCCTACTAGTATATTCCCTACCTAATATGTCTAAATATAGTCAGCAATCAAATATACATGGTTATATTTGTTTACTAAGTCTTACCCAGTTCAGAGCGGGCATCGGCCAGTGGCCGACGCCCACACTACCTCCCTGGTGCAGGTCACAACCAGTGGCCGACACCAGAGAGGGGGTTAAAAAATATTCTTTTGCATCAGAGGATTTTTTTACATTAAAATACCCCCGGGAGACACAGAAGATCATCCGTGTCTTCTGTCGCCCCCCCCATGCGCCCTTTTGTGACGTCTGCACGCCGCAGGGCGCGCTGACATCACTATCTGTTTTCCTTTCGGCCGCTTCCTGCTCCAGTCAGGAAAGCCTGACGTTCAAGAGTCTCCCCTTTCAAACGAGGCCTTCCTGAACGGGTTTCCAGGCCCTTTGTCGCAGTGCAGATCAAAGGTAGGTTTACCCCTGGGGGAGGCGATCACGCCCAATAGCGCCCCCCAGGGGTGTACAAAATGTGGAAGAAAAAAATTGAAAAAAAAACTAAAATGAAATTAACAGGGGGACGCCCATGAGCATGACCCCCTATGAGGGGTAGCAATTTGTTTAACAGCTGTATGGTTTCCCTGGGTGCCACTATGGACCCAAAGATATGACTATAGATAGATCTATATACATATATCTATATCTATCTATATCTATATATATCTATATCTATATATATATATAGAGAGAGAGCTCACTTTTGTCAATGCATGTGTGGTTTCCCTGGGGGCTGCCATCAAAAGTGTGATGTAAAAGTGATAAAAGTGATCTCTTTACATATATGTGTGTGTGTATATATATATATATAAATATATATATATATATATTAATCCCAAAAGGTCCAATTAAGGAGCACTTTCTTAATGTCGGTGCCTGCGCCAGGGAAGGACATATCCCTTAACTTATCTTCACACCAGCTTGACACTTCTGTCAACGACGCAGCACTCACAAGATTTCTCAAATCTTCATTTAATGGATAAAATGATACCAAACAAACAAACACCAACGCGTTTCAACCTTCACGGTCCTGATCACGGTAATTACTAAGTCCATTAAGTGCCCTATTTATACATATACAGCCCCACAAGTCCTGGATTCCCCAAGGTGTTTAGTTTAAACAATGCACAGGTTTGGTAGTTTCCCTACATGCCGGCTTAGCGAGAGGCCAAAGACCACAGATAGGCACTTTCCAAAAAACACATCAGATTTCAATGTAAAAATGTAATGTGTCCATGTTGCATTTCCTGTCGTGGGCAGTAGGCCTACCCACACAAGTGAGGTACCATTTTTATCAGGAGACTTGGGGAAACACAGAATAGCAGAACAAGTGTTATTGCCCCTTATCTTTCTCTACATTTTGTCCTTCCAGATGTAAGACAGTGTGTAAAAAAGAAGTCTATTTGAGAAATACCCTGTAATTCACATGCTAGTATGGAGACCTCGGAATTCAGAAATGTGCAAATAACCACTGCTTCTCAACACCTTATCTTGTGCCCATTTTGGAAATACAAAGGTTTCCTTGTTACCTATTTTTCAGTCTTTGTATTTCACCAAATGAATTGCTGTATACCAGGTATACAATGAAAACTCATTGAAAGGTGCAGCTCATTTATTGGCTCTGGGTACCTGGGGTTCTTGATGAACCTACAAGCCCTATATATCCCCACAACCAGAAGAGTCCAGCAAATGTAATGGTATATTGCTTTTTTTTAACCTCAATTTCAATATTTTTTTTATTTTAGCTGTTACTTTCTGTAGGAAAACCTTGAAGGAGCTACACAAATGACCCCTTGCTGAATTCAGAATGTTGTCTACTTTTCAGAAATGCTTAGCTGTCGAGGATCCAGCATTGTTTTCACACTCATTTCTGTCACTAACTGTAAGGAGGCTGAAAGCACAAATCTTTTTAAAAATGGGGTATTTCCCAGTAAAATGCCAAAATTTTGTTGAAAAATTTGTTTTTCTGATTCAAGTCTGCCTGTTCCTGAGTAAATTCACAACATTTCACAATGCCATTTTTTCCATCATTTTTGACGTCTGCTCAGGGAAGGCGTTAAAATGACACACCCATTTTAATCAATGGGCCCCCCTGTGCTTTGCTGCACTAGCGTCAACATTTTTGACGCTAGTGCAGCATAGCGCCACAATAGCAAAAAAAATTTGACGCTATTATCCTAGTGATTGCCATGGTGTGCCATATTGTAAATTTGCCGCAACCATTGTGTTGTTAGGTGGGGCCGGGGCAACGCAAGAAAAGTGGATCATCGAGACCGATGCGCCACTTTCTTGTAAATATGCCCCTAAATATGCAACAAACTTCTTTAGGAAAATTTCACGCTTTTTTACGAGTATTGACAAAATAATGCACTCAAACATTCAGTGGTTTAATTTTGCTCCTGCTAAATGTATCCCTGCTGTTTCAGCGTTTTTCCATGGTTACTGACGAATGTGTGGAAACTCTTAATGGAGTAGTTGTAAGTCCCATGCACTTGCAACTCTTACTTCTGGAACATTAAATACTTCAGCAAGCATTGACACTCAACCGTCTCCTACAGCAAGCCACCTCGGTCAAATGTTCTGTGCTTTCAGCGGTTGAAATCATATTTAACAGAGCCCAAGACATTCACTCCTGGTTAACGACTATGACTACTGCAGGGAGTGATGTGGGGGGTCAGGCTAGATCCTAAATCTGGCACCTATTACTTAGTCAGGCCCAGAGGCCTGTCAAGCGCCGAGAAATATGCTGAATATGTGCATTGTAATTTGCATACACCAGGCCACTTTAAATAGTGCCTGTGAGTTGTCTGCTTTCTTGTCAGAGCAACAATCAACAGGGGTAAGAGAAGTGGTTTCTTATTTTCACTTCCAGGTGGCCCAACACGATCTCACTTAAAGGGCCAACAGCAGTTTTTACACTATAAACACTTTAAATAATACTTTGTAATTTATTTTTAGAAATTGTTTGTAGGGCAGAGCTATGTCTACCATGAATATTTTCTAGCAATCTAAATTCCTAAATTATCCCCTGGTCCTCGTTAATAATAACACCATATAATACTCGGTGGTTGTGCAGCTGATTGTAGTATAAATAGACTGCATAATTCCCTTATACTGTTTGGTCCTCTCATAGTCAATAGTTGATATAGCACTTTACCCAGGAATGCAAGTGCTTCTGTGACCCACATAGGTTTACTTAGCACTATTTAAGTATTGTAATAATTCAGTACCTATCCAGAAAATAAGCAACTAGGGATAAACTTGTAAATTAGTAGAGATCTGTATAGCAACCATCCAGAATAGCTGATCAACACTTACTATGTCCTATGCTGGTTATGAACTACTCAACCCTGATTTAGTTCAGCCAATCCCACTGGATGTAAAATGTTATACTCCAATATCAAGTAATGCAGTCCATGGCCTTTCTTCCCTGGCTCTGAACTGTCTCCCTCGCAGACGGTAGGTAGAGCACTTTATGTAAATTGTAACAGCTGCGTAAATTCTCCAATCCACTCCTATGAGAAAAATCATTGAAGTAGGTATGAATCAGATATGGTACTCAACAGTAGATGTACCCAAATCGATATCAAGCATGAGTACACCCTACCACAGAATGACCACGGCCTACTGGCTGTTCAACTCTCCCTCCGAACCTAAGGAGAAATGATGTGCCTTAGAGCCAAGTCCTCTCAGGGCTTACTCTACGATATGTAACCCTGATATGACCATTCAGCTACCTACAACTTGCATGAGCTCCATTAGACACTTAGGTAACCTGTAAATTGCGGGCCAGATTTACAAGGACCTAGCGCCTCCTTTGCCCACCTTAGCATCATTTTTTTTACGCTAATGTGGCTCAAGGAGGCAATTTTTGCTGCACCATATTTACAAAGTGGCGCAATGCATGCATTGCGCTACTTTGTGACCCCTTGCCCCACATTCTGCCTGCTTCAGGCATAATGCATGCAAGGGGGCGTTCCGGTGCTGGGAGGCCCAAATAAATGGCGCAGTGAAATCTACAAGATTTCGCTGCACCATTTTTGGCATCATTGTTAACGCCTGCTCAGAGTTGGTGTTAAAATGAAATCGATGGACCTCCTTGCACTTTGCTACATTAGCATAACTATTTTTGATGCTAGTGTAGCAAAGCGCCACAATAGCGTAAAAAACTTTGATGCTGTTGTTGTAACAACCACCATGGTGAACCGTATTGTAATTATATGGTGCACACATGGTGTCGTTAGGTGGGGCAAGGGTGATGCAAGAAAAGTGGCACATTAGTACTGATGCGCCACTTTCTTGTAAATCTGGCCCTGCATAAGTTAGCTGAGAGAGGAGATCTGCTCAAAAGGTTCTTAGAAGGTTTTGTTACCTTCCTACCACCCCTTGCCCCCAATCATCAAGCGCGGTGAGAAGGTCTTTGATATCGAGCTCTAAACCATTTTTTGAATACTAACCAATCAGTGCAAAGCCTGCTTAATTTGACATCCCCTTTCGTCTGTTTCCAGTACTCTTATAAAATGCATGTGCAAGCTGGGAAAAGATATCTGCACAAAAAAGCTCTAAGAAAGCTTTGTTATGTTCACCCAACCCCAAACATCATGCCCGGGTACATCAACAACTAGGTCAGAGTCCTTGATACCTCTCCTAATTCCATTTTTTGGCATGCAAGTCAAGCAGTGCCATGCATTCTTTATGGAACACCCTCTTTTTTCTGCCTGTGCTCCGTCAGAAGCCTACATATGCCATGGTGACAGCACACCCCAACCCCGCCTGGCAAGACACCAAGAGAGGCAAATCCTGCAACATGGATGTAGAAACATATTGGTTACCATAAATAACAACTTTTCATAAAATACTTCACCAGTTGGATAGTAACACCTTGACCTGAATTGGTCTAGTGCCAAGTAACCACCTGCGTCCGCCACTGATCCTTTTTTCTAAATTAGGTTATTCCACGTACTATAAAACGTTCTTTGTTACCCACTTTATTGCAGCCAAGCAGATGTTTACAGCATGTGGTTAAGAACCTTTTTGAGGATACCTGGTGGATGTTCAACCAACATTCTTTAGAAGTTACTGGTTGCCATTATGCCCCAACTGCCCCATCACTGATTACCGACTTTGCATAGTTTGCTGACCCCTCCCAGGAGGGAGTACCCATTATATCATGCTTGTCATGAGTCCTATGTGCCTCAACTGCATGGAATGTTGCCCACAGTAATGGACTCATGGTTAAACCAGTTGGGATTAAAAGCTGAGAAAGAAAATCTCCTCACTCCTGGTTAGGCATTTAGCAGTCTGTGCTGAGCCTGGTGCTTCTTGATCCGACCCTTATGTTCAAATATAGAAGGTATCATTTATACAGAGGAATCCAAGTTGGTTAGTGCTTCAAATGGACTTCGCTGCAGTGAGAATAAGCAAATCCTTAGCCCCACTCTCTTCTTCCTAGCTTCGAGAGACGTATAAAAAGTAATCTTTTATCAGATTCTCTTTTGAGGATCAGTGACTCTACAGCTCCTAATGATTATCCTATATACATATTTTCTTGTTTAAAGTTAGCCAAACTATTGGTCTAGAAAGCATCCTGAGGCAATGAGAGACTAGCCGGGTTCAAACTACACTTGCGTGTGCCTGTACCAGTCTCAATGAAGGTTAACGCCACCTAGAAGGGGGAAATGTGACCTCTCAAACACAGAGATCTGGACTCAAGTCGAATTCATCCAATATTGTGAAGCAGTGGTTCAAGAATTAATTGATGGATAGCCTTTCAATAAATGATACTGTCTGTATTGGTAAAAGAAAACAGCATGTCTCCTAAATCTGGAGCTCCATATGGACAGAGGGGGCATGCCCAAAAGACGCCCAATGATGGAAGCGGCCAAAGGATGGCAAGGATTATACAGGCTAAATGGCCTCTGCTAGGAGTTACAAGCACGGTGGCCCCTGCAGCCACTCCCTACTACAGTGGACTGTGCATCCTGCCCTTTGGGTCTCCCACGAAAGTGACAATTCGAGGACCCCGCCCTTTTCTAACTAAGAATACCTCTAATGGTGCAATTGCCTGTCCCCAAGTGCATGACGCGCTATGATGAAAGGCTGTTTTTCGACTTTTTTTAAGCAGGAGGACACGCCTTTCGAAACATGGGTCTCATTCTGATCCCTGCAGTAGTACAGGTGCAGGATGCGCCTCCGGGAAATACCATTAATACAGGGTTTTATTGTGTGAACTATTTCCGCATCATTCTGAGTTTAGAACCACACAATGAGGCATAAAGTACTGATCACAAATGTTTTCCCTCTTCTAATGTGTGCAAGTTCAAAATGTGTATTGTTTGCCTGCACGATTTGTACCTGTTTTGAACGGTTGTAAATCATGAAGGGAATAATCTCAGGGTGTGGAATTAGCACCCGAGTTGGAATCCACAATTTGGAAACAGCATTTTGAGTCAGAATTGGAATATGCAGCCAATTTAGAACAAGGGCGCTAGAGAAAAGAACAGAGAACGTTATTAAAATGTTCATGTCATTGAGAAGATGTTCCTACACCATGTGTCGTTTTTCCTGCAAACTCCACTTTTACTGGGATAATTCTCTTTCACAAAATATTTTTGGGAGACCTTGTATGTGACTGAATGAGCATTCCCAGGCAGAACGGGAGGGAGGTGCTGGACACAGCCTCACTTATACCTGAATAGGCTGTGTTCTGTCCACACACAAAGGGCCTAACAACCCTATATTGTCACCCCAGCCTGCTTGGATCCTTGGCAGGAAAGGCAGGAAATTCCTTAAACGTCAAAGCCACTGTCCAGAAGTTTCACCCACCTTTCAGAACCAGAGCACCAGCGTAGAGGCTAGCCCTCTATGTACTCTGCAAAGCTAGGCACATTGTGCAGGGAGTCTAGGAAATCACATGGAAATCACATGTTGGTTTACAGGGATAAAAAACTAGATCATCATTTGCTCTAATTTGTAAGGTAGATTGGGCGAGCTGTTAGGCCAATCTTGGAGAAGTGCAAAGCATTTGCTGTACTCACAGCATCCATGTTGCAACTCACACTCTCAACAGTGCTTAATTTGTAAATAAAGAAGTGCCAGTGCTCAAAGCCCTTCTCTTAAACACGAGACTGCTGTAATCAAATCTGCCAGCACTGAATACTGAGGCAGCGTAATCCTGAAGCCATCTCAGGCCTCTTCAATCCATTTACGGCCACCCTAGCCCCTTCAGCTCATCCTTCAACTTTCTACTTTCTCCCTTTATGACGCTTTTTAGTTTTTCCTTCTTCCGTCTTTCTCATATGTGTCTTTTGCTCGCAGCAAATGCTTGAGGCATAAGAATAAGCCCCGGCCCTCACAAATAGGTGCCGGTGTTCAGCACCGGAAACAACAAGCACAAATTAAGCACTGACTCTCAAAGGAATAACTCAAGACCAATTTATTAAAATACTTCAAGTTTGTATATACATTTTAAGACCAAGATCATCAGAATTGGGTAAGTACCTTTCGAGATATTTACTCACCATAGGAATCAATGGAGGATCACATTTAAAAATACATATAAAATCGTACAATTGGTTTACCAAGTTCTTCTTTTGCAGGTTGGTCGAAGTCATCGGTGGGCATGCTATGCCAGCTGGAAACATTCAGGTGGCCCCCGGCTCCGGCGGGAACAGTGGAAAAAGGTCTCTGGAGCTGGTTCAGGGCCACTGTGAGGGACCACTTGGAAAAGCACTGCACAGGTAAGTTTACATTTGAATCCTGGGGGTCTCCTTGGAGTCTGAAGTTGCAAGGGGTGGGGGACCCTTAAGGCACAACAGGTTCTTCAGTGCACGGCACAGGGCGGCGAGGTGTAGAGCGCATTGGTGAGCCAAGAGCTGTGCATAGGTATGCCCTCAGGATCAGGAGGTAAGTTGGTTCAAGGGCCATTTGCAGGACAGCGGGGCACTCTGATGGGAGGTCCAGAGTTCCTGAAGTCCCTCCTGGTCCTTTATCAGCCCCTGGTGGGCTGGTTCTCTGAGTGTCTGAAGATGGCTGACCAATAACCAGTGTATTTACATGGTTTGGCTGCTAGAGGGAACAGTGCCACCAAATTTGCTACACTGGCAGGGTTTGTCCTCTCAGTTTTCAGGGTGCAGTTTGGTCCAGCTGTTATCTGATTGGGAGTTAGCGACTGGTCACTGAAGTGACCCTCACTGGCTTGCTGGTTTCCTGAAGTTTTAGAGTGGCACCTTCACTCTGGAGGGAGTTCTCTGGCAATGGCAAAGAATGGAGGTCCTCTGGGGTTTTGTAGAGTTGTCCAGTTGTCCAGCAGCTCCTCAACGACAATTGTAGGGTCCTGGGTGGAGCAGGCAGGGTTCAGCGCCTTTTTTTGGTGCAGCAGGCCCATAGTTCTCGTGCTTCAGATCTTCTTGGTGCTGGTCTTCTTTTGTCCATTGAATCCGATTTCCTGGTCTAGGGATGCCCACTAAATAGTGTATTTAGTGGGCGTTTTAGGGGGACCCTGGTAGTGACCAATGGGTCATCTACCTTAGGGTGGCTACACCCACTAAGTGACCAATTCCTGTGGGGAGGGGAATACTTCCCTATGCCTGATTGGCTATTTTCCTTCCATCCAAGATGGAAGAAAAATGAAATGGAGTGTCCACCTCGAACGCAACACCTTAGGGGTGGTGCATGCCAGGTGAGGCCACTCCTCCTACCCTTTGTGTATTTTCCCACCGTTGCTCCCGCCAAAATTGGGGGCTTGCAAGGGGGTGGCCACCTGCTGCTAGTAGCAGGCCTGGTGGTTGAGGTTCAAAAGCGGTAGGCCCTATGAAGCTCACCACCAGGGCAGAGCACATTCCTGAGGGGGGGGGGTATTAGCACCTCCACCCAGGAGGGGCATTGTTCTCCAATCCAGAGAGATGGATCTCTCCCCCAAGATTTTAGATTGGATGTCTGGTGGTGACAGGCTGGCTAGAATCAGGCAGCAACCATGCCAGGGTAGTTAGCTTTTGCAGGGGGCACCTCTAAGGTGACCCCGGGTACATTTTATAATAATCCACCACTGGCACCAGTGGGGATTTATCATTCTGAGTTGTATAATACCAAACAACCCAGGGTTCAGAGTGGCCATCATGTTGCTGTGAAACACGTACTGACCAGTGTTCAGCACATGCATTAAAAAATGACTGCTCTGTTTGCTCACTATGTCCCATGTTTGGAAAGGACACAGTGGGACATTATTGCTCATGCAGCTATGCCCTCACATACAATATAGTGCACCCTGCCTTAGGGCTGAAAGGCCTGCCAGAGGGGTGACCTACCTATAATGCATGCATTGTGGAGTTGACAGGGCACACAGGCAGTGTGCCATGTCGAGTTTTCACTTTAGGTTTGTATCAGGACACTCTGCCTGTAATGGCTGTGCAGTGTGTACCTGGATGCAGGGCCCTAGAGGGTGGCACAATCAGTGCTACTGGCCTGATGGGCTTAACTTTAGTTCCTCCTGCCCTGGGTACCTAAGTACCATTTCCTAGGGGCTTATAGGAGCAGCCAAAGATGTCTCCAATTGTGCCAAGGCATTACAACAGTTTAGGGAAAGAGCTCTGGCCCAGGGAACCTGGTTAGCAGGGACCCTGGGCACTATCAACTTCTCGGCTACATCATACATCAGGCAAAAAGTGGGGGCTAGCCATGTCAAAAAGAGGCCTCGTCTCATAACCAGAGTATAAAAGATGAACCTCAGACCCCATACTTCAGTCCACTTCTGAACCTGTGAATACTCTACCAGGAAGAAGGACTGCTGTGCTGCTAAAGGACTGCCACTCTGCTGGACTCTTGCTTTGCTGATAACCTGCTGCTCTCTTGCTTGGATGAGAAGGAGTGGACCTACACCTCTTGAACCCTGAACCCAGAGTGGCTCAATGGGCTAGTTGGATGGCCTCTGGATGTGAAGCCTCAGGGGCATAACAGGCTTCCAACAACCTTGCATTGCACCTGGACTCGGCCATCTGTGAGTCTGCCTTATCAAGTGGTGATACCCCAGTCCTGGACGCTTGGAAGTAGGGCTAAAGTGCTCTGTCAGCCTATGGATCCAGCAGAACCAATGCATCTCCTATGCTGCAAGGTGCAGACCTAGCAGAACTGACGCATCACCACTGCTGCGTGGATTGAACCCGTCGCATGGACTTGCATCACCACTGCAGCCCACATCGACTTTGGAACCGCCACTGCGTGATGCACCATCTGAGCAGGCCCTCACATCTCTCTTTGACAGTTGCCTCAACAACGACGTTGGACTCTGCGGTGCAGCCTTGCAGCTATTCTGAACCAATGCCTCACCCTGACTGAGCGTTGTATCGCCGACACTGGGCTTCACATTGCAAGCCCCATTGATGATATCCTTGATGTCAACACAGCAGGACCTCGTACCGCAGCCTCGCTGCGTCTCAGAACTGACTCCTCACCTACACAATGCATCTTTGATGCTCCACAAACCAGGATTAAAGGCACTTTTGTTCAGCAGGCCTCACTGGGCCCCTGTAGCTGGCTCACACTCCATGGTGTTCGGCCTGAACATTTGACTTTGTCCCAGTCCAGCACAGCCAGATTCCACAATTGAAGCTTTATGCCGCTTGGCGCTATTTTTACTTAAAACTTTCAAATTCGATATCTTCAGTCTACTAACTGGATTTTGACATTCTGATCTTATTTTATTTATTAACTCCTACACTCTTTTTAATAACTATTTTGTGGCTCCTTTTTTGGTGTATTTTCACTGTGTTACTGTTTCAAGTGTTGCACCACTACTTTACATATTGCCTCTAAGTTAACACACATAACACCCCCCAGCCCCCTCCCCTGTCGGAGCACCCAACTTACCTGCTTGCAATGGGTCCTCCGGCAGGAGACGGGACATGGCGCTGCTGCCAGTAGCAGCATCTACCAGCAGAACACCGCCAGGCTAAATCATGGATCATGATGCGGTCTACGGCGGTCTACTGGCGTGGCGCTGCTGCTGGCAGCAGCGCCACCTTACCGCCATCCGCCGGCATGACCGTAGCCAGCGTAATTCCAGCTACGTCATAATTTGGCAGACGGTAGGTAGCCTCAGCAATGGTGTTTTGGCGTCCGTCGCCGCGGTAGTAGGCGGTCATTACCGCCAATCTCAAAATGACCACCTAAGTCTTCCCACACAAGTGAGGTACCATTTTTATTGGCAGACTTGGGGGACTGCCTGGTGGGAGGAAGGTTGTGGATCCCCACATATTCCAGAACTTTCCATCACAGAAATGTGAGGAACACGTGTTTTTTTTGTCAAAGTTTGAGGTTTGCAAAGGATCCTGAGTAAAGAAATGTGGTGAGAGCCACACAAGTCAGCCCATCCTGAATTCCCCTAGGTGTCTAGTATTACAAAATGTACATGTTGGCTAGGTTTTCCTAGGTGCTGACTGAGCTAGGGTTCAACATCTAGAGCTACCCACATAGGAAAAAGAGGGTCAGTTTTAATGGAAAAATTTGATGCCTCCATGTTGCGTTTTAGGTAAGCAGCTAATAGGTTAAATCATAGCTGGTGATGGAATAGGGCTAAGTGACTCTACCCTGTTTTTCATTTAAACTGGGGCAACTTAAACTGATGTAAAAGCAAATGGTGAAGCACATAAAGTATTATGTGATTTCAAATTAAGCTGTGGTGAACTGTGGTGAATTTACGATATTCAAGGAAATTAACAGTGATAAATGTGATAAACTACAGGTTAAGACATACAGGCCCTCATTATGACACTGGTGGTAAATCCTGCTTACCGCCATGCTGACGGCCGCCAACTTGCCATGCAGTGGCAGATATCTGTTCACCATATTATGACACACACGCCAATCAAACAGAACACAGTCTCATACACAAATCCGCCAGACCAAAGGTCAGTGGTAAAGCTGCAGTCCCAAAACCCACACCGTTACGCCAACAGAACAACGGCCATCACATTATGACTCACGAATCACTTCAGCGGACATTTAATGGCGGGCAACAATTGGCGGTACATACCGCTGCGTTCACAATGGACACCCACATACAAAAAAACACCAAATTGGACAATTCAAACAACACACACTTGACACCCTTACACACACCACACCCACACCACTATAAAACACACACCCACATTATCCACAACTCCTTACAAATACAAATCATTGGCACAGGACTGACACCAAGACCACTGCGACAACTAGAGCCACACACCACTCACACCCATACACCCCTCACGCACTCCACATCACACACCCCATTCACATTACCCAACACACCCTCACCAACACACATCACATAACACCCATAGTTTCACTGAGGAGGAGTTAAGGGTCATGGTGGAGGAAATCATCAGGGTAGAGCCACAGCTATTTGGAGCAAAGGTGCAGCAAATATCAATAGCTAGGAAGATGGAGCTAGGGCGGAGAATCGTGGACAGGGTCAATGCTGTGGGACAGCAAACCAGAACAAGGGACGACATCAGGAAGAGGTGGAACGACCTACGGGGGAAGGTACATTCCATATCAGCAAGACACCAGCTTGCTATACAGAGGACTGACGGTGGACCCCCACCTCCTCCCCTACAACTCACAGCATGGGAGGAACAAGTCTTGCCAATATTGCATCCTGAGGGCCTGGCTGGAGTCGGAGGGGGACTGGACTCTGGTAAGTCAACTTTCAACAATTATCATCCCCAATACCTGCATGCCATCCCACACACTCCACCATCACATCACACTAATCCTAATGCCAAGCCCTGCATGCTGTACCAATGCATGGACATCCCTCACAGCCCTGCACGGACACTCATCACTAAAGCATGCACAGCATAGGGAAACTAACAATCCCACGTACACCAACATACACAAGTAAAAGCTGGCAGGGCAACACCAACCATAAAGGGGAAGCCAGGGATGTACAATATGTCTTACACATGAAGCATAATACATATTTACATTCCCACAGGTACCCCTGCCAATGTCACTGGAGAGGAGGTGCCATCACTATCCGGTCTCCCAATAGAAGAGGCCCACAGTGATGACAGGAACTCTGGTCTTCAGGATCTGGACAATCTACCTGGCCCATCAGGGACCACTTAACAGCCGGTTCCCCAAGCCCAGTCACAGACCACCACAGAACCTCCCCCATCAGGAACCAACATCACAGCACCGACACAGCACCCCCAAACCTCTGTCCCCGGGACACGTCAATCAGCAGTATGCCTATCTGTGGGGTCAGTGGCAGTGGGCACACAGTTCAGGGGACAGATGCACAGGCCATCAGGGACACTGGGAGGACTTCTGTGTGCCTGGGCGAGGACAGGAGCAGGGAACCGACTCTCCAGGAGGCACTCTCTGAGATCCTGGGAGCCTATCAACATTCCCAGGGCACGATGGGCCAGATCCTAGACAATGTGCAGGAGAAGATGTGGCTGCAGGAGGGACAGTATCAGGGGATCAGGTAGGGCTTGCAGGGCATCAACAACACCATGATCTCCATAGCAGGGGTGCTAGCAGACATGACCAACATTATGAGTGAGGCAGTGTCACACCAGCGGGCCCCTGCCACTAGCCAGTCACCTGAACAGCCCCCCACTTCCGTTGCTGCTGGTGACCATGAGGCCCCACCACAGGACCAACAGGCCACCAGCACCCCTCCCCCTGCAGAAGGTGAACCACCCCGCAAAATGCAGCACACATAGAAGTAGCAGATCGTCAATATTTAATGTTTGTTATTGCGCAGGAAGGGGCACCTTCCTGCACATAAACAATCACTAATGGTGTTTTGACCTTTCTATGTGTGCTGCATAAAGTATGATGTGCTTCCAAACTGAGCCATAGGCTGTGGTGGATTTATGATATTCCGGAACATTAACTGTGAGACATCTGGTAACCCCCTGAGTATGCTTAATCTCGATTGAAGGTACCAAAACACATGCTTTTTTAAAAATTGTTATCATTACTCTTTGATATTTGTTAGATCCACAACACATTCTCAGTCATTTGCTCGACATGGCCATGATAACCAGTGAACACACAAATAGGTATTTGTTAAAAGCACATTATTTGCAAATGGGGGCGCATTAGAACTACATACACCCAAATTTGGGAAAGAGGGATCCTAGTACAGGGATGTGTTAAAACTGTCAAATTAACCTCTACAGTTGAGAGCTGCAACCTTTCCTTTTTGTCCATTTAGCAAGAGACTATTTTAGAAGCAGCACCGCATGCCGCCCTATGGCACAAGTAACACTTGTAGGATAAGGGAGTGCCTATGTTATGATGATGAATCAAGACCAACCTTTTCAACAAAGAGAAGTGTGGATACTGCATTTAGTGTACTTTGGCACATGTCTAGGTTCAGCATGTTGTGTGGCATGGACGTAGAGGCAGGACTCTAAGGGGCTCATTTACAAGCCCCTAGGTTCACTGAAGCGCCACTTTCAGAAATGCTCCAGTGGCGCTGTGCTCTTTTCCATATTTACAAGGTGGCGTTAAGCTACTTTGCATGGCTTAACGCCGCGATTTAAATAAGGACTCCCCAATGCAGTTTTTTGTGGCAAAGGGGCATGCAATCGGTGTTGATGTGTGTGTTTCCATGCAACACCCATTGCTTTTGACACTGCCCCAAATTTACAAGAAATCGTAAACCTGAGGCAGTGCCAAAAAATAACATCACCCCAGGAGTGTTGTTAGAGTGGCGCAACAAGGAAAAAGAATACTTTTATTTCTCCTTGTTTTTGCTTCTTCTACGTGTGCTGCATTCTGCAGCACACATAGAAAGGGCAAAACACCATTAGTGATTGTTTATGTGCAGGAAGGTGCCCCTTCCAGTGCATAAACAATCATTAGATAATGACGATTTGCTACTTCTATGTGTGCTGCATTTAGCAACACACATAGAAGTAACAAATCACTATCATTGATTGTTTATGTGCAGAAAGGGATGCCTTCCTGCACATAAATAATCATTCCCTGCAATGCAGCCACCCTTGCACTATGATGCAAGGGTGCCTGCGTTGGCACTAGGCAGCCAAGTTTTTGCACCAGCGCTAGGGAACACACAGGAGTGCACCATATTGTTGTAATTACAGTGCATCCTTGCGCTTTTTTAATGTTGGAGCACGCCGCTGCCAAATTTGGCGCAGCTCCAGGGTCAGAGATTTTCTTGTAAATAGGCCCTCAGTTTTTAAATGGAAGATCATGTAATAATAATCTCAATCTGCTGGTCCTATTCAAAAAGGTTGAGAGATTACTTGATGTTTGTGAGCATTACTGAATTTTAACTAATCAAATCTGCTATTTGTGCAATTGGCTGTGGTAAGTTAATAGACTAGTGATAGTGGCTGCTTTATAAAACAAAATACCAAGAATAAGCTATATTTATTGACTGGGCTTGAGCATGATGAAAGACTTTTGATTTATATTGGCTTTATTATAGGCAGAAACATTTCAATATCTGAAGAGATAAATGCGGGGCTAAAGTACCTTGCAAACATTTTGTAACCTTGTAGTGGCTAAGACGTTTAGTGGGGACTCATTACAATCAATCCCTGCCACTAAACAATTTTAACAAGTAATGGCATTGTGTATTTAAAAAGAACAGAGCCACTCAAAGAACTAACTCATGTAGGAGAGATAAGCATTCTGCCCTCAATGAGAAGCATCCCTATGATTAAACATGTCCCCTCCGAAGAGCGAGGGTTGTGTCCTTTATAGCTTTCGCCTGAACCAGCTCTCAATGAGATTTATTGTTAACAAAAAAAGCCTAAAACTGGCTTAGAGTCCACCAATATTTTACTAATATTTACCATTGGTTGGCTTTCACATCACTCTTTTTTTCTTGCTTCGTAATTAGTCATGCCCACTGATTCCAACCGGCTACTCGCCTCCTCCTATTTCTTTCATGGTTTTTGCCTTTGCCAGGAAGCTAGGAGTTGGTACAGCTTCCTGTTTGAGGCCACTGTCCTTCGACTGGCTGCACACTCCTCCAGGAATTTGTTTACATTTTGCCATGGCACTCTATAGTCTCTCCCCCTACCCTCCAACTTCTGTCAGTTGTTTCACCCTTCTTTTCAGCTGCCTCCTGCTGCTTTTCCTCATATGCCCTCCTCCTGCTGGCCATTGCTGTGCCCTCCCTACTTCCATCACCTCCCTGGGGTTGATTCCCTTCTGCTGTTTGATATTTCTGTTTCCTCCCTCCTCCTCTGCAGCTCCCTCGTTTTGTTTACCCACCCTGCACTTTTTTGCTGTGTAACATGGCTGATAGAAAAAAGGTGCTATGATGTGGTCAACAATGTCTTAGCTCTTTTTTCTTTACTTTAAGCCATGTTGCTCAACCACCTGCACTGTTATCTAAAACACATTAACATTGCCAGTAGACTTTGCGAATGCTTGTTAAAGAATACACCAAATACATGAAGTTACTTTCCACCATTTAAGTGAACAACTTCCCTACTCAACTCTCAGTATAGACATTTTATTTTATTTTCTATGAGTAGGTAGTTCAAAGGCAATCTATAAACCCAGATAAAAACTCCTCATCTTACTATACATTCATGTATAACTGTAGAAACCTGTGATATTATCTTGAGGCGTTGTGGGCGACCTTATTAACATATGGACTTTGCCATCTATGGAACCAGTTCTTTGCACAATTGCTTGTGATAACCCAACACACTCTCAGCTGCATAGTAGACTGGATGAATTTGCCTTCTTGTACTATGACACCAAAAGGCAGCCAGCTAAGCATACTTGCTTGGAGTTGTTAGGCCAGAAATCATGAAGACACCCAAAATGTACAATTCTCTGCTTGCAGTGTGCAACTCCAGGACCGTGATGGAAGAGAAGACTGATAAAGCAGTGGTGGAGCACAATCTTCTTACGCCTAATTTCAAAACAATTTCGAACAGAGTGAAGTGTTTGAGGGAAGAGCTAAGACAGCTAGGGATGAAGATGTAACTCTCAAGATCACTGTCACCTTTGCTGCTGCTAGCTGCAAAGGTATAAGATGCATAGGGGTACTCATGGTGTAGTAATATTATTTACAGTCCTAAAAGTGCAGATGGACAATGTAGTGAATTGTTCTTTGAAAACATGATCCTTGTCATACTCCAACCCATAGTTTTTTAACTTCTTGTTGGCTACAGATTAATCTTAGAGATTCAGCCACTCCCCAAGATTTCAGGGGACTGACGTCTAGTCGAGGATCTTCTGTCACGGGCTGATGGAGAGCGCCAATTCTTGACTGCTCTGGTCTGCCAGAAGTAAAGGCTACCCCTTCAAGTAACCATGTTGCTGCCGATGCAGGAAACATCCAAGCAGGAAAGTGCCCTCCAGAAGGAATCCCAACAAACAAAAAGGCCTGAGGGCAAAATACATCCAAAAAGACAGTGGAGATCCAGGGAAAACAAACCAGAGGGATTCATGAGGAAAGGGACACAGAAATTCAGGAAATATAACTATAAGCACAGGAGAAGACTAAATCAGTAGATATGGCGAATGAACAGTAGGGCAAGGAGTACTGAGCTTTGCAACAGAAGGAATAGGGTAAACAGGCTCCCTAATATGGGCCCCAAACAGGAAATCACTAGGGATCCATCTTGGATTGGGTAGAGGTGGTGGAGAACAATACAGGGGTGGCCACCTTTGATTGGCCTGTCTTTACAGGGTTGGGACTTGACAACACCAAATAATTAGCAACCTTAAGGTAAGTACAGGCATGCCGCAGAGCGACCCACAGGTTGTGCTCCCCAGGGGCACACAACAGCACGTCCTACTCATCCGACAGGAGCAGAGGCATCACGACCAGGTGGAGCATGAGTGGCAGATCAATAAAGATTGTATGTCATCCAGAGTGATCATTACACACATGTTCAAATATCAGTGCCGGCATGCAGTCCTCTGGGAGTCCAGAGCGTATGGCCCCTGACAGTAAGAAATGCAAGTGTGCTCCTTTCCTCCTTCTTCACCTAGGTGGTCCAGCAGGATTGACAAACCTTTGAGACAGTCAAAAAGGATCTCCAAGGAGAAACTTCAGATGCATTATACTTTTTCTCATTTATCTTAGGATTGTTGCTGAAGGCATACATTTGCATTTTCTGTCTTTGGATGATAACTGGAATTGGCTTGAGGGGTGATGCTCCTGTGATTGGTCAATGTGGGAGTCACAGCAAAAATTCTGAAATGATGGCAAAGCTGGCAGAGCACATAGCATTCTCCAACTCTGGAGGCAAGAGAGAACAAGCATTTGCAATGCAATGGATCTCGTGTTTGCTCGAGTTAGCGCTAGTAGCATTGTAAATTCCTAACTGGACATTTCCTGCCACATGAATAGAAAATCAGAAGTAAAACAGTTGACATAAGCAAGCCATTTCAAAGCACCACGGCCTTCTTCAGTGTGAGCGCAAAGAAGAGACAAAAAAAGAAAAAAGAAGGTTGCTTGCAGTCATACGTATCGGCAAGCATGCAATTATCCATGTAACAGGGTGGATGGCCAAGGCGGTAACAAAATTGTCCCAAGGAGGGACAAACGTAAATCATTTACCCTTGAAGATAAAGGACTTTGTAAAGGCAAGCTCATAAATGAGTGATAGTGATGGGCGTGCGGTGGGTGTGTTTTTTAGCTTGCGTGCTCAACCTAAAAATTGGACAAACAATTGACTGATGTTCCACTAGCCTTGTCCCCCAGGACTGACCTGATGACTATAAGGTCACTTCCTGCACCCCTGTTGGACACTGAGGACATCACAAGATGGTAGAGTCACGAAAATCCATATGCAGGTTGTAAGTGGTGTTGAATCTGTTTATATGTTAATGATCACATGTGGTAGGTGAGTTAGTCTCCTGAGTCTTGGTAGTGTTGGTGAGCCCCCATCTACATACCATTATCTAACATCATCACCCCTACTAAAAAAACAACCACCACCCTACCCACCAAACTGCTACCACAATCCACCTAAGCATAACCTGGAAACCAGAGCCCCATTACTCATCACTATACTACCACCAAAGCTGTACTCTATATTAGAGAACCAACAAAACACAATTCTACTCTACTCACACTAACCACAATCGACTGTTCTGCTTTATCCTACCACTACTATAGGTCACTCACTTTCAACATTGCCTTCCCACTGCCGTCACCGCACAGGTGCTCCCTACGCAGCACTATGCTACTACAATAAGTAGGATGGTTCAGCAAGCATATTACCCAGTGCTGCCATCTCGTGTAATTTGCAGGTCATAAGTTTTATTCTAAACAAGGCTAACTCAGTCTCACATTTTTCCATATTTGTAAATATGGGCACCGTTAAAGTATGTAATAATAAGAGCTTTTTTTTTACACGGCAAGAAATGTCAAAAACGTCTATAAGAAAAAAGAACAATGGTTCCTAGTGGAAAGATTAAGTAACACAATAAACAAATACCTTAAAATAGAAACATTCAATGAATGCACTTGTCAATCTACGATAGGATTTGTCAGAGATAATTAAGATGAAATGAATAAGTGACAATAGTCATGAAGTCAACCGAAGCATACAGCATTTAGCATCACATTAACATCATTTATTTTTAAGTTAATGTGGCCCAACGAGGCCAAAATCACCACACATTATTTACAAGGTGGCGCAATGCACGCATTGCGCCACTTTGTAACCCGTTGCACTACATTATGCCTGTGCCAAGCATAATGTATGCAAAGGGGGCGTTTACCCGTTAGGGGAGCTGGAAAAATGGTGTAAGGAAATCTATGAGATTTCTTTGCGCCATTTTTACTGCACTTTTAACGCTTGCTCAAGAACAGGCATTAAAAGGGGGCTGCCATTCCTTAGAATGGGGCCCTATGGACTCTGCAGGAGTAGCGCCAATAGTTTGGCACTACTCCTGCAGAGTACATCAATTGCATCATAAAAATGACACTATTGCCCCCTACCCTGCACCAGGTTGCATGGTATTTTAAATACGGCGCACCCATGGTGGCGGTAGGGGGGTGCTAAGGGGCGCAGGGAAAGTGGCTCTGCACTCAGTGCAGTGCCACTTTCCATAAATCTGCCACTTAATCCGACGTAACTGTGCTCAGTGCTCAAATGAGCACAGAGTGCAGGAGGGTTTAAAGGACCCTAAAAGTGTGCATAACAAATTAAACTGCCAATAGACAATGAGATTAAAGGTTGAATTTTAATTCAGATAGTCACAGTCAATTATGGGTCATCATCAGGACTGAAGAGAATTCGAACATAAGCAGTGGTCTGAAAGTGGAATGGATTGAAGGTTGGTCAGAAAAATTGTGAGTGAATTAAAAATTTATAAGGGCGTGTCACAAAAGATATTTAGGGGCAGATTTAAGAGACACTAAAGCCACCTTAGCACCGCCATAGCATAATTTTTTTGACGCTAAGGAGGCACTAGAGTGGCATTTTCCCTGCGCCACTTTTACAAAGTGGCGCAATGCATGCATTATGTCACTTTGTAAACCCTTGTGCCACATTATGCTTGCGCCACGCATACTGTATGCAAGGGGGCATTCCCACATTAAGAGGGTTCGAAAAAATGGCGCAAGGAAATCTAAGAGATTTCCTTGCGTTATTTGTTTCGGCACTTTAAACTCCTGCAGACATTAAAAGGGGGCATACCATTATTTATAATGGGCCCCTATGTACTCTGCAGGAGTAGCATCAAAATGGTGGCGCTACTCCTGCAGAGTACATAACTAGCGTCAAAAAAATGATGCTATTGCCCCCTACCCTGCACCATGGTGTGCCTTATTTTAAATACAGTGCACACATTGTGACGGCGGGGTGCTAAGGGGCACAAGGAAAGTGGCGATGCAGTAGGTGCAGCACCACGTTTGTTAAATCTGCCTCATAGTAAGTATAGAAGCCAATTATCACATGGAACCAAAAAGTGTGAAGACCAATTACAGGGAGCATCTAATAAAGTTGTCACCATACAGGAACAAGGGAGGAAGGTTACTCACAATGGATAGCGGCAGACTCAGGATTGCAGTGTGGTGACAGCGTCAATGGATTACCTGCCAACGTTATGTCTCCATCAGTAAAGATGGCATCCTGTAATAATGGTAGCATTTGTCCCTGGGAGGCTTAAGCACAGCCAGGGCCACTGTGGAAAAACATGGTTTCAACCACAGCAATCCTTCAGATGATCCATGACACCTACACCTTCCTTGAAGAAAAAATTGGGCAGGTATGCCTTGATGTGTTACTATTGAGGCACAGTGTCTGCAATGCAAAGTATGGGGTCACAAAAGAGGCATGTTTCTCAGCGGCAGAAGATTCCCTCCACATGTTCCAGGCAACTATTACCCATAGTTTGGATAGGACCAAGCACCTAGAAGAAGGAGTGGAAGACATGAAAGGGAGATTGGGGCCTAAAAACATTCACATTGGTGGCATATAGAAAGGAGTTGAGGGTCCACAACCATAATAGTTGCTGCACTCCAGACTTAGATCCTGAAAAATGAATAAATGCTTTGTAGTCAAAAGGACCCATCGGCATTCACATCAGGTCTTTCATCCAGGGCTTCAATCAGGCCTATTACAGCAACAATGCTCAGTTGAATACAGACAATATCTTTTGAAATGCATGTTTAAAGGTGAGATAGTCTACAATGTCACAATGGTGGTGATTTTCACAGACTACACAAGAGTGATACAACAAAGGAAGCCCTTTATTGGTGTCAAGTAGAAATTGAGAGCCACAGTACTGTAGTACATGGTACTTTACACTGCTAAGCTGAAGGTGCTCTTCAGTGGCAAGGGCCATATATTCAACTCACTTGAGGATGCCTGGGATTGGGTGGAAGAGAAAGCACCTCTCTGAGGCCCTGGGATACAAGCAGAAAACAAACAATCTGCACCTGTGTCGCCAATGTAGGGGTGTCATTGCAGAAAGTGGCATTGCACTCAAATACACATGCCCCAAGTTGCAAAGGTGAACTGTGCCAAACAGCCATCCTGATGATTGATGCAGGGGCCTGAGTTGGTGATTCAACAAGGAGGCAATGAGATTCTTCTCTTTCTCCTGTGTTTGGCAAACAACCATCT
Organism: Pleurodeles waltl; assembly: GCF_031143425.1. Taxonomy (NCBI): domain Eukaryota; kingdom Metazoa; phylum Chordata; class Amphibia; order Caudata; family Salamandridae; genus Pleurodeles; species Pleurodeles waltl. The sequence goes on from NC_090440.1 coordinate 1,166,430,633, forward strand.
TTTCACAAACGTCAGACATTTCCCGACATTCGAGGACTGAGGGGAGTGATATTCCTCTGGGGCCCATTAGACATCATCTTTGGCATGTAGCAACAACAGTGGGAGTGTTCTTTTTATCTTTGTTGCATTGATTGATGGATGGAGAAACAAAAGCTTCTGGGGTGGAAGTGTTGGGCGGTGTGCATGGGTGAGAAACATTAGGCATATAGTTCTGTTGTTTTTTTTATTTAGACAGGCAAGGCATAGAATCAATAATTCACTATTCCCATGAATAAATGGCAGCTACAGATAATAAGGTCGGAGCTCCCAAATTGGGGCTGTATCCTGTATCATGAACAGTCTTAATGTTAAGTATAAGTGCTGGCAACTTGCGCGTTTCACTGATTGTCATTCCCCAGACGTACGGATGTTACAAGAAACTCGCTTATTAGATACTACTTGTGATTTTATTGGGGGGGCACAGCTATGACTTGGTTTTGCTCTTAGGGTTTACACGGGACTCTAGAAGTGTGGCAATTCTAATTTCCAAATCCATCCAATCAGTGGTCACCTCAGCCATGGCACACTTCGTTCTCTTAATAGGCAAATGTTTATAATTTGGGATCTTTAGTTGTATGTACATGCCACTACTTTCAGAGGCCTCCAACATGCCATGACAGAGATAAAGTATGATAGCCCGAGGTAACAACCTTTGCATCAAGTAACTTTAAATCTGTCATGCACAATGACTTACACATGCGGGGCTCGGCAATGACGGGGATACGCAGACTTAATCTTCTTAGTAAATGTGTAGTCTCAATGGAAATTTGCGATACCTAGTGCACTTGGCATGGTGAGGAGCAGAGGTGCACCTTTTAATCATATCCTCACTGATCATGGGTATTTTCTGCACAGACTGCATCTTCCTCCCAGCTACACATTTGGTGTAAGTGGTTGGCACACATGTTCTTCCATGAGGCTTATCAGATCACTCATCACTGGTGCTATAGTTCTACTGTGGGGCATATGACGCCACGGAGCACCAGGTATGAATGCTTGGTGGCTAATGGCCAACGATTTTCTGTCCGTCTCACCTGGGAATATTGAGATCTTGTTCTAGCTTAACTATGGGTCAGTATCATTGGCCTCCTAATTGTTGGAAGACTTTTACGGCAGTCCTAAGAGTGCAAGCCATGACAGAACTGTGTAATTAAAGAACAGAAGTGGGTGGGTCATGTTATTGCGATGGAGACATGCATTTTTAACTGGAGAGAGCCCGCTCAGTTACACTAAATGTTGCTCTTCATCAGCTGGAAGCAACCTGGCAGTGCTACAAACAAGTAGCCTGATAAACTAGTTTACTGTAGATAGCATCTCAGTAAAGCACCTATGGAGAAATACATAAGGTAGGAAAGCTGCTGTACTAGTTGGTTAGTCAAGAAATGGCATTAACGGTGATACTGACAGTATGCACCTCTGATGGCCAAAGGGTGGCCAGTTCCCCCTGACTGTAGCTAACTATGCAAATACAAACACTTATACCAGTCATGCTCAAGATAAGAGGTGCAGCGATCCTTCCCTCTTCTTCAGGAACTATCTCACCCTTCAAGGTCTGAAATGCAAAAGTCTTGACCTCCTATTGACAACAGAGGAGACAGGAAAGACAGTGACTGGGATACAATTTAGGAAAACTCCTGGTCCAAATAGTTTTCTTGGTGAGTGTTTTTAAACATTTGCATCTCTTTGGACTTCCCATATGCTAAACATGTTTACTGAAACATTTCAGACTGGCGTATTTCCAGAAGATCTCAGTGGGCCTATACTATAAATCCTCCTGAAAATCGGGGAGACTCCAATCTTTGCTTGTCCTGCCACTTGATCTGCCTTATTAATGTAGAAACTAAGGGGCATACTTATACTCTGTTTGCGCCGAATGTGCGTCAAAATTTTTGACGCACAATCGGCGCAAACCCTGCCCCATATTTATACTTTGACGTCCGACCCCGCGGGCGTCAAAGTTCCGCCATGTGCGTCATTTTTTGGAAGGGGGAACCAGCCTTGTGTTAATTATATGCAAGGTAGGCGTTCCCTTCCAAAAAATGACTTTAAGGCCTGTGCCCCATATTTATACTCTGACATCATTTTGACGCACAGGAGGGGGCAGGCCTTAAAAAACAGCGCCCAGCCTGATGGGCGCCGTTTTTTAACGCCTGGGTCAGGGCAGGCGTTAAGGGACCTGTGGGCTCAGAAGGAGCCCAGAGGTGCCCTCCCATGCCCCCAGGGACACCCCCTGCCATCCTTGCCCACCCCAGGAGGACACCCAAGGATGGAGGGACCCAACCCAGGGAAGTTGAGGTAAGTTGGGGTAAGTATTTTTTTTCGTGTTTTTTTGTGGCATAGGGGGGCCTGATTTGGGCCCCCCTACATGCCACTATGCCCAATGACCATGCCCAGGGGACATAAGTCCCCTGGGCATGGCCATTGGGCAAGGGGGCATGACTCCTGTCTTTGCTAAGACAGGAGTCATGTCAATGGAGGTTGGGTGTCAAATAAAATGGTGCAAATCGGGTTGAGGCCTGAATTTTGCCTCAGACCTGACTTGCCCCATTTTGTGACGCCCAACCACCATTTTCCCCTACGCCGGTGCTACCTGGTGTGAGTCATTTTTTTTTACACACACCAGTCCGCAGCGCCGGCTAACGTCATTCAATAAATAAGACGCCCGCATAGCGCTTTGGAATGGCGTTAGCCGGCGGTAATATTTTTGACGCACAACTGCGTTGGCGCAGTTGTGCGTCAAAAACTATAAATATGGGCCTAAGATTCTGATCAATGTCCAGGCAAACAGATTTGTCGAGGTTGCTACATCTTTGATACACAGAGACAAGAACAGATTTATGCCAGGGTAGGACACACGCTACTGTTTCAGATAGGTGCAGTTAGCGCTTGCCCTTGCAGAGGAGCCATAGTGCCCTGGCTTTAGTGATCTTTGAAAAACTAATCAGAATTAGAGACAGGCAACATTTTTTAACAACTTTTGTAAGGGTCCGTGGAAAACTCAGTAACTCTTTTGAAACAACGTACGTTGCACACATCTTTATTCTAGTTGGGTGCACAGCTATACTTCCTGGTCAGTGACACTGTACAGAAAAGCTCTTCAAAAGTTTTTGATGTGGAAACATTTCAGCAAACACGCCCTGTGTAAAAAAAGCAGCACAAACAAGCATTAGGAGAAAAAGTATTTGCACATTTTCCAACTTGGACGGTTTTGATAATAGTGAATATTATTTCGCTATGTGGTGAAAATAATCTTTGAGTTTAGGAAAAAACTGCTAGGGCGAAGTATTTGTTAAACCAGGATTTTTTGCAAAGGCAATCTAAATTGGAAAACTTTACAAACTTTGTGAAGGATAAAAAGTGAAATTCGCAAAATTTGTTAGCTAAACAAATGCAAATCCTAATCCGAATGTACTACCTTCTATCAACCCAGGAGCATTTTACCCATTATAATCTAGGTTCCTAGCAGCTATGCTGGCTATAAACTGTCTACCTCATGATGTGCTGTCTCATGTTATTGGTCTTTGAGTAGCCTAACCACTCGTGTACCTTTGCAGCTTTTTTGTAGTTTGTGGATGACTTTCCAAAGGCCTCCACGGTTTTAACTGCAGACCACAGCTAGAAATCATGTGCTCCCATTGGTGCACACTTCACAAAACCCGAGGGACCCTGCACTTATGGGGTCTAAAAGCTGCGTATTTAATGTTTGTTCAGCAGCTTTTAGCAATTTTTCCAGCATATTTCTTGTTAAGCAATGCCCCTTCTGTTTATCTGTAACCAAGGAAATAAGGCATTAACTTGTGTGTGTCTGTCTCACTAAAATATATAATATTCTGTGCTTTTCATTTATGTCAGTCACTGTAAAACCTCTGTTAATTAATCTGTCACTGACACATTTTACAGATCTGTGGGCTTTGTCTATTACTGAGTAATGTTCTGCCCAGCAGATCTTTTTAAACCCTTATGGATGAAGCAAACTTCAGTTATAATTGTACAGAACTTTCACATTATCAGGGCACTTCTGCATGTCAATAGTGGGCTTAGAAGTGTCTGTTAAGCGCGACGTTTACCGTGATATACACAACTATGCAGAGAAATGCTTTATTTCTTTAGAGGATTTAATAATGTGCAAGGTAAAGAATGCGGTACCTACTGCACATACTTCTAGTTGCGCGTTTTTTGGGGGTCCTGTATAAAATCTACCGCAACCATATGTAAACCATCTTTAGTAACCACTGGGTACAAGGTACATTTGTATTTAAAAAAACAAAAAAAACATTTTCGGATGGAATATGCCACAAATGACCAGGACATCTTTTGATAATTTTTAATTATAGCCCCTTAGTGCGCTATTAATCCTAGCTTAACTAGTATATTTAAATAACTTCTGCTAAATATATTGGACAGTGGTCAAATCTCATCTATTGTTTATATGAGATTGTATTAGTGATATTGGTGATGAAGCCACCATCATCTCCTAATAGCCAAATGAAAATTGTCTACAACTCCAAAACCTTATGTCATCATCTCCTAAAACTTGGAGCTCATTGGGTTAAGAGCCAAAATCGTATGTTATCATTCGCATCCGTTCAGACACTGGAATGTGTCTAAAAGACATATTTATCTTTGAAGCAGACTCATGGTTAGCACAATCCCTCGTATAACCTTTTTAGTGTCCTGCCTTGAGCCTGACATTATCCATTAGATACCTAAAATCAGCCATTACCCCTCATAACTAGGTCACCTCTGACTCTGACCTTTTGACTCCTGGGCAAGGCTTACCATTTTTGTATCTGTATTTTTGCACGGATGTTGTACACGTTAGCAGGCTATCTAGTACAGCTCGCTGACTGCTACATCCATACACCGTGATACCAAAGCGAGGCTTCTGCATCACGGTTTTCAGCGCTTTACAAAACTACACCTGCTCCTTACCTGCTCTCCTGAGTCTGTATTTTGTTTCCTGCATTCTCTTTCCTGTGTCTTCTTTCCCCCACTTCCTAGCCCTGCTCACCAGCCCCATGCTCCTCTCCCACACCCATGACCTACTTAATGGCAGCTGCTGCGTGACCTAATTGAGCAGGTGATTAGGCCTAGCTCCCATCTCCACTTTACTGGACTGGTCCTCCGACCAATCTAAGGCCCTCTCAGACCCTGAATGGTGACTCAATGCCCAGCCACTCTCTCCTGCTCTTTCCCCTCCTTCCTGGGCCTTCTCTGCACCCACTTCTCCTACTCTTCTTTTTCTCTGCCGCTGTTGACTCTCCTGGAGCAACTTCCCAACCGCCCCTGTTTTATTCTCCTCACCTGTTCTTCCATCTTTCTTGTGCCTTTCCCTCACTCCTTTTCCACTTTTCTTGTGCCTTTTCACACTCATTTTTCCACTTTTCTTGTGCCTTTCTCTCACTTGTCTTTCATCTTTCCATGTGCCTTATCTCACTTGTGCTTCCATTTGTTGTGCCTTCATTCAAACTTTGCAACATTCTCTCTAGTGATCCCCCTTTGCACTCGTCCTCCCACCTTCCCCATTCTTTACATGTTCTCATGTGTCTTCTTTTCCACGTCTTCTTCATGCCCCTTCCTAGCCCTGCCCACTGCACCAAGTGCTCCACCCTTCATCCAGGACCTAGTAAATGGCGACTGCTGCATGTCCGTGCAACAGGTGTGCCACTGGCATCTTGATGGCGGGCTAAAGGCAAGCCAATCTGAACCCATCAGCACTTAGACTACACCCAGTGTCACAAATCCTTGTACAACCGGTCACCAGTGCTACAGTTCCACCAACCTGTGGGCACTCAACACCAGTTGCCACCACCCATCACACACACCTCCCCCATCTAACATACATGCTCCTCAGCATCAAATCTTTCCTCAAACATGCCAGCAAATCCTGGGACCTCATCAACACACACTTCCCTGACATTCTTTTTCTTTCAGAAACCTGGCTTAACCCAGCTTCTGAACCCACCATCGCTACAGTCATCCCATCAGGCTACAGGATTATGCACCAGGACAAGCACCACAAACCAAGCGGATGTCTGGCCATCATTAACAAATGACCCCATCACCTGCACCGCCTCCACTGACAGCTTATGGAGCACATGCGCTTAAGACTACAATCAGGCAACAAAACCACCATCAAAGGAACCTTCACAAACTGACCACCCCGGACAACGCACAGCCTTCTGCAACCTCCTTACTGACTTCATCACTTCCAACATTATCAGGTCAAACAACTTTATTCTACTCAGCGACCACAACTTTTATCTTGACGACCCCATGGACCTCAACTCCACTGCCCTACTTCAAAGCCTCAATAACATCGGACAAACCAAGCTCATCTAAGTTCCTACCCACATCAAAGGACACACCCTCAACACCATCTTTACAGCCAGCAACAAGGTCTAATGCAGCCATCTCACCCTGCTCACATGGATAGAACACTTCATTGTACACTTTTACATCAACACACCCCAACCTACCACATCAAAGCCAGCAGGCAACTCCAGGTGCAGCTGGAACAAGATATCTAATGCAGGCTGGAATAACTCCCTTAGACCCAACCAACCAGACCTCACTGAAGACCTACAGAACAACATAAGGGCCATCAACAATTGGATTACAGGCAGCGCTAAAACATTAACACCCCTGAAGGAGGTGAGAAGCCAACACACAAGCCAGCTGGTACACAGAAGATCTAAGAGAGTCCAAACACTACTGCAAACAGCTGGAAAGAAAATGGAGATCCAGCTGGAGCACCATGCAAGAAATACCTATAAAGCTGTGCTCAGAAGATACTACATCCAAATGAAAGAAGCCCTAGCACTGAGATTAGAAACCAGCTCAAACAACTGTAAAGAACTCTTCACTATCATCAAATAATTCTCCAACTGCACAGCCACCACCAACACCATCACAGGAGTACTAAAGAAACATCTCTAACTTTTTTTCACTACAAAATCTTGAAGCTATACAACAACTTCGACCCCTACCACACTACTGAAGATATCATCGGCCAACTACGTACCACCACTAAAAAAGCCTATCACTTGACGGACTGGAATCCACTCATCATGGAATGCACCACTGGAATTAGAAATCAGTTCACTCAGGAGCCCGCACCAGCCCCTACTCCCACCATATCTACAACCTAGTAAGAACCCTGATTTAGCTCTAGGCTCACCACAATCATCAATACCTCCATACAAAGTGCGACCTTCCGAGGCAACTGGAAGCATGAAGAGGTCAAGCTCTCCTGAAAAAACCTTCAGCAGACCCTGAAGAACTCCTCAACTATCGACCCATGTCCCTTCTACCATTCCCACCTAAAGTCATGGAGAAAGCCATCATCAGACATCTCTCCAACCTTCTAGAGCATTAACTTCTCTGGGACAGCACTCAGTCAGAATTCCACAACAGAACTGCCCTCATTAAAGCCACAGATGGGACCCGAACCATCACAGATTGAGGGAAGACCACAGTACTCATCCTACTTTACCTTTCTGTAGCCTACAACACTGTCTCCCATGCAAGGCTGCACCAAACTAGACTTCAAGGACCTGCCCTGAGTTGGATAGAGCCATTCCTCTCCAACAGAACTTAATGAGTCAGACTCCTGCTGTGCACCTCCAGACCTAAGAATCTTATCTATAGAGTCCCTCAAGAATCATTGCTCAGCCCTAGCCTCTTCTACATATGTATAGCACTGTTCGCCAATGTCATAATATGCATGAAATCGGCATGATCTCATATGCAGACACATAGCCATCCTTTACCTCACATACAAAGCCAACACCACAAGGACCAATGTCACCACCTGTATGCCCAGTGTGGCGAACTGGATGAAACAACTGCCTGAAGCTCAACACAGACAAAACGAACATCCTGATATTCGAGAACAAAAGTTCTCTGTGGGACTCCTCCTGGTGGCCCGCTGAACTGGAACCCACCCATGCAGAACATGCCAGAAACTCTAGACTCATACTGGACAACAAACTTACAATGACCCAACAGGTGAACTCCTTAACCTCCTGCTTCCTTATGTTATGTATGCTCTTCAAGATCTTCAAATGGCTTCCTCAAAACCCCAAGATGCACTGTCACCCAAGCCCTCATCACCAGCAGACTGTACAATGGCAATGTATTCTACACTGGTATTTCGACCCAACTCATACAGAGACTTCAGACCACCCACAATGCCACTGTCTAACTCATGCTTAACATCCTTCACAGCTCCAACATCGCGCCTCACCCTCGAGATCTACACTTGCTCATCTTCTGGAAACGCTCCCATTTCAAGCGGAACATCCACGCTTACAAAGCATTCCATAACACCAGATCTGCCTACCTTAACCACTGCCTACACCCCTACCATGTAGCAAGAGAACTGTGATAAGCCACACTCTCTTCCTCACAGGTCCACTCGTCCACAGAAGTAGGGCAGGAGGATGCTCATTCTTCCGTACAGTAATGCACACAATGTTCATAGAGGAATCATTTGCATACAAACATTTCAGAGATATCAAATACTATTAATGTTGTAATTAATCATAGGTCAAATTCCATAAATTAATAAATCCTCTGTGAGAAAGTAGCCTCTTTCTAGCTTGGTTACCCCCACGTTTGGCCTGTTTGTGAGATTGTGTCAGTGTGTGTTTACTGTCTCACTGGGATCCTGCTAGCCAGGACCCCAGTGCTCATAGTTTGTGGTCTAATGTGTGTGTTGTCAGTAGTGCTTAACTGTGTCACTGAAGTTCCGCTAACCAGAACTCCAGTGCTTATGCTCTCTCCATTTCCAAATTATTCACTATACATTAGCAACTTCATATTCCAATTCCAGTTGGCAAACTGGACCCCCCTTATAAGTCCCTAGTATATGGTACCTAGGTACCCAGGGCATTGGGGTTCCAGGAAATCCTTATGGGCTGAAGCATTCCTTTTGTCACCCATAAGGAGCTCAGACAAATCTCTCTTCAGGACTGCCATTGCAGCCTGAGTGAAATAGTGCCCACACTATTTCACAGCCGTTTTCACTGCACTTAAGTAACTTATAAGTCACCCATATGTCTAACCTTCATTTACTGAAGGCTAGGTGCAAAGTTATTAAGTGTGAGGGCACCCTTGCACTAGCAAAGGTGCCCCCACACTGTCCATGGCCAATTCGGGGATACCATTACACGTGTGCACTACATATAGGTCAATACCAATATGTAGCTTCACAATGGTAACTCCGAATATGGCCATGTGAGGTGTCTAAGATCATGGTATTGTCCCCCCATTCCAAATCTGGTATTGGGGGGGACAATCCCATGCATCCTGGGGGCTCTACCATGGACCCCCAGCACTGCCAAGCCAGCTCTCTGAGGCTTGTACTGCAGCTACAGCTGCTGCCACCTAACAGACAGGGTTCTGCCCTCCCGGGGTCTGAGCAGATCAGTCACAGGAAGGCAGAACAATGCATTTCCTTTGGGAGGAGGGTGTTACACCCTCTCCCATTGGAAATAGGTGTTATGGGCTTGGGAGGGGTGGCCTCCCAGAGCCGCAGGAAATGCTTCGAAGGGCACAGATGGTGCCCTCCTTGCATAAGCCAGTCTATACTGGTTCTGGAACCCTCAGTCCCTGCTCTGGCATGAAACTGGACAAAGGAAAGGGGAGTGACCACTCCCCTGTCCATCACCACCCCAGGGTGGTGCCCAGAGCTCCTCCAGTGTGTCCCTGGTGTTAGCCATATTGTTTTTCAAGGTTTGGGGACACTCTGAAGATCTCTGAGTGGCTAGTGCCAGCAGGTGACATCAGAGACCCCTCCTGATAGGTGCATACCATGGTAGGTAGCCAATCCCCCTCTCAGGGCTATTTAAGGTCTCTTCTCTGGGTGTCTCTTCAGATTCAACTTGCAAGACTCCTCCAGGAATCCTCTGCATCCTCTGCTTCAGCTTCTGACCGTCGGATCAACCGCTGACTGCTCCAGGAACCTCTGTAACTGCAACAAAGTATCCAGAACGGCTCATGTGACCTGCAACTTCAGCCAGCAACTGCAACAGTTTCCAAAGTGTGCAAGCTCTGAGGACTCCCTGTCTTCACCCTGCACCAGAAAAAATGAAGGAATTCTCAGTGGAATGACGGATCCATTTCCCTGCAGGTACCTTCTAAGACAACCAACAGTTCTCTGGGACTCCTCTCCTGATGACAAGTGTGTTCCCTGGAATATAGGTGGTGGACCAGCATGACTCAGACTGTCCTAAGGTCCAGCTGTCCAAGTTTGGTGGAGGTAAGAGCTTGCCTTTCCGGTTTGTGACAGTACCCCTGTGCACCACGTCAGCTCCTTGGCCTTCGGTGCACTTCTTCCAAAACTCCTTCATGCACAGTGTAGCCCAGGTCTTCAACACTCCATCCTTTGATGCACAACTCACTGAGTTGTTCTATAGCGCCATGGGACTTTCTTTTGTTGTGGTGCAACAACCACGCTTTGCATCTTCTTTGTCCCTGTGTCCTGGGACTCCCGTGGGTGCTGCCTGGCCATCGGTGGGCTCTCTCCAGTGTTGAGACCCCCCTTTGCCTCCTCAGTCAGAGTTGAGGCCCCCAGGTCCCTCCTGGGTCCAGACAGCACGATTTTGACGCAAACCGCAACCTTGCTTGAATCAAGTCTTGTTGGACAAATATAGTGATGCAAACAGCCTGCATCCAACATCTTGACGTGGGACATCTCCGTCACCATGAAGGAACCCGTGGTGCTCTTCTGCAGACTTCTTCTAACCGGAGAATCCTCTTTTGCACCATCTTCTAGGTTGGCCGGGGCTCCTGTCCTTCCTGGAGTCTTCTGCAACTTCTAGACTTGGTCTCCTCTCTTCACAGGTCTTCCGGTCCAGGAATCCACCATTTGTTGCTTGCAGTCTTGCTTGGTTCTTGCAATAACTCTTATCACGACTTGTAGTGTGGCCTGAGGAAACTTGCAGTACTTTATTCTTACTTTCCTGGGCTCTGGGGTGGAGAATTTTACTTACCTTTGGTGTTCTCTTACACTCCCAGCACCCCTCTACACACTACACTTGCCTAGGGGGGAATTTGTGACTTGCATTCCACTTTCTTAGTATATGGTTTGTGTTGCCCCTAGGCCTATTGCATTCTGTTGTATTTTCTACTGTTTGCACTATTCTATGACTATTTACTTACCTGATTTTTGTCTCTAGTGTATATATTGTGTATAATACTTACCTCCAGAAGGAGTATTGCCGCTAAGATATTTTTTGCCTTGTGTCACTAAAATAAAGTGCCTTTATTTTTGGTAACACTGAGTATTGTCTTTTATTTTGTGGAAGTACTGTGTATCTATAGTAGTATTGCAGGAGTTTTGCATGTCTCCTAGTTCAGCCTAAGCTGCTCTGATAGAGCAACCTCTAGACAACCTAAGCACTTAGAATTCTGCCTACATTTCACTAATAAGGGATAACTGGACCTGGCATAAGGTGTAAGTACCTAGGGTACCCACTACAAACCAGGCCAGCATTCTACATCCTCAAACAGCGTGTAATTTGTTTCTGGAAAAAGAAAGAATTTTTATAAATTCACTAATAATATATTCATCAATATAGCAAAGCAACAAAGATTATTTTTAATGTTTTTATGCAGGTGCACTGGTGACCCCTCTAGTCCACAATTCTTTTACATCCAAGGGACACAAGGCGAGCACCAACCCTCTTGACTCTCCAACCACAAAAGGTTTGAGTCCTATATGCAGTCTTTCAAACAGTCAGAAATCACTCCTAATGGTCTCCAGCCGCTCATGCGAAGAATTGTGTCATGGAGAGTATAAGGTCGACGTTTCAGTCTCCCGAGGCTCAAACTGTCCATGAGATCATCCTCAGGACAATGTGTCAAAGTGGACTAAATCACAATAATTGTTGCTTTCAACATCAACTTCCTAGAATGGCCCTGCTTAATCCTTTTCATCCTGCACATCCAACGCTAGTCCATTACTCCAGTAAAAAGAAAGGACGAGGTAATTTCACCACAGATATGTAAACTCCCATCATCATAAAGCTCCTACACAGCCACCAAAACCTGGAACAACTTTCCTCAACACATTAGAACTTCTCCTTCCCTACTCAACTTCTGAAAGAAACTGAAGACCTGACTCTTCCACCAGTTTCCTTTCTTCTCTGCAGTACCCTTTTAAGCTCCCACTAGGCCTACACATGTGCTCTAGTGCCTGGATACCCTCACGGGTGATATGTGTGCTTTACAAATCTACATAACATAACCAAATTAAATACATTTTATATGATATATTGCAGTGCATCCTTTAATTAGAGGTCACTGTCAATGGGTTGCAAACACCACACAGATTTTGTATGTTATTTATGACACCAATAAAAACTGTAAGATAGAACTAAAAATTCGTGGAGAACTGCACTAAAAATCTTGAAAATACAACTTAGAAAGGTTTGCCCTTGTAAACCATGCTGTTCATCTGGAATATTCATCAGGAAGCAGGAGATATTGATTTAGATTCTAGTAATATAAGCCCCTTGTCTATTTGAATGGAGATTGTGTGAAATGTTGCTTTTCCAATGCCACATTTAGAGTTCAAGATATCCTTATTAAGGATTTGTAGGAAACAAGAATGTGAGAAAAAAGGAACGTTTGCAACAAGCACTTCTGTACTTCTGTACAAAAACTTTAACTGTAATAAATCAAAAACAATATCATAGAGAGGCAGCTCAGTACACTATTATAGGTCTGTACAGTATTATAAACATGGGATGCAACTAGACAGTATAAATGACAGCAATAACAGTCACATTCAATAAACAAAATATGTGTTGATTATTGTCACATAAAACCATTCCAAAGATCTGGAAAGATAGTGAGAGAGTAGGGCAAGTGCGCCCAGAACAGAAAAGGAAGAACAGAGAGTAAGGGGGACAGGGATATGCAGTATATCACAAACAGATAACATAACGAAATAGCTCAGTTATATCATGGGGTATAAAGGTATCCAGTTATCCCTATATAGACTTAGACAAACTAGGGTGGCCAGATAATTTGTTTAAGGTTTTGTGTGTGCTTCTGTGACCCAAGAGTGCGACCCAAGTCCACCCTGTGTGATGGGACATGTGGTTAGCGGCCTTCCAGTCTAGAAGATTAACCTTGATTGTGATTATTAACAAAAAGTATAATCAAGGTTCATGTCCGGTAGAGGAATACTGTAAGGAACAACACAGGGTCCCAAAGGTGTTGTTGGGAAATCCAGAAAAAAGTTTACATTGAAATTACTGTTGAGTTCGGTTGTGATCTTAACCCACAATGGGACAAGATGTTGGCATCTAAAGAACAGGTATCCATTTAGCTTGGCTTGGGATTAAAGATGTACTAGTCTGTATTTGTAGAAATGTGCAACATTTTGTTGGGTTGTGGCTTCTAACTAGCCATTGTGTAACGAGTTGTCGCACTAAGATGGGTGTAGGTCTGCCAAATTTAACTGGGAATTCAAGGCTGATGAGTGACACTGAATCGATTTTCTAGAAATACCCTAGAAGAAACTGAGATGCTATAGTATGCTACTATGCAAGGTTTTAAGTGTGTTCTACCTCTTGACTCCTTTGATATCACACTTGCTGGAATTCACAGCACAGGTGCACTGAATGAATGCAACAATTAAGATTCACATTTGATTTCTCCCACTTTGAAATTTCTTCTCCTCAACGTATCGACTACTATCTTTTACCTTCTTGTATATTAATGCACTTTTGCGCCCGTTTAAATTGCTGTGGCAACCTTTTCGAGAGTCCCATAGCAATCAGGTTACTTGCCTCAAATTGCAATGAAAGCTTTTTATCACTTTTGTCCTGGTGTTTTACTTTACTGTTGAATCCATAATTGAACACCAAGTCCATCGCTTTAGCACTTGACCCGAAGGGTAGCAAAGGTGAGCAGTCTAAGGCTTAGTCTGTAAATTGGTGTGAAGTGGAAATTCAGAGCTCAGTTGCACCTATAGTGGCAGTTAAGAAATAATTGAGTAGACAGTGCTACAGAAAAACTGTTTTAATCATAACAGAGTTCAATTTTGTGGATAAAAAGTAGAGCTCACAATAATGCACACAGTTATATTCGGGTATTAATCATGACTGGAGGGGGCTTTTCAGGTAATGTAGTCAATACCGAAAAGCACAAACATCCAGCAGGGAGGTTTCTAAGGTGTAATTCTTTGACACACCTCTGGGACTGCTTCTACTTAAATAGACATTATAGGCACGAAATGGGCATCTATTAAGGTGCAATTGACCCTATGTCCTTGTGAGCAGCCTAAAGCACTGGTCCTACTGGATACTATCAGCTGAGGCATCACACCTACTAGTATGCACACTCACATGCGGTCCCCAAGGAGCAGCAGTGTTGACTGTGCCATGGACATGATGACTGAAGCACTGGCCTTGGAAAGTGCAGCCATGTGCCATTGCATGCCTCCAGTCCTGATGAGTAGCAGGCACAGGATGGCAGAGGCTGCACCTGCTCGTGCTTGTCACCCAAAAGGGTAGTCTTCATTGTTAGCTTTTCCTCTGGCCAAAATTCATGTCCACCACCCAGAGAAACGGGTCACAGTAGTGATCCTTGTCTAGTGTCTGCAATGAGAAACCACCAAATGTGATGGTGAGTTATACTATCAGAAAGCAATCATAGGAGCATCTGCTTCTCCTGATGAAACTGCGATGGTGGTTGTGTTTTTGCCTAGTGCCAAGGAGATACAGGCACTTCTTCTGAGATTCTGACTCTCCAGTCATTTTGGCCATCTCCCCCTGGCTTCTAATACGCTGTGGGGAGCCAGGATGAAGATCACAGTGTGCACATGTAAGCACAGATTTTGGGAATAAATTGCTTCGCACCTAGGAATGCTGCAGTGGGACCAAGAAACACACAAAAGCTGATGGGAAGAAGGCTTGCAATAAGTGGGAATTGCTCAGGGTAGCTTTCAAATCCATCATTCTTTTGCCCACTATACCACTTCAGGTTGGACCAAGTCACATGCAAATCAGCCATGGTCCTGCTCCAATTGGAACAATGCAGTGCAGAACTGGCACACAAGGACCCCAAAATTGGTTTCACCCTGATTGGGGCTGGGAAATAGGGTATTGCGTGGTTCAGGTAGTATAGTGAGCATATGACCCACACCTGGCCAAGGTCCAAACTAATGTGGTGTGCAAAATAACGATGGCTTGGGATGCGGCTCCAGTAATTCCGCATGGCGGAGATTATTTCAAGCATTCCATCGATTATGTTGTTTTGTATAATGCAGAGGGATGGAGGTCACAAGGTCTGGTGATATGGCCTGCCAATGCGGATCTTTCCATGAGCTACTGCAGACCAGAGCTCAGTTTCTCCTGCATAGCACCCCAATGCCCTCCTCTTCTAGGTAGCCTCTACCTATGCAAGGACATCTTTAGTACCCCACTGTAGCAGTCTTTGGGCTCCTTCCTTTAAAGTGCATGCAAGGCAGGTCTTCCTACCAGAATGCAAAACTTACACTTTCCTATCCCTGAACCTGGCAAGTGGAGGAGGCATTAAGCGATTTCAACTGTGGAACTCAAAGGTCCTTCTCAGTGTCCAGTGGTATGGGATCCCAGACAGCTGTCGATGAGAAGTCCCATCAAAATTACTGATAGTTTCTGCCACCAACCAAGTTTGCAAACAGCAATTGTGTATTCAACAAGTTCAGCTCTGGGACTGATTTCAGGCCTTCCTGACTTTCGTGGATTCCTTTTAGATTGGTCAAGGTATACAGCCTTTGTCCTTTATAGTTCACAGGAAGAAAGGATAGGGCTGACAGATCCCTTAACCAACTACAAAGGCACAAAACCCAGCATCGGCAAGATGCTATGCAGAATGTCAAAAAAACCTCCAAAAAGTCTGAAGAAGCGGCTGCAACAGCCATGTCAATTTGTAGCCTCACAGATGTGTCATTAAGCACGGACGGTGGCATAACAACACAGGTGCCTTTTTTTTTATTTTTTATTTTTACCAATCAGTAAATTAAAAGAAAAACATAAAAGCACTTTTCTTTAAAGCAAGGGTTTGGCAGCAATTTGCTACCTGGCCCTTTCCTAATAAAGAAAGCATGTGAAACAGATGGGGAAGAAACAACGGGAGTGGGCAGGAAAGGGGAAAAGCAGCACATGAGTGACAACAACACAGAGGGCAGAAAGAGAAGCAAACAAGTCAGAAGGCAACACAGAGAGCAGGGGATGGGCAAAGCACACAGGGTAGAGAGAAGAAAAATACATGTTCTCTCACGGAGTGCTTAAGCAAAAAGAAAAAAATAATTCCCTAAAAGTGAGCGGTGGAAGGATAGGGAATAGTCAATTAGAGATATGGAAAAGAGAGACAAACACAAGATGGACAAGATGTTTGTGCCTCATTGTTGCCATGACTGAGCGTTATCCAGGCTCTGCCTATGTCTCGTTGCTTTGCCATGCCTTTTCTTTATCTATACCCAGGCTGTGACCTGTCCACTTCTTCGATCATCTCGGCTGTTTCTTACTCAAACTAAGGCCCTTATTTATACTTTTTGGGGCAAAACTGCACCAAAGAGTTTAGCACCGGCTTGCACCATTTCTGTGCACCAGCTGGCCACCATATTTATGGAATGGTGCATGCCAGTTCAAAGGGTAGGCTAGTGTAAAAAAAAATGACGTTCGTCGGGTGGGGCTGGCAGTATGGAAGAAGGGAGTTTCGCACCATAAAATTACGCTAGGAAGGTTAGAGTAAAAAAAATGACTCTAACCTGCCTAGAGTCATTTTCTGATGCAAAACCATCCATACCACATGACTCCTGTCTTAGAAAAGACAGGAGTCATGCCCACCACCCCAAAGGCCAGCACAGGGGCCAGGGTTCCCTGGGCATGGCCATTGCACCCTGTGCCATGTATGGGGGCCCATGTCAGGGTCCCCTATTGCAGTTTAAAAAATAAAATACTTACCTGTACTTACCTGTGATGGGGTCCCCCATCCTCTGTTGTCCCTCTGATGTGGGTAGGGTGTCCCCAGGGCCTGGGGAGGGCACGTGTGGGCTTATTCCATGTTGTTCCACTATGGAACTAGGCCCACAGGTCCCCTAATGCCTGCTTTGACCAAGGCATTAAAAAATGGGGCAAAGCAAACTTTGCACCATTTTTTGACCCCTCCCGTGCAGCATTTCTGCACAGGAGAATACAGTACATATGGCGTTAAGGCCATGGAGTCCTTTTTTGCACGGGAACACCTCCCTTGCATCTCATTTAGGCAAGGTAGGTTTCCACGTCCAAAAAATGACTTTAACTCCATAAATTTGACGCTAGACGTGATGCTCCAGTGGCGCTAACCTCTGCTCCATATTTGCAAGGAGGTGTAATGCCACTTTGTGTGGCGTTTCACCTCCTTGTAAATATGGATCTCTCTGACGCAATTATCTGCTTTAGAGGGGTGTGCAAATGGTGTCACAGCAGCACCCATTGCGTTTTGACGGTGCCTCAGATTTACGAGATTTTGTAAACCTGAAGCAATGCCAAAATCTAACGTCACCCCCAGGGAATGGTGTCTCAGACCCACCTCATTAATATTAATGAGGTGGGTTGCAATTTGTGACCCCCTTGAGATTCCCTGCACTCACAGGGATGGTGGCCTGCTGGAGACAGCAGACCTCCATGTCTGTGACTGCTTTTTCAATAAAGCAGTTTTTTTTTGTATTGCAGCCCGTTTTCCTTAAAGGAAAAGGAGTTGCAATACAAAAATAAAACGAAAGCCTGCTCTGAAAAAACATTTTTAGCGACATTCACAAAGGGGAAGGGGTCCCCTGGGGACCCCTTCCCTTTTGCGAATGAGTTAGCACCCACTTCAAGTGGGTGGTAACTGCAAATTGCTTTGCGACCGCTTTCGCGGTCACAAAGCAATTCTGCATCGCGGTGCGAGTCGCAAATAGGAAGGGAACACCCCTTCCTATTTGCGAGTAGCATTCCCATTTTGCGAGTCAGTACTGACTCGCAAAATGGGAATGTGCATCGCGATGGCCGTTTTGCATAGCGCAAACTGCAATTTGCGCAGTTTGCGCCATGCAAAATGGTTACTACATCTGGCCCTGAGACTTTTGTATCAGTGTTTTTTACTATCCAACAGAGAAATAATTTCCATAGACCCATGGAACACTAGCTACGGCGCTGGACCAGACAGTCCTCTAAGACTTGGAAATGGGAGATATCTCTAAGGAGGATCTCCTCCTACACCCTTCACATACATCCTTCATTTCCCCTTCCCACCACTGCATTACCTCGACAGAGATCTGTATTTAAGGTCTGAAAATGGGTTAGTATAAATGTAAATTTATTTGCAAATGTTTGTGGCCTTCTTTTGTTGACTGCCTAAATCGTGGATCAATTGGTGCAGACGTGGTCAAAATAGGAAGAGAAAGAACTGCCCTTTTTCCTCCCACTTTCTTAATCAATTATGCATTTTCCCAGAATTTATATGAATTTGTAGTCACTTTCACACCATGTTTAGGTTATGTATGTCTTATCGTCTTCACAATAGGATGTGTTTGGCTGCCTAGTAAGAAACTTCCTGAATTGAAGAAGATTGAAAATGCAGCAGCCTGTACAACGTTGAATATCAAGGAATTTGAACGCATCTCCACAAGGAGCCATTGCTATATTAGAGCCACTGTAGGCATCTACCTTACACTGTGACTGCTGGCATTGCCAGTGGTAGCGAGTGGGTGCCAGCCGTATTGCAAGATGGATGGTATAGCACAAATAACAAAATACCTTTTTGCTTGGCTCTTTTCCGACTCATGCCCAAGACTAGTCTCTGCAGCAATGCCTGCTTTAGGGTGGTGCGGCTGAATCAGCCACCAAGCTTGGGGTGCTACATTATAAAATGTCTAACAAGGTTTTAAGAAGGTTTATATACCTACTACAAAGCATAATGTGTATTATGCAGGGCACGTCTTTGTATTCTATGTAGCGAGCCCAGTGAGTTACTGCTTTTCTCACAAAGATGAATTTTGGTGGTTGCAGTTCATAGCTTACAATTCTTCTAGTATAGCGCAGTCATTTATGAACAGGCATCAAGGATCAACTTGCAAACTGCAAGGTCCTGGGTTAGAATGTTATTTTTTCTCACTCATTCCATTTTGTAAGGTTGCTAAAAATGGTTCTTTGGATTGCAGCATATTCTAACTATCACAGACAACTCTCATCACCACACTACAACCTGACTTAGGCGGTGATTCTAACCGCGGCGGGCGGCGGTCGCCGCCCGCCATGCGGTTACCGCCAAATGACCGCACCGCGGTCACAAGACCGCGGCGGCCATTCTGGCTTTCCCGCTGTGCTGGCGGGCGACCGCCAAAAGGCCGCCCACCAGCACAGCGGGAAAGACCCAGCAACGATGAAGCCGGCTCCGAATGGAGCCGGCGGAGTTGCTCGAGTGCGACGGGTGCAGTAGCACCCGTCGCGAATTTCAGTATCTGCTAGGCAGACACTGAAATTCTTTTTGGGGCCCTCTTACGGGGGCCCCGCGGCACCCCCTACCGCCATCCTGTTCCTGGCGGGAGACCCGCCAGGAACAGGATGGCGGTAGGGGGTGTCAGAATCCCCATGGCGGCGGAGCACGCTCTGCCACCATGGAGGATTCTGTAGGGCAGCGGAAAACCGGCGGGAGACCGCCGGTTTTCCTAGTCTGACCGCGGCCGAACCGCCGCGCTCAGAATGCCCTGCGGGGCACCGCCGGTCTGTCGGCGGTGCTCCCGCCGACCCTGGCCCCGGCGGTCTGAGACCGCCGGGGTCAGAATGACCCCCTTAGTCTGTTTCTAGCAAAACCAAGCACTGTTAACACATAAATCCTACAAGCATGAATGATATGTAATTTCTGCTCCTTTAAGCCCTCATTGACTTTACCTGTACATTGTTTTACTCCCATGTATGATTTATTGTCTCTGCATAATACGTGTGTGTGTGATGTAAAGCGCACACTACTTTGGGATGATTAAAACTATAAAAGAAATGAAATAAATATGAAATGGGGCTATGAAGAGATAAGAGCTTAAGGGACGTAGCTTGGTCAGTAAGACTGGGAGGGGATCAACCTTCAGATTTCCAAACAATCATGCAGGTTAAAATACATTATCTGAGAAGCAGGACAAGAGAGGGGCTTGAGGACCAGTAGGAAGGGAGAAGAGTGAGGATTGTGAGGGGTCCTTGTAACTCAGTAGCTTTTGAAATAACCATTTTTAAGACATTTTGAACAGGGACGAGAGTATCTATGTGTATGTGTTTGTCTATATGTATATGTTAAAATCCCTAGTGAAATCAGGCAAACACCTTACCATACCTGACTTAAAGTATCTGTACCCAACTATTTACTACAACATATATTGATGGGGAGGAGGTTGTAACACCCAAAATACCCTCCCTGAAGCTACGCCCTTGGAGGGCTACCATTGGAGGGTGGTAGTGGGGGGTGCATAGAAAAGGTGGTCATGCGGGGGTCAACAAAGTTTGTTGCTCCAGGCACCACCTCCGCTAAGGTCAGCCTGGCTCCGCAGCCTTGCTTTCTCTTCTCTCTATATATATATAATCTATAGAAATGATTTATAAAGTGCCTGGTTACACCATCCAGAGTGTCCCCGCACTAAGCATACAGTCTCAGTACAGACCCTTAAGTAGCAAGCCTAACTGGTCCTAGGTTTGCGTAAAAAAACATGTGTTAAGTTTCTTGCAAAGAGCTAGTTCTGACCATTCCTGTCTCAGATCTAGAGGCAAAATGTTCTACAAATTAGGGGCCAGGAAGCCAAAGGAACGTCCACCCAAACAGGTTTTTTTTCACCCTTGGAGTGGCAATGAGCAAGCCCCCAGCAAATCTCATTCTTCTGCTAGGTTGATAAGACTTTACCAGGGAATGTAAGTATTAGGATCCCTTTCCGTTTACAATTTTGTGACAGAAACTCAACGTTTTAAAGGGAACTTTCAAGATGTTGAGTAGCAACTGTACTGCCACGTTCTGCACTCTCTGATTTTAACCAATCTACCTTGCAAGACTCCTAGATTCAGAACAATACAGTAGTCCAGCCTGGAAATAATCATTGCCTGTACTACTGATTTGCTGGCTGCCTTTGAGAGAAAGCACAAGATTTTTACTCAGAATTCTCAAGATTCATAAGCACTCCCACCAGGCAGGAGATCTGGCTTTCAATGTTAGATTGGCATCGAACCATATGCTGAGTTTGGTCACTTTCGTCTTAGGAGGCGCTACTGGCCCTAAGACATCTGCCAAAATGCAGAGGACCAGATAGATGGTTGTTTCCCTACTAGGAGAACCTCCGTTTTTCTAGCATTTAGCTTGAGGAAACTGTGGGCCATCCACTCTTCTAGGTTGGCCAGATAAGACCTCAATCGAGCTGCAAAAGCTCCCCCATCCTGTGACAAGGTGATAAGGAGCTGTGTGTCATTGGCGTACGGTACACTGTTAAAGCTGTGATGCTTGATGACAACTGCAAAGGGGTCCATATAAACATTGAACAAAGGGGGCTCAGAGCGAAGCCCTGAGGCACCCGCTGCCAGAGTCAGGAAACCTCAGAAAAGAATGGTTGTTGAACCATTCTAAAGGTGAAGTTCTGGAGGAAAGAGGCTATCTAGCCCAGGGTCATCTCCCCAACACCGCTATTCCATAGCCATTCTGACAGAAGGCCATGGGATACAGTGTTGAAAACTGCACTTAGATCAAGCATGATCAGTGCAGCAGTTTTGCCCCATCAGCTATTTGTCCCAAGGATTCGGACGCTAACAACAATGCTGACTCCATGCTGAACTGCGGGCAGAAGCCTGATTCGGTCTCATGCAATAGATCCTCAGCTTCAATAAAATTCATTGGCTGGCCGTTTACATGTTTCACGCTTTGGCAAAGAACGGAAGCAGAGGATTAGGCCTCAATTTTTTCTGGCTTAGCTTTTTCAATAGCTGCATGACAATGGCCTGGTTCCACATCAAAGGGACTTGCCCTGATATAAAAGGCATATTAAGCAGGTCACACAACCCTGGCAAGATTGCCTTTTTCCCTTACTCCAAAGTCATAAGTGAAGCCGATCATTTCGGGAGCCTCATTTCACTCCGACCATCAGGGTGCGCAGCTGATCAGTGGTAAGGTATAAAAACTGGAGAGTCCTGTCTTTGCCTCCAAAGATTTAAACCAGACTTCAAGGCATGGGGCTTCTCTGACCTTCTTCGGGAAGGAATCTTAAATGCTCAAGACCTCCAGAGATGGAATAATGGTACTAGAAACTAGATTCAAAGAGAATAGCAATTTTACAATGATAAATAACTCCCACAATGAGTTCTGAGCTTGCTTGATTTTATTGACATAAATATGCTGAGTATAGTTCTAATCTTCTTATGATAATCTTTCAGTGTCTTGCGATAGATAGCTTCATCCAGGGCATTGTAGTTTCGGCACCAACGATGCTCAGGACATTTACATATCTTTTTTTGCAACCAGAGCTCCTCATTGAACCATTCAGCTGAGGATCTGAGACATTTAACTGTATAACTCATCACTGGTGCAATGTGATCAAGTGCATCGATAATCCAGTTTTCCAGTTGTAAATTAGCTGCTTCCACATCATCACTTAAAATTGGATGGTTTAATGCCAAAGCATCCATGAAGGCAGCAGGAATGACCTTCATCCATTTTCGGGACTTATTCTGCCTATCTATATTTGCAATCAATGTAGGAGTAGGCAAGGGGACCTGAAAAGGTACGGCCCAATGGTCTGACCAAATAAGAGAGATAGGGGCATCCATCACTACTCCTGTAAAGTTAGAAAATATCAGATCCAGTGTATGGCCCATATTGTGCATAGGTGCATGTACCAGTTGACACACTGGAGAGCCTCCAAATGTTTTACAAGCGTGGCAGCCGACTTACACCTAACATCTTCAATATTAAGAATAAGCTCACCCACAACTACAAAGTGGGTATGTTGCAATAAGAAAAGAGGCAGAGTATCAGCTAAATCAGTGACAATATTTGAAGCAAAACCCGGTTGTAGATAAATCAGAAACCCCATTTAGGTAAAATTACTTGATAAAGCCAAAGTGAAAAAGGCTGCCTCACAGCCAGCAATATTAATCACAGAGAAAGTGCAATGAAAATTTTATACAAAAATAATAGCAATCCCTTCCCCCCCTTTGACTCTGTCTGTCAAGTCTCACAATTGCATAGCCATGAGGAATAGCTGTTCGAATGTCATGCACTGAATGTTCAGTTATCCAAGTCTCAGAGAGAAACAGAGCATCTGGCTGATGGTCTACCAGAAAGTAAAAAACCTCTCCTGTATGCCTAACAAAAGAATGGCAGTTAAGCACGTAGCAGCATGCCCTAGATGGAGTGAGTTAACTCTCACTTCCCCAAGAGGGCACTATTGGCAGGGCCAAAAATAAAAACTCGCACCTACCACAGCCCCCAATACCAGGGAAACATCCAACATATGCCGGTAGTCCTTAGCAATAGTTGGGGCAAATCGCCTAATTTCACTAGCGAGTAGCTCCTGATGTCCGTTTCCAACTGGGCAGTGGTCGTGGCCCCTCCCGCCATCTAGGGGCAGACAGTAACAGATGGGCTTGCCTTAGGTGCGCTTTTCGTGCACCAGCAGCACAGCCACTGAGCGCGTCAGCTGCGTAGTCACACCATGCCTCTACCTAAATAGTCTCCGACTGAAGATTAGACTAGCAACCACCAGAAATGGTGGCGGGGTCTGAAACCTTTGCTCGCTCTATCAGGTGAGTCAAATGTAAGCAGGCTGAGCAAGTTAACACAATAATAGCAAAAAGAAAACTAACGTAAAACCAAATATATTAAAAAGTTGATTGCACTAACAAGTCCCTACCAGCTACTACTATAAGGACTTACTGTACGCTGCGCAGTCGCGCCATGCCCCCATTTAAATTGTCTCTGACTTAAGACAAGACTGACAACCACCAGAAATGGCAGCCAGCACTGAAACCCTTGCACACTCTAAAAGGCAAGTCAAATGAAAGCAGCTGAACCAAGTTAACACAATGACACCAAAAATAAAACCAAGGTTCAAGCAAAACCAAATATAAGTCCAAACCAGGTACTATTGTCGTAAAGTCTCTTGCAATTAGTAGTGAAACTCCCGAATTTGGCAGCAGCACCACTGGGTCCAGGGGACTGAGTCTGATCCTGCGCTGTGTGACAACTGTCGGACTAATCCCTTCCAGCCAGCTAGCAGCACCTCACCAGTACCCAAGAGCAAAAGGTGATTTGTGGCAGTCCTTAACATGTAATCTGGATTCCTCAGGGAAATCTTGGTGGGACAGATCTTACCCCTTTCTTTCAGTCACATATGTCTCATACATACAAAGGCAAAACAGAAGCAGGACTAGGTGATTGTACGACGGAACACCGACTTTAAAAACAACTACTGCCTTAACAACGAGGTCGGAACACCGACCTCGTTCTTACTACTAATGATTTTACCACGAATGCCTTAACAACGATATTTCGTTGTAAAGGCATTCCTGATAAAAGCATTAGTAATAGGCACCATTCACCCTCCATCCCTCACCCCACCCCAAAACCTAAAACCCCCTGACCCCCACCCCTCCCCAAAACCAAAAACGCCCCACCCCACCCCAACCCCACCCCAAAACCTAAAACCCCCTGACCCCCCACACCCTCCCAAAAACCAAAAACGCCCCACCCCCCCAACCCCACCCCAAAACCTAAAACCCCCTGACCCCCCACCCCTCCCCAAAACCTAAAACCCCACACCCCACACCCCCTCCCCAAAACCTAAACCCACCACTTACCTTAGTTGACCCCTTCTCACCTGCGTCGTCCTCCTTCACCAACTCCCTTCTTTGTACCTTAACCACGCATGTTCGTTGTTCAAAACATACGTAGTTAAGGCACAAAATAAAGGAGTCGTGGTTCAAAAAAGCGTTGTTGTGCTTTCGTTAACCACGACTTTCGTCAAAAGAAAGTCATAAAAAAGGATGTTTCCCGGACTAGGTTCAATAGGTTTTATTGAATCAACTGCATGCTATGTAAAAAGGCATGTATTGCAATTATAAGGATGATAAAAAAATATTAAAAGCAAGGCAGTGACTAGAAAAGTGAAACATAGATAAAGTCTCACCATATTGTCACAACAATGGTTCTGAAATCCCTAACTGCAATACAAAGGGTCTCTACAAAAGAATGGCAGTGTAAGCCCTAATCTGCCCATCAGTCCCCCTTCCCTCCCCAAGGAGAACCTTATCCCCCAAACCTGTTATTGTAGGTAAAAAAGAGGTCTGTTGGTCTACTGGAAATTATCCCACATGGAGGGAGAGACTGCGTCAGGTCTCAGCAGAAACTTGTAAAGGCGACGTGCAGTATACGATGGCAACTCGTTGGAATTCTCCTCTAATGTGTAGGGGGCAGCAAGGTATTTTATAATAAAATATCTGGTGTACTAAGAAATCTGCCCTGACGTGACAACATGTATATTTCTGTGTATAAGAGTTGGGAAAATGATGAACGCTTTGTACCGGCAATAATTTGTAACTTATCACATACAACCTTGGATAGAGCACAGAATAGGAATGCTGTGCAGAGAGTAGAATTACAGAAGTCTGTGTAAAAGGACAAGCTGATAAAATAATGAAAACATCTCAACTAAAATAAAGCTTCTGCTAAAATAATAGAGAAATAAAAATGCATGGCTCGGAGTGAAAGGGCACAAGCTGCTGGCCTAGGCTAAAATAACGTGCCTGTGTAATAGCTAAGGTAGCCTCATAACACCATGAGGACTTACTTTCTTACCTCTGGTTGAAGGTGGAGGGACAGTTAGATTAAAACATGGTATGCTTTTTACAAAGAAGGGGAATTGCTCTCAGAAGCAAGCTGACTCCTTACCTTCCGTCTAGGGCACTTGGTGATGCTGGACAATGCCAGATGGTAATGCACCACTTTAATGTTGCACAAAATGTTCTCCTAGTAATAATTTGTAAGCTGGAAAGTCACTTGAGGTTTTAGACATGTGTTAAAAATGTTCCGTCATATTTACTGATTTTACTTAATTGGCTTTAACTGTGCAGCCTAATAGCCCACAATTTGCCTTTTTGAACATCTAGTAACAATAAATGTAACTATTTTGCAATTTAATGACATTCAGTGTTTCAGGTTTATAAAGATAAAAGCTGGTGCTGATGGTGCCGAAATTCAAGCATGTGATCAGGAGTGGATCACATCATAAGTCCTCAGAGGGTGCTTACCCACCTTCTTGACTAGTTCCTATGTTTATGAATTTGTGCTTACATACAGGGACTGACAAATAAAAGATTTGGTTTAAAACGTTCAGCTTTGCGCACAAGCCCCTACATGACTTAGGTTCAAAACACTGTTCCACATTATTTCCACCTTACCGCCTGACAAGATGTTCAAGGTTCGTTACCCAAATGCCATCTTGGGGTGTTCCTGCTGTGGTGCATTGAATATTTGGATAATCCTCAGCACTTTTACGAAGTCTCCATCTCAAAATCCATTCCACTGCTGCTTCACTTTGAGACAAACATCCAAGCACTCCATAAACATCTGAAGACCTGCCTGTTCTGCTAAGCTTGTGGAAGTGATGTCTTGTAATGTCTACTGCTTGTCTCTCGTACTCGTAAATGTTCTACTGTAAGGGTGTCCAATGAAAGTCCAGAAATGAATAGTTCATGCTAAATTTTCAGAGTAGCTATGACGATTCTACAAATCTAAATGGACCTCATTAATGTATTTGCTAGTCATCCTAAACAAGCATTGGAAAAACCAATAAATCCATCCTTTGTGTCATGTTATGAAGATTTTTAGAGTATGCTTATCACCGGCAGGTTATCCAGGAGCTGGGTAGCTGAGTAGGCCGATCAGGCTCATAGGTGAATAGTCAGGTCTTCAATTACTTGCAGAAATCGAGAAGGGATGATGTGTTATGGAAGGGTTTTCCAGGATTTAGCAACACTTAGGAAAAGGGGCTCCCTTCTGACTTGCTCCTGTGGATGCAATGAATTTGCACGAGGTAGAGTGATACTGAGTGCAGTTGTCTAGTGTGCTGATGGAAGTTGAAGTGGTTGTTGTCGTAGACAGGCCCGGAAGTTGTGGAGGGCTTTGTGTGTGGGAATGGGTAGTTTGAATAGGTATTGCCTCTGGATTGGTAGTAAGTGTAGCTTCTTAAGTAGGTCATGATGTATACGTTGCGGGGTATGTTGAGGATTAGTCTGCCTGTGGCATTCTGGGTGGTCTGGAGTCTTTATATCAGTTGATTTGTGATGTCCGTGTAGCGTGTGTTTCTGTAGTATAGTCTGTTGGTTATGAGAGTCTAGGTGATCATGCATCTGGTGCCAGTGAGGAGCCAATGGAATATTTTGCGGAGCATACATAGGATGAAGAATCAGGAGGAGGTTACATGTTCCCCTGTTTGGCCATTGTGAGTGTGTCATCCACAATGACGCCAACGTTTTTGGTGTGGTGGGTGGTGTGGGTCTCAAGTCTGTTGGCAACAAGGAGAAATTCCTAGAAGATCTCTTGTTTCCGAAGATCAGGAGTTCAGTTTTATCTTTGTTGAGCTTTATGCACTTCTGTTTCATCCAGTATGCTATGTTAGAAATGCAGGTGTTGAAGTTGGTACTGGTGTTTTTGTTATTGTTTGTGAGGGGGAGGATGAGCTGGGTTTCATCTGTGTAGGATACAATGTTGATTCTGTGGGATCTTATGACGTGGGTTAGTGGTGCAATGTGGATGTTGAAGAGGGTAGGGGGCAGTCTGATCTTTGAGGGACTCTGCAGATTAGGTTCTTGGGTTTGGAGGTGTACCTTAGGAGCCTGATTCACTGGGTTCTGTTGGAGAGGAAGAAGGCCAGCCAGCTCAGGGTGGGCCATTGATTCCAGAGTTGTTACGTCTAGTGATGATGGTGCTGTGGGAGATGGTGCCGAAGGCTGGAGAGAGTATAATGGTCCAGATGCCATCAGTTACTGCTATGAGGGCATTTTTGATGCTGTGGTTGCTGCGGAATCCAGGCTGTGAGCTGTCTAGTAGGTGGTGTTGTTCAAGATGGTTAGAGAGTTGTTTATTGATAGCATTCTCCATGACTTTGATGGGAAGGGCAGAGTGAGACAAGTCTGTATTTGCTGAGCACTTTTGGGCCTGAAGTGGCTTTTATCAGGAGATCTGTGATTTCTGCGTGTTTCCTCTTTGAAGGGAGGAGTTGATGGTGTTGAGGCAAAAGGTGATCAGAGTTCCTCCTATGTTGTAGTTATGGTGTGAGCAGGAGTGGGTGAGGGCCCCAGAGAGGGTTGCCCTCATGATTTCGGTGGTGTCTTCTTAGGTGAGTGGTTTCCAGTTTGTGATCTGGTCATCAAATTTGGCGGTCGTGGGCAGCTGGTTGATGAGGTCTTGTGTCTTGTATTTGAGTCGAAGTTGCTGTAGATGTTGATGATTTTGTGGTGTAAGAAATTGGAGAGGTTGTTGCAGAGGTCTTCCGAAGGGGTGATGTACTTGGTGGCAGCTGTGGAGTTGGAAAATTCTTTGACGAGGTAAAAGAGCTCTTTGCAGTTGTTGGAGCTGTCTTCCAGCATTAGAGATAGGGCTGTTTTTCTTGCCTCATTGAGTTGGTTGTGGTATTTCCTGAGGACTTGTAAGTTTTTTTTGCAGTGGCGTCCCAACTGGTTCTCCATTTTCTCATCAGCAGTTTGTAGAGTCCTTTGGAGTTTCTGAGGTCCTAGGTGTACCAGCTGGCTTGGGTGTTGGTTCTTGAGTGTCTGATGTTTTTCAGGGAAGCTAGGGTGTCTGTGCTGGTAGTGATCCAATTGTTGAAGTCTTTGCTGTTGACATGTAGGTTGCTGATGAGGGTGGGTTAGTGGGCAGTGAGGGTGTTGGTCCAGTCTACGTCCTTGATCTTCTTCCAGCTACATCTGTGGTTGTAGGTAGCCTTGACAGAGGGAGATTGGGGTTCATTGATGAAGAAGTGCACAATGGAGTGGTCCGTCCAGGTGAGCGGTGTGATGTGTCTGAAGTTTACCTTGCTGCTGGCTGTGAAGATGGGATTGAGGGTTTGACCAACATTGTGGGTGGGGCCTTAGATGATCTGGATGAGTCCTAGGTTCTTGAGGCTCTCGAGTAGGGCAGTGGAGTTGGGATCTTTTCAGTTTTGGAGGTGGAAGTTGAGATCACCAAGTAAGATTAATTTGTTTAAGCTGATGGCAACGAGGGCGATAAAGTCAGTGAGGAGATTGCTGAAGGTGGCCCATGGTCCCGGCAGTCATAAGCTAGGGTGCCTTTGATGGAGCTGTGGTTGCCGTTTTGAAGTTGGAAGTGCATGTATTCCATGTAAGTAGTGATCATGTCAGTGAAGGTAGAACAGGTGATGGAGTCCCTGTGTATGACGGTGAGTCCTCTGAGTGGTTTGTTCAGTCTGTCCTGGTGGCAGATCTTGTAGCCCAGTGGAATGGCTGTGGTAATGGTGGGCGCCAATGTGGATTTTAATCAGGTCTCTTAGGAAGAAAATGTCCAGAGAGTGTGTCTCAGTGAGGTCGAAGATCTCATTGGTGTGTTTGCTGAGGGATCTAGTTTTGAGGAGCATGCATGCCAAACAGAGTAAGGCATGTGGGCTGCATGAGTGGTTTGTGTTGTTGCAGGTGAAATGACAGTGAGTGCATGAAAAAGGTCCTATTGTGGATCTAGGTGAGGCTCTGAAGCAGCTGATGTGGCCGTGCCCGGTGCTGACTGCATGCATGCTGGAGGCAGTGCAGAGGTGGTGTTCTGTCAGAATAGGGTCCGTGGCGCTGGGCACAGTCCAGGTGTGGGTGGATGAAGATGGGCTTGCCTTTGGCACACCTCTGGCCCACCATCAGTGCGCCTTCCAGCAGCACTCTCACCAGCAGTTTTGCAGGGGCTGCCATTAAGTAGGTCATGGGAGGTTGGGGCTAGGGAAGGGCTGGACACAGGAGGCTGCAGAAGGCAAGGGTGGAGATGCAGGTAAAGAGCAGGGGTTGCTGATGTGGAAAGCGAAGTAGGGTTAGGAAGGAAATCATGGGATGGGGGAAAGAGCAGGATTTACAGCTCAAAGAAAAAGTGGTCACAAGGGAAAAACCAGCACAAAGAGAGAGTGTAGAGAGTAAACAATTAGCACAAAATGAGAGAGTGGAAAACCAGCACAAAGGGAGAGAGCGTATAGTGGAAATTGGGCACTAAGAGAGAGAGTGGAGAGTGGAAAAGTGGTCACAAAAACGGGCTCAAAGAGGGAGCACAAGGGGAAAAAGAGTCACAAAAAGAGAGATTGGAAAGCAAACAAAAAGCAAAAAATTAGCACAAAGTGAGAGAGTGGAAAACAAGTAAAAAGAAAGAGTGGAGAGTGGAAAATGGGCACACAGACAGAGAGTGGAGTGGAAAAAAGGCACAAAGAGAGTGGAGAGTGGAAAACAGGCACAAAGAGAGAGACTGGAGAGTGGAAAAACAATTGCAAAAGCGAACACAAAGAGGCTCAAAGAGAGAGCATGGAAATTGGAAACAGGCATAAAGAAAGATGAATGGTCGGAGATATAAGTGAGAGGAAGGAGCAGAGAGTGATAGAGAAGAAAGGGAGCAAGAATGAGGCAGGGCCTAGAGACAGCAAGGCTGGGTCCGAAAGGGCCATAGTCTGGTCAGAGGACCCATCCAGGTAAGTGGATGCTGGGGGTTGGGCACCTGCTGAATGTGGTCACAAAGCGGCTGCCATTAAGTAGGTCCTGGAAGAGAGGTAATGGGGGGGTCAGAGGGCAGGGCTCGGGAAGGGCAGGACACAGGAGGTGGGTGTGGGGGCGGAAAGCGTGAAAGCGTGAAAGCGTGAAAGCGTGGAAGTGGGGAGGCGGGAAGTGGGAGGTGGGAAGCACAGGAGTAACAAGCTCGAAGAAAAAACAGGCACTAGAAAAAGCGGAAAAGAGGCACAAAGAGAGAGAGAGTGGAAAACAGGCACAAAGCGAGAGGAGTGGAGCCTGGAATATGGGCGCAAAGAGAGACAGTGGAGGCTGAAAAATGGGCACAGAGAGAGTGGAAAGCAGGCACAAAGAGTGAGTGGATAGTGGAAAGACTGTCACATGGAGACACAGAGAGAGTGGAAAAAAACAGTCACATAGAGGCACAAAGACAGAGAGTTTACAGATTAGCCCAGCAGAAATTAAAACAGTCCCACTTCCAGCCAAAAAAAGGACCACTAAATTGACTTGAGGACGGTACCACCCCTTTTGTCACTGCCTGAGCGCGCTGTGGGTTTGTCCGTCCTTGACTGCACCCCCTTCCTTAGTAGTAGAAACGAAGTGGTGTGCAGCCTTAAGACCTCTGGGCTCCAGTGCCATCCACCCCAACAATACTGCACTAACTTGTTATTAAAGCAACCCCAGTTAACCTTGGCTGTATTCAGCATATGCAATGTCTACCCTCGGTGCGCCTTATTCGTAAATAGCCCTTGATTCAGTCACGAGGGTGCTCACACTTTGGGCTCACGCCTCCTTCCCACCCTCTACACTGGCAGCTTTCCTTCTCGCCCCGTCCCTCGTACATTCCCTGTGGCATTTGAATGAGTAAATGCTGCAGGCGCGCCGCTTTTTATTAAGCTTTCAATTCGAAGGTAAGCTTTGGAATGCCAAGCCCGTCACTAACACCTGGGTAAAAGGTGGGCAGCTCAATCAATGGTGCTTTGCCCCGAGCAGCTAAGTCTCATCAATTTTGGGGCGAGCACTTCAAAGGCTTCCACCCTCTCCCTCACGATGAGGCACGTGTTGGGCCTTGCGTGTTTCATCCCAATGAACCCTTTGTCAGTCGTATATGAAGAATTGGGACTGGTAAAATTTTCCTTTTGCTTTCTAGCTATTAATCGTAGCAAAATGCATTATGTCACATGCCTGGCAACAGCCAAGGTTGCATGCGTGCCTGAGTAATAAATTCAGTCCTGGGAGAGGATTCCTAGTATAGCGGGCTCTTTGGCAGTGATTAAGATAACACCAAACCACATTAAAAACGCTCTATTTTTACTGGAGTGCAAAGCTAGTAACTTTTTTTTGCAACCTCGCGTACTTTTTTTTATTTAGGAACACTGGTTACAATCATGACTTCTGAGAACATTTATGATAGTCCTATCATAACACAAATGTCAAAAATATTGCAGCAGATTACTTCGCCGAAAAATAGTCTAAGGGCCTAATTTAGTTCTTGGCAGAGGGACTACTTAGTCACAAATGCTAACGCAGGAGTCTTAATTAGAATTTTTTAATGAATGTTTATGTATTTTGAATAATGACTTACATAGAAAAATGAATAACGTAGAAAAAAATAATGTGCATGCTTGAAATTGTGACCTCGGAGATTGGCCACCAGTATTCAGGAAATGTACTAAATGTTGATTAATCTATATGAAATATCGAAAATGTATTAGATTAATGTAGTAATATTTCATATTAAGGGTTATGAAATTGTGCTCTTGCTTAATAATTGTAGGCCTTAACTTAACAAGTGTCTTGGACTAGTTTGCCAGGCCTCATGCAGAAGCTGTATTTCTAAGTGTTTAATGAAAAATGCTGACAGAGTGAACTAACTGTGAAATGCTTATTTTTTAATAAAATGCTTAGCAGAGGCTTTCTATGAGAACTGAGGAACAGGAGATGAGGTCTTTCGTAAAGTAACTAAATGTGTGTAAAGTGTTCAAAGGGTCCTTTCCCAGGACGTGAACAATGAAGACACTGACTGGAGATGAAGAAGCAACAAAATGAATACCTGATGAGCCGGATGATGAGAACATCGTGAAGCAGACCAATCAACGACATGTGAACTGGGAAATATTAGAATTCATAGATTTGGTAAATGGAAATTATTGGGTAGGGTAATAACGTACGATTAATTGACCAATTGGAAATTGAGGGATGGTTTGGGGAACTTTGATATAACAACGTGACAGAGGAGTACACAGACAAATTAGATTTTACCCCGTTATGAAATGCGATATGGAGAAGAAGAGATTCAAGACTCTGTCATTGGGCTGATACTCTCTGACTGAGTGCCTGATGTGTTGCTGATCGACTGATGTCCTGAGGACGAAGACTGATTCTGCTTGCTGACCCATGCCGTGGATAGGTAGATATGACAATGACTGAATTTAATTTTTATGCCTTTTCTTTTTAGGTACCAACTGCGCTGACTAAATACTTTTCTAAGGGTAGATGTTTTCCAAATTTGTGTTCTCAAATTATTTTGCATAAAGCCATACATGCTGATGCTAATTGGTGCCAATTGAGATTACTCACATGAGGACTGACTGATCACAGGGACAAATGGTTGATGGACTATTTTGCTGATAGTGTTACTGAATTGGGTTTTACTAATGTTATGCGTTGATGCCTTAGAATGTCTTTTGATTTAACCTTTGATTAGATCACGTCTTCTGCGAGGTGCTGATTAACAAGTGTTCTTAAAATTGTTTTGATTAGAGTTAATGATTAAGATTCATGACTTAGTATTGTTAATGAAAGAGAGATAAACTTACTAGACTTACAATCAAGGTGTTTTTATTCATGGCTCAAGAGTCTAGTTTGTGAAATTTACTGACTCCATTGATTGTTATTTGACTAATGGTTATTGATTATTTTGTGTTGATTATTGATTCTGTTTGACCCTATGGTGAGAACACCCTATTCGAGATCAAAAGGTTAATCAACCTTCATGCGTTCCCTTGTAAGTTTACTTGTTAAGGACTGACGCGTTAACACAAACGTGATGGATAGCCAGCGGCAGCTGCTGCAAATCTTAAGGGGAGGGGTGGGCAGGGAGCGGGGGGAAAATAAATTAATAATAATAATTTTTAAAAAAAATTCCTGTGCTGCTGCTGCCGCCGGCACCCTCACATTTCTTCTCTCCTGATAGTGTCCCAGCAGACCCCGGTACACGAGCACAGGCTCCCCACGCAATCCTGGATTGGTCAGAGTGGCTTGGTCTGCCGCTCAGACAGTGCATTTGAGTCTGTGCTGTTTCTCCAACATGGCTGTGCAACACAGCTGGGTTGGGTTAGAGAAACCTAAGTGTGCATATCAGTTTGCCCGGCCTAAGTCGGCTGGCCAAGCTGACATGCGCACATAGTGCACTCCACTTCACTCCTCCTTCCATCTCCCATGGACCAGTCCTGCCCCTCCCTGCACATGCTGGCTGAGCTAGCAGCTGAAAAATAAAATAGTAAAATATTGTTTTATTTTCCCGCTGCTGGCTCATGCCAGTGGGGCAACACTCCTTTGCCATTGCTGAGGAGCAGCCCCTGTGGATATCCTGTCTGCCTTATTATGATCCCATGATATCTCATGGAGATCTTAATAAGCCAGATGAGATATCCGTCAAATTTGTGATGGATTACTCGCTCCCTCTAAGACCTAAATCAGGCCCTAACCCATTTAAAGACTGCCAGAAGTGGAGAGCATGGTTAAGCCTTTGCTGAGTGGATTTCCATGCATTAAATGCAATTCATTTGTTCAGTTTAGACTAACGTGGTATTATTGCAGAGATACTACAGGTAAGTCTTATTTAGTTTTTAAGTTATTCATTTCTTTCTGTATTTAAGCATTTTTATTTCATGAGATCCTTTAAGTATTTTTCCATATTTATTTTCCCTTCTCCTGTTAGCATTTGTCAATATTTCTTATTTGGTAGCGAAAGAAGGTTACTGCTAGGTATCTCCACAATTAACAACTTTTTCTATGCTCTCACTTTGATGTAAGTCAAATTCTCCACTACTAAAACTAACTATAGATTGGAAAACAGACTATGGCCCTCATCACGACCCTGGCGGTTGGCGGTTATTTTGGGGAAAGGTACTGCCAACAGGCTGGCGGTACCTTTTCCCAAATTATGACATTGGCGGTTTGGCTGAAGCCAAACCGCCAATGTAACACTCAGTCTGCCAGGGTGGTAACGGCCGCTGAGCTGGAGACTTTGGTCTCCAGCCAGGCAGCCGTCACAATCTCACTATCGGGATTATGACCCCGCCTACCGCCATGGTTTTTGTGGCAAGCGTACCGCCACAAAAACCATGGTGGTAGGCACTTTCAATGCCAGGTGAAGAAGAAGCGGGATGTCTTGCATATTTGAGAGGAACTTGACAAGCATTTTTTGGTGAACATACAAGTTTGCACTCCCCTAGCATTTAACACAGCTTCTTAGAGACTCTTGAGTCGGGACATGCTCCGGCAGCATCTGTCTAATGGTGATGGGACATTTTGAATATGGAATGAAATGCCTCACGGTTTTCAGGGAGACCCCTTGTCTCTGAATTTTGTCTTAGAATTACAGACATTTAAAGGTTGGATAAATGCATTCTCTGACACAATCTTTCTAAATTGATTAAACTACACTTACCCTTTACTGGAGGGGAGTGCAGCACATACTTCCCCTTCAAGACATATGGACTGCATGAACAGTCTTATATGCACCACCAGTGTGGTGGCGGGGCAGCACAGGGGACCAATAATTTTATTTTATTTTTTAAACTGCTGCTGCTGTCGGTCCTGGTCCTGTTGCCAGCCACCTCAGTGCTTCTCTGCTCCTGGTGGAAAAACGGCACAGGCTCCCAGAGTCTCCACTCAATGAAGACGCTGCTGTCGTGCTGTTACCCAGCATGAGAGCAGCAGGGCGATTGGCCTGAGCGGGCTGGTTTAATGCTCGCACCGGACAGGGAGCCTGTGCCTTTTCACCACTCAGCTGTACACAGCTGGGTTGGAGAAATGTAAATACACAATCCTACAATGGCCAGCCAAACCAACATGCACACTTACAGTGCCCACCACTCCTTCTCTCTGCCACAGCCCAGCCGTGCCCTTGCCTATACTTGCATGGCTCAGTCAGGGAATGAAAAATAAAATGATAACACTGGCGCTGAGCAGTGGGGTGACGCTCCTTTGCTATTATGGATGAGCCGCCGCTGTGCACCAGTGGTCTGGGTGCATGGCTTATAGCACCCCATTCAAGTAATCTTCAAACTGAGTAGCAGTTACACTGCTTTAACATCCGACCCTGAGTAGAAAAGTGAGCAGAACAAATCTTACTCAGAGAGGGGATTCAATTACTCAATTCTAAGTAATTAAATAGTCCAGCCGGGTCTTTAACTTGATTAAGAAAAAATGTACCCAAGTCTACCAGCAACACAATTCTACACACATGCTATAATTGCCATCAACTTCGGGGCCTTTTTTTAGACTACCAGAGTTGCTACAGGATTTAGACAGGCAATTCATCACTGCACATACAGTGATTTGGCCTCTGTCTAGGTGTGTGGCCATGTCGTCTGACCAGTGTGCTCTAAGTCTAGGGCTTTAATTTGGCTGGGTCCTGCCAGTGCTGAGCACTGGCAGTTTTAAAAAGGGGGCATCATAACGGGTCCTCGCAATACCAACTGGTGGACAGGCCATGAAAACTTGGATTAAATCATTTGAGTCTCAATTTAGACTGACAGTTCTATCTCCATCTCCATCACAAAATGGGCAAATGAAATGTAACTTAAAAAAGGAAGGCCCAGTATGTTTTTTTAAAGGTATCCTGGACACGCCGTTCCTCTTTCTGTGATTGATTTGAGTACCAAATGTACAATAATTTTGGAGCCTCCTGCAGCTGCATTGCTTGATGGGCTGACTTTTGCTGCTAGTCTGGTGTTGATAAAACATAATCATCCCTGGGTAGAAACCACAGCAGAATAAGGTGAGTCGCGATTGGCAGTTGATGGGAATTGATCTGGTTTTAAGTATTGATGTCAAGACCATGCATTTCCCTTTTCACTTGTGTCATATATTAATTTATGTGGCATGGAGTAGAGACACATCTATCGGCATTCATTGTCCATGTATCTTGTTCATCCACTGACTGACACTACCATTGCTCAAAGGCAGACAGGTAAGCTTGGAGTGTGTCATATGCCCCACTGCACAAACAACAATGAGATGGAGGCTTCCCTTCAGCACATTGACACATGTTTGCTATTTAAGCAATTACACAAGATGTTAAAGAAATATCAGGATTTAAAGCATTACAGCTGGATAAGCTTGCCATAGGAACCCCCTTGTAATCTGAATGCATGTATTTGCAACCTCCACTGACGACATGTGCTTTTGGCATCAGTTATTACACATAGAGCAACATTATAGGCTTTTAAAACAAACACAAATGGTTTTTGTACAGTGCACATTCTGATTTAGGCCACGCCCCTAACCATGCAAGCCACACCCTTTTTTAACACCCCCCATCCCCCAGTTTTTTCATCCCACTTACAGCCCTGACCAAGACTGTGTCAGTCCTACCTGGATGATTACCTGGTGATCGCTGCTGTGGTGACTTACTTTGTGGGGATTTTGGAGTTAAGGGTAGCTGTTGTTAGGGACAACTGCTATTTGTAGATTCCTGGTCCCAACTTCTCACAGACCACGAGGCCAAAATGGTCAGGTGCCTCTGCAGATGGACAACAGGTTAGTCAGACTGGGAAGCAGTCCATATCCTTCAGGCAGCAGTAATAGGTCAACACAAAATCCACCAGCCAAACAAGATGAGAGCCCTCCCCTTGGAGTCCTCAAATACAGGAGAGTCAGGTGTCCCTTCAGAGACTAGAATTGTCCCTTGTACTCACACTCCAGGATGCCTAGGTCAAGCCAACATTGAAAGGATAAAGGACACAGCAGAGCAATTGCAAGCACAGTTTTTTTTAGTTTTTTTTAGCAAAGAACAAGCTCTTCTAGTTGTGGTTTAGTCAATTCAATGTTTTCTGCTTAGGGGAGGTATTTAGCCCCTCAGAGGTACAGAAAGTGTATGGCATTAGCAGGGCTTATGGATGTGGATATTGGACAGACCAAATCTAAACATCTAAAGGCTGAGTGAGGGGATTCCTGTAAGCCACATTTGGTCAGCAGAGGCTTTCAGCACAAGACTTAGCAATGTCGTCTCCACCTGGGCTTCGCAGTGCAAATGTAGTCCAGAGTACGTGATCAGTCCTTTCTTTGGATAGTCTCCTCCTGCAGAAACCCCTCTAGTGCTACTAAGCTATAAAGCAGTCTCCTTGTTCAATGCAGGGCCTCTGCTTTCCTACAAAACCCTTGGATTACCAGGTAGTGTCCCGTGATCTTTCTGGGAGGCTTGTTGTGACAGACATCAACTCTGGGTCACCTAATTTTCTCCAACTCCCTTTGGACACATATCTGGGACAAGTCCTGGAACAATGACTTGTCGGTTCATCTGCTTTTTATATCATTGTTGAAGCCAAAATATGTGGAGTCTCAAGTCATAGCTCTCGAACAGCTTACCCATTTTGTGTAGCCCTGTACAGACTGACTAACCATGGTCTTCGCCATATGGTATCAGCAGGAAGAACAGGTGGGGATGGGTGTGTCCAGCTCAGAAAAAAAACCATACCAAGGACACAAGGAAGAGGGATACCTTCACATAATATAGCCATCAACCTGTTGGTAGTAAAGCATCATTGGAACGAAAGGGCAAGACATAGACATAGGCAAAGGCTAACGTGTCACTTCTAAAGTGACCACTGTCAAAATGCATGGATCACAAAAACAAGACCAATGGGAAGCCAACCTAGCGACCATTGTCTCACGTATGCGTGCACCCTAGAATGCACTGAAGGAGTCCTGTAATATACACTGCTCATGGGGCTGGCTACATCCACCTTAACGGTGGAAATCCAGAGAGTATTCTGCTTTACTCACAGTTAAGCATGGCCAACACTCCTACTTCATCCTTCCATGCACACATACAAACCATATTCACACCTACCTGGCTGAACCCAAGTACATGGTTGAAGAGGTCTATTGAGAAGATTACCAGTTTGAAGGTGAGAGGCCAGTAGGTGGCTCTCCCTGCAAAGATCACAAATAAAAAGGCCTGTCATGTTAAACACATCACTGCCACCATTGTACAATGCAGCTCAATGACCTGCCAATATTTATTCTTGTTGAAAGAAGGGGGCACTTGGTGTGGTTCTCAAATCCATCGAGCATGGCTCTGGGTCACAGATGGTTAATAGCCAGGCCTTAGGGTATATTCATGGTGGCATGAGCACTGAGGCCAAGAAAAAGGTCAAAAGGCATCAGAGAAGTGTCCTTATGGTCTTTCAGTGCCGGAATGCACACTCAACAAAACTTGCAGAGGAAATTCCCATTCCAATAACCATTCAGTGTCTAAATTTAATTTTGTTCATCTGTGGCATCTTGCAACCTTCGCTAGAACATCTAAAACAGTGCTTAATTTGAGCCAGTGATTTCCGGTGCTGGACACAAGCACTTATTATTAAGGACTAGCACCTGTTTTTCTGCCTCAAGCATTTACTGTGAGAAAAAGACACATATTGGAAAGAGGGAAGAGGAGATAAACAAAAAAGTTTCACAAAGGGAGAAAGCAGAAAGCTGCAAGAATGAGCTGAAAGGGTAGGGAGTGGCTGTAAATGGATTAAAAAGGCCTACGATGGCTTCAGAATTGTGCTGCCTTAGTATTCCTTGCTCGCACTTTTAATTGTAACAGCCCTGTGTTTCAGATGATATCGTTAGGCACTGGCACGTTTTTGTTTACAAATTAAGCACTGCTAATCACAAATCGCAAACACAAAATGAAATTCCGTAACAGGTTACCGAATAGCAATTTGGGCTTGCTGCATACAAAAAATGCCTATTTGTATATACAAATGGCCGTATTCTGCAAATCGGGCCATTTGAGAATGCAATATTGCTTCATACATGTGGCCCTTAGGTCTGCAAAGCAGAGATCGAGAGATGACTGTCGATTTAAATGCAGGGTTGGACATAAGCATGTAGAAGAATACCACTACTTGCCACATATGTACTAAGGTGGGACACTTTAAATGAGAATGTAGCCTGCACCCAAATTGAGTACACAATGATGTTTAAATGCCAAATAGGAATGTGATGCCAATGCAGAATATGCAACTTTAAAGATCATATAATGTTAATACTCCCCAAACCCCAAAATGCACCAAAACATGGGAAACAGAAAGAGCAGATCAAATCAAATCTCTAGGATTCAGCAGACTCCTTTCATAGTTTCTGACAATCTCCAACAGTTCCCAGTTTTTGACAGCCCCATTCGAGTACTCCTTGATCATGACTGTGCCTGAGAAGGGCGGACCGATTTCGGAAGCACTAAGCACTGTCAGGCCTATTTATTCATGGAAGTGCTAAGCAGGGTCGGGCCTGGTCAGGGTGGTAGGGCCGGCGGCACTCTGCTGCATGCGGAATTCCATGGAATTCCATTGAGTTCTTATCCAACTCCAGAGAGTAGAACTCCATGCACTCCGCCCGCCACAAGTCTCTAGTTGGCAGTCAGTTTACACCCTGTCCAAGTACGAACGCTCACTCTATTCAGAGTAAGGGGGTCACACACCCATGATAAGCCCTGCTCACCCACTTGGTAGCTTGGCATGAGCAGTCAGGCTTATCTCAGAGGAAATGTGCTAAGTAATTGTACCCACAAAAACAGTAACACACAGTGAAAACACCATAAAGGTACTCCACACCAGTTTATAAAAGAAAATCAATATTTATCTGTTAGAAATGGGGTCTCTAGTTGGCAGTCGGTTTGCACCCTGTCCAAGTAGGGACCCTCACTCTAGTAAGGATAAGGGAGATACCCGCTCAAATACCCCTGCTCGCCCCCTTGGTAGCTTGGAAAGAGAAGTCAGGCTTATCTCTGAAGCAATGTGTAAAGCATTTGCACATAACACACAGTAACACAGTGAAAACTCTACAAAAGGACACCACACCAGTTTGAGAAAAATTGCCAATATTTATCTTAAAACAGGATAAAAACAATAGCAATCCAACATACAATTAAAAAAAGATATGAATTTTGAAAGAATTAATTTAAAAATACAATTTCTTGAAGTCAAAAGCTCCACCTGGGGCTATCATGGCATCATGTACACCAAAACCAACAGTTCTGGCAGCCGCGGTTACTGTGTAGGGAAGACCCGCAAACAGTACCTTGGAATTGTAGGGTGTTGTAATCCTCGCAATGAGATCTGGAGAGCGGCGTCACTGGCGTCACGGTGTCAGTTCCGGAGGTCAGTGCAGAGGTCGTCGGGCCCTTGAAGTCACATGCATTGCAGTGTGAGCTCTGGGCTGATGAAGTCAGGAGTGCTGGCGTGGATGGCGTCGGGCTGCGCTGCAAAGCGGGGCGATACGCCGTTCGGTGCCCACACATCATGGTGCAGGCAGTGGCTCGGTGGTGGTGCTAGTGAGACCAGGGCTGCGGTGTGAGGCAGGGCGGTGCGACGTGTGGTGTCACCAGGTCACGGTGCAGGCAGCCTCGCCGTCGTTGCTGAATCACTTTCGTCAATAGGCCCGATTCGGCGGTGCAGCACGGGACGGGCTCAGTGCTGCATCCGTGGGTCGAGGTGCAGGCAGGGATGCACGGTGACGACACTGGAGTCGATGGTGCTGACGTTGGTGGACCGGGGCTGTGGTGTGGGACTGGACGGTGCTTCATGTACCTCATGAGCGGTGTCCACAGGAGATGGTGCAGGCAGTGGCACCGGTGTCAGAAGGAGTGTCATTGTCTGGGATGCCGAGGGTGCAGTGTGAGCAAGGTGATGGCGGAGTGCGGGGCCCACAGTTCACGGTGTAAGCAGTGTCTCGGTGTCAGATGGTGGCGTCGGTGAGACCAGGCTTGTGGTGCGAAGTGGGACAGTGTGACTCTGTGCAGCATCG
The DNA here is from genome assembly GCF_031143425.1 of Pleurodeles waltl. NCBI lineage: Eukaryota > Metazoa > Chordata > Amphibia > Caudata > Salamandridae > Pleurodeles > Pleurodeles waltl. The sequence continues at coordinate 1,166,472,449 of NC_090440.1, forward strand.
GCAGGTCACGTGCAGGCCAGCAGCTGGGTTGGGGGCTCTGCAGTGTTTTTTCTTCTTGAACAGCACAAAACACACAGTTTCCAGTGTTGTAGGCAGATGAAACTGAAGTCTTTGACATCCCTGAGGCTTCAAACAGGAGGCAAGCTCTACTCCAAGCCCTTGGACAACTTTCTCAAACAGGATACACAGTAAAGTTCACCCTTTGCTCTCTTTTAAGGCAGAAACAGCAACTGCAGGCCAACCCAGCAAAGCAACACAGCAAAGGGGCAGTACTCCTCCTCTATCTCATCAGCTCTTCTCCTTGGCAGAGGTTCCTCTTGATTCCAGAAAGATTCTAAGATTTTGGGGTTTTGGGTTCACTACTTACACCTCTTTACCTTTGAAGTAGACCTACTTCAAAGGAAAGTCTCTGTTGTTCACAAGATCTGCCTTGCCCAGGCCTGGCCCCAGACACACTCCAGGGGGTCAGAGATTGCATTGTGTGAGGCCAGGCACAGCCCTTTCAAGTGTAAATGACCTCTCCTCCCTCTAGTCTAGCCCAGATGGCTCATCAGGATATGCAGGCTGCACCCTAGCTCCCTTTGTGTCACTGTATAGAGGGAATTCACAACAGCCCAACTGCCAGTCTGACCCAGACATGGAATACACAAGCAGGTAGAGGCACAAAATGGTTTAAGCAAGAAAATGCCCACTTTCTAAAAGTGGCATTTTCAAACAAACCATTTACAAACCAACTTCACTAAAAGTTGTATTTTTAAATTGTGAGTTCAGAGACCCCAAACTCCGCATTTCAATCTGCTCTCAAAGGGAAACTACACTTTAAGGATATTGAAAGACAGTCCCTTGTAGACCTATGAGAGATATAGCCCTTGCAACAGTGAAAGTCGAATTTGGCAGTATTTCACTGTTATGACATGTAAACCATATCAGTACATGTCCCATCTTTAACATACATTGCACTCTGTCCATGGGGCTACCTAGGACCTATCTTAGGAGTGCCTTACATGTAGAAAAAGGGAAGGTTTGGGCCTGGCAAGTGGGTACACTTGCCAGGTCGAATTGGCAGTTTAAAACTGCACACACAGACACTGCAGTGGAAGGTGTGAGACGTGATCACAGGGCTACTTACGTGGCTGGCACAATCAGTGCTGCAGGCACACTAGTAGCATTTGATTTACAGTCCTTGGGCACCTCTAGTGCACTTTACTAGGTACTTACCAGTAAAACAAATATGACAATCATGGATTAAGCAATCAACAATTCAATTTACACAGAGAGCATATGCACTTTAGCACTGGTAAAGTGCCCAGAGTCCTAAAGCCAACAAAAACTGGTCAGAAAAATAGGAGGAGGGAGGCAACATGTTTAGGTATGACCCTGCAAAAAGGGCCATATCCAACATTATCTGAGTAAAGCAAGACCAAAGTGGCAAAAATACAACATATACAAGAAAATATATAAATTTTGAAAGTTAAAAGATTCTTAACCCATACGAATTAATGGATGCATTGTTTTAGCATAAAGTACCTGGTATGCGTAAAAAATAAAGCCTTAGGAGAGTTGATGCATCAATTCTTTACTTGGAAGTTAATCCGTGTGTCAATTCTTTCCCCGCCGGGTATGAGATGCATTGATTATTTCTCCACAGTACAACGATGTGTCAATTTCCGACCACGCAGCCTCAGTTCCTTGTGCTGATGTTGAAGATTTGATGTCCAGGCATGATTGTGGAAAATCCATATGCACGACAACAATAAATCCGTGCTGAACCAGGCAATGCATCAATTGTGCCAGTGCTGCTTCACTTTTTGTGCAACGGTGAAGGCGCTGCATTGATTTTATTGCCACAGCGGCCATGGTGCATTGATTTTTCTTTAGGTCAGCAGCTTTCACTTCCAAGGGCCCCGGGACTGGATTTGGCACCACTTGGTAAGTCAATACTCTCAGCAGAAGAGCCCAGGCACTGGCAGATTAAGGCGGTCAATATGAACATGGCAGTCTGGACCGCCACACCAGCGATCATTACCGCCAACAGCATGGCGGTCCAGACCACCATATCCTGAACATAGTAGTGAATTGGCTGCAGTCAGTCCACCACCACCCACCGCCAGGCCAGATTCGACCGCCGGGCCGACTGTGAGTACATTTGACCCGGTGGTGGAGGCTGGCCAGGCGGTGGGATTATGATCCCCTTCCCACCAGGGATTTAATGGCAGGTTACCCTGCCAGATAATCCCTGGCAGAAAGCATATGGGTGACAGGAATAATCATTCCTGTCACCTGTATGTGACATGCCAGGCCCCCCCCTTTCCACAATCCCTACCCACCCCCCTGAGCTTCTAGAAAAGCCACCACCCCTGAACCCTGTAAACCGACCCCCCAACCCTCCACCCTCAAAACCCCATGTAGGCCCCCCCACCTCGAGCCTCACCATTCCCCACCCCCACCCCCACCCCTACATGTAGGTCCCCCAAAACCCCAAACCCCCCCATCCACATGCACCCATTCACTTACATACACACACAAATACATGCACTCAGACACACATACCCCCACATACACCCACATACACCCCCATGCACTCACACACACACACCCCTCCCCCTTCCCTTTCAGACAGCACTTACTTTTTCCATCACGCTGCTCCTGGATGGAACAGGCTTCCTGGATGCTGCTCTGCTGCCATTGCCACCTCTCCATACACCGCCACACATATAACTGCTTTATAATAGGCGTGGCGGTGAAGGGAGTGACGTGGCGGTGTGGGTAGAGCAGCATCCACCCTCGCCACCAACTGCCAGCAGGGCCCATGGAGGGCCTCACCGCCATCAATGGCGGTGAGGCACCATGCGTCATTATTTGGCAGGATGCCGCCCGCCGCCACTGGTGGTCTTTTGTTGACCGCCAGCCCGGTTGGCGGCGGGGCATCCTACATGATGACCCCCTAAGTCTTTGAAGTCTCTTTTACTTCTTAACAGAAGGCAAGTTCAGTTCAAGCCATTGGAAAACCTTGGAAAGCGGGATGTATAAAGCAAAGTCCAGTCCTTTCACTCCCAGGGCAGAAGTAGCAGCAGCAGCCCAGCACAACAAAGCAAAAGGCAGAGTGGCAGTTCCTTCTCAAGCATCCAACTCTTCTCCCTGGCAGAATGTCCTCAGTTCAGAGGTGTTCTGAAGTTGTGGTGTCAGAAGTCCAATACTTATACTCATTTCTGCCTTTAAAGTAGGCAAATTTCAAACGAAGTTCTTTGTAGTGCACAAGACCCTGAATCTTCCTGTCCTGGCCCCAGACACTTTCAAGGGGGATGGAGACTGTTTTGTGTACGGACAGGCACAGCCCTATTCAGGTGCAAGTGTCAGCTCCTCCCTCCACTCTAGCCCAGAAAGTCCCATCAGGATATGCAGGACACACCTCAGAGGGAATTCACAAACAGTCCAACAGTCAGTGTGACTCAGACGTGTTTTCAGCAGACATGCAGAGGCACAGAATGGTTAAACGTGAAAATGCCTACTTTCTAAATGTGGCATTTCCAAACTTACAATCTAAAAGGCAACTTTACCAAAAGATGCATTTTTAAATTGTGAGTTCAGAGACCCCAAACTCCACATCTCCATCTGCTCCTAATCAGAAATTACACTTAAAAAATATTTCAAGGCTATCCCCATGTTACCTTATGGGAAAGACAGGCCTTGCAAACGTGAAAACCTATGCTTTAGAGGCCCTGGGCACCTGTAGTACACTTTACTACGGAGTTACTAGTAAATCAAATATACCAATTATGAAGAAAACCAACCACCAACCCAATTGAGACAGGGAACACTTGCACTTTAGCACTGGTCAGCAGTGGTAAAGTGCCCAGAGTCCTAAAGCCAGCAAAAACGAAATTCAGCACAGGATCAAAAACAGGAGGCCAGAAGAAAAAAGTACAGGGGAAACCACACCACAAGCTGACAGGTCTAAAACAGGGCATTTTGAAGTAAGTGCTAGGATGTCCCTGCTCCTTACCAGAAATGGGTTTGCAGAAACCAAACAAGAAATGAAGGATAGTTCAGGACATGCTTGAGAAAGGTGAATCAAAATGTAATCCTGAACTCTGTTGTGATTCTTTTCCAGATTCCATACTATGCCAAGTGGTTCTCAGTCACTGACCTGTGGCACTCATTCTTTTCAATTCCATTACACGAGGGTAGTGAACTGCTTATAATACTCCAATTTTTAAGGAAAACCCTTATCTGGTATTGACTCCCACAGGAGTAAACAGAGACCCTTCAACCTTTAACCAGATAATGAAGAAAAATCTGGAAACTATAAAGTTGTCTTGCAATTCAGTTCTGGTACATTGTACAAGTACATTGACCACAGTACTGGGACAGTACTGATGGTGTCAATAACGCAAGAAGCTTTACAAGCAGGACACAATTGCACCTCTGAATCACCTGGCAGAGAATGGACTCCAGGTGCCCCCTATAAAATTGCATTACTGTTAGAAGGAGGTTTCCTATTTGGGCCATCACATTGTGAAAGGAGCTAGGAAAGTGTCTAAAGAACATATCTCTGCAAACCTGAGAATGACCCCCCTTGCAACACAGGGAGAAGTTGGGATGGTCCTTGGAATGGTGGGCTACTGTCATCAGTGGATTTCCAACTTTTCCCTAGTGGCTAAGCCTCTAACAGAGACTTACAGCAATGATATGTCTGATCCACTACCTTGGGATAGCGAATGTGTGAGTGCCTTCCTAGAGCTCAGAGATAAACTCTGCTGTACACCAGCACTAGGAATGCATGATTAGGACAATGCGTTTATCCTCTATTATCATGAGAGAGAAGGCTCTTCATTGTGTCTGTTGACACAGACACGCAAGGAAGCAAAGCAACCAGCGTCTTACTTCACTGCCACACTTGATCCAGTGGCCGCAGTGTTCCCTAGATGTCTTAAAACAGTAGCCGCAGTGGGTGCTAGCATCCAACAATGTGAGGGCATAGATACGGCCTCTTCACTTATTGTAATGTTTCCACATTCCATTGAGATCTCAGTGACCCACACTCAAATTCAGCACATGACGAACAACAGCCTCACTAAGTATGAACAGGTGATCATAGGAGCGAAAATGCAGTATAATGTTTTAAACCCTGATACTCTTTTGCCTCTCCCAGATAGTGATTTTGAAAATGATGAGGTTGACCAGGACTGGACTGTCTTGATGTTATTGTGACCGTCTTGATGTTATTGAGTTTACAGCAGGCCAAGAGATGTCCCCTTGGAAGAGGCTGACTTTAACTTGTCCCTGGCTGGCTCTTGTTTAAGAGATGGATGAGCCATTGTGGAGCAGCATAAGATTTGTGTCATCAATGGTGTTGTAAAAACCTCCAACTTGTGCAATGCAACTTCTGAACAGGTGGTTGAACTGTTGACCCTCACTAGAGCATGTTTTGTTTCCAATAGTCAGTGTCACTATTTACACCAACAGTCAATAAGGTTTTCGAGTGGTCCACGACTTTGGACAGCCGTGGTTGCAGAGGGGTTTCTTGACCACCTCTGGTTCCCCAAAATGAAATGAAACATATATCATGCGTTTACTAGGAGGGCTGCATCTATCTAAAAAAGGTCTCCATTGTAAAATGTGCAGCACATAAGAGTGATGGGATTTTGTTACTGGCAGTAACCACTACCCTGACAAAATGCCAAGGAACTGACCTCTTGATTCCTTTACATTCAATCACAATAAGTTATTCAATTCTGAGAATGACCTTGTTTGAAATATGTTATTGAGTACAATAAACACTTGAGAATAATGAAACGAATTACAAGATGAAGATCCAGAGGCAGAGAAGGAAAAGGAAAAGTGGGTGAGATTTCGGTGTGAAACAGTGTGAGATTTGATTTTGAAGAGATGGAAGACCAGTTTAACTCAATGCCATGCTTTACCTAGTGGCAAAGCATTTCCATGGTTATGGTCATATAGGAATAGGTGGCATGATCTGCACCTTTAAAAACTATTGGTATAATTTGCATTTCTGTATCATTGCTAAGGTGCATTACTTAAATGTGGGTAGGGGCACAGTTGTGACTATGGGATACATAGTGAGGACCAGTGGTCCATTCATTAGCATGCAGTTGGACTTTGTAGACATGCCCATCTGCAATGGACTCCACTGCATTCTGGTGGTAGTCTGTCTTTTCTCCTATTAGCTTGAAGTGTACCAACCAGGTGGTGTGATAGCCTTGCTGTGGCCAAATTATTGCTGAGGGAATTGATTCCTCAATTTGTCCTTCCTGTTTCTCTGGAGTCAGATTGCAGTTCAAACCTCAAGAACGAAGTGATGCAATTGGTGTCTGTAGCACTTACGGTTGACTAAAATTGTCACTGCTGTTACAGACCAGAGGCTTCTAAAATATAAAATCTAGGCCAGGTTTCTGCATCTACTTCTTTCAAATGTTCTGCCACTCTTCCCCTTATTTTGATGAGCCTTTGAAGCACTCCTAATCAAAGGACTGGACTCTCTCGATATGAGGTGTTGATGGGAAGAGCAATGAGAATACCATTATCACTTGCAGCTGCACTGCTGAATGTAACGGATGATATGGTTCTGGACTACTGCAAAGCTGCAAAGGATTGGCTGATCTGGTGTGTTCTGTTTGTCCTCAGGTTGATTTGGTGTACCCTCCTGTAAAACAAGACCTGTACCATGACCTTAGTCCAGGAGACTGGATCCTGTTTAAAAAACACATCGGGAAATCATGTTTGGAACCGTATTGGAAGGGACCGTTTTAGATCACTGTTGTGACAAACACTGCTGTGAAGTGTAGCGGACTCCCACACTGGATTCATGTCTCCCTTACCAACAGAGTGAGACAAGCCAGTGAAGAAGTGGTGAAAGCAACCACTGATTTGCAGAGTCAAATTCAAGACCAGAATGAATGTTCATTGGGAGGAGAAGCAGTGCACAAGGATCTCAAATCAAGACATGACAAGTGCACAGACTGTGGCGAATGAGCTGATAATAACCACAATAAACCAAGCAGCTGAAAGCAAAACTGTACTCCACAAACTAAAGGGTGTGCAAGCACTTCAGATGGTAAAGTACAGAGAGAAGAGACTAATCATGAATCTGTTTTATCAACAAGATCATTTTGAGTTTTGTTTTTTTTCTTTTGACATTCCTTTAGATGATGTGTCTATGTTTAAAACATTAAATTTGAATGCAGGACCAAATTCTGTGGAAAGAACAATTCTTTATATAAGGCCTATCACATAACTAAATGTTGCTAATCCTATTAATTTTAAGGTATTGTGTAAATTTAATACAGCTGAGAAAGATGCTGTAAAGGAACTAAATGAAAGGAAACAGAGAATTATGAAAGTAGTAAAGAAAGGAGAGTGGAACAGTTAGAGTACTGAGAAGACATTCAAAACATAGCCTAGATATGCAAAGGTGGGAAACTTCTGTGTAGTGAGAGACCAGGTTCAGAAACCAGAAATGTTGTGTTGGGTAAGAAAGATTGTGTACACAATTTTAAAGTTATGAACAAGCAAGATTTTTTGGGGGGGAAGAGAACCTGTTATTTGATGAGTCTATTATATGCGTGGGAAACATTCTTATTTTCTGGTTCTACGCAATTGGTTAGGTAGTTTTTATTTCACCTAAGTGTTTCTTAAAGTATATCATGTAGATGACATAAATGATGGAGAGTAGCGGTCCCTGGAAAAGCTAAGTGTAGTGCTTTACACATAAAAGGCAAAGTATTTGGTGCTAAGATGCTTCGGTAGGTATAGTTTTCAAATGATTTGACTATTAGAAAGCTGTCAACTTTGGTAGATTATTTGGCTACTAACATTGCTAGTGCTTCAATCGCAATAAATACTGACCTATGACTATAGGAGCCATGGTTTTGAAGAATAAGTTTGCTCTAGACATTTTAATAGATAAAGAGGGTGGAGTTTGCTGCATACTTTGCATTAAGCTATGTTGTACTTGTATGTCTGATACAAGTACTGAGATTAACAAATCCATAACTAACATAACTCACATTTCTCGTGAGATAAAGGATATGGGGGAGATAGGTGAATGAAAGCACTAGACTAAGGCCTTTACAAGATTGGTGCGTGGTGTAGTTGTATTGGAGGAGGAATTCTATACTAACCATTGGGATCCATGTTGAAGGCCCGCCCAAGATAGAGGATGCATACAGCTTCCCTCAGTTAATGGAAGTATATTGCTTAGATTCCTGAATCAAGAGTGTGAAAGACCTAGACAGTGAATTGAGGGGGGTGGAGACAGGGCAATTCTATGAGACTTTTCAGCAAGGGACTGCTCGCTAGATTGTCATGGTAGACAGTGGACTAGATAAAGGTTGAGTCATCAGATTCTGTTGTTAAAAAATAAGAAGTTCCCACGAAGGATGTGCCCCTTTGTCTGTCCCTGATGCATCAAGCTTTATTATGTCATTCTTTTGGATATTCCTTGTAGGAAAGTGCCCTTTTGGCATGGTTACCCCCGACGCACACACACCCTTTTTGCCTGATATTGATGCTGACTTGACTGAGAGTGTGCAAATGTACCATTGCTTCAACAACTGGCACACCCCAGCACACAGTTAAGTTACTTGTAAAAGGTACCAATGGTATCAAGGGCTCTCTGGCCAGGGAAGGTTCCCAAGGGCTGCAGCATGTATTATTCCACCCTGGAGGACCCCTCACCAAGCACATGCACACCGCCATTGCAGCTTGTGTGTGCTGGTGGGGAGAAAAAGACAAAGTCAACATGGCACCCTTTTCAGTGTGCCATGCCCACAAACCACTGCCTGTGACATAGGTAAGTCACCCCTCTAACAGGCCTTACAGCCCTAAGGCAGGGTGCACCATACCACAGGTGAGAGCATAGTTGCATGAGTAATATGTCCCTACAGTGTCTCAGTCCATTCTTAGACATTGTGCAGTGTTGCTATACTGAGTATATGGGCTGGGAGTTTGACACGCACTCCACAGCTCCATAATGGATTCACAGAAGTCTGGGAAGTTTGGTATCAAATTTCTCAGCACAATAAACCCACACCGATGCCAGTGTTGGATTTATTGAAAGATGCACCCAGAGGGCATCTTAGAGATCTTCCCTGTATTTTAGCCAAACTTCTAGTGCAGGACTGACCGGTCTGTCTGTGCCAGCCTGTCACTTGCAGACAAGTTTCTGACCACATGGGGAGAGAGCCTTTGTGCTGTCAGTGGCTAGAAACAAAGCCTGCACTGTGTGGAGGTGCTTCACACTTCTCCCCTGCAGGAACTGTAACACCTAGCGGTGAGCCTCGAAGGCTCAAACCTCTTGTTACAGTGTTGTAGGCCACTCCAGCTAGTGCAGATGTCTCCCCCCCCCCCCCGCCCGGACAAGCTTGTCAAATTCCTGGCGATCTCAAGAAGATGACAAGAAGAAAGAAGAAGGACTGGTAAGCTGGTCCCCAGCAAAGAAGACTGAAGACATCAACTGATTTGACCCCAGCACCACCGGCCTGTCTACAGCTTCTGAAGCTCTGCTAGAAGAAGGTGACGCATTCTGCAGGACCAGTGACCTCTTAAAAGCCTCAAGAGGACTGCCTGAACCCCAGAGGACAAGATCTCCCATTGGCAGTAGCCCTGTCTAGAAAGAAACTCGCACAATGGACTCCAGAACTACCCGGGATCAACGAGTCCTGCCTACTCTGCACCCGACACTTATGGTCTGTGTCCAGGTGGCCCAACAGACTAGAGCTGGTCCCCAGGTGATTCTGACTTAGTTCCTACCCTGGGTTGACCCCTCCTGTCCAACACGACGATGCCTGCAGCCTAAGTCCATAAGTGACCATGAGAGAACTGGACAAAGTTTCCCAACGCCTACAGGTACCCCTGCACCTGCAGCCCCCTGGCCCTGGGGAATCTGACCACCAGTTCAGCGACGTCCAGAAGGTGGCCCTCCTCCTTGTCGAGCCTGTGGTTTTCTGGAACCAACCCCCTGGACCTAGCCTGCAGCATCTTTGTGACCTCGGGGGCTCCCGACTGAAAAGCATTGGGAGCCCAATGCTGTGTTGGCATCCTGAAAGCGGCCGCCCCTTTGCCACTGAAGGTTTGTGTTTGGTGCTGACCTATAGCCCCCCCCGGTGCTCACCTAAACCCCCCACGTCTGCCCTTCGAAGACCCGGGTACTTACCTGAAAGCAGGCCTGATTCTGAATGTCCACAGTCTCCATAGGACTCCATTTTAATACCTGCATCATCTTTGACCTCTGCACCCAGCCGGCCCCTTGCTGCTGGTGGTAGTGTTTGGGGTTAACTTGATCACCAACCTGTGGACATCCTAACCCCCTGAAACTGGAACTGTAAGTTGTGTACTTACCTCAAAACTGTACTAACTTTTCTTTCCCCCAGAACTATTTCTAATAATTGCAGTGTCAACTTTTAAAACAGATATTTTCTATTTTCTTGAAAACCATTTAACTTGCCAAATTGAAACAAAGTGGTATTAATACACATGTTAGATACTTACTTGCAAATGTACTTACCTGCAACTTGAATCTTGTGGTTCTTGAAATAAAGTAACAAAATATATTTTTGCGATATAAAAACAATTGGCCTGGAGTTAGTCATTGAGTGTGTGCTTCATTTATTGCCTGTGTATGTACAACAAATGCTTTGCACTACCATCTGTGAGTCTAACTGCTCAACCACACTACCATAAAAAAATGTATCTACTTTAGCCTCTGTTAACCCTCTCGGGAACCCCTAGACTCTGTACACACTATATCTCATTTTGATATAGGATTTACAGAGCCAGCTTCCTACACTCCTGCTTGGAACCAGAATCACTATTACCAGCTAATTATGAGAGCTGTCACCTTGCACAAAGGCTGTTTCTTCACTGCAGCTAGAAAATTACATTTGAACGTAAACCACCAAAAACAGTTCCTGGACGTCAGATTTTGGACCCACATACCGAGTCCAGTTAATGAGTATAGAAGTGGAACCAATACCATTCCACTTTGTTCCTGTTCTAAATTCTTCTGGCCTGAGAAAGGGAGTGCTCCAAGGGGGACTCAAAGAGCTGTTATGATACCAGGGCTTGTGTATGCATGACAACTAGTCTCCCGGAGGTAAGGGGACATTACCTGCAATCCTCACCATACTGGAAAAGCTGTGGAATCACTAGGACTCTGATGCCTGCCTGCTCAGAGAGGGAAAGAGAGTGCCTGGAAGAGGAGAGACTGTGAAGGAGGAGACGTTGATATGTGCCTCTGGTAAATGGGACACCCCTATAAGATTGACTATCCAGTGGGAATGTTGCTGGGTTTGTCTGAGGTACGAGGGGTTGCTCAGTCTCCCCTAGTGGTGAATCATGTGAAGAAGCGCAACTGCATAACCCCATGCTAGCTAGAATTTTTACAAATGACTTGTGCTGCCACTGCTAGTGGATGGTGAACCTACGAGTTACTAGTTGTCGCCAAAAGCTGGAAGTCTGCCCTGCCTTTGACGTCTCATCTGCCTGGCCCAGATGCTGATGCTGAATCGGACAAAGTTGCCCAGCCCAGCAGCTAAATCACCCAAAAGCCAGCCTTCAACAGTCCTGCTTGCCATACTGATACCTCACGCAGCCCACAAAAAAGAGTGAGAGAAGTGGGGCCACCTCCGTGGACAAAGTGACGCCACTGAAGATGCTGACCTGTGTAACAAGGATGCATGGGCCAGCCTATGCCCTTCACTTTGCAGGTATCAAGGAGAGCCTGCAGAGACGGAGGCACAGGGAACGTTAGGAAACCCAAAAAACAAATAAGAATGTATTCATATCAATAAGTATCTTTTAGGCTAAAGAACAATGAAAAGTTATTCACTAGATGCCCAGGGACCATTTCTTAGTGAAATTTGCGTCCCCGCCTAATTTTGCCTATAGTTAGCTTACCTGATTGAACCACCCTAAAGATGGGGTACACACCATAGAGCAGACAGAAGGGCTATGGAACAGGTGCATACTTATGCCATTAACCCATGCGTGAGATTTTTTAACTTTAAGTCTGATACCTATTAAATTGTGTAGTATTTCATACTGCTATGATATTAAAAGTACTTTCTTTTTGTAAAAAGACAAGCACTGAGCTTGAGAGTGATATATTGGCCTCTTACTTTATCATTAGTTCTGAGTATTTTTTTACTAAAACTACGCCTCTTAAAAAACCTGTTCGCCAACCCTAACTTAGGGGTCAAGTGTGGAAAGTGTTTTGTCCTATGTTGCAGAGTCATAGTAGGACAGACCCAGGGGACAAGTGGCAAAGCTCCTTAAGCCCCGTGGTCGGCATCTAGTAGACTTTTCTTACCTGTCTCCCTTAAGCAGGTTCTGTCATAGACACACATATACAAAGATAGACAGAGCCAGATGTAAATTCATACACAAACACATGCAGACGTGCACACAAATATGTGTGAACACACATGCATGCCCATACGCAACAATAAGGCAATTATTTTTTATTTTCCTATTTCCTCTGCTCTCACTTTTTGCTGGTGCTCTCACAACTGCCTCGCCCTTTTCCTGCTCCCTGCAACATACATATATTGATATTTCAGAAAGGGCCTGCAACAAGGTCAGTCACCAGGTGCCTACTGTTAAATGATGACAGACTGAGTTTGTTGCAGGACTTCATTGTCAATTACACTGCCATTGATATCCTGAAATTATATGCTTACTCTTTTACTAGACCACAAATCTAGATTGGCACCTTGTCAGCATCACGTAACACGAGAAGCAATAAAACCTTCACGATTCGAGTCAAAGTCAGCTACTGTCATCCATCTTACCAGTGTACTGGGCACAAAAAAGAGTGGCCAATCGCATGCTTATACTAGCTCCACCTCTGATGACCATCACTTAATCACTACCCCTGAAGGAGGGAGGAAGAGAGACCTCCTGTACCCCAGTGCATTGCCAAGCCATCCAACAGGCCACTTAACCTCCTTCTTTCCAGACTCCTTGATTTATTTGGCATCAGAGCATCTCAAGAAGAGTGGAAGGAGGCATGGTGCACCATATACAATGACAGTATACTACAGTAGATGGTAAATATCAACAAAGTGGGTTTTATTCCCTCTCAGCTTCCAGTGCCGATCGGAGGAGAAATGCAAGAGCATTTCTCCTCCGATCACGTGGAGGGGGCAGAGAAGCCTGAAAGGAGAGGAAAGGCCTTTCCTCTCCTTTCAGGCTTCTCTGAGCATTTCTGCTGCCCGATTGCGATGCGATCGGGCAGCAGAAATGCCACTAGACATCAGGGAATTTTTTTGTTTTTTGTTTACTTCATAAGGAGAGCAGCCCCTTGGGCAAGGGCAGGTCTCCAGGGGGCCAATTTGTTTTTTGGCTGTTTCTGCCCCCCCCCCCGGGGGCAGATCGGCCTAATATAATTAGGCAGATCTGCCCCCGGGGGTGCAGAAACCCCCTAGACACCAGTTTTTTTTTTTTTTTTTTCATTTTTTATATGTGGGGAGCGACCCCTTAGGGAAGGGTCGCTCCCCTGGGGGTAAAATTAATTCTAAGCCATTTCTGCCCCCCTTGGGGGCAGATCGACCTATTTCTATTAGGCTAATCTGCCCACAAACCACTAGACACCAGGGATTTTTTTTTTGTCAGTTTCACCTCAGGGGAGCGACCCCTTAGGCAAGGATCGCTCTCCTGGGGGTGGAGGGGAATTTGTTTTAGGCCATTTCTGCCCCCCTTGGGGGCAGATCGGCCTATTGTAATTAGGCTGATCTGCTCCCGGGGGGGCAGAAACCTCTAGGCACTAGGGATTTTTTTATTTTTTTTTATGTGGGGAGCAACCCCTTAGGCAAGGGTCGCTCCCCTGGGGGCAAAATTATCCTTGGGCCATCGGCCTATTTTTATTAGGCCAATCTGCCCCCGGGGGGGCAGAAACCACTAGACACTAGAGATTTTAATTTTTGCGAAAATTTCACACAAGGGGAGCGACCCCTTAGGCAAGGGTCGTTCCCCTGGGGGACAAATTAATTTTAGGCCATTTCTGCCCCCCTTGGGGCAGAGCTGCCTTTTTTTATTAGTCCGATCTGCCTCCAAGTGGGGCAGAATCCACAAGGCACCAGGGATTTTTTTTTTGTGCCAATTTCACGCAAGGGGAGTGGCCCCTTAGGCAAGGGTCGCTCCCCTTGGGGGGCAAATTTATTTTAGAACATTTCTTCTCCCCTTGGGGGCAGATCGGCCTATTTCTATTAGGCTGATCTGGCCCCGGGGGCAGAAACCACTTAGGCACCAGGGATTGGTGTGTTTGTTTTGTTTGGAGGTGGCAGCCCCTTGGGCAAGGGTCGCTCCCCATGGTGGCACATTACTGTTGGCCATTTCTGCCCCCCTTGGGGGAAGATCGGCTTATTTTTGGAAGGCCCATCTGCCCCCACGAGGGGCAGAAAGCCCACCAGAGACCAGGGAAGATTTTTTTTTCAAAATTAGAGGGTGGGGGTATGGCCATACCCCCACCGCAAATAAATGGGGCCAAAGTTGTTCTGCCCATCGGTGGGCAGATGGGGCAATTACCCCCGATCCACACCCCATGGGCAGGAAGTCTACTAAGTGCCAGGGAATTTTTTTAAAAAATAGTGGGGTGGTGGCTACCAACCAATATGGGCATGGTTATGCCCCACCCCAACTGAAGGGGGTAACAGTCTTTCAGCTCTCCCCGCACACTAAAACATCTTAGCCCACGGCAAGCAAGTAGACATTTGATTATTTGGGGTTTTGGTTTTACATTTGGGCCATGAAAGCTTGGCTAACTCTCAAAATCGTCCCACTTGGAATGGTGAGGGCTGCTCTTTTTGGACTTTGGGACGCTGCCATGTAGAAAAATCCACAAGACCTAGACACAACTGAAAACTAAACATCTGGGTGAGTCCAGGATGGTGTGCTTCACATGCATCCCGCACCATTTTCTTACCCAAAATGCCCTGAAAACCTCCAACTTTGCTGGAAATCACAAATATTTCCACATTTTGGTGATGGAACCAACCGGAATCTGCAGGAATCCACAAAATTCCTACCACCCAGCATTGTCTCATCTATACTGATAGAAATTCTGCCCCACTTGTCAGCCTAAAAATGTTTTTTTCTAAACTGCCCTTTTGGACCCGCTTTGGTTCCCCCTCAATTTTGACATGTTTTTGGCTCTTCCCTGTCACAGGCTCTTGGCCCACCTACACAAGTGAGGTATAATGTTTACCGGGAAACGGAGGGGAACGTTGGGTGGTGGGAAATTTGTCCCAGGGCGGTGATCCCACACAGAAATGTGGGAAAAATTAGATTTTTTAGCTAAATTTGAGGTTTGCTGAGGATTCTGGGTAAGAAAACACTGGGGTGTCCACGCAAGTCACACCTCCCTAGACTCCCTCGGGTGTCTAGTTTCTAGAAATGTCTGGGTTTGGTAGGTTTCCCTGTATGGCTGCTGAGCCCAGGACCAAAACGCAGGTGCCCCCCGCAAAAACAGGTAGTTTTGTATTTGATCATTTTGATGTGTCCAGATAGTGTTTTGCGGCATTTCCTTTTGTGGGCACTGGGCCTCGCCACACAAGTGAGGTACCATTCTTATCGGAAGACATGGGGGAACACTGGGTGGAAGGATATTTGTGGATCCTCTCAGATTCCAGAACTTTCTGTCACCGAAATGTGAGGAAAAGGTGTTTTTCAGGCCACATTTTGATGTTTGCAGAGGATTCTGGGTAACAGAACCTGGCGAGAGCCCCACAAGTCACCCCATTTTGGATTCCCCTAGGTGTCTAGTTTTCAAAAATGTGCAGGTTTGGTAGGTTTCCCTAGGTGCCGGCTGAGCTGAAGGCCAAAATCTACAGCTAGGCACTTTGCAAAAAACACGTCAGTTTGCAATGTAAAAATATGATGTGTCCATGTTGTGTTTTGGGGCATTTCCTGTCACGGGCGCTAGGCCTACCCACACAAGTGAGGTACCATTTTTATCGGCAGACTTGGGGGAACGCTGGGTGGAAGGAAATTTGTGGCTCCTCTCAGATTCCAGAACTTTCTGTCTCCGAAATGTGAGGAAAAGGTGTTTTTTTGGGCAAATCTTAAGTTTGCAAAGGATTCTGGGTAACAGAACCTGGTGAGAGCCCCACAAGTCACCCCATTTTGGATTCCCCTAGGTGTCTAGTTTTCAAATATGTGCAAGTTTGGTAGGTTTCCCTAGGTGCTGGCTGAGCTGGAGGCCTACATCCACTTTAGGCACTTTGCAAAAAACATGTCAGTTTTCAATGTAAAAATGTGATGTGTCCATGTTGTGTGTATGGGGCATTTCCTGTCGCGGGTGCTAGGCCTACCCACACAAATGAGGTACCATTTTTATCGGCAGACTTGGGGAACGCTGGGTGGAAGGAAATTTGGGCTCCTCTCAGATTCCAGAACTTTCTGTCACCGAAATGTGAGGACAAAAGTGTATTTTGGCCATATTTTGAGGTTTGCAAAGGATTCTGGGTAACAGAACCTGGTGAGAGCCCCACAAGTCACCCCATCTTGGATTCCCCTAGGTGTCTAGTTTTCCAAAATGTGCAGGTTTGGTAGGTTTCCCTAGGTGCCGGCTGAGCTAGAGGCCAAAATCCACAGCTACGCACTTTGTAAAAACAGCTCTGTTTTCTTTAGGAAAATGTGACGTGTCCATGGTGTGTTTTGGGGCATTTCCTGTCGCGGGCGCTAGGCCTACCCAACCAAGTGAGGTACCATTTTTATCGGGAGACTTGGGGGAACATAGAATAGCAAAACAAGTGTTATTGCCCCTTGTCTATCTCTACATTTTTTCCTTCCAAATATAAGACAGTGTGTAAAAAAGACGTCTATTTGAGAAATGCCCTGTAATTCACATGCTAGTATGGGCACCCCAGAATTCAGAGATGTGCAAATAACCACTGCTCCTCAACACCTTATCTTGTGCCCATTTTGCAAATACAAAGGTTTTCTTGATACCTATTTTTGACTCTTTATATTTCAGCAAATTAATTGCTGTATACCCGGTATAGAATTAAAGCCCACTGCAAGGTGCAGCTCATTTATTGGCTCTGGGTACCTAGGGTTCTTGATTAACCTACAAGTCCTATGTATCCCTGCAAACAGAAGAGTCCAGCAGACGTAACGGTATATTGCTTTAAACAATCTGACATTGCAGGAAAAAGGTACAGAGTAAAACGTAGAGAAAAATGGCTGTTTTTTTCACCTCAATTTCAATATTTTTTTATTTCAGTTGTTATTTTCTGTAGCAAACCCTTGTATGATCTACACAAATTACCCATTGCTGAATTCAGAATTTTGTCTACTTTTCAGAATTGTTTGGGTTTCTGGGATCCAGCATTGGGTTCACACCCATTTCTGTCACTGACTGGAAGGAGGCAGAAAGCACAAAAAATCATTAAAATGGGGTATGTCCCAGGAAAAATGCCAAAATTGTGTTGAAAAATGTGTTTTTCTGATTCTAGTCTGCCTGTTCCTGAAAGCTGGGAAGCTGGTAATTTTAACACCGCAAACCCTTTGTCGATGACATTTTCAGGGGAAAAAAACACAAGCCTTCTTCTGCAGCCCTTTTTTCTATTTTTTTTTTTAAAACGAAGTTTTCACTGTATTTTGGCTATTTTCTTGGCCTCCTTCAGGGGAACCCACAAAGTCTGGGTACCACTAGAATCCCTAGGATGTTGGAAAAAAAGGACACAAATGTGGCATGGGTAGCTTATGTCGACAAAAAGTTATGGGGGCCTAAGCGTGCCTTGCCCCAAATAGCCAAAAAAAAGGCCTGGCACCTGAGGGGGAAAAGGCCTGGCAGCGAAGGGGTTAAGGACCATATGTACTAAAGCATTTTCCCATAGACACAGAATGGGGAAAATCCTTTGGTACATCTGGCCCTAAGATTCATTGGATATATGACGTATGGAAGAAGGATCAAGAAACAGTTGGAGACACAACGTTAGTTCACATACCTGTCATTTGAGTTCGAGAATGACAAAACCTTCCTGAGACAGGTCTTCCTTTAGAACATCTTTCACAAAGGCTCATTTTGCTTTGCAGATCCACTGCTGGGAGCAAGATCCCACGAAGGGGCCTTCCGGTTGTTGATCGGAGTGCCCCGCAGAGATTATTTCTTAGAACCCGGAGCCAGAGAGACACGCGCTGGACCTCTCCACTCTCGGAACCTTCCGCCCGCGCGCAGGCAGGAAGTCAAGTTTAATAACCACTGCGCGAGATGAAGGCAGTTCCCAGGGGGAGACAGGAATACCCTGAGATGATTGCGTGTAGTGGCTCCTCCCTTCCTAGGCCCCTCGCTCATATTTGAAAGGTTAATGTCAGAATGTACGTATCCTGTCTTTAGCACTGGGTGACCTCTTTGGGTCCTGCCCCTCTTTCCTCCTTGTGCATCTCAAGCAGCGGAGACCTCGGAGATGGAGTCAAGTTGTTTCTCTAGGAGACGGAGATCAGTTTTCATTTGGCCTCCAATGGATGATCCGGGACGTAGCAGCTTGCAGGGTCCCCTTAGGTTTCAGAGATATCGTCTGGCAGACAGGCTGATTATGGTAACGAAGACACTTTCAGCGGAATGAGGCCCTACACAATGTACATTCCTGATGAATTACACCCTTGTGGAGCACTGTAAGCTCCCTCCTGACTCTGCCTAGCCAAGTGTCTGCAGACTGCACAGTGCATACTTCACAGTCTTTCAAAACAAATCACAAGCTATTTGTACAATACATTTCGCGTTATTAGACATGAAACAAAGAAAACATTTTGAATCATAAAGCAGTTATTGTTTAGCATTACAACGTAGCTAATGTCACCAAACGACTTCACCTTTTCGTGGAAATGTGCTCCAGTCCATCGCTCTTATTTAGCAATACAATGTATTATGGAATTTGCAGCACTGATTCCCCTCATTTGGACTAACAATCTAGATGAGCATCATTTGAAGAAGTGAAAATTAGACTGGGACTAAAGATTTACAAAGTTCATACGTTGAGGGGTGCTAAGCATGCAAACTAAAGTAACCTACAGCAGCTATTGGAGACGCCAGGAAACCATTCTTGCTTTTGCAAAACACCCCTCTGTGCAGCAGTGAGGCTTCTGCCACTTTTCATCACCGCTCCTTCCAGGTTCTCACTCTGGGCACAGTCTCCTTCATCCTTAAATTCTAGCCTACATACCACAGTCTCCATGCTGCCACCATCCATGCATTGCCTTGCCTGCCAGCACTCTGCATACCACATTCAACAGCCCAAGTCCACACACAGACTGCTTCCCATTCCTCACATCTATTACCTTTGCAAGACAAGTTGTAGAGGCTGTCACACCACTTCCTTGTGCAGTATTTTCCTCTCACTAGACATCCTGCCCCAGGAAATCCAATGTGCCCCCAAGGGTATGGGTTTAACTATGCATCCAGCAGTCTTGAGCAGTTTCAAGAGGCCTTGTGACGCTGTTGACATACGGGCATGCTGCCGCTGCTTCAGCTGCAACAGCTGCTGCCTTGAAGGTAGAGTGGGGAGCAGCATTTCTAAGGACTGAACGGAGAGACAAAACTAGGGTGAAACCAGTCCTAGGTTGCTTGTGTTCCGGTTCAGGGAGGACATGGTGTGGCCATTTGGCTGGACTGTTCCTCTGAAAACCAGGATCAAGACTGATTTCCATGTGACTGTGTCCAAACTGAGGTAGCATAGTGAGCAAACAATTATTGAATGGGGTGGTGGCCCAGAGTGATCAGCTGTGGCTGAGATTAATTAAAGCATTCCATCCATCACCTTGTTGTTTTTGCTTGTGAAGTAATACAGCTCAGACTTTGGTAAACTTCAACATATTTATTCCGATACCAACAACTTACACAGAGCTCCCTTGCCTGCTCCCCTCTAGCTGCAGCACCCACTTTCTCGAATCCCCTATCCCCTTAAGCACTTTAGAACACTAAACCTCACGACAACCTAATGGCATAAGATAATTCCATGACAAGCCAGTTACCAATATTAATAAATAATGTTGTCTCATCACTACAGCTTGCCCTGTCATTGCTTGCCCCGTACCTCTGCCACCCTCCCACGTGGCTCCTTGTCCAATCCGAAAGCCCCCTCCTCATCTGCCCAATGGTTGCTTTCCACACACCCCTCCTGTGGTGTTGCTTACTTCCTCCTGTCTAACCAAAACAAATATCCCTATGACATGGCCATCGAGGGCTGCGTCAAATCGGTTTTTCTTTTCCAACTTTCAGCCATGCTGTACAGTAGCCACAGTGCTTTACAACATGACTAAAATACAATGACAAAACCAATAACTGGAGACCTAGTGGATTGCCCATGCTTCTTTTCTGACCAATGTATCCCTCAGCTACCAAGGACCTTCATGTCAGATGCTCTGTCTTCAACCTGTTCTGAGTTTTTACCCTATCACAATTTGAATCTTGAGATTTTGTTTGAGTGCATATTTATAATGATAAAAGTGAATAAATAAATTCAAGAACTCAACATGCTCCTGACTAAAAATCCAGAAATAATTGGAGGTATCACGCATAGCAGACCCTCTCCTAAAGCCAAAAACGGTCTGGGGCATTCTTCAGGGTCAAGGATCAGGGGCTAGCTAGATACGCTAGATAGTGAGCAGATGCGTTAAAATGCACTCAGGGTCTGCCTTGTTAGACTGTTGAGTGGAGGTCTAGAAGGGAAAACAAGTGAATAAAAAAATCAAACGGTGATGTATATGGTGCATGTGACAGTACCATAGACCATTACATTAAGAACAACCACTCACCTTACGATATGGAATAGGTTGTCATAGACAAATTAAACGACACAACAACAAACATGAAACAAAATACCTTTACACTATGTACAGGTCTGGTTCTGGAGATTACGCACAGACACCACAGGACTCAATGATGACATTCAATGGTCAACCTTATATGATTAACCATCTAACAAACCCCCTTTCCTTCTTTATCTCCTTCATTTCCCTTTTCTTTCTTGTCTTAATTCCTTTTTCTTTATTCCATTTTTCATCTTTCCATGTTTCTTCCCTTCTATTTTCATCCATTACAATCTAATATTCTGCCAGTTTGTTTTGCTCACCCCTGTTCGAGAGGTTTTCTGCCTAGTTTTTGCCTGTCCTCTTGTTCTGTGTCTGTGTTTAAAGATGTATTTTTGCTCCTTTTTTCTCCCTTTTTTCCTTTTTTCTCCTGTTTTTTGTTTTTTGCCTCTTTCCCGTTTTCCATCCACCCCTTTCCCTCTTCTCTCTCCCTTTTCTTTCTTTCCCCCTTGCCCTTTTCCTTCCTCCCCCTCCTCTCTCTCTTTCCTCCCTGTTCTCCTCTCCGACCTTTTCCACCCTTTTTCCTTAGTGCAGGCAGCCGAGCTGCCCGTAGCTCAGGGACTACATTTCCCATGAGCCCAGGCATGACGTCAGGCGTAAGCGCCTGTTTTTCACTGGTCTCCTTGACGGCCCGGGACTTCATTTCCCAGAGGCCAGGGCGATCGGGAGACGCCCTTTAACCGCGCCCCTCACACGAGGGAGATACGCGACCTACCCTGAGGCACTGACATTCCTTTAACGTGAGCTCTACATATGGGCGCAGCGTCCCTATTCATACGAGCAAGCAGCTGGGACGCAGAACCCTTTAGGTGTATTTATGAGATGCCGCCTTTAGGAGTAGTAAATTTGCTCCCTCCGGGAGTACGAGAGACTCGTCGAACAGATAAGGAGTGTTATGTCTGTTTGTCCTATATTGTTTATGTTGTTGTGTCTATGACCCCATAAATGAGTGTACCGCATATTTAAAAGTCGGATTTCTTTCTTACTTTATAACTATGTCACCTCATATTATATTACATTATATATCTCAAGAGCCATCCCTGACTGTTAATATTTATTGTGAGTCATACAACTAGGACTTATTATTTGTAAGTTAAAAACACTAGGCCTCTCTTGAGCCATAATAACCTTCTGCCTTCACTACCTTTTCCTTACATGAACCCTTGTTCACCCGTAGAGTGTAACAATAAGGGGCAACTCCCTTCCCCATGGTCCCAGAATTGAGACTAGTAGCCTCGATTCCACAAGGTAAGAGACCCCCATTTAACTCAATTATTGAGAGCTTGACCAACAGTCTAGTATAAGGATTTAGAATAACTTGCATGAATTTGTGTTCAACCCACAGCATGGTTTTTACACCTTAGTGTGCAGTGATGTGGAGTGAATTGTCACATGCAACATATACATCATCGTTTGATTTTGTATTCACTTGTTTTCTCTTCTAGGCCTCCCCTCAACAGTCTAACAAGGTAGGCCCAAGTGCATTTGAATGTATCTGCTCACTATCTAGCATATTTAGCTAGCCCCTCATACATTAGGGATCCTTGACCCTGAATAATTGCCTAGACCATTTTCGGCTTTAGGAGAGGGCAGTAACATGTTGGTTCCAATTTTTTGTAAGACACATTTTGAATCATTATATTCAAGTTTGTCCCATACTGTTTTTTTAATCTTACCAGCAAACACCTTCATTAGAGAATTATATCTAATAGGTGATTTGTGAGGTAATTTTAGTATCTATTTTACTTTCAACTGGATCCCCTGATTTATCCAGAAAGATAACATTTCAGCACTCCTTCAGAGTTCATTTAACAACGAGGTCTAGCCCACTCAGGTAGTATTATCTTACCTGGGTGGAGCTAGGTGGTCCTATGATGAAGCATGACCCTATAATGTGTGTGAGACCACCTAGTCCATAAAGGGAACTCCCCCACTCACCCCTCTATACACTTAAATGCCAATACCGTTTTCCATGTCCATGAAGTAGACCGCCTAACTGGCGTCCTACTCTCAGTCCAAACAGGCCGTAAGAGACCTGTCCTCTACATCCCCCACACTTGTTGTGTTAGAGTTCCTTGGGTATGGGAAATTGTGTGGGATCGATACACTCCCAATACTCTCTCATTTTATTATAGTAGCTTAAAACAGCAGTAAGTTGTGAGAGTTATTTCTAGAAAAAACCTATTTCCACAGGCACACCCGGCTAACATGAAGAACAAGCACTCTTGTAGGAAGACTTGGTTCAGAACTATGGCAGAAGAGATTGCTTATGACAAGGATGAAATCCTGGCTATCCTAGCAGCACCTTCTCTTTTAGGAGACTCCAAATCTAAAACAATGGCCCAATTGGGCAATTGGGATACCTTAGTGGAACTGAAAAGGACACAAGTTAAAATAGTCCTTCATGGAGCAGTCCTAACAGAATACTTGTGTAACAACTCAGTGCCCAATGGACTAATCGTCACTACGGAACCTTGGATTTTCTTAGAAGATCGGGAGTTCAGAAAGGATTGGTCTATGATTGCTTGGAAATGTACACAAGACTGGTTGGTCCTAATTATCAAGACAGCCACCAGATTATCTGAGGCCCTAGTGATCCAGATAAAGACAGCTGAAAATAATTTTAAAACATGGGTAACGACATTATCCTTCAAGAAAAAGCTAGAAGAAACAAATAAGACCATAAATGAGATCAAAGAATATTTAACACAACGTAAAATTTCAAAATTTCAGAGGGATTTGCAAAAATTCTCACATGGTAAAATATACCCATATACCAGGTAGAATTTTGTTCCCAAATCCTCTAACCCCTCAGATAAATCCTCAGGAGTTTACAAGAGCTCCAACTCAGATATCGACTCTGCTCAAGTGTAACGCCCAAGACATGGCTGCCGTGGCTCGCAAAGGAGATGATGGAACCAACCACAAATGATGCCCCCGTTTCCTGCGATGAACAATCAGCCATGGGGATGGACCCCCCATTATGGGCCTCCTACTCACTTTCAGACGCCTATGTACCCTCCCCCCTGTACCGTGGGCCTACTCAAATGCTCCCTTTTTAGAAAGAGGCCAGGGAAGAGGGAGAGGGAAAAAGAAGGAAGTCATTTGGAGACTAAGAGAGGAATCATCAGAGACCGAGATACACAAAGAAAACACCCCCAGCATGAGCAAGATGTGACTAACAGGTTAAACACAGTCATAAACCTGAGTGAGAGAAATCTAAATAAAAATTAGACAAGAGCCTTAGAGAAGGGACTAGGATACGTCCCCACACCTAAATTAGACATTTTCAAATTGAGACTAGAGCTAGCAGAGTTCTTTCGGAAGGTAAGACTTAAGACCTTCTTCCTCGAACATCCTATCACCAATATGGAACCTAATAAAAATACTGGTCTACGACCAAAGTTCAAGTTTACTGCTTCGGGCAACCAAATGCCACCTGAGGTCCTAGCCTTTGAAAAATCAGTCAGTCGTAAAATTGGCAACCTGAGAGTGGCACCCACAGAGAAATTTCAGAACATTAGTACCCAGGAACTAATAGCACTACAGAGACTCTCCTCAGACACCACGATAACTATAAAACCAGCAGATAAGGGTGGTGCTACGGTGATACTGCCAACAACAATGTACAACGAGGAATGTCTGTGCCTACTTGGGAACAGGAATCTGGGACTTTATTTCCCAGAGGCCGGGGCGATCGGGAGACGTCCTTCAGCCGCACCCCTCAAAGGAGATACGCGACCTATGCTGAGGCACTAACGTTCCTTTAACATGAGCCATAGATATGGGCGCCGCGCCTCTGTTTATACGAGCAAGCAGCTGGGACGCAGAACACTTTAGGTGTACTTATGAGATGCCGCCTTTGGAATAGGAAGTTCGCCCCCCCTCCGGGAGCACGAGAGACTCGACGAACAGATAAGGAGTGTTATGTCTGTTTGTCCTATATTGTTTATGTTGTTGTGTCTATGACCCCATAAATGAGTGTACCGCATACTTAAAAGTCAAATTTGTTTCTTACTTTAAAACTATGTAACCTCATATTATATTACATTATACATCTCAAGAGCCATACCTTACTGTTAATATTTATTGTGAGTCATACAACTAGAACTTATTATTTGTAAGTTAAAAACACTAAGCCTCTCTTGAGCCATAATAACCTTCTGCCTTCACTACCTTTTCCTTACTTGAACCCTTGTTCTCCCGTAGAGTGTGACAATAAGGGACAACTCCCCTCCCCATGTTCCCAGACTTGAGGCTAATAGTCTCGATTCCACAGGGTAAGAGACCCCCATTTAACTCAATTATTGAGAGCTTGACCAACAGTCTAGTATAAGGACTTAGAATAACTTGCATGAATTTGTGTGGAACCCACAGCATGTTTTTTACACCTTAGTGTGCAGTGATGTGGAGTGAATTGTCACATGCACCATGTTTGATTTTTTATTCACTGTTTTCCCTTCTAGGCCTCCCCTCAACATTCTAACAAGGTAGGCCTGAGTGCATTTGAATGTATCTGCTCACTATCTAGCATATCTAGCTAGCCTCTCATACATTAGGGATCCTTGACCCTGAAGAATGCCCCAGACCGTTTTCGGCTTTAGGAGAGGGCAGTAACATGTTGGTCCCAATTTTTTGTAAGACACCTTCAATCATTATATTCAAGTTTGTCCCATACTGTTTCTTTCAATCTTACCAACAAACACCTTCATTAAAGCATTATATCTAATAGGTGATTTGTGAGGTAATTTTAGTATCTATTTCACGTTCAACTGGATCCCCTGATTTATCCAGAAAGTTACAATTTCAGCACTCCCTCAGAGTTCATTTAACAACGAGGTTGAGTCCGCCCAGTAAGTATCATCTTACCTGGGAGGGGCTAGGTGGTCCTATGATGAAGCATGACACTATAATGTGTGTGAGACCACCTAGTCTGTAAAGGGAACTCCCCCATTCACCCCTCTATACACTTAAATGCCACTACTGTTTTCCATTTCCATGAAGTAGACCGCTTAACCGGCGTCCTACCCTCAGTCCAAACAGGCCATAGGAGATCTGTCCTCTACATCCCCCACACTCATTGTGTTAGAGTTCCTTGGGTACAGGAGATTGTGTGGGGTCGATACACTTCCAATACTTTCTCCTTGTGTTACAGAAAGGAAGAAAGTATCAGTGAAAGGCAATGAAAAAGAAAAGGGAGAAGGTAAGCTTTCAGGGTGAAAGAAAGGGTAAACGAATGAATGGATTTAAAAGATTGAAATTATGGAGTGAAAGAGTAAAAATATGGATAGACAAAAGCGCAAGAGGATGGATGGAAGAATGAAAGGATTGATAGGTGAAACAGTGAATGGATGAAACAAAGAAGAATGGACAGATCAGGAAGAGTGATGGGGTATATGAACGTGGATAAAGATGGATTGAAGGTTGGATGGGTGACTTGATAGAAATGGAGGATTAGAGGTGAAAGGATAGATGGATGAATGGAATGGAGAAGGGACTGATAGATGAATGGCTGAAAGGGGAAAAGGGTGAAAGGATTTATGCACTGATGAATGTAAGGAAGCTGCAAGAGTAAAGGAGACATACTATGTAGGGTCAAGTTTGCCCTTTTTGCTCGTCGTGGTTCAGAGGTATGGTTCCAGTTGGGGGTATTTTAATTTTCTAGCTAGTCCATTGGTAGACATTGCGGATACTACCAGGCGGCATTATTATGATATATTGGTGTAGCTAAGTGGTGATTCTCTGCTGGTTTACAAAGGGCATTTTGGGTCAGGAGTGAGGTACACATATGTCCTATTCTTGTCTAAAGAGGAGAAAAAAACTAGACAGAAAATGTATATGTTGTTTGAAACATGAAGAGCCCAATTACAACCTTGGCAGATGAGATACTCAGTCATAAAAGTGACGGATATCCCTCCGGCCATTTTATAAGTACCATAGGATATAATGGAATTTGTAATACAGCGGATGGGATATCCGTCATATTTGTGACAGAGTGTCCCATCTGCCAAGGACGTAGTCATGCCCGAAGTATTCTTCTTAACTTCGCCTGATCTTGAGGTTTTCTCCTCTCTTTTAAGCACTTAAATATTAATTGTGGAGGGATTCGTTTTCTGAGCTTACTTTGCCTTTGACATCACAACTCTGGCTCCCCCTCCTTGCTTCTTCAGTGGCGGAGAAAAATAGTGCATGAAGTATACAACAATTATCAAAACCAAGTTAAAGAGGTACCCCTCACACCCCCAAAGGGACAGGGTAAAAGTGCATACACATACACAGATTCCCTTTGGGACTATAATGAATCCTAAACCCTAAGTGGAGGTATAATTAATAACGCTGGCACAAAATATTGAAAAAACTAAAAGCGCAAAAGCATTGAATTTATAACTGTCTCTCATCCTTTTATAATAATGCACCCCTCTTAAAGACCATGTTTTTTTTCTTATTTCTTTCATCTTTTATTTTTAAAATACATTTTTAAATAAACACACCATACATTTATACAACATGTAATACAAAGCATGCTGACATATAATTAAAAAACATTGCTGTTATCCTTTACAATAAAACAGCATTTACATCCACAGTAAAAATATATCTCTTGTGTATACTCTAAAAGACTGTTAGTACCAGCGTTATTAAAGATAACTCTACTTAGGTGTGTCACGAAAATGAAAGTGGTTATGCTAACAGGTTCGCACATCCCAAGAGTCCAAGTAGTAATTGGGAAAGTAATGTCCAAATCATCGTTGAGGTTTTAGCCAGGGTGCCACACTGGAATACACATCCAACCACCAAGGATGTGTGCACGTTGACTGGAACACCAACCAACCAGGGTTACTTCATGGGATCCCCAGGGCACACCAAACAGTTTGCAGAATGTCCATATAAGAGATCAAGTGACTCACTTTGAAGTCTTAAACACGTCTTGTGGTTTAAGGATTTATTCTTTCCAAAACATGTTACATCCATGAAAGCAGCCACATGTTACATCCATGAAAGCAGCCGACACATGTTTCGTCTTCCAGACTTTCTCAAGGCTGCAAAGAATAATATGCATATAATAACACAAATAATATGTATTAACCCAAACAGGGATGTATTGCTATTATAGAAATCCATAGTGCGCCTCACTTTTACTCTTTCTGATATCCCTTCTTTTACTGGATAAGTCTGCTTTCTTTTTCTACTTCTGCTTTCACTCGCGTATAACATGCCAGTTGTGAGGGGTTTTGAACAGCTGCTGTTTTAGGTAATTCAGTAGCCGATTTTGCACCATCCAACAATACATGCACACTAGCCTCTTATGTGGTGCCCAAGGGAAAAGGGAAATGGCATTCTGTGCAGACTTGTATTCCCAACAGAAGTGGGTTACATGACTGGTTTGTGTTATCAGTACGTGTGTGCAAGAGCCCACCCTAACCATACATGCATTTATGTGAATGAGTGTCTTAACCTTACTAGCGAACCCAAAGACCAAATTCTGCATTGTCAAAAAAGGCCCTCATTGTGTCTTCTAGATGCCATGTTCAGCGGCCCAAATATACCATCCCACTGGCTATAATTAAATAAACCTATTTACAGCAAACATTGGCAAAGCATTATCTGTGGGTGTTTGGTAGGGGAATGGTATGGTTTAGTAATAGTTGAATGACACTGTATGTGCTGCCTCCCACCTGTCCTAGAAATAAAATCACATAATAAAGCAATATCTTGGGCTACAACATAGAAGATAAAGGTAGGATCCCGTTGCGTAGCAGACTACATTAGCAAGGATAGGCTTTAAACTTAAAGAAGAGGATTATGAAGAATGAGCTAGAAGATAAGAGGTGAACTTAAAACACATGCACTGCAAAGAATCACAAAGTAGATATGTTTGACTAAGGCCCATTATTTTCCTTGCATCATTAAAATGCCTATGTGCACTGAAATCTTTACTTTGCGAAAAAAAACAGCTGTAAATCCAACAATATGTTATCATGACAGCAATATGAAACACATGAATGTGCTAGGGAGAGTAGTAAATTGCACTGTATCTTTAGAAGAAGGCTCCAAGCTGCATGCACTTCCTAAACAAAAAAATACATTAAACATTAAAAAGTTGTCACCAATGTAAATATCTCAACGGGTCTAGGTCTCAATTACAAGCCACATTTTGCATCTGCAGTCTTTCCAAGGTTCACTTAATGTAATTTTCAAAATGTCCTGTCCTTGATGTTTAGCCGGTACAAGCAGTGGCAAACCATGAAAAACTCATGAAAGCCAATGAATGAAAGGGGCAGACTCATTGCCAACTCTCTATCTGTACTGAGTTTTACAGTACTCTATTGAAGAATTGATAACATGAGTTCTTCCATACATCTATGGGCTGTCTGAAGTCAGAATTATAATTAGGCACTAGAGTGGCCCGCCAAAAAGCAGAGTCACAGAAACATATTTCACTCGCATTAGGACCTGACAAATATTACTGCACCCAACTGGGCTTTAAGGGCCTTCTGACTCTCTGGAGTGAGGTTCTGTCGCAGAATCTTCTTCTTCTTGACACGTAGTAGAGATCTCACATTTCCCACGTCAATTCATTAGTAGTCTATCCAGTCCAGTGTTTTCATTGCATTCTGTGATCTGTAGTCTTATTTATGCCACTATAAAATCATGACTACAAGTCCCAGGATGCAGAGAATAAACCTGGACTGGAAGCACAATTCACACATGGGACCCGAGAAATCTGAGAGCTTTGCCCCTGGTACCACACCACTGTCCCTTGAGGCAAACGGCATTCTCCCGCCTTCCTTATAAGTATCTCCTGTGTTCTCTCACCTTCTTTAGGGTTCCAATAGGCAGCAAAGCAGAGACCGGGTGCCTTTGTTGGTAGGTGCTGGGACAGCGCAACGGTTTTCAGCATTTCATTTACAAAAACATTTTAATTGCTACAGCACTCCCCAAACAGTAAAACAAACACAATATTTTTCATAATTTCACGGTGTAACCCTCGTGTGTCCTCCCTGCACCTAACTGATTGGTCAAGCCTGTGATCACTGTGTGTGGAACTGTTTTTGATAGGTGGCAGATAGCTTAGTCTGAGGCCTACATTACCTAAGGTGTCTCGGAAAGATGGTAGCTCTACCACAGTGATCTACCAGGTGCTACTCACTTGCTTCCTATAGCAGTCATGTGTTTCCAGGTCCGAATGTTTTCTTTCTATTTCAACATTTGCTCTTGGCTGCCAAGTCAGTTTGGGGTCTGGAGTTCCCTGGAGAAAGTCACCACCACTGACTGGGGCCCAGCGCTGTGCTGCCCACACAGACGTGGGTGCCTGTGGTGGTTTAGACCTCACACTCCACCATAGGTATACTACTGTGACGATGCTCCAATGAAGAGCTCATCTTCAACAGTCAGAGCCCTGGTGCATAAGTCCGCCCTGCTCGGGATCTCCGTCAAGCCCCAACCAGGATGTAGACATCCAAACGTATTCTTTAAAATAGTATTTTTCCCTTAGCCTCAATGAAATTATTACTTTTTTTTGTGGAACATGGAAGCGGGAAAAATGCAACAAACCACAATTTGCAAAAAACCCAAATAAATATATAGTGAATCCGTTTCACGAATGAAATTTCTCTGCATGTGGGCTTAATAAATGTAACTTTTTAGAGAAAACATTTTCACGTCAGTACTAACGTCTCGTTATATTGCACACCATTTGTTCGTAAACTGATCACGCAAAAATATGAAATAAATAGTTCTTCTAACCTCAATACCCACGTAAACAAAAATACGAAATGCTTTAATTTTTACTGCCTAATGCGTTTCGGGAAAAATAATTTAACATTTGAAAAAATGAGTTGTCACTTTCATTTTACACCCCTTAGAGATAATTGCTTCTTGATGGAACAAACAACCTTTAAAGGGAAAAGCCACACTTTCATTTCAAGGCAGATAGTGCACGCAGAGATTGTAATGGCCCCGAATTTTGTCATTGGGTCATACAGACTGAAATCAAAACACCTACGTCTGTGAGCAGAAGACCGGCTTCAGATGATGCTTAGATCTGATTGACAATGACTGCAGCCAACAATCAACATCTTCCAGGGCAGTGCTCCCTCCCAGTGAGCATCAGGGTACAGTGAAGGTAAGTGTTCCCAGCTGTGCTAATACCGAGCCACCTGATCGAATAAGGAAGAGTCTGGTTTTCATTACGTCTTTAAGCATCCTGGGAATACACCGACACAAGGAAATGTTTTTTTTTTTAAATAGACTGTGATTTAAACATTAATATGGTCTGTGAAAGGGGCAGTGGTCTTCTGAGTCTCACAATCACTTCCTTTCCGCCACTCTTAATGCCACTCTTGTTCTCTGTTTCTCCTCATATTTCTGAAACGATCCATCTTTAAATCTCTCACATCTCTTTCCTCTTATGCGCCCTCTTTTTACTCTCTCCTGCATATATTTTCCTTGTACCTCTTTCACTTCACCACCCCCACACAGCACTCCCGCTCCCCTGTAAGCACTGCATTGTTTTAACCTTCACACTGTCAATAATAGAACAGCTGTGTACCTCCTTCACACACGTTTGCATATAATCACAATTACAAATGGCACACCTCACCACAACTCTTTGCACTAAAGACAAGGATTATTCTGAGCTTCCTTATCTCCTACTGACTGGCACTGTTAGAAATTTGCAGTACATTCCTCCTGAACTCCACAGCTCTCAATTGTGGCCTGTTATAAACACCCACACACACCTGAAACTCACACAGACCTATAGGTGACTGTCTCAACATTATGCACTATACATTGTTGTATGAAAAAACAGTACAGAAAACACTGCAGAAGCTCACTATCCTGGAAAAAAGAAAATACTCTTAGGAAATGCAAGAGAAAGTAAAGTGTGAGAGGGTAGTATCTTCTTTTGCTGGCTGCGACTGCCACCATTGTTGAGGCACAATGAGAGTGGTATGGCAGGATCATTAGAGATAAGGAATCAGACCCACATGCCTCCCAGAGTGACACCACTACAGTAATGCCCATATTTATACTTTTTGTTGCAAATCTGCACTAAAGCAGATTTGCATCAAAAAGATTACCACCGTCTTGCGTCATTCCAAAGTGCCAGCAAAGAACCAAATGTATGGAATGCTGCAAGCCGATGTTAAGCTTGGGCTACTGTCGGAAAAATTATGTTTGCCAGGTGGGGGTGGCAGTGGGGGTGAAGGAGGTTTTGTCTGAAAAAATGGCGCTAGGCTGGTTTGGAGCAAAAAAAATGCTGTTAAGCAGTCTAGCGTCATTTCCTGATGCACAACCATCCTAACATATGACTCCTGCCTTAGAAAAGAGACATGCTCACCACCCAAATAGCCAGCACAGGGGACCAGGGTCCCCTGGGCATGGCCATTGCACCCAGTGACAAGCAGGGGGGCCCTTGTAGGGCCCCTAATGGCACTTAAAAAAATACTTACCAATACTACCCTACTTACCTAGGATGGGGTCCCCATCATTTGATGCCCCTCTGGTGTGGGTGGCGGTGTTCCTGGTGCTTGGCGTGGGCACCTGTGGGCCCATTCTGTGGTGTTTGACCATGGAAAAGGGTTCACAGGTCCCCTAATGCCTGGTCTGACCCGGGCGTTAAATAATGGCGCTAAGCAGGCTTAGCGCCATTATTTAGGCCCGCCTCCCACCCGTGCAACATTTTTGCACGGGAGGATAAATAAGGCGCCACAGGCTTAGAGTCATTTTTTTTACGGGAACGCCTATCTTGCATCTCATTGAGGCAAGGTGGGTTCACGCATCCAAAAAATGACGTTAACTCCTACATTTTGATGCAAGACAAGTCTAGCGTTAAAATATAAATATGGAGTTAAGTTTGCACCGTTTTTGCGTGATAAAAAATGACGCACAAACAGAGTATAAATATGCACCTAAGTACTAAAAATACTTTGAGACATGACCATAAGAATTCTAATAAGTAGTGTTTTTATAGATTGTGGAAAGCTAATAAGGGCCTTTAGATTTCTTAGTGCACATAATACAAGTAACAACTTCATATCCACTTACAATGCTAGGGTCCAGATATTCTACCCTTTTGTGTTGATGCTCACTGAAACAAAGCAATGCTAAGTGACAGAAGGCAGCATAAGCAGCATTAATCAACACTAACACAAAATATTTTGCACTGAAAAGTGACCATGAAAAGGGCTTTACATCATTTGGCTCACAACTGATATTAGGGTATGCAAAAGGGATGGACACAGGACAAATTGCCCCTGACACTTAGCACTTTTTAAAATAAATACATGTGTTTAATTAATACCTGGTTAATATCTGTTTGCCATCTTGTTCCATGTTGTGTATCTTTCTTTTTTTCAGAAGGAACTGAACCAACAAGCTCAAATTATGTATCTTTTGTTTTCTGTTCCCATATGAAATGTTTGTTTACATAATCCTTGTAGAAAGCACTAATAAGCAGCAGCAGACTATAGCTAGGACAGAATGTATCTCATTATGTTGCAGATAATCAAGTCTGAAGGACATTAAGAGAAGTCTTCCCATATAGTAGCTTGTGAAAAGATCATTTTAGTTATCAGTTTGTGCCTTAAGCTGACTAGTCCTTCATCTCGGAATCATGTGTATGTGTATAAGTTTAGAAATGTGTGTGGTTTAAACTAATGCAGTCTAGAAAATTCTCCAGAAGCTTCTTCTCTGCTTAGGTAGAAGCCTTCAAAGAACATGTCTTTTCACCATCCTATATAGCAGAACTCCTTTTCCTGATTCGTACCAGAACCTTTCCCTGAATTAGCAGAGCAGAGTGCTCCCTTTATGGGAGAACAGATTAAGCCTAGCTTTCCCTTTGAGACAACTTTAAAATAGTTTGTCATGTGATTATAAGATTTTGAATTGCTTTGAATATATTGACTAACACATTAATGTACTGATTATTAATTTAAAACTAGCTTGATGATTTTAGTTTGTAACTTTGCAAAAATGTAAGAAACCTTTATGGTTTTGAAATGTAACCCCTGTGTTTTCCTAGCGGATCACAATGTGCTTCGAGTTTAAATGTATTGGCTTTAGATGTTAGCCTCAGTCGGAACGAAAGATTAATTGGAGAACCAGAATTTGCCCTAGTATTTGCACAGAGCAAATAGCTCTTTCGATTGTGGTAGAGGGGGATGATATTCACTCAGACTCAGGAGTTTTAATTTTGCCCCACAGATAATTAAAATCTGTCTCAACTCAGTTCACATTCTCAAGTTTCCACAGAGATGTGTTAAGGCATTGGCAAAGTGGGCTCTGGGCCAGTGCTCCAGCCTTTCAGTGGGGCCCGTGATAGAGCCAGAAAAGGGTCCTCTGTTACGGAGAGTCTTGCCCAGATTACCTTGAATAATTCTTAAATAGAATGTTTTAAATACCGTTTTCCTTTCAATTATTTTTAATGTGGGTGATGTGTGAAAATCTAGTACGGACATTTTGCAGAGAAATATTTTGTTTATGTTTCATGCAACATCCATAAATAAAGTTTCTTTTAGATCAAAACTGGTCTTCACATATGAGAGAGTGTCACAGAAATTATTTGCAGTAAAATTAGTGAGCTGCAGCAGTGGTACAATATTGAAAACACACATCACTATCCCTGAATATTAGATGGAAACACATTTAGAGTAAGATTTATGAGAAGTGGTGCTACATCAAGTGCAGCGCCACTTTTTATGCTCCCTTTAGCACCCTTCCTTAATGCCACCATGTGTGCGCTGTATTTAAAATACGGCACACCATGACGGTAGTCAGAGATACTAGTGTCATAATTTTTTACACTAGTCTGGCGCTTTGCAGGGTTTGCATAAAATATTTTGACACTAATCCTGCAAAGCACCCAGAGGCCCATTGAAAACAATGGGAGCCTCTCTTTAACACCTGCTCTTAACAGATGTTAAAAATGCTGATAAAAATAACACAAAGAAATCTCTCAGATTTCTTTGTGCCAGTTTTTTGGCCCCCCCTAGCGCGGGAACGCCGCCTTGCATTACATTATGCCTGGCGCAGGAATTATGTGGTGCAAGGGGTTACAAAGTGGCACAATGTAAGCATTGCCCTACTTTGTAAATATGGCACAGCATTTTTGGCCTTCCAATGCCACATTAGTGTAACAAAAATAATGCTGATGTGGTGTTGGAATCGCGCTAGGCCCTCTTTATCTGGGCCTTAGAATTTGGGGACTGTGTCTAGGCACTGTCAATGACCTGGCAAAGCAGGGTATAAAAGAGCTGAAATTGGATAATATATTCAAAGCTGTTCTAAAGAGGGCCCCCTAAAATACATTTGGACCAAAGCCCCAAAATCCTTAAGATGTGCCTTAATTTTCATGATCCCTTTTGGAGTACTGATGGTGATCCAGCGTTCCTCAAGCAGGAGCAGTGTCCTAGGAGTGTGAGTATAAGCAGGGCTATATGTTTTTGATTGTGAGTTGTCAGGAGTTGTGATTTTTTATGAGTTAGTGTGTTTTGAACGGTGGCGCCGAAATTAGGTCCAAGAGGACTTTGTGTTGAAGTTGAAAACTGAAATGCTTTTTGGCGTATATTGCTAGTGCTTATAAAGATAAATGCGCTTAATGCAAATACTTGAAATTTGGTTGTTGAGAAAGCTGTTTTTCTGAATTAATGATTTACTGAACAGAAACTCGTACATAAGCTAACTTTAGACAAATTAGGAAACAGAAGCCATCTTTTTCATTGACATCTTTTGTATCACATAAACAGGCTTGTATTGTCATGTCCCATCAGAACAAAAATACAATGTACCTTGCTCAGATAAACGATGACTTTCACATACTGTTCTGAACAAGGTGTACTTATTCGATGCCAAAACTTACTATCGCACAGAAACCACATACGATGTATACGTTTCTCATTCATGTGTAGTCACTTGCTTGTGAGAAACTCCATTGAGTAGAATTATCAGAAATGTATTGAATATATTTAGCTGTAATATGTCTCTTTTCCTTATTCTAATTGTCTGAGAGCTTGGGGACATGTACTATAGTTCTAAATGTATTAGATAATTTGTTTAGAACCCTAAACAACAGTGTGACTTATTGCTGCAGGTTGAGACACTTTCCGTTGCCTTACATGTATCTGGGTCAGAAATATGCATTAAAAAGTAATGTGAAGTGGCCATAATTCTGCCAATTCCATGTGCAGAGTGAGATATTTTGCCCCCCCCCTAAAGGAGATATTAGGAAGTCCCCACACCCACCAGCGATGGGTTTGCATCAAATAAAAAGTGGGGGATTATTCAGGATTTGAGAAAAGTTAACCAAAGAGTTGTCCCATGTTGTCACGAATCCTTCTGCAGTACTCCTCCAAATATCCTGTGATGCTGAATGGTTTATGGTCATTGACCTGTGTTAAGCATTCCTTTCCCCTCCTATACATGAGCATTTGCTTTCTGATTCCATAATAAAATCCTGCATGGTGCTGACTCACATCACAAGCATATAGATAGAGCCTCTCAATCTTTAATCAGATACTGGAATGAAATCTGGAGACTTTGCAGTTGTCATGAAACTCAGTTAATTGCTGAATACATTGACGACCTGCTTGTGGCATCGACAAACGAAGATGCATGCAGACAAGACACCATTGCATTGTTTAATAATTTAGCAGAGAAACTTCACAAGGTGGCCCCTACCTAACTATGGTACTGTCTGAGGGAGGTTATATGTAGGGGACATCATATTGAGAAGGGAGCTAGGAAAGTGTCCCAGGAGAAAATCTGTATAACTCCTGAGAATGAACCCCCCCCCTCATGGCACAGACAGAAATCTGATTGTTTCTGTGAATGGTAGGCTCTTGTCAGTGGATTCCTAAATTTTACCTAGTGGCAAAACCTCTTCTGAGGCTTAAACAAAAAGATGTGTCTAATCAGATACCATAGAACAGTAAATTAATGTGTGCCTTCCTCACGGTGAAAGAAAGTTTCTGTATTGACACAGACCCATGGCAAATCTAAACATTCCATTGCCTACTTTTCTTCCTCACCTGATCCAGTAGCCACATCGTTGCAGGAATGCATTCAGATGGTGGCTGCAGCTGGTGTCAGCATTCAGCAGTGCGAAGGAATAGTGATTTTGTTGATTTTGTACTTGAACACAACACATGAGAAATAGAAATGAACACATCACATGACAAATAGCAGACTCCAAGGTATGTGCAGGTTATACTAGCAGCAGAAAATGTTACTCTGAAGAGATGTCATATCTTGAACCCTGCATACTTTTGGCTATGTCTGATGGGGATTGTGATGGAGTTGACCATGGCTGTCATGATGTGATGGAATTATGTATGAAGCAAGACCTAATATTCAAGGTGTCGCTCCTGAAGAGCCCAATTTTACCTTGTTCATTGACTGCTCTTGTTTAAGAGATGGATGAAGAAATCTGAGAGGAGCTTATGCTGCGTGCACCTTAAAAGGTGCTGCGGAAGCCTCATATTTGTGCAATGTAAAGTGACACAGGTGGCTGATTTGAATGCTTTTACTGCAGCGATTTGTAACCATTATCTAGTTATTGTTTATTGTGACAGCTGATGACGCAGGAACGAAGGTTTTACATTTATTAGCGCATAAACGTAGTGCTGCAATAATCAAGTGTGACTTTAACCGAACTAATAAAGATTGTACGGGGACAAATGTGCCCTCAGAGTAGTTCGCCAACATTTATAAGCGTGCTTTATATAACGTGATGTATTAGAATTGTACTAATCTGACATAACCGTAAACGTGTGCCATGATTTGCTTGTTTGAAATGTTTTAACTTAGCATAACTTTAGTGGAGGCTTCGGCCTAGTTGCCTTGTCTCACGGTTTAGATGCTCGTGTTTTTCTAATGTGCTAATAAAACGTGTATTCTTGCTTGAAGCTGTACTTTTCCAGTGAGATCGGTTCACATGCTTATCTTTAAGGTTTCGTGCCAGCCTGGCATCTTCTTCTTTGCTCCAAGGTCAATCTGCAGGTGCAGACAATGGAAGCTCTGAAAGTGAGTTAATTGGTAAAATATGTTGCAACTTACGTTCCCGACTCCAAGGATAATGTATGCCTAGGTAGAAGCTTGTGAATTGTTGTTTTTGATTGGACAATTTGAAGCCAACCTATGAACCCTCCAATGGAAGACCCTACTGGATTTGAACTGTTGTTTATAAAAACCTGGTGCACAAGAAGAAAGCAGCTTTTGGCCATTACCCATTGCCGCCATTATGGCCCATCTTGCCGACCTCGTCATTTTGCCATCTTCTACGATGCCAATTGATGTTCGACGCCATTTTGAATGAGACTTTGATGCTTTCTCTAATCGAGAGAAAGAGACTTTAAGTAATTCTCGCCCTAGAGACTTTAACTTTGATCTGCCCCTTTGCATATAGTAGTAGTTTTGTCCTTTTATCTTGCCGTTGTGAGGCAATTGCCCCGTCCACCCTGCCCCTTTGCCCTGTCCCATGCTGATCGGAACCGGTACCTGTGAGACGAAGACTTCCTTGAATGCTGATTGAATTTGGTAAATATGAAAGGAAAATGTACAATTGCATTGTGTTTCTTTTTAGGTAACCAACTGCTGATTTTTTATAAGAGCCCTAGTTAGGAGTTTTCCAAATCAATGTTGCTAAATTGTTTTTGCATGAAGTCCCACATGCAGATGCTAATTTGAGGTTAGATGAGGATTCATTTGTTGCACGATGCAATTTGAGACCTTGTTATGCTGACTAATGTATGCAATTAGCCCATTACAGATTATAGTTTTAGTGGTTTGCGTTGCTATTATCGAATGCATTGTTATTCAAATGCTGCATAGATTGCATCTTTCTCGCCGTTATGGACAGCTATTAATGTTCATTTACATATATCATTTGGTGTTGAGACACATTTATATCGTGCTAGCTTTGTTAATATAGGGAAATAAATTCATTAACTTTGAATGAACTGGTGTGTTTATTCATGGCCGAAAGATCATGGTTCGCCGAAATGTTTTCTGGATTAATTGTGAAGTGTTATGTTGATCAGGGCATTGCTTATGTTCGTTATTGATTATTGATTTGATTAAATTGACTAATCTCGGGTGAAGAGAGCCCCACTTGGTCAAAAGATTCATCGACCCAAGAGCGTCCAAATGCAGGTAATTTATTAGTACGGAACGCTCTATCAGTAGATGGTAGCAGAGGACGGTTTCGCCCTTTGGGACCCTCACTCAAGAGATAACGGTTTCGCCCTTTGGGACCCCGCTCGAGAGGTAACGGTTTCGCCCTTTGGGACCCCACTCGAGAGGTAACGGTTGCGCCCTTTGGGACCCCGCTCGAGAGGTAACGGTTGCGCTCTTTGAGACCCCACTCAAGAGGTATATGGTGTTGAATTAGATTTTTCTTGGGTAAAACAGATTGAGAGAATGATGATGCCCTAAGTCCCCCGCGACTTTCCCGGGATCTCGGAGCTTGCGAATGGAGAGAATGGAGGTGTGAAATCGGCGTTGGCGGTACTAGTGACGGTATGAGTGAAGTCAGGGTTTTGCGCTTGCACAGCTTATTGCCGCAGATTGTTTGAAAAGGTTGCGAGGATTTTAGAGAATAGCGGAGGTGCGACTCCGAGTGTGAGAGTAGGGAAGTCGTCGAACTTCATGTGCATGTGGCGCTTTGTGCAGAAAAAGGTCCACGTGGTTGTTGTTGTTGAGACGGGCTCTGCGAGGTCAAGAGACTCCAGAGTATGTTGAAAAGTGTATGAGACACTTGTTTTTTGTTGTGGTCTGGTCGGTTTAATAGGTTGACCGGGCGTGGTCAACGAGTCGGTACGTGTGTTAAGGGAGTGAAAGAAAACTTCGACTTCGGGCTTTGACAAATTCTAAGTGCACTAGAATAGATAATTGACAAGTTGAGAGCAGAGTCTGCGGGTCAGGATTTGCTTGCGAAAGTGGGGACCGAGAAAGATGGAATAACTGCCGAGGCTAGTGAAAAATCCCTAAGGTCCTGAAGCGATTGTGTTACCCTTCCTGTAGTAAACCGACAGATCTGTTTTATTATTATTTGGTTGCTCGCGATACATGCCAGAAGTTGTTACGAGAGGAGCGGAGTGAAGGAGGACAAGCCGCGAGGCTTTGTCAGCCGCAGTGTGTGTGAGTGTGACGTCACTAGGAGCCGCGCTGGGATAGGTTGGTTGCAGAGAAGGGTCGCACACGGATTGGACGCAGTCCGTGGGGCTCGATTGGAAGGGGAAAGGCAAGCGAAGAGTATTCCGGGAATTAAAGTCACTTATTGATTACAAACTTTGTGAAATAAAAGACGAGAAAATTACATTTTTTAAAGCATTAAAGAGTGCGATGAAGGGGGAGTCTTACATTAAAGCGAGCGTAGGAGAGGAGACGCCACCCGAAGGTACACCAGCTTACATTGTAATGGAGGAAAGGGGGGTAGCTCCGTGCCTTTGGCTAAAGCAATGGCACAAGCTGACAGAGAGACATGGGAGCGTAGCGTTCCCGATCCATGGGACATTCAATATAAGGATCCTAGAGAATTTGAGATTCGCGATGTACGACATGAAGGTACCTCCAAGGCCAGCACAGTTTGAGGCTCTAGCGATTTGGGAACTAATGGCTAGACAGCAACAGCAAAAGAAGTTCGAGACCAGGATAAGAAAGGTAGAAAAGGCACTAGCGGACGCTAGGTGGGATAATGCACAGAAGGTGTGGAGGTCAGATATATTGCAGGGGATAAAATTGTTTCCCGCAATTGCTAAGGAAGAAGAGGCGACAGGCAAGAAAGCTACCTGTAAGACAAACAGGAGGTGTTCCAAAGATAGAGAGGACGAGGAAAAGTTAAGGAGAGAAGAAGAGTCAGAGGATGAGGAGTTCATCATGCAATTGCTGAACGACCGTCCACCACCTTATGCAGAGAGTGAACAAGGTCCAAGTACCAGTTCTGCCCCTCCGGCACCGGTACAGAATAATGAAACTCCGAGTTCAGAAACGCCATCGGGATCTAAGGACCCGAGTTTACTGTTCACCCCGCAGATACCGCAGGTTAGGAGAATATATCCAGATGTGCCTATATTGAAAACAGCAGAAAATTATCAGCCGCAGGTCCCAAGGTACTACAGCAGTGACAACAGTACGGGAATGATTCTAGATCCAACCGTAATGGGAGTACAGAATGGTCGCAACCCAACATTGGCACAAGCTGAATCAACCCAGCTTTTGATGCCTCAAAAGCAGATGCAGGGGGGAACCGCACATGCTCAGATGACGGGGAGTCAGACGGGCATGCCGGCAATGATGACCCATAGTGTGGGAATGAACATGCCTCAGAACCTGGGGAATGGACAGAACCCAGATGCGATATCCCTACCCATTACTGTAGGTCCACCGGTACCTTTGTACATTCAGCCTAACTCAGGTATGAGCGGTCATGGATCAATGGTGCAGAATGGGACGGAAAGGAGGTGCATAGAAAACACTCCAGAGACAAATCCGATAGCGGCTCTGCCAACTGGATCTGGGTCCTTGATGGAGTTTAGTCCCATATGTGCTCAGTCAACAGTGGTGAGGTCGAGTCCCCCACTGATGATACCGCTAGCATCGAACACTGAAAAGTTGCCGCAACCATCAATGGCAGTCGATGTGAATGCTACACTGATGGGGTTGAATGCGCAACAGCTGACACAGTGGTTCAACAGTCTGAATTCCACACAAAGCTCAGCCAGTGGGAAGGGAGAAGACTATCTGAATAAGGTCAGGTTGAACATGGAAGCAGAAGAATTGGTGGAAGGGACTATGGGTTTGAATAGGTTAGAGTCCTACTCGGAAGAAGAGCTGAGGTATCTATGTCCTAGGATTACGAGAGAAGTGAACAAGGTACATAGAAGGTTGCAAGAAATAGCTGACAAAAACGGGGTTGAGATAGACAAGACAAAACACTTGAGCAGGAGCTATAGATTGGATTTCGGGACCATAGACTTTGAACACATGAGGTCAGCAGGCATGAAAACGCACCTTAGAGAATTGCTGCAGAGT
Source organism: Pleurodeles waltl (assembly GCF_031143425.1). NCBI lineage: Eukaryota > Metazoa > Chordata > Amphibia > Caudata > Salamandridae > Pleurodeles > Pleurodeles waltl. Next base: position 1,166,514,311 of record NC_090440.1, read on the forward strand.
GCACAAGTGTGGAGGTGCTTAGACAAATGGGAAAGTAGATGGGCAAAGAAAAAGGAAAAGAAGAAAGATAGTGTCCCAGAGCATAAGGAGAAAAGACCACAGAGTAGTGATGCAATAACCATGTTACCAATGAGGGAGACAGCAGGGGGAAAATTAATACATGTACCGTGGCACAGAAGCGACATTCAGTCTTTTACGGATGATTTTCCCAAACTGAGAGAGAAACCGATTGAATGGTATCAACAGACTGATAGGTTTGTGAAGCTTGCAAAATGTCTTTGGGAAGACCTGAACAACCTCTTTGAGATTGTGGTTCCGGCAGATTTGTGGGAAGACTGCAAAAGGGCTGTAGGTTGGCCGACAAGTGAACCAGAGAGAGACAGGGATACGGGTGCACCATCACCTATGGTAATGAGCTTGTACTATAAGGTGATTGAGCATTTGAAGACGAAGGTTGCCGCGAAAAATGTGGATTGGCAGAAGATTGATCGAACTGCCCAAGAGGCTAAAGAGTCGATTCATGGTTACTATGAGAGGTTGTTGAAGGCGTTCAAGAACTACAGTGGCACGGAAACAATAGAGGCGAAGGACATGCTTCATTTTGTGTTTAGATTTGTGGAAGGGCTGAGACCAGAGATAAGTCAGATGATAAAGACGCATTTGATTTGTTGGCAGTCGAAACCTATTGATGAGGTGTTGAATTATGCGAAATACTGTAGCGACGAAATTGAAGTGAAACAGAAAAGGTTGAAAGAGAAAGTGATGGTGATGCAACTTAAAGCAGCTCAGACAGGTCTGCAAGGGTTGCAAGGGTTCCAACAGCAGATACCGCAGCCGCAGGGAAACATGGTGTTTCAGCCACAGGCGAGAGGCAGAGGAGGCTTTGGGAGTAATGGTCCGGATTTGAACACTGCTGCGATTCCGAATGGTGTGCAGGCAATGAAAAGGGTGATGCCGTGTCACGTGTGCGGAATCGTCGGGCATTGGAAACGCGAGTGCCCGATGGTGGTGCAGGAAGGTGCAGGTGTTGGTCAGCAAAACAATGATGTCAATGCATTTCAGACAATGAGGGGACCGAAAATGAGAGGTCCAAACCCAAATTTTCAGACCATAAATCAGCTGCAGGGATTACAGCCCATGCAGCCGCAGCAGATGCAGATGCCCCGTATGCAGATGACGCAAATGCAGCCAATGCAACAGCAGTTTCCCATGGTACCTAATCAGCAAATGCAAATACCTTTGGCACCAGTGAGTCAGCAGCAAGTGATGGTTCCTCCACAGGTCTCAGGTGATGAATACAAATGGCACCGTACAACAGTTCCCATTACACAGTGAGAATGGAATAAACAATGTATGGGAGAGTGAAAGTTCAGATGAGGAGGGAAATTGTGTGCTTGCAGCATCCTTGGAAGTTGATCAAAAGGGTCCATATGTGGAGGGAAGAGTTATGGGTCATCGTGTTTCATTCTTGGTTGACACAGGAGCCACACGTTCAACTGTTAGGAGCATTGAAGTACCAAATTTGCCACTCTCAGGGAGAACAGTTCAAGTAGTGGGAGTAGCAAACAGGCACCTGACGAACCCAATCACAGATCCAGTACCAGTCAGAATTGGTAACTATCAAGGGTCACATAATTTTGTGGTATGTGACTCAAGCCCGATAGCACTGTTAGGGAGAGACCTATTGTGCAAATTGGGATGTTCGATTATGTGTTCGAACGATGGAATTAGAATTCAGACGAGCAGTGATGGGGAAGAAGAGGACAGTGTAGAAGGGGATGAGATGGAAACTGTCGATGAAGAATATCCTCTGATTAACCTTTTTCCGATGATAACTGAAGAAGATATTCCAGCTGAATTACGGGAAACAGTCGGAAAGGAAGTGTGGGATATGACAGGAAAAGAGGTGGGATTGGTGAAAGGAGTGGAACCAGTGAAAGTGACCGTAAAACCCAATGTAACATTTCCCCAGACCCCACAATACCACATGGCACAAGACACCCTCATGAAAGTCGCCCAACTCATTGACGAGTTTGTAAAACAAGGAGTACTGAAAGAAGTGTTAAGCAGTCCATGTAATTCACCAATCATGGGACTAATAAAGCCGAGTGGAAAGGTCCGAATCGTGCAGGACTTGAGGAAAATAAATGACATCATAATTAAATGCTGCCCTGTAGTACCGAATCCAGCTGTGATAATGTTTCAAGTCCCTTGCGATGCCGAGTGGTTCTCAGTCATTGACTTGTCACAAGCATTCTTTTCGGTGCCTCTTCATGAGGACAGCCAATTTCTCTTTTGTTTCAAATTCTTAGACAGAGTTTACAGTTGGTGTCGAATTCCTCAAGGGTTTTCGGAGTCACCGTCAATTTTCAATCAGATTTTAAAGAAAGACTTGGAAGCGTTAGAATTGCCATTCGAGTCAACCCTAGTACAGTACATCGATGACTTACTGATTGCATCTAAGACAGAAAGTGGCTGCACAGCCGACACCATTGCTCTACTGAACCATTTGGGAAGGAATGGACACAAGGTGTCTCCTTCAAAGTTGCAGTTCTGTCAGAAGAAAGTAAAATACTTGGGTCATCAAATAGAGAAAGGGTCACGGAGAATAATGAAGGAAAGAATAACAAGTGTACTTCAAATGAGTCCACCAAAGACGAGGAGGGAGGTGAGGAAGTTTTTGGGGATGGTGAGCTACTGTCGCCAGTGGATTCCCAACTTCTCAACTCTAGCAAAGCCTTTACTGAAACTGACCCAGAAGGATGCCTTGGATGAAATTGAGCTGAAAGGAGATGAGATGGATGCTTTTATTGAATTGAAAGAATGCATGTGCAGGGCTCCAGCTTTAGGTATGCCTGATTACACAAAGCCTTTCACATTGTTTTGTCATGAACGTGATGCATGTTCTTTGTCTGTCTTGACCCAAGCCCATGGTGGCATAAACAGACCAGTAGCGTATTTTTCAGCTACTTTGGATCCGGTCGCAGCAGCACTGCCAGGGTGTTTGCGCGCCGTAGCAGCAGTTGGTATCAGCCTCACTCAGAGTGAAGGAATAGTGATGGGACACCCATTAACAGTCATGGTCCCTCACTCAGTTGAAATACTTTTGACCCGCTCCCGAACGCAACACATGACTGGAGCAAGACTCACAAGGTATGAAACAATAATTCTGGGCTCACCGAATGTGCAGCTGAAAAGGTGCATTACGTTGAATCCAGCAACCTTGCTTCCCGGTGAAAATGCTGAAATTGAGAACGCTGAAGACGTCGAGCACGACTGCCTTCAGGTGACTGAATTTTGCACAAAACCCCGACCTGATATTAGGGATACTAAGCTTGATGAAAATGACCATATTATTTTTGTTGATGGTTCATGTCTAAGAGATGGGTTGGGAATTTTGAAAGCAGGATATGCTGTATGTACTGTAACAGGTGTCTTGGAAGCATCCTGGCTCCAAGGAGTCTATTCCGCACAAGTAGCAGAGCTTGTAGCCCTTACAAGAGCATGCCAACTGTCTACATTGATGAAGGTTACCATTTACACTGACAGTCAGTACGGGTTTGGAATTGTGCACGACTTTGGGCAACTATGGTCACAGAGAGGTTTCCTGACCTCTTCAGGGTCCCCAGTGAAAAACGGGGAGAGAATAAGGGAATTGTTACACGCCATTCAGATGCCAGCCGAAATTGCAGTGGTAAAGTGCAGTGCTCATACAAAAGGACAGGACTATGTTTCCCTGGGAAATGCATATGCGGATCAAGTCGCAAGATTTTGTGCCTTGAACTGTATATTGCTCAGGGATGAATGGAATTTGATAAGTGAACCAGAACTCGAACCAGCTGAAGCATTTGCCTTGAAGGTCGTGGATACAATGGATGAACTAAAAGCATTACAGAATAGCGTCAGGGAGGATGAAAGAGTTTCCTGGATTAAGTCACAATGTACAAGGAGACCAGATGAGTTATGGGTTTCAAATGAAGGAAAATTTGTTTTACCAAATAGTCTCTTATCGCAGCTAGCGCGGTTCTATCATGGGCAGGCTCACCTAGGGAGAGATGCCATGATAAGATTGTTCAAAACTGATTGGTTTAACCCCAGATTCCGTCAAGTTGCAGAAGCAGTTTGCCATCGTTGTGTCATTTGTCAGCAGATGAACCCAGGAAAGGGAACGGTTGTGAACGTGAGCCACATTGGCAGGGCGGGTGGCCCGTTCAGCAGAATGCAGATGGACTTTATTGAGATGCCTGTGCATGGAGGTCTGAAGTATGTGTTGGTGATTGTGTGCATTTTTAGTCACTGGATTGAAGCATACCCCACACGTAGAAATGACAGCCTTACAGTTGCAAAACTATTGTTGAGGGAGTTGATACCACGTTTCGGATTCCCGATCTCTTTAGAATCAGATAGAGGAAGTCACTTCAATAACGAGGTGATAAAGTTACTTTGCGCAGCGCTGAACATTGAGCAAAAACTGCATTGTAGCTATCGCCCTGAAGCCTCAGGACTGGTGGAACAGATGAATGGTACACTGAAATCAAGAATGGCGAAAATATGTGCATCGACAAATTTGAAATGGCCTGACGCATTGCCTTTGGTGTTAATGTCAATGAGAAACACCCCTGACAGAAAGACTGGATTGTCCCCGCACGAAATTCTCATGGGCAGGGCCATGAGACTTCCTGCAGTTCCCGCAAACGCGCTTTTGAATATTACAGATGATATGGTGTTAGACTACTGCAAAGGTCTGGCTGACGTGGTTCGCTCTTTCTCTCACCAGGTGGAAGCAACCACCTTGTCACCGATCCAAGGTCCAGGACACACACTGAAAGCAGGTGACTGGGTCGTGATAAAGAAGCACGTGAGGAAGTCGTGTCTGGAACCCCGTTGGAAAGGCCCTTTCCAAGTGATCCTGACGACCACTACCGCTGTGAAGTGTGCGGGAGTTCCCAACTGGATTCACGCCAGTCATACAAAGAAGGTGTTGTGTCCCACAGATGAGGAAGTTGAAGCGCTGAAACTGCCAGTATCTGATAACAAAGTGCCGAGCGCTGAGACAGAGCAAAACAGAACTAGAAGCGAACAGGCAGAAATAGAGGAGAGAGAAATATTCTCTGAGGACGAAACAACCGATTCACTTGGGGAAGACCAAGGAGAAACCTCAGACAGTGACGAAGCAGCTGAAGGTAACAAAGAGCCTGAAGCAGCTGAAAGTGACAAAGAGCCTGAAGAAAGTAACGGTGACAAAGGGCTCGAAAGAGGTGAAGAAGCAGGAGAGCCTGATCAGAGGAGGGCTTTCCCAGAAGCAGACGGTACAGAAAAAGAAAAGGAAAACCTGATTGACTCCCCAGAAGGAGGGGACAAGGCAGAACAGAGCGAAACTGTTTAAACTTCTTCAGAAGAGATCGCAGGTCCATCAAGTGGACACAGTGCAAAGAGAAGACCAAGTATATCACCAGTAAAACTAAGAACTAGAGAAACGTTGAACGACAGTGAAGGGCCAAGAGTGAAAGAGAAAAGAAAGGAAGTGTCTGTCGTGGTACCAACATCAAGTGAAGAAAAGGACTTGGCCAAAGAGGAAAGTACCAGTGAGGCAGAATCGAAGAGAGATGCAAAATTGAAAAGGAAAAGGATACCAAACAGGAGATATTCCGGTCCAGAATGGGCATATGTAGTCAATGACGATTGGACCGACGAATTTGTATCTCTTAGCCTCGAGAACGAAGAAGAAGAGATACCAATAGAAAAGAAAAGTTTTATGGACACTATTGATTGAAAGGGTGATAAATGACATTGCTTGCTATAATCTAACGTGATACAACCAGCTGAGACATTGCTAAACCGGATGAGACATTTGCTAACTTGATAAGACTTTGATAACCTGATTGACTCTTAAACCCGATTTGAGACAACGTTGCTAACTGATAAAAGACTGAGTTATTGCCGAATTGAGACAAATGTTGCTAACCGATAAGTGACTGGGCTCCTGAAGAAAACTGTGTGAACATTGAGCTCGTTCAGCTTAGTAACTAATTGCTAAATCGTTTCTTTATAGGTGCTTCTAGCTCTCTGATTCTATACAGATCATGACTAAGTACGCTACACAAAACAGTAGAGTGAAATATTGTAAATATGCGTGTATAGGCTTGATAACTGCATGTGTACTAATAATAATGGCAATAGTGCTTGCAACGCGTGGTAAGGGTGAGAATGAGAAAATTGATGCTTCTACTTCTGCTCCTGTTACTGAACTAACCGCATTGAAAAGACTAGAATTGGATGAGAGACACTTGCATGATAAGAAGGAACTTTCGTATAATGTTTTCTATCGCCTACTAACAGAATATGTTGAGACTATGGATGCGAAAGATTGTTATGTGTGTACACAGATACCGACATCGGTAACGGAAGGGGTGACTTATCACCACATGCCTCTTACATATGGGATTACATGTAGTTTAGTAACTTCTAGATTTTATGGTCAAACTAACATACAGTATTTTTATTCAAATTATGATGTTACCTTTGCATATGTTCCTATAATAACGCAACTAAGCCAGATTGCTAAAGATTGGGATGCTAAAATAATGAGGGAATTTTTCGAGCCAATGCAACCTTTTGAAACAGCTCACGCTCATAGGGAAAACCTTACCTGCTCGCTCTCTGCAGTAGAAATAAGCTTTTTAGATCGCACAGATGATAGAAGGGCACAAATGAATGCGAAATTAGAAAAAGAGCTAAGTAAGAGGACTTCAGTAGATAACTATGCTTTTGCCGCAATAAAAACACAAGGAAAAATAGCTTTAGACGCTTGGCATGTAGGGAAATTTTGTATATATCGTGGTGAATCTTATTATGATAACATTTTCGTGGGAGCGAGTGAATGTAAACATACGTTTATCTTTAAGGCCAAATGGACATTCATGCTGAACGGATTTGACCCTGTCATACCTGGTGTATATTACATTTGTGGGCATAATGCCTATTATCGTCTTCCAAAGGGATGGTGGGGGAGATGTTATTTAGGTATAGTGTTCCCAAAGGTTTATCAACTGGATGACCTATCAGTGATTCCAAAGACGCCTGGATCTCATCGTATCCAGAAAAGAGAGACCGCAGCTGCTGTGGTAGGAGATATATTTGGAGCCATGATTCCTTCATTGGGAGTTGTGTTGAATTCCATCAAAATAAGAAAGTTGTCTACTATAGTGGATAACATGTTGACAAAGTTTTCAGGTGCTATAATCCTGATGGATGCTGAACTTGCAGCAGAAAGAGCTATGACTCTTCAAAACAGGCTTGCCCTAGACATTCTTTTAGCAAAGGATGGCGGCGTTTGCAAAATGCTTGGTGCGCGTCACTGTTGCACGTATATACCAGACAACAGTGTGAAGATTAAAACAATGCTTGCAAATCTAACAAAAGAGAGTGCAGACTTGAAGGAATTGAAAGAACCAGGAGTTTGGGAGAAGGTTGGAAAGGGAGTTGCTTCAGTGGGAAATTGGCTTGGTAGCATTTGGAATGGAATATTACTAAAAATAATACAGGGAATACTAATAGTACTAATTTGCATCTTTGGGATTTGGGGAATAAAGAGGGGAATACTAATGATCATGGCAAGAATTAAGAGAAGGAAGGAAGAGAAAATGATGAAAAGAATGGCAGAAGAATACAAGGCAAGAACAAGGGGAACTAAAAGGCAAAGAGAACTGACAGAATTTTAATGGAATAAAATTTGTGGGAATAGTTTTGTGTGATGACAAATAGTCATCAGAGGAGGGATTGATGACGCAGGAACGAAGGTTTTACATTTATTAGCGCATAAACGTAGTGCTGCAATAATCAAGTGTGACTTTAACCGAACTAATAAAGATTGTACGGGGACAAATGTGCCCTCAGAGTAGTTCGCCAACATTTATAAGCGTGCTTTATATAACGTGATGTATTAGAATTGTACTAATCTGACATAACCGTAAACGTGTGCCATGATTTGCTTGTTTGAAATCTTTTAACTTAGCATAACTTTAGTGGAGGCTTCTGCCTAGTTGCCTTGTCTCACGGTTTAGATGCTCGTGTTTTTCTAATGTGCTAATAAAACGTGTATTCTTGCTTGAAGCTGTACTTTTCCAGTGAGATCGGTTCACATGCTTATCTTTAAGGTTTCGTGCCAGCCTGGCATCTTCTTCTTTGCTCCAAGGTCAATCTGCAGGTGCAGACAATGGAAGCTCTGAAAGTGAGTTAATTGGTAAAATATGTTGCAACTTACGTTCCCGACTCCAAGGATAATGTATGCCTAGGTAGAAGCTTGTGAATTGTTGTTTTTGATTGGACAATTTGAAGCCAACCTATGAACCCTCCAATGAAAGACCCTACTGGATTTGAACTGTTGTTTATAAAAACCTGGTGCACAAGAAGAAAGCAGCTTTTGGCCATTACCCATTGCAACCATTATGGCCCATCTTGCCGACCTCGTCATTTTGCCATCTTCTACGATGCCAATTGATGTTCAACGCCATTTTGAATGAGACTTTGATGCTTTCTCTAATCGAGAGAAAGAGACTTTAAGTAATTCTCGCCCTAGAGACTTTAACTTTGATCTGCCCCTTTGCATAAAGTAGTAGTTTTGTCCTTTTATCTTGCCGCTGTGAGGCAATTGCCCCGTCCACCCTGCCCCTTTGCCCCGTCCCATGCTGATCGGAACCGGTACCTGTGAGACGAAGACTTCCTTGAATGCTGATTGAATTTGGTAAATATGAAAGGAAAATGTACAATTGCATTGTGTTTCTTTTTAGGTAACCAACTGCTGATTTTTTATAAGAGCCCTAGTTAGGAGTTTTCCAAATCAATGTTGCTAAATTGTTTTTGCATGAAGTCCCACATGCAGATGCTAATTTGAGGTTAGATGAGGATTCATTTGTTGCACGATGCAATTTGAGACCTTGTTATGCTGACTAATGTATGCAATTAGCCCATTACAGATTATAGTTTTAGTGGTTTGCGTTGCTATTATCGAATGCATTGTTATTCAAATGCTGCATAGATTGCATCTTTTTCGCCGTTATGGACAGCTATTAATGTTCATTTACATATATCATTTGGTGTTGAGACACATTTATATCGTGCTAGCTTTGTTAATATAGGGAAATAAATTCATTAACTTTGAATGAACTGGTGTGGTTATTCATGGCCGAAAGGTCATGGTTCGCCGAAATGTTTTCTGGATTAATTGTGAAGTGTTATGTTGATCAGGGCATTGCTTATGTTCGTTATTGATTATTGATTTGATTAAATTGACTAATCTCGGGTGAAGAGAGCCCCACTTGGTCAAAAGATTCATCGACCCAAGAGCGTCCAAATGCAGGTAATTTATTAGTACGGAACGCTCTATCACAGCCAGTAGGTAAAGGTAGATGTTGAAGGGAATTATGTCCATAATGCGATGACTTCCAGAGTTATCAGAGAGAGGGCTGAAATATATTTTCCATAATTAAATCTTTTTGCACATTTATTGGAATTAACATGCCACACGCTAATGTATTTTCAGAGCATTTTCTACTTTGAAACTGATTCTAGTTATCACAGGCCTGTATTTTAAAAGGGTGTGTACATTTATTTTTGTGGAAAAACTGAAGAAACATGGAACATGTGTAATGCTTATTGTTCTTGTTTCTCATGCAGAAAAAAATGTTTTGTTCTTTGAGATTGTGATGCAATTTCAAAATTGAATGAAGGCAGTTCAGCTGCACCTGCCAATGGGAGCAGCCTCTCCTTTTTATATGTTAGTTTGAAGGTCACAGTTTAAGCCTGCTTGTAAGAAAGTTTTGTGTATTTTAAATGCGACTGAAGCAGTATCTTTTCTTTCTTCACTTGATTGGTTTGGTTTGTTTTACTGATAATGCAAGAATTCTGCTGATTTAAGACCGTGTTTGCAGCATTTTAGATCCAGCTTTGCTTCGATCTTCCTAGAGGAGATTCCTTTTCAGCTTCCTATAAAGCAGATGCATTTTTCCCTTTGCCTGAAAGAGTTTAACTTGACTCAGAGGCAGATGCTTTCCTCCTTACTACATGAAGCCATGCTTGAGTGACAGACTTAGCCTTTCAGAGGATTCCCACGCTGCCATCTTCTGCCTAACTTCTCCCCAAGTTTCCTGACCTTTCCCTATATTAAATGAATAGGGCTTTCCTTCCACGGAAAAATGAGTGTGCTTTGATTTATTTTGAGACACCTTTAAAATAGTTTGTCTTTGCATTATGATTAGGGCTCCGGATTTTCAGTTTTTACTGATTTTTACAGATAAATACAGACAGTAACGATTTATTTTCTTGTCTGTATTTATTTTTAAATACAGAACAAATATAGAAAATGGGCCTTCTTTGGATGCCATCATGAATGCCAGGTCAGTAGGGGCACAGATTGAAAGGTAGGGGAGATGAAAAAACAGACAATAGATTTCCTATTTAAGCTTAATTAAGTGCAGAACTATGGATTTTTATGCTATTCTACAAAGCAAGTGTTTCCAGATAATGTTATTGCACTGTATACCCCCGAAGCCTTTTAGACATTCAAGTAGGAGTGTACATTTATCAGTTAAATAAGTGTGGAAAAATACCCTTTGCCGCTTCATTTATACATTAAATACGAAATAAAAATGGATAGCTACAGAAAAAAATGAGCAAAAAATAGATATGGAAAAATACAGTCAGAAATGTCGAAAAAATAAATACCATACAACCGGAAGCCTTATTCATAATGTGGGAGTACTTAATTGATCTATTCTTTTGTTTTCCATTTACGGCTGTGCTCGTAGTCCTCTATTCATGGAAAACCACTAGAATGCAAAGGAAAAGACCTGATTTGATGAGAAACTCGCCTCTGACGTTGGATAGCTGGAAATCCATGAACCACAGTTTTTCCTGAAATTAAAGCTAAATGTCAACCTGTCTTTTCAATGACCTTTCTACTGCAGGACAGTCTGTGCTCATGGGGAGTCAAAAGACATGCTGCTAATAAGTGGAGTTTGGCAGCTTCCAAATGCAGGGTGTATAAAACGTGGCAGATTGAATGAGCATGTCTTCCTCCCTTATGCAAGGTGAAAAGGGTTAGCCAGTAAGTGAATATAATTGGACCTCTCGCATTCACTTGCTTGATAAACCCTAACTTTAACTCATTCTGTCCGGGAAAGCGCGTCATTGCAGGAGGAGGCGGCGGCACTGTGTCAGGGGGCAGGAGCCCTTTAAAACTAGTTTTGCGCTCCCGCATCCGCGGGAAGCGCGTCATTGCAGGAGGAGGCGGCGGCCTTGACTGAGGGGGCAGGAGCCCTTTAAAAGTACTTTCGCGCTCCCGCAACCGCGGGAAGCGCGTCATTGCAGGAGGAGGCGGCGGCACTGTGTCAGGGGGCAGGAGCCCTTTAAAACTAGTTTCACGCTCCCGTATCCGCGGGAAGCGAGTCATTGCAGGAGGAAGCGGCGGCCTTGACTGAGGGGGCAGGAGCCCTTTAAAAGTACTTTCGCGCTCCCGCAACCGCGGGACGTGCGCGGGCGGCACCCGGGCAAAGTCCGGGCCAAGGGCGGCCCGTCTTGCACCCGTCATCGCCCGTTTGAGGCTGGGCCGGGCCACCCCTCTTTCATCTCCAGTGGAAGGTGACTATTTATACATTTACTAATATTGAGGACTATTTTGGATTCTTTTTAGTGGTTCTAGTGGGTTTTTAATATTTTTAATTTTTATTTATTAATTTGTTTTGTGTGTTATTTCGTTATTCTAATTTTTCTTTTAAATGGGCAGGAAAAGAGGTCCGCCAACTGGTCCCTTGGGGGGTGGTGGTGGCGGTAGTAGACAGGGGAGTGGCACCACCACATTGGACTCCTTCCTTGCAAGAGCTGTCGGGGTCGTAACGAAGGAGATTGATCTGGCAGAGAGGAGGTTATCCATGGAACTGGAGGACTGGCGTCTGGCCCCAATAGATAGTGGTCCTCGTGAGGTTGTGGATGTGGAGGTAACTTATCCGGGGGGAGACCAAGGTACTGTTATGGTTGCTGCTGAGCCTGCTCAAATTGAGCTAATTGAGACAACAGAGGGTTCTGGTGGCCAAGGACCTTCCAGAAGGAGCAAAAGACTTTTATTATCTTCTCCCCCGGCCTGCCCCCTGGATAAATGTAGTCCCCCCCAAGGAAAAAAAAGGTCTTAAAGAAATCAATCCCCAAGTTGTAAAACACCCCCCTTGGAACTCCCTAAGGGTACGAGTAGTGACCCTGCACCTTGCCAGCAGCTGGGTTGTGATGTTACTATTTTATTGTCAAAATTTCGTGAAATGATCCAGGAGATTTTATCCCCTGTTGTGGCGAAACTATCGGCCATAGAAAAGGCAGTTTCTCTGATATCGGTGCAAGGAAGTCAGGGGAAGCACTGTGTAGGTGGATGTGTGGCCCCGACCAGGCGATCCCATCCCTGTGATGAGTTGCTCCTGCCGGAGGATGCTGCGGGGCCATTGGGGCCTCTGGGAAAATCATCTCAGTTATTGGTTAATTCTGGAAATTCTGGGGGTCGGGGCGCTCCTGCTGAGATTGCGCCGGCTGCACCGACTTCTAAATTAAGGGCGGATAGGATTGTAAATAGGCCTAGCTGTAGTAGGCAGCCTGATCCTGAATTTGTGGTAGCGGGGGGCTGACCAACAGCTGGTTGGGAATAATAATCTGAATCTCCCGACGGCCAGGCCTGCATTGACCTGTTTGGATCTCCCCCCAGCTTGTGCCCCCTATGTGGTGGTGTTGACGAATGTACCTGCTCTTGCCCCTGGGGGAACTGAGTCCACGGACCAACTCACAAATAAGGCTGGATATTGGCTGAGTAAGAACTGTGATTTCTCATGTAAGGATTTCAATGATATTCTGTTTGCCAGAAGAATTGGATGGGTTGGGCCTAAAAATAAGGTGGCGGATGAAGATTGTATTATTATAAATGTTAGATACCCAGCCCTGCGTCAAAGGCTCCTTTCTACCTACCGCCCTGCTGTATTTAGAGCTGGTGCAATTGGTATGGTCCCTTTGGGTTATTTTTATGACCACATGCGATTGAGTGCTGGGGTATCTCCGGGTTCTGGTAGGTTTCCCCCCCGTGGGTCAGAATAGTCACCAGGCAACCAGCAGAAGAACTGTCACTAACAGTAATTTATCCTTGGAAGGGGTGGACTGACAATGCGCCAAGACCCTGGCTATACGGAAAGAGGTGCCCCCACAGTGTAAACTTATCTCATGGAATATTGCGGGCTATGATGCTAAGTTATCTGATCAGGCGTGGATTAGGTGTGTGACTACTTTTGATGTGATCATGCTTCAACAAACCTGGTCAGAGGGGTTGTCTCTGTGGGATGGGTATAACAGATTTGCAATTCCAGCTGTGAAGTCTCTTGGTGGCCGCTCAAAAGGTGGCTTGGTTACCCTAATCCGCCTCTCTAAGATAGTGGGTGCTTTTCAAATTAACTGCAATCACCAAGGTATATTGCTGGTATGGGTAATTTTCTCTAATAATTTTAATATTTTACTGGTTAACTTTTATAATGCTGTGTGGGATGTGGGGTGCCAAATTGGGGCCCTGTTTTCCGTTCTTCAGGTTTTGAAACACAGAATGGAGGAGATGGGGTCAGAATTCTGTGCTATTGTCTCTGGAGACTTTAATGCCAAGCTGGGGAGGCTCAGTACTGTGGTAATCCCTTTATTTCTGACTACGACGATTATTCAGTGGATGGTCTGCAGGACTCCAGAGGCAGGGTTCTAATCAAGGAACTCAGGAAGATGGGCCTTCTGAATTTGTGTGATATAGAAGTCGTAGGTACTCATCAACTCCCAACCTATGTGGGAAGAGGATCTGAATCCACTATTGACTATATTTTTATGTCTCCACCTATGAAAAACCTGGTGATTGGGGGGAGGTGCTGGGGGAGAGTTTCAGTGATCATAATCCCCTTATAGTATCCTTTAAACTCCCTGGGGCCCTACGAAATTTAGGACGAGGTAGGCCGGTGGTAGTGGAGATAAAGGACCAGGGTAGGCGGCTTGGGTGGAAGCAAGTGGATTCCCTAAAAGTTGTAGAAAGGGTGGTGGGGGAAAATTTACATTTATTTATGGACACACTCTTGACAGAGGCTCCTAATCCTAAAACTGTTATGAATGCAATAACAGTAGTAAATGCAGCAGTGAGAGACTGCCTTTTTTCAGTAGACAGCCAACCTAGCAAACGTAATTGTGGTTGGTATGATAAGACCTGCTATGTTGCAAGGGCAAACCTGAAGATGGCTACTAAGAAATATCCTAGAGATTGGGTCCTCGTAAAAGAAGCTAGATTGAAATATAAGAGGGCCCTGAGGGATAGTAAGATAAAACATAAAGATAAAGCCTGGGAAGAGTTAGAACGTGCCATAGCTCTGAAGGATCCTGGCCTGTTCTGGAAAGTGGTAAATAGAGGTTCCTTTGGAACAGATACATCTGAGGGCCTTGGCTGTAACATCACCCCGGAAGCATGGGTAGCTCACTTTTGTAGTATTTTTGAGGGTTCTCCCCTAAAAATTAACCAGGAAAACGAGTATGAGATGGCTCCCAACCTAGCAATTAGGTTTTCTCTTCAGGAGGTTATGGATGCAATACAGAGTAGTGCGAGCAATAAAGCTCCGGGCCCGGATTCGATCCCTATGGACTTGTATAAAGCGAACCCCCAGTTATGGGCACCTGTTCTCTTAAATGTCCTTAATGCAGCAGTTACTGTGGGTACCCCAACCTCTTGGAGACTGGCATGTATTGTCCCAGTGTTTAAAAAGGGCGACCGAAATGATCCTAAGTCCTACTGCCCTATTTCTCTACTGGACTCTTCGGCGAAGATTCTGGGACGGATTATTTTAAGACGTCTGGAGTCCTGGATGATAGGGAATGATATTTTAAGCCGGGACCAGTATGGTTTTAGGGAAGGCCTTGGCAGACGAGATCAATGTCTCAACTTATTGATGCTGATCGGCAAATACACGCAGGCCAGGAAAGGTACGATCTATCTTTCTTTTATGGATCTCAGCTGTGCCTTCGATAAGGTGAACCGGTCTATATTATGGGAAAGGTTAAATCAGCTAGGGCTAGACCTTAATATTGTAGAGTTGCTCCGATATCTACATTCTGGGATGGTTGCAAATGTGAGGGTGGGGTTGAATGGTGAATGCTCAGAGGCCTTTAAGCTTTCAAGGGGTGTGCGCCAGGGGTGTGTTATGACTCCTACTTTGTTCCTTGAATATACAAATGGATTGTCTGATTTTCTGATGAAACATTGTAGGGATGTTCCAAAGGTGAATGGTACTGATATCCCTGTGCTGACGTACGCCGATGATGCAGTCCTCATGGCCCGTACTATGAATAGTCTCCGGGAAATAGTTAGAGCTTATACCTCCTTTATGTCAGCTTTGGGTTTAGAGGTCAATTTTAAGAAATCTCATTTTATGGTGTGTGGAAGACCCTTAAGTAGGGTGTGGGAGCTAAGGGTGGAGAATCAAATTATTAGTAGGGTCCATGAGTTTCCATACCTAGGGATTATTTTTGATGAGAAAGGATCTTGGAAACCTTGTATTGCCAGAAGGGGTGGGCTTTTTCATGCAGCAGTTGGCGCGACTTTTGACTTTGCTGTAAGGGTAGGTAGTAAACCTATCAAGCCTTTGCTTGAAATTTATAGGCGGAAATGCCTCCCTGTCCTGCTGTATGGTGCTGCACTTTGGGGGTATAGGGACTCCCGAGCCCTTACGGTGGAAGAAAATCGGTTCTGTAGAAGGCTATTGGGAGTTGGACAAAATATCCCTGGTTTTAGACTTCATTTGGAGCTGGAGCTTGAGTTTGTGCAGAACACTATTCAGTTGGCTCCACTTCTGCTATGGATCTCAATTTGGACTAACGAACATGCCACTCTGAATAGGGATATCTTAAAGGATTGTCTGGCTTGTGATAATGCAAAGAATATTCCCTGGTTGATGCACATAAGGAAGTTGGCTCGTGATTTGGTGCGGCCTGAATTGGTTGATTATCCTGAAGGCCTGACCAGTTGTGATAAGAAATGGGTTAAGGAGAATTTTTAAAGAATCCAGAAGAACAGGAGGGAGGGGGAGGCCTTAGGGAAAAAATCGATCAGGGATTTCATTATGTTAAAGATGTGGGTAGGTCCTGAGCGCTATCTCTTAGAGATAAAGGATGTGAGGGAAAGGTCTCTCATAACCCGTTTCCGTTTGGGGATCATCAGAAGTAATCTGTGTTTCCCGTTAGGTCAGTATGGGGACAAATGTATTAGACCCTGCCCCTGTGATGGGGTGTCCCAACAGACCTTGCCCCATTTTACTTTGTTCTGTGTTTTTTATGCACCATTCAGAACTCGTTTTTTATTACCTCTTCTAAGGCCCAAGGGTTTTGTGCAATATCGTCCTGCTTTTATGTGGTTGCAGATGGCCTCAGATGTATTGGTGTGGAAGGGGCTGGGATCATTCCTGAAGGGAGCTATTACTTGGCGTAATAATGTGGAGTTTTTAGAATTAATTTTTCTATTTTATTGTTTCTATGTATGTGGTTGTATATGTTTTTATTCCTGATTGGTGTTCTTATTATTTATGGTTTTATTGTTATTTTTAACAAATGTATTGGAGAATATTTATTGTAATGGATGGATTTTTTCATACCAAATAAAGTTATATATATATATATTTTTTTTTCATTCTGTCCGATGTCTCGTTATTAACCTGTGCCTGAGCTTTTTTCAAATTAAAATCATGCGTACTCAAAAAGCATTGGCTCTTTGGTATAGATGCTTTTTGGGGGAAAGGGTTCTCAGATTAGTGACGGGTTTCTTTAGAATCTGAGGCCCATATTTATACCTTTTTTACGCCGCAAATAATGATATTTTGCAAGTTTGCGCTGCTTTTGCGTCAAAACATGTCACAAATGCAGCACAAAAAAAGGTATAAATATGGGCCTAAATGTGTTTTTCTCTTATTTTAAGCGTTGCACGGAGGATGAGTTTAACACAGAGTTCTCTTGTACATAACCATGGTTTTACCAACAACTATACACTGGCAGTAAAACCCAGTGCTAAATATTAAATACATTGTAAAAAATATTTAAAAAACACATTTGCCTTTATTATTCCACATTCATAGCACCAAACATTAAATTGCATGTAATCAATAATTCATGGTCATGCCCAAACATAGTTTGTGCCATGTGCTGCGTTTATACAGAGATATATAAATGAATGCCTTTATATCCACAGCACCTAAAACAAAGTGGAGGTATTTGTCAAGATGTAACCAAGTGAAAGGAGAAGGGCTTATTAGAAAATTCACTGATACCTACTGTGTTGAATTGAAAAGCATGGTACATGACTATATCCAACTTTGTTTTGAAAAGAAAAACATATCTGCTAATACATAAATTAAGTCCCAAGCTATTTTGTTTTGTGTTTCTGTATTACTGGAAATTAATAATGTCCATGTATTATAACTAAGGCTCCCTGTTTTCCGTTTTTACTGATTTTTACAGATAAATACCGACAGAACACCATATATATTCCTGTCTGTATTTATTTTTAAAGCTGGATAAAAACGGAAATCATGTTCTTTCTGAGCAGTTCTAAATACTGTCAGTCATGACTGTCAGGCCCATAGCTGTGCTGATTGACAGGTAAGAAGATTAAAAAAAATAGACAGTTTTATAAAAATGCTTAAAGAGCAGTGTGTATACATATGGTTGATACTAAAAATTCCATAGTTTCTTAAAACTGTATTGATTTATCATATACAGGTCTTATATCATTGAAAATTGGCAGACATTCAAATAAGAATGCACATTTTTTTGTTAAATAAATATGGAAATATACTAGTTTCCACTTCATTTTTCCACAAAACCTAAAATAAATACGGATAAATACAGATAAAATTAGCAAAAAATAAATATGGATAAATACAAACGGAAATGTAAAAAAAAAAAAAATACCATAAAACCGGGAGCTCTACTTATGATTTTGAATTGCTTAGAATTATATTGACCAATGCACCATGTATTGGCTGTTGAACAAAAACTAATTTGATGGTTTGAACATGTAACTTTGCAAATTCTTTAATAAACTTACATGGTTTGCAAATATAATACTCTGTCATTTTTGTGGGCCTAAATGGGTTTTAAGTTTTTTAACTGGTTTGATTTGTGATGAATAGCCTTGGTCTAGAACTAAAGTTCCATCGGGGTGCCGAAATTTGACTGGTGCAAGCGCTGCTTCTCTTTCTCTAAGTCGTCTGTCAGATGGTGGATTTCCTCCAAATTAACCAAATTATTAATTTAGAATCTTTGTGGTCTGAATTTCATAGAGGTTAAAAGTGGATTTATCTTCCAACATTATGACTGTGGCATGGACATTTTGGTGAATTGACCTGGTGCCTCCTGGCTCGGGGTGCATTCAGGGAAAGGATGTTGCTTCAAGTCATGAAAAACAGTCTTTTTCTGTGGTACGGGTATTTTCTTTGATACATGACTGACCTTCAGTATTGCAGACACAATTTCTGGAAAGGACTCATCTTTTTATTTTGAATTATCTTTCATGTTTTGGTTCTCCTTTAGTTTAGCCATTATTTGAGTGGGGATTTGGACTGCTTTTTGGTGTGGAACGTGCCAGACTGATGATCTAGTGTGTACACCATGTTCAAGTCTGCAGCTCTTTTCACAAGTGAGGAATTGGTGGGTCTTTCGATAACACAGCCTCCTTCCGAGTGCTGTCAATTTGGGGGTTTATACCTCTTAATTTCCCCTTGAATGCATAAAGTAGCGGTGCATTTAGATCTCTGTACTTGATAAATGTACAGCCTATATATTTTTCGAGAGGGGCAGGGGTTGTTGAAAGAGGAATGCTAAATATCTGTTTCTAGGGACTTTCTCAAGGCAGCCTATGGCTGATCAATTGATGGAGGTCCACTATAGCTCCACCAGGTTGCATAACATGCAACTAATTAGGCCAGTACAACTGAATTGACAATCCGCATGTATGTTGCTGTGTTGGTAAACTGAACTTCTATCTTTGAAGCACCACTGGCTCTGGTCCACTCCACTTAGTGTGATAATACATGATGACTAAATGTTGTGCTCTTTAATGCCTATAGTAAATAAGCTGTTTTTGTTACATACCAACATTGCACTATGATCCCATGAAGCCTATGCAGGACCACCAGGTACTTCTGCCCTTCTCAAGCTGTTTAACATGATAAATCACAGTAGTTCCATATTTCTTAACATGTACTGTCGTCCCAACAGCCATGATTGATGTATCATCAATTGTACCAATAAGTGAATTGTCAATTATGTAATCAATTTATGATTGTGTAAACCATTGTCATGTCTCGATTGACTATATCCATACTTAGAAAACAATTAATAGACAAGGTAGCATGTGACTGTCCAGTATTGCAGAGTAGACCCCTTTGGTACAGAGTTGTGCAGTCAGAGGAAAGAAGCATGATCTTTAAGTTGCATTGTCATTTTCTTTTTATATCTCTTCTTTGACATTGCTATTTTCTGTTATGAATATGCATTGCACAGGAGAGGCATATGGACACAGCATTGAGCAGCTGGGGCATACCTAACAGACTAGAAAATGTGCTGCTCTTAGCTGTGGTGACCTCAAAAAGTTGACACATAATACAAATTAGTGCAAGGCAGTCTTTTTCTGTGGTACGTAGAAGTAATTTACTGTCACAAAACCAATCCCCATCAAAACATCCAACCCAACCTGATCCCACCTCTCCAAATAACTCCCAATGAACCAAATCGGCATGGTCCACTACATTCAGAGGAATCTCAGTGAAAATAGAGGCAAAAAAGCGTGAAGCACTGAAAGTTCAAATCAGAGACAAGAAAACTGTAATTCAGCCCAGCGTCAAATGTAATGCAAACAGACACTGTTTATAGTCTGAGGGATGCAGTCCCTAGGGTGGCTTAGTGTCTGATTTAGGGGTCACAGCTATGAGGATCTGTTACCAATAAAGAGCTCTTTTGGGTCAGCATAGGCCAGCAGTCAGCTTTGGCATACCTAAATAAGTTTAATTTCCACTTCATCATCACAGGGGGTCTGGGTGACTGGCAAATCATGGCTATCTGGTGCTGGCCAAGTCTAATTCTAGGTATAGGAACTGTGTGGTGATAGAGATCACATTTTTACTAATACATTAGTGGCATCAAAGTTAGCATAAGGCGACTTAAAAATCTTCATTTAAAAATCTAACAGAGTAATCAATATGAAATGTTAAAATGTGCACATTTGAAATATGATGGAAATTATGCCCTCCATTTATTTGGACATCACGTTTGGCCATGGCAAGATATTGAGCATTTATATCCTAGTGAACTAATGACATGAATTAATGTTAAAGGTATTATTTTTTGGGAGATACAGTAGACATGAAAAATATATTATGAGTATTTCATGAATATGAATCAATCATACTTATACTGATGTATATGGATTTTATAAATGTAGAGTTGTGTGCAGAGAAATAAATATACGTTTCAATTATTTTAGCGTAATACACTAATGATGTCTACAAATAAACGAATCTGTTTGCACATATTAAATAGTGTGCATTAATGCATTAGCAGAAGTATTTAGTAATTAGAACTATGTATTTATGCTAACTTAGCCAGACTAAGCCTAAAGATTCATTTTTGCTGCAATAGTGAGAAGTGCTAATTCATCATGTCCCCCTTGAACTGAATTTTCATCTACGTTTTTTATGTGTTGGAGAATGTCTTATTGTAAGCAAAAATGAATCTTTAGGCTTAGTCTGGCTAAGTTAGCATAAATACATAGTTATAATTACTAAATACTTCTGCTAATGCATTAATGCATACTATTTAATATGTGCAAACAGATTCATTTATTTGTCACTGACGACATCAGAACCCTGATGGACAACGGTGAAACAGTCGCCCTCATTCTCCTCGACCTCTCGGCTGCCTTCGACACCGTCTGTCACCGCACCCTAATCACCCGTCTCCGCTCCACCGGGATCCAAGGCCAGGCCCTGGACTGGATCGCCTCCTTCCTCTCAAACCGTTCCCAAAGAGTTTACCTCCCTCTGTTTCGCTCAGAACCCACCGAGATCATCTGCGGCGTACCTCAAGGCTCATCGCTCAGCCCGACACTCTTCAATGTCTACATGAGCCCCCTCGCCAACATCGTTCGCAAGCACGACATCATCATCACCTCCTACG
The DNA here is from genome assembly GCF_031143425.1 of Pleurodeles waltl. Classification (NCBI taxonomy): domain Eukaryota; kingdom Metazoa; phylum Chordata; class Amphibia; order Caudata; family Salamandridae; genus Pleurodeles; species Pleurodeles waltl. The sequence continues at coordinate 1,166,535,575 of NC_090440.1, forward strand.
CCGACGACACCCAACTTATACTCTCCCTCACCAAGGACCCCGCCAGCGCCAAGACCAACCTACAAGAGGGTATGAAGGACGTCGCAGATTGGATGAGGCTCAGCCGCCTAAAGCTGAACTCTGAAAAAACGGAAGTCCTCATCCTCGGCAACACCCCGTCCGCCTGGGCTGACTCCTGGTGGCCCACGGCCCTCGGCACCGCACCGACCCCCACAGACCACGCCCGCAACCTTGGCTTCATCTTGGACCCTCTTCTCACCATGACCAAGCAAGTCAACGCCGTGTCCTCCGCCTGCTTCCTCACCCTCCGCATGCTCCGCAAGATCTTCCGCTGGATCCCCACCGACACTAGAAAAACCGTGACCCACGCCCTCGTCACGAGCCGCCTGGACTACGACAACACCCTCTACGCCGGCACCACAGCCAAACTCCAAAATCGCCTGCAACGCATTCAAAACGCATCGGCACGCCTCATCCTCGACGTACCCCGCAACAGCCACATCTCCGCACACCTGAGACACCTGCATTGGCTCCCAGTCAGCAAAAGGATCACCTTTCGACTTCTCACCCACGCACACAAAGCCCTCCACAACAAGGGACCGGAATACCTCAACCGACGCCTCAGCTTCTACGTCCCCACCCGCCTCCTCCGTTCCTCTGGTCTCGCACTCGCTGCTGTCCCTCGCATCCGCCGCTCCACGGCGGGTGGGAGATCTTTTTTCCTTCCTGGCGGCCAAGACCTGGAACTCCCTCCCCACCAGCCTCAGGACCACCCAGGACCACTCCGCTTTCCGGAGACTCCTAAAAACCTGGCTATTCGAGCAGCAGTAACCCCCCCCCCCCTCCCCCTAGCGCCTTGAGACCCGCACGGGTGAGTAGCGCGCTTTATAAATTATAAATGTTATGTTATGTAATGATAGATTGCAATTGTGGTTCGGTTAACCTCGAAATGTAACAATTTTTGTTTTAGCTATCGAATGCATAACAAATATTATTGAATTCATATGAGAACTGTGGGACCATCCTTTGGTGTTTGTGAAGACGTCTCACTGTTTCAATATTCATACAACTAATCATTTTTCAACGGAACTGTATGAATTCATCAAGATGACTTCCCTCCTTTCCTGAGAAAATTCCAAATAGTTGCAAACCTGATGGGTGCCTATAATTTACATTAGATATTCACCTATTTGCACAAGATGGGTCCACTCTGAGGACCAATCAGAAATCCATGGACCTTTCTAGTTAGGGAGAAACTTTTGAAAACAAGAGTCTTCTTGCTTGGGTGTTCCAGCTGTCACTTTCTGTTCCTCTCCAAGTCTTCTACCATTTCTATTCTTTCATGTTGTGATTTCCCCTCTAGTCCTTTATGCCCCATTTACACATGCTGTTCAGTACTAATATGTCCAACAAATTCTGAACTGCTGTCTTTTCCCACGTGCAGCTCGTGTTCTGCACTGTCCCTGATGCTGCTGTCCACTGATACTGAGAAGCTGTGAGCGCTCTGGACTGATGAATCTTTCCTGTCTGCTGTCCCATGAGGAGAGGTATACAATCTGCAATGTGGTTCTTCTTGTTTCCTTTCCATCTAAGATGATTACACCAGTGTTTTGTAGTGAGTTACCCTAGCTAGATGATTTTCCAAATTTATTTTTGTCTCTTATTTTTGTCCGCATGTGTTAGTCTGCCTCCATACGTGCAAGTCCAAATTCGTAATACGGATAAGGATGGGCCAGGCTGAAAATCTGATTGTTACTAATTGAATTTTTATGATTTACTGATGTCACCATCATCTGCATTGAAATCTGTTTTTGATATGTGTATTATAGCTCTGTTAATTTGTGTTATTCTTCTGGAGTTTTAAAACTTATTGATGTTTAGTAGGCTTAATCTCTTTAGACGTTTCGGTCAGCTTCTGGTTTTCATGCATGTTTTTAACTTAGTTTTGTGCACCATTTACATTACATTGGCTCTGTGTTTGTACTAAAGCTTTGAAACTTAATTCAGTTTGGAACCTTGTTTCTGTGGCCAAATTGATCATGGTGTTTAAATTGTTTCGATTTCTCATTTATTGATTTGTGTTGAATTAATCTGATTACTCACTCTTCACTGAGTCCAAAGATCCCATCGACATCTAGTGTAGGAAGGACGAGTTGTGGCATTTCACCTAAAAGCACGGTTTCTGAATCCGAATCAGGAGGAAGACCCCCACGTGCACTACTACAGTGGTGGCCTTTAGTCTGAGGCATAAGTCCTACCAAGAAAATCCATTGTGAAACTAGGCCCTCCTTCCCTGTCCACTCTGTTAAGCAGTGGGTGACCTCTCCCCACCATCGCTTAACAACCAAGCAGGACCACACTATATAATTTAGTGTTTGCTTGGATGCATTTATGGCATGTCAGTTGGGTCCTAAGGTACATAGCTAGTAAATGGTCAGGAATTAAATATGACCTATGAATGTAGTTGAAAAGTCACCCAATGTTTGCAGTCCTGCACATTTCCAGGAAAGACGATCTATTCTAGCCAGCTGGGAAAACTATGGAAGTTCCCATAGAGAGAGCTTTCGAGCTTATGGTACTCGCCGGGCAGACAGCATAAATAACGGTCGTAATTGTAACATGCAGCCTTCCACAGGCTAGATGAAGCAGAGGCTCTTTTTTTAATAGATATTCGCAAATGTTACCAAGGCTATCGCTCCTTTCAGACACTGAAGTTCAAGAAAGTTACCCGGACTGAACCATCCAACCATATTCTGGACCTGGGCTGCCAAGTAGTAAGCTTCAAAGTCGGGTATGCTAATCCCGCCCTCAAGGAAGTCTAGGGCCACTTTCCTCATTCCCGTCCCCCACACCAAGTCCAACAGTAGGGAAGAGAAATCCTACAAGAAGGAGTGGTTCAGTAGCAGCGGGATGTTTGCAAAGGCAGTAGGTGGGGACCCATTACTAACAGCAGCAGCTTACCCAAGAATCTTGTTGTGGCCCTCGCCAATGTCAGCAACCTCCCAAGATTGCCTTGAAGAACATCTCACTGGTGTCTGTAGATGTTAACTATATATTTGAACATGATATTTTCAACAAGGAGGCCGAGGACCGTCAAAGGGGCCAGTGTGGCCAAGCCATTGTTCATTAGGGGAAGGAATCAAGACTTGGCTACATGCATGTGTATGCAACATTATGTCCCAAATTTGCAGAGTTACTCAAGGAGCAACAGCATGCCCCTAGTGTCCTCCTGCATGAACAGTAAAATATTATCTGCATAGGGCAAGATGAAGTGTGGGTGTTTGTGTCTGGATCGGGACCCTAAGACCATCTCCAAGAGGACAGGGATGGTACGCTTGGGGCCTCATGGCTGGGGCAAACAGAAGTGTAGATAATGGACATTCATTTTGCATCCCCTATTGCACCTGCCAGGAATCTAAAATTACATAGTCCATTTGCGTCCTGGCTGTAATGGCTGCAGAGAGAAGCTGTAGTCACTTGCCAACCTAACACCAAAACCATTGTCAAATAGTTAATCATTATCATAAATGGCATGACAGCCTGTTTTTTCTTCTGTGCTTCTTCTGCCTGTGGTGAGACCAGCATTACAAACCACCCCTGTAGAGAAACTGCTGCAGAGCGAGGACGGAAAGAGGCATTTGCCTATGACCGAGGTTCCTAGTATGATGGTTGAGTGTAGGAATATCATGCCACCCCCAGAAGTTTGGCAGACACATATTTAGCCCACATATGCCATCCATATTTTTCCACCACCAGACTTTTCAATTAATAGCACTAAAAAATGCCGGCTCATTGAAAATCACCCACTGAAAGAGAAGGAGTGCCTGAAGAGATCAGAGAAGCTTTTTTTTTTTAAATGAAAGTAGAATCTGTCTGTTTATACACTGCAGCAATAGGTAAAACCCTTTTGCATATAGCTCAGGGAATTTTAAAACTTCAATTTGGCAATTCGAAATGAAGTATTAAGACTTCCTGATGCAAAGTTTCTCTATTTGTTGACCTGCTTAACAGGGCAGTTTTCAGCAACAAACGTTCTACCCGTCAACGGATACAAATGTATTCCTATCAGGGAAGGAAATGGGCATTTGACAGGGGATGGTACTAGAGCTCAAGGACTGTATGAGAAACGGCCCTTACAACGCAGCTCGAGCTACGCAGGCCATAAGCATGCAAGTGTTACCATGCTTGCCCTGAACCACGCATGTGCCTGAGCCATGCAAATGCGTGGTTATGGAACCAAGCATTTGCGTGATTCAGACACACAGGAGGAACACCCGGAAGAGGAACACGGTGGCCAGATAAGTGGGGCTAGGGCGGGTGGGGGTAGTTTTTAGGACAGGGTGGGGTAGGTTTTCAGGTTAAGAGAGGGGGCAAGGGGTCGGGGTACTTTTTAGGACAGGGTGGGGTAGGTTTTAGGGTTCAGGGTGGGGTTGGGGGTCGGGCTGGTTTGTAGGACAGTGTGGGATAGTTTTTAGGACAGGATGGGGTAGGTTTTAGGCTTTAGTGGCGGGTGGGGGGTCAGGGTAGTTTTTGGGACAGGGCAGGGTACGTTTTAGGGCTTGGGGCAGGGTATGGGGTAGTTTTTTAGGACAGGTTGGGGTCATTTTTAGAATAGTGTAGGTTTTAGTGTTTAGGGTGGGAGCAGGGTCTGGTGTAGTTTTAAGGAAAGGAGAGTAGGTTTTAGGTTTTAGGGTGGGGGGTCGAGATAGTTTTTACGGCAAGGATGGGGAGTTTTTAGGACAGGGTAGGATAGGATTTAGGATTTAGGGCAGGCTGGAGGGGCCAGGTATGTCTTAGGACAGTGCAGGGTAGGTTTTAGGGTTCAGGGCAGGATAGGGGTTGGGTAAGTTTTAGGATTCAGGGCGGGGGGTGGGTCCTGTTCATTTTTAGGACACCATGGGGTAGTTATTAGGACAAGGTATGTTTTATGGTTTAGGTCGGGGTAGTTTTTAGGACAGGACTTGGTAGGTTTTAGGACAGGGCATGGTAACTTTTAGGGTTTAGGGTGGGGATGGGTATTTTTTAGGACAGGGCACGGTAGGATTTAGGGATTACGGTGGGGGGTTAGTGTAGTTTTGAGGACAGGGTAGGGTAGTTTTTAGGACAGGGTATGGTTTAGGGCAGGGGCTGGGGGTTGTTTTTAGGACAGGGCGGGGTAGGTTTTAGGACAGGGCGGAGTAGTTTTTAGGGTTTAGGGTGGGACAGGGGGTTGTAGTAGATTTTAGGACAGTGTGGGATAGGTTTCAGGGTGGGGTAGCTTTGAGGACAGGGTGGGCTAGTTTTTAGGACAGGGTAGGGTTTAGGGCAGGGGCTGGGGGTTGGGGTTGTTTTTAGGACAGGGCGGGGTAGGTTTTAGGACAGGACATGGTAGCTTTTAGGGTTTAGGGTGGGGGCGAAGTAGTTTTTAGGACAGGCAGGGTAGGATTTGGGGTTTAGGGGGATTAGGTAATTTTCAGGACAGGTTGGGGTAGTTTTTAAGACAAGGAAATGTTTTAGGGTTTAGGGCGGGGGCTCTGGGTAGTTTTTAGAACAGGGCGAGGTAGGTTTTTTGGACAGGGCAGTGTAGGTTTTAGGTTTCAGGGCAGAGGTCGGGGTAGTTTTGAGGACAGGGTGGGGTAGTTTTTAGGATAGTGCAGGGTTTAGGGCTGGGGCTGGGGTAGTTTTTAGAACAGGGCGGGGTAGATTTTAGGGCAGGGCATGGTATCTTAGAGGGCTTATAGGCCTTATGGTGTCACACAACATGCGATGCATTACCAAATATACTTTTACAAAGCATGCTTTTACAATTAAATTCATTGTAATGGCATGCGTGGTAAAGTCATGTATGGTTAAGATGCAGGCCCTAATTATGACCCTGGCAGCATAACCCACCGCCAATCATGCTGACCGTCGACGGAAGACCGTCAGTGGCGGCGACAGGCATCCCACCATATTCTAACGCATGGAGCCTCACCCCCATTGATGGAGGTGAGGGCCACCATGCACAATGCTGGCAGTCGATGGCGGGGTGGATGCTGCTCCACCTTCACCGCCACATCAGTCCAGACACCGCCACACCTATAATGATGCAGTCATAGGTGTGGCGGTGTATGGAGGTGCAGCGATGCCGGTGGAGCAGCATCCCAGGAGCCCGTTCCCTCCCGGAGCAGCGCCACAGAACAGGTGAGTGCTGTCCAAGAGGGTAGGGGGGAAGGAGGGGTGTGTGCTGAGTGAGTGAGTGCATGGGGTTGTGTGTGTGTGTTTGTGAAGGGGGTGTATGCATCTGCGTGTATGAGTGTGTGTGTGAATGTAGGAATATGGGTGGATGTGGATGTTGGGGGTTGGGGTTTGGGGGGACCTATATGGAGGTGGGGGGTGAGGGATGGTGGGGGGGGCGTTTGGGGAGTCCTAAAGGGAGATTGGAGGGAGGGGGGATGGGGTGTCAGTTTTCAGGGTTCTGGGGGTAAGGGTGGGGGGTTCTAGGGGATTTTCGGGGTTGGGTGGGGGTTGTGGCAAGGGGGGGGTCTGATGTGTCACATACAGGTGACAGGAATGAGAATTCCTCTCACCCATATGCTTTCTGCCAGGGATTACCTGGCAGGGTATCCTGCCAGGAAATCCCTGGTGGAAATGGGAACATTATCCCACCGTCGGTTGGGCCTCCCCCGCCGGGTCCAAAGTGCCTACCGTCGGCCCAGCAGTTGGATCTGGCCTGGCGGTGGGTAGTAGTGAACTGGCTGCTTTTCACCCAGTTCACTACTGTGTTCATCCTATGGCGGTCTGAACCGCCATGCCATTTGCGGTAATGACCGCCATGTTCGTAATGAGGGCCAACTTATTTGTTCCAACCGTGTTTTTAAGCCATGCGTGGTTTTGCCATGCATGGTTCTGTCATACAACCAGAATGTGTGAAACTATGGCACATATTTATGAGCCCCTGTGGACGTGCCACAGCAACACCCATTGCATTTTGACACTGCCTGATGAGTTTTCATAAGCCTGAGGCAGCGCCAAAATCTAACACCACCCCAGTGGTGGCGTTAGCGAGGCGCAACAAGGAGGAATACTTTTATTCCTCCTCGTTTTTTGCTTTTTCTATGTGTGCTGCATTCTGCAGCACGCGCAGAAAGATCAAAATGCCACACATGATTGTTTATGTGGAGGAAGGTGTCCCTTTCTGCACATTAACATTCATTTCAAAATGACGCTTTGGCAGTTCTGTGTGTGCTACATTCTGCATTCTTCAGCACACGCAGAAGTGCCAAATCGCCATTAGTGATTATTTCTGTGCAGGAAGGGACACCTTCTCACACATAAGCAATAAAACCCCTCAACGCAGACATCCCTGCATGATGGTGCAAGGATGCCTGCATTGGCACTAGGCAGCTCAATTTAGTGCCAGCGCAGGGGACAACACAGGGGTGTGCCATATTAAATTAAATATGATGCATCACTGCATTGTGAAAATGACGGAGCACAGTGCTGTCAATTTTGGCAAAGCATCACGCTCCGTCATTTTATGTTAAATATGGGCCCAGGGGTTGTTGCCCAAGGACATACTCCCCAAGAGGCTATGCAGTGGATGATGTGAGGCAAGGTATATTTGCAGCCATAACAAGGAACTGTTCCCATTGTACCCCTTACGGTTTCCCACTGCCACTAAGGTCCTTTGAAGCTGCTCCTCTATAAAATAAAACAAAATAAAAACTTTACAAGAGTCTCACTTTGTGGGGGTTGAATTATTTTTTCCTTTCGAATGGCAATGTTGTGATTTGCTAAACGTGGCAAACTCTTTTTTTCCCAAAATAAATATCACAATTTTCAGTCAAATGAACATTTGTGAGATTAAAAATATGATTCATTTTCTTTTTCCGTAGATCTAATGGGGGAGAGATAAGGAAGAAGTCCATGTGCAGGAGCAGTGATAGTAGAGTTGCTGCTGCAACAGGTGACACTGGGGATTATGCAGGGTGCTCTATAGTGGTTAGCAGTGATAGTGTAGGGGGTAGAAGTCGGGACTCGAGGTGGGCATGTGGACAAGGGGGCAGGTGACTCTTGCATAGTGTGGCAGTCCTAAGTAGTGAAGTGTAGCTGAAGCTGCCTTTTTAAAAACTTCACAGGCTTGGTACTTTGCACATTTTGTGTAAAAAAATTGCAGCGGTGCCAACCAACTGAAAGCAAGTTGACAATGTAGGCACTGTCTATGGTGCGATCGCTGGTGGGTGAAAAGGTATCCCTTTGGACAGTGCAGCTGTGATTGGCAATCAAACTTTTAAGCAATATGAACCCAAGTTCTAAAAACACACATTGTCTTAGTTTTATGGCTTGATTTCAGCATTATAGGGGCTATTCCTTCATTTGACAGCAACAAAGGGAATGGCGATTTTACTAAGGAAACCTCATATGGTTCGCAACAACGAAAACATGCTCTGAGAATCATGAAGCCTGCAATGAGGAAGAAATTCGAGCCAAATGTCAAAATGTAATAACAATTTGTCACATTTTCTGGAAATATGACTAATCCGAGCTCAAACCTCATTCCTTCTCTAATTATTTTTACTCTTTTTATGTATGTCAAATTGTGTTTTGAGTTCCCCTTTAAATTGGTTAGAAACCAACTGGTTAAGATTACAGTATTTCCGGACAAGTGCCACCACACAATAGGATTTTAATTGGTTAGGACTAGACTTTTTCCTTGTCGCTCAATTTCCTAGATAAAGGAATACTTAATAGAAGAAAAAAAAGCTGGCGTCTAAAGAACGTCACGGGTGGGATATTAAATTAGAATAGTATAGAGATGAGACGCTCCTTCTGTCAAGTCAGCTCCCCATGACTGGCCGGAGTCATATAAACAGAACATTACATGTTGCCGAGAGTCTACGTTCTGCAGATGTGGCACTGCACAGATGTGCAAATTACTCACTTAATGTGTCAACTGTTTTTCATTTTTTCCATCCCACCCTCTTGATTTGGCTATTAAGCAAGTACAGGAACTTTGGATTTCAAAGCTGCGCATAATGGGTGCTATTCTTAGTCAACGATCAAGCAAACAACAAAAAAACACTTTCTGCCACAAAATAATTTTTGCTCAAAAGCTTCATTTGTTCTTTTGTGGTCTGAACCCCTCACAGTTCCTCGTGGAAGCACACCAAAACAAAATGGCTTGCTTCAGGTGAGAGGTCATAGGAATGGCTACAGTGGCATTGAGCCACTTTGTAACCCCTTGCACCACATTATGCCTGCACCAGGCATAATGTATGCAAGGGGGGCGTTCTGGCGCTAGGGGGGGAGTGAAAAAGTGGTGCAAAGGAATCAATGAGATTCCTTTGCGTCATTTTCATTGGCATTTATAATGTCTGCTGAGTGCAGGGGTTAAAAAGAGGCTCCCATTGATTATAATGGGCCTCCGGGTGCTTTGCAGGATTAGTTTAATAAATTTCGATGCTAGTCCTGCAAAGCGCCGGACTAGCATAAAAAATTATGACGCTAGTCACCCTAACTACCACCATGGTGCGCCATATTCTAAATACAGTGCTACCATGGTGGAGTTAGGGGGCGCTAAGGGGCGCAAGAAAAGTGGTGCTGCACGAAGTGCAGCACCACTTTTCATAAATATGCCCATTGATTTAGAGGCTTGCTGTTTTCTGCTCCTACTAAAACTTAGCATAACGCTTAGAAGTACTGATAGGGTGTTAGGATGCTAAAAATATAGTAACCATGTTAGGAATATTCTTATTATTTTTGTTGGCTATATCATGCATTCTGCCTTTATTTTCTCATTTTGTGTAGTTACTGTTCATATTGTATACACTACACTTGGGATTTAGGACTTAAACTGCATTCCCTGTACTTATTGCTACTTTGTATTATTAATTTAAGAAAGGAGGGCTTAGCGTTCCATTGTTTCAAGACCTGCACTAATGCGATTAGTTGTGACTAGAAAACATAGCCTGCAAAGTATTGCTGTGTGGGTTGGGGATGGATCTCTGTCCAACTAGATTTCTAATTTGTATTTGTGAAGTGAACTGAGCCATTGCACCAGGAGGTTAGATATTGAACCCCTTCAGCCCTGTTGGGTGGTGGGGTTGAGCCAGATCACGACATTTGGCTCCCATCATGGAATGCTCTAATTCAGCTGAATTTTTGAGTAGATTTTGAAGATACACTCAAAAAGACAATTATTGAAAGCATACGAAGATGTCCATTGTAATATTTATCCCTGCCTTCAGATTAAAAAGGTAACGCTTGTTTCCTGTAGATTTGTAAGACATGGCTCTTAAAAGGGTATTTCCCTATCTGTGATTTTGACACTTTCTATCTCATGTTAATTTAATCTGTACAATTAAAATGAGCAGATCATGTTGTGATAGGAGTATACTACTGGGCAGCAGTTACACATCTCATAAATGGAGGTGTCCTTGAGGTGGAGGGGGGTGCAAGTAGCTTTTGTGATGCATGCAAATGTTGCATATACCTTTGAAAGTTTTCACCAATGGGCGAAGTTTGATCTTGCAGGTGCTGATACTGGCCATTTTCACACATGGAAAGCTGCAACAGTTCTTGAAGAATGCAAAGCATATCATGACTTGGAGGTCCCTTTGACCTACCAAGAACACCAAAATTGTTTTTGTGGTCAATTACCGAACACACATCAGAATGTCAGACTGGGACGCCTAAATTAAGATTGAACTTCCTGGAGGATATTGGCGGCAAATACATGTATTCCTAATCCGGGAAACCTTCAGGCTAGGAAAACAGTAGGTGTACCAAATCAGACAGTATCCTGATATAGGAGGCTCAGACAATAAGTGCAGGTCAATTCCAGCCAGCAGGACCTATACCACAGGCCCAGGTTGCAATCCAGGCAGTTGATCCACAGACTATAAATGCTATTACGGCGACGGTGCTCTTGAAAAATCTCAAAATTGCTTTATGAATAGCTCACAAGTCTATCATTTGGAAGGGGTCTATCCTCGGACCCCCCCCCCCCCCAAAAAGATAAGCACAGAATTCTGACTAGGTGTATTTATCTTGGATAGTGACCCCCCCCACCCCATAAAGGAGTGTAACACTCAGGGAAGTATATTTGCATGTATCTTACTCTTTACTACTATGGATGGTAGACCCTCATTGACAGTGTTATTAGATGTATTAAACAAGTAAATATGAGCACAGAGATGCACCGGCTCTAGATTTAGGAATTAAATAATGATACATTTTGATTTCTTAGTCATTCTGTGCAACATTTGCAGGGAAGCTGCAGGCCTAGGCATATGCCAGAGACTTGCATCAGTCCCTGTGCAAGAGTATGAGCTACCTTAAATATTTTCTGAAACATATACATATTATACATATATATATATATATATATATGCACTCAGCTATCTTGAGTAGTCAAAGGAAAGAGTAAGATTAAGGGTTCTGATCAAGAAGAGGCTACACTGAAAACTAAAAAGAATCAGAGAGTAAAACTAAAGAATTTCCATCACTTCAGGAGGCAAGCCATAGTGCTTACAATTTGAGACACTGTGACAAAAAAACTGGATTGGTATAAGTATTCTGATAACCGTGCTTCTTGGGCTTTTCTGGAAAAAGGCAGAGAGGACTGGATGAACCAAGTACCGCAAAAAAAAAGAGGAAATAGAGCACCAGGAACCCTGATCTGATCACTGCAGAGCAATATTCACAGCACTCCTTAAGACGCTAGACCCCGGACTCTGTCCTCTCAACTGCTGCTGTGTCATGCCTCAAACAACAGTAGGAGCTTTCACCTGCACCCACTGAGAGTTCTGTAGCTGCCATACACCCACACCCGTTATGCAAATACTAACAACGCCCTATACACCCCCTCCCAAAACACACGCCAAACAAGCACCAACCCCTTCACCCATACCCTATACCACCTGCCAAGGCAAAGTCACACATCAACACCCACTCACATGCATGGACAGAGTCTAAACCTCTGCCAACTAGACACCTAATTTCTAACAATCACTCAAGAAGCAAACGTCTGAAATATGGGACTTGCTGAGTAGGTGCGCACCTGACATCCTCTTTATCACAGAGACCAGGCTCAACCTGCTCATCAGCTCCTCAGCTCCTGACATTTGCACGACAATCCCTGCAGACTACTAGATCACTCAGCAGGACCACATTCATAGGCCAGGAGGAAGCCTCACTATCATCTACAAAGAATCCTTCAAATGCACAACATCCACAAAGAACACCACCCCATTCATAGAACACCTGCACTTCAAGCTGCAAATCTCAGAAAACTTCACCTTGAATGGAACTCTCACCTACCGATCACCCGGACCATGAGCTACCTTTGCCATCCTCCTCACCAGCTTTGTTGCTCTGCTCAACATCAACTCCAGAGCCTACATTCTCATTGGTGGCCTCAAATTTCACTTCATAGACTGAAATCACCCCTGCTCCAAAGCACTCCTCGAAAGCTTGAGCATATCAAAATCACCCAGCTCATCCCAAAACCAGCACACACTGCAGGACACAGACTGGACCCCATCTTCTCCACAAGGCAACATCATCAAATACAATTCCACCACATTGCTCATGACATCACCAACTTCAACAACTGGATCAAGAACTGTGCAGACTCCCTCGCTCCCATCAAACACAAAAAGTATAGTAAATGACACAGCAGGCACGCTGGTACACAGAAGTCCTCCAAGACACCAAACAACACTCAAAACAGCTAGAAAGAAAATGGACAGCTAGGCACAACACCGCTGACAGAACTGCCTACAAGGCGGCACTCAGACACCATCACCAGTAAATAAGAGACAGCAAGAAAAAAGCACTAGCGGACTGCATTGAAGGAAGCTCTAACAGCTCAAAGAGATCTTCTCGAACGTAAAGGATTTCACCTTGCCCTCAGCAACTGACCAATAATTACAAAAGGTGTGGAGGGCGAACAAGGTTAAAGTGTGCACGGTCACTTGAGGCTAAACCCAGGAAAAACATACTAGTAATTTCACAAGCATTCTTCTGTTAACAGGAATAGCAAGAATTCCTCCTTTTTGAAAGAGGTGGCCTAACACACTTAATAGTGTCATGCTTCATCATAGACCACCTCTCCCCACCCTGGTAGGACAATGCCACCAGGGCGGACTCAACCTCTTGCTTCAGACCTACCAGTGGGAGTTCTTAGATAAAGCTTACTGGATAATAATGGGTTCCAGATTTCTAAAAATACCTAGTGGACTACAATTGGGGTATCCACTGATACGATTAAAAACAAAAATCAATGGTAATCATAAGTGTAATGACTCAGCTCATCTTCAAAAAAGCCAACATGTTGCTGGCCACTCTAAAAGCCTGTATTGCTCTGGTGCATTCACCAGGGCTGTGTATCCCTATCTGTGTTGTAATGGAAAGTCGCCAAACTGATTATACAGTGGAAACCAATTAAAAGGTGCACACTCAGGATCATCCAAGACCCTATTAGGGAAAGATCATAAGTCAATAAACAGGAAGACAAACAATGTCATCATCTAAAAGGGATCTATATAGTGAACATGCAAGGTGTGAGACACTGCAAAACACTGCAAACATGTTTCAAAAAAGTGTTACAGTAGAAACATGCAACCCTATCTTATTTCAGCTGGACATGTTCCAAAAAATCACAGTCCCAGGACGTATCCATTGTGTAATGCAAACTTTATGTCATGCCACATTATGGCACAGCGAGAAAATGTGAGCTTGCTAAGACATCCTTATGGATTAAAAGCCTTGAGTCTGGGACAAGGGCTCTGCCCCATGTAGTCACACACTGTTGGGACAAAGAGATAGTGCAGATATTAATTTAATGACATGTCATAAATAGTGTGACAAAAGGTTGAGAAGTTGAAGACAACTCTTGTTGTCATCCACAAAAATCACCCATCGAGCTGAGATGGCAACAGGGTCAGTGAAGGCTGAGATCATAAGGTTAGTGCTTATTTTATACTCTTGTGTATACAAATGGTTCCCAAGATGTTCCAGGATAACTCTGCTGTTACTGTGAAGTGTGGTGTGTGGCAAGGCTTGGTCTGGGCCATTCCCAAGTTAACCTAGCCAACAAAAGGTTGACAGGTTGAAGACAACTCTTGCTGTCATCCACAGCAATCATTGGTCAAGTTGAGATGCCAACAGAGTCAGTGAATGCTTAGATCATAAGGGCATTGCTTATTTTATACTCTTGTGTATAAAAAGGGTTCCCGGGACATTCCAGGATATTTCTGCTGTTACAGTAAAATGTGGTATGTGGCAGGGATTGGTCTGGGACATTCCCAAGTTAACCTGGCCAAAATATGCGAGCAGGGAACAGGGTAGTGTGTTCCCCCTATGGAAAACTCCTCAAGATTGATCTTATTAATCTGCCCCCTCTTAAAACAATCTGTCCAAGCTATACTGGCAGGGTTCCCCCTGTAGCAATCCCTGTAAGGGTTAAAATGCCCCCTATGGCCAATTTTGTGTGCAGGAAAAAAGGAGTGGTCAGAACTACTTCTCATCTCATTTAAAACAATCATTACAAATTATGCTGGCAGGGATCCATATGTGACGGTCCCAGTAGAAGTTAAATGTTCCCTTTGGCCCAATATGTGTGCAGGCAAACATTGTATCCCTCCTTCCTGGTATCGCTATTGCCTTCATAAGTTGGCTGCTGCAAGGTGAAAATATCACATGAGGCTCCACCCGATCCGCCTTGGGATTACCATGGCCCCCTCACTTACTTTTTCAAAGGGTACATCACTCACTTGCACCTAAAAAAACAACTCTCCCAGCTTCTTGTCCATTGGTTGAGGGTGTTATGAATCATTTAAACAGTCCCAGAGGTAACATGTCCATGACAGTGGAGCATCGCTGTGGGACGAGTCTAGCAACATCATAGACGCAACCTAGGGATCATGGGAAATGTAGGCAGGGATCCTGCATGTAAATCATACGGTCCCCTTTTGCGGTCCTCATACATGCACTTGTTTTTACCTGCTAGATGCTTGTAAATGTGAAAACCACAAAGGATACCTTAGGTAGAAATGTGTTTGTTTTTTTCCGAACTAGATACTTATGGATGTAAAAACAAAAATGCATATCTGGGCATCTACTGTGAAGTGTTAAAGATGATGCTTCTCAAAATATTTTTTATATATATATATCCATAGATATAGATATATATATACAATATGTATACATCACCTTCCCCAATACAAATGAGTCCAAATGGAACAAAAAACTCCTCTGTGATAACTTTTGGTTACTTTACATGTTACCTTAAATAGACTGTACTATAAAAAGGCAGCTTCTGCTCACTATTTCAGTTATTTTTCACATAAGGATTATAGTGATAGTTAAAATTGGACTATATAATATTTTGGCTCTGTCTATGAAGTTAAAAAAGAATGGGGGGAGAGAGAAGAAAAGTGGATTGGGGAATGTGTGTTTAACCGGAGTGATCCCCTTATGGGTACCCTTGTTACTTGTTAGTGTTGGTGATAGGTGCAGCAAATGACCCTTGCATTGCAAATAAGACAATGACCAAACCCCACACCAGTCTTTTTATTTGCTTGATAGTACATACTGGAGAGGTGCTACAACCTACACTTGCCCTACTTTCCTAATAAGGACCACATCATTTCATCGTTCAGGCCATTCCTGTCGGTGTGCAATCTCCACACCCACCTTTGTTCATACCACAACAGGATTTTGATCATATCTTGTCTAGTTTGTTTCTATTTCTCAATCACGAACCATTCCATATCATCACCACTGTGATTCTTCATGGTGTAAAGTTTAGTGACGTCACATTGGCAGCGGATTGTACTCCTGTGATCGCTGATATGTGTTCTAACTTTGTGACTCATCATCCCCATATATCTTAGTTTGCCGGGACACTTTATTACATATATAAAATTTTTGCTATTGCAGTTTGATAGGGATCTCAGGCCCATATTTATACTTTTTGACGCACAACTGCGCCAACGCAGTTGTGCGTCAAAACTTTTACCGCCGGCTAACGCCATTCCAACACGCCATGCGGGCGCCTTATTTATGGAATGACGTTAGCCGGCGCTGTGGACTGGTGTGCGTAAAAAAAAATTACTCACACCAGGCAGCGCCGGCGTTTGGGAAAATGGGGGTTGTGCGTCAAAAAATGGGGCAAGGCAGGTCTGAGGCAAAATTCAGGCCTCAAACCGGATGTGCGCCATTTTTTTTGGCACCCAACCTCCATTGACATGACTCCTGTCTTAGCAAAGACAAGAGTCATGCCCCCTTGCCCAATGGCCATGCCCAGGGGACTTATGTCCCCTGGACATGGTCATTGGGCATAGTGGCATGTAGGGGGGCCCAAATCAGGCCCCCCTATGCCACAAACAAATTCGGAAAAAAATACTTACCCGAACTTACCTTTCCTTCCCTGGGATGGGTCCCTCCATCCTTGGTGTCCTCCTGGGGTGGGCAAGGGTGGCAGGGGGTGTCCCTGGGGGCAGGGGAGGGCACCTCTGGGCTCCTTCCGAGCCCACAGGTCCCTTAACGCCTGCCCTGACCCAGGCGTTAAAAGACGGCGCACATCAGGCTGTGCGTCGTTTTTTAAGGCCCACCCCCTCCTGTGCGTCAAAATGACGTCAGAGTATAAATATGGGGCACAGGCCTTAAAGTCATTTTTTGGAAGGGAACACCTACCTTGCATATAATTAACGCAAGGCTGGTTCCCCCTTCCAAAAAATGACGCACATGGTGGAATTTTGACACCCGCGGGGTCGGACGTCAAAGTATAAATATGGGGCAGGGTTTGCGCCGATTGTGCGTCAAAATTCTTGACGCACATTCGGCGCAAACAGAGTATAAATATGCACCTCAGTTCCCAAGGTGTTCCAAGTCCCTGCTCAAAGTAGGTGCCCCTATTCGTAAATCTGCAAACACTGAATTTCTCACACAACAAATGTCCTGATGGTCCTCATGAGCCTGGTAAGTTCCACAAGGTCTGTTGTCTCTCGATGGTTGGTCTCTTTTTTGGTTGCGTGTATACTCCCATATCCCTTATGCTTTTTGCTCTTTTAAAAGCATGCATTAGTTGTGGAAATTGTAGGCTCCCTGAAGTCAGAATCTTCCATTTGTCTATGATGATCTTCTGCACTGAAACTGGACTGAAAACAGATCAACCTCTCTTCTGTCAGTTTTACAAAGGACTCAAGTAGTTGTTGTCTGTTATTATTATGAGCCCTCTTTTTAGCTCTCCATATCAGATGACTTGGGTAGCTTATTGAAGAGTATTTTTGCATGCCTGTTGTATTCCTCTAAATTTGAGCACTTTCATCTCAGGCACAGGAACTGGCCTATTGATAAGTTCTCTATCAAAGCTCACTGGTGGAAGCTTTCAAAACTCTGTAAGTTATTCTTATCAGTTGGATTGTAATAAACCTTGGTCTCATGGACTCCGTACCTAGCCTGTATGAGGAGAACAAGAAAAATAGTTCATTCTCTCCTATTGTGATAGTAAACCAGGAGTATGGATTTAGTGCATTCAGCCAGTCGGTGAAGATCATTGCCTTGTTCCTTGTGCCCTTTCAAATCAATAGTATATTGTTTATGTATCTTTTTTATAATCTGATTATTTTAAGGAAGGGGTTGGAATAGTGTAGAATATAGTTCATCTAAAATGAGTGGACATATAGGCATGCCAGGTTTGGCACAAAGGTACTGCCTATCAATGTCCCATGCACCTGTAAAAAGAAGTCACCTTCACATTTGAAGCAATTCCTAGTAAATTCCTAGTAAATGCAGCATGTGCTGCATCTAGGATGAACTCCAACTGGGTGATAGATTCCCAATTGGTATTACTCAAGATCTCTTCCACTACCCCTATCGTAGCTTTTTGGGGAATTTTTGTGTACAAAGATTCCACATCTAGGCTAATCAGTAGCTCATTTTCACTGTCAAAAGTCATGTTATCTTACTTATTTAAGATGTCCTTAGTGTCTTGCAAATATGTAGACATCTGTTTCAATAGTGAATGAAGGAAAGTGTCACAAAACTATGACAGTGGATCAAGGGACAAACCAATCCTAGACACAATTGACCTTCCAGGGGGGTTTTGTGTGTCTTGGTCAGCTTGGGAGGACATATGGAGGGTTATGTTCCTCTCACCTCTCTCTTTGTATTTAACACCTCAGCTATCACCAACATCACTGCCTCCCAGCAACTCTGCAACAACCTATCCAACTTCTTTCACAACAAAATTGCAAACATCTACAGCAACTTCACACACCAACCCTACTCCAGAGTACTTGCTGCTAACCTACCCACTACCAACCAAGATGGCCATCTGACTGAATGGACAAACCTCACCAGAAGTTAAACAGTGGGAATCATACGGACCATCCACTTAAGGGCCCTAACCGAACCATGGCCCAACACATCTTCAACCTGAGAACATCACTAATCAGCACCACCACGACCCACATCATCAACACCTCCATCACATCCACCACTTTCCCAGATAAATGAAAACTTTCAGAAAACAACGCTCTCCTCAAGAAGCCCACAGATGACCTGAATCAAATTAGCAACTTCCAACCCATCTTCCTGCTTTCCTATCCAGCCAAAGTGATTGAGGAGGCCATGAACAAGCAACTCACAACCCACCTCGAGCCTCACCATCTGCTAGACAACACTCAATCAGGTTTCAGAAAGAACCACTGCACCGAAACAGCACCAATGACTTTCGAATCATCCTGGACTGAGGAGAAACAGTGTACTTCATCCTGCTTGACCTCTCTGTGGCCTTCAACACTGTCTCCCATAAAACTCTCATTGGAAGACTCCAAAAGATTGGAATACGAGCATCTGCTCTCAGATGGATTTGTTCCTTTCTCACAGGAAGAACCCAAAGTGTCAGGCTGCTCCATTCACATCAGAGACCAAGAAATTGATATGCAGAGTCCCACAGCCCCACCATTTTCAACATATACACAACACCGTTCACCAACATCATCTGATCACAAGACATCACCATCATCTCCTACACCGATTGGTACCCAACTCATCCTCTCACTGACAAACAAAACAACCACCACCAGAACCAACTTCACCAAAGGGATGACCATGATAGCAGACAGGATATGAAACTACTGTCTGCAGCTCAACTCTGACAAGACAGAAATCTTGGTCTTCTGCAACAAGATCTACCCATGGGACTCCCCCTGGTGACTGTCGGAGGTAGGACAAACACCCACAGACCATGCAAGAAATGTAGGGATCATCCTGGGTGAAAGTTCAACATGACGGCTCAAGTCAATCCAGTGTGCACCTCCTGCTTCCACATCCTATGCATGTTGCAAAAAATCTTCAAATGGCTACCTCAGAACACTAGATGGCCCGTCGCCTAAGCGCTCATCACCAGCAGGCTGGACCACAGCAACACTCTCTTCGCCGGAATCTCCAAACAACTCGTACATAGATTCTATACCATCCAGAACACTGCTGCAAGACTCATACTTGACCTCCCGGGCCACATCCACATCACACCTCACCTCAGGAAGATTCACTGGCTCCCCTATCACAAGCACAACTGATATAAACTTCTCACACACACATACAAAGCCCTATATCACACAGGACCAGAATTTCTGAACATCTGCATTTACTTTCACCAACCCACTGGACACCTATGCTCTGCCTCACTCTCACTCGCACACATTTCCTGCATCGTCAAAATCAAAACTGGAGGTCGCTCATTCTCTTACATTGCTCCCAGGACATGGAATGATCCCCTTTACAGATCAAAGCCTCCTCCTCTCTTCTTGAGTTCCACATAGCTGAAGACTTGGCTTTTCGCATAAGCACAATGCCAAAGCGCCTGGATAACCTCTCAGGGTGATTAGTGCCAAATACAAATCAATATAACATAGCATGGCAAGCAGAAAGGTGAATCAGGATGTGAAGTTGAGGTTAGTGTAAGGAAGGAAGAGACAGGTTGGGATTCCCAGACTGACTTAAAAAAGAATTAAGTAGCTAGTAAAACACATGCCTGCAAACTACAGATATTTTTGAAACAGGACCCGGGCAACAGCTCGTCTAGATAGTGCAGCAGACTCTCCAAGCACTTCTGGTATTGAATCATATTGAATATTTTATACAAGTTGAAACTCCAGATGGACATGTAATCCTCCAGACAGGGTTTATAGTGTATAAATACAGATTGAGGGGGATATACCATACATAATTAATAGAATGTCACAACTGTCGGCCCAGCTTTACCGGCTCACAAGCAGTACCTCATCAAAAAACCCAAACAGTAAAAGGTGATTTCTGCCAGCCTTTACGCATGGACTCTAGAATGAGACATCTTAGGGGAGTTTTGGTGGAATGAAAGTTACCCTTTTCTCACGTTAGTAATAAGCCCTAGTCACAAACAGGCAATAAAGAAGATGCAGGAGAGGAGGTTTATTGACAAGACTGCAATCTACGGTAAAATGCATCAGCAGCAATGATTAGGATAACTAATAATAAAACAAGCATAATTGTAAAAATGAATGAATAGACCCCACCATCTTGCAAGAAACATGCAATACGAAATCCCTTAAACCCTAGAATGGAGAACCAAATTTGTAACATAACAAGAGCTAGGTGGGTTAAACCTAATCTGCCAGTATCATGTCCATGAGAAGCGCCCCCAACCCTTGCTATCTTGGAATGAGGTCTCTAAATCAGACTCCGTGGGGACACAAAGACTGAGTCTGTATCAAGGTGGCGTGAAGCATAAATGGCATCAATAGCATCTGGGAGGAATCTCTCTGATAACCTTGCCTGTACGACCCCTGACACAGGTATATTCCCAAACAATAGATGAGGGAGCAGGCTTGTGGCAGCAATTATGTAAACATTTCCCACCAAAAGTACATTATTTTCCTGTCACATGTAAGTAGGAAAGGGACCTGATGTGAATACCTATATTTATCACTTGGTTTTGATGCTGATAGTGGCGCCTTCACTGAGAGGCACTGATGACACAAAGCAAAACATTGCTCTATCTCCAAACAATAGCAGCTGTCTTAAAAGAAATATTAAAATAAATGGTCTAAGACAGAGCAGGATAAGTAGATTAAAAGTCACTAGGTGACAGGGGCAGAAGTCTGCAAGTCAGAAGGCAAAAATAAACTACTTATTCCCATTAAAACTAAGTAGGATCCTCTACAATTGCATCATTCTTGCAGAAGATGACTGGCCTCTAGTCTTTATAAGGCATGCTTTCTGAAACGAGGAGTGTTACCTTAGAGTTTCCAAATATGTTATGGGCCCTAATAGGATTTCTTGATTTCTGGAGGTCTTACCCAGCACATTATTCTGAGTAAGACAATCCCTTGTATTCCACATTTTGTGAAAAACACTGGACTGAAAGAAAATAGACCTTACATAGATTCCATCATACATGTTAAAGATTAAGGGCCATATTTACAAGAAAGTGGTGCATCACTAGTGATGTGCCACTTTTCTTGCGACCCCCTTGCGTCCCCTAACACCACCATGGGAGTGCTGTATTTACAATGCGCTGCACCATGGCACATGTTAGGGGCAACAGTGCCATTTTTTGACGTTATTGTAACACAATACTGGATTAGCGTAAAAAGGACACTAATCCAGTATAGTGTTAAGAGGCCCAGTGAAATCAATGGGAGCCTCATTTTAAGGCCTGCTTTGACTCTAGAAGTGGTGCAATGGATTCCTGTAGATTCCATTTGTGCCATTTTTATTGACCCTTTAATGAGGGAACACCCCCTTTGCACACACCATGCATATATTATACATGATGTGGTGCAAAGGGTTTACAAGATGAAGCAAACCTAGTTTGCGCCACCTTGTAAGTATGGTGCGATGGTAGTGGCCCATTAGCGTCACATTTGCAGCAAATGCTTGCCACAAATGTGGCGCTAAGGGGCGCTAAGGGGCGCAAGGGCCTTGTCAATATTGGCCCTAAATATTTATAGAATAGGGATAACAAAACAAACTTGTGAGTAGAATTGTTCCCAGTTCATATGGCTATACATACATAAATTAAAATGAGGGACAGATAGTTCCAATTATTTACAAATCTCATTTGTATTCCACAGCTGAATCAGGTTTTGCTCCCTTGGAGAAAATATTACAGTCGTATAGGCGGTCATTCTGAAAGCAGAGGAAACAGATAATTCTAGTTTCTCCTATTCTTACACTAGAAGCTGCAACATCAGCAAACATTCCTAATGCTTGTTCTCTACAGCGTTGTTGGGTGTAGTGAGCTGCTTCTGTAAGTACTGCTGAAGTAGCATTTTAATATGATCGGACTCTCCACATGCAAGAATTTCTACATTATCCTTAAAATCTTCCACAAATTCTGAATGCCCTACCTATGGAGGACTATAAAAGTGTCTTCTTTATAGGTGCTTCTGCACAGCCTGTATTTGATATTAAGCAAAGGTACTTCACAACTTGCCCTCCTGTACAAGGATTTGTTGTGAATGATGAATTCAAACAAGAGTAAACACACACCAAAACCCTAGGTGAGAACACAGCAAAGCTCACAGAAATTCAAGCCTTGTTGCCTGCACAAAAGAAGGCTGATCCATCAGTTCCAAAAACATTTAGTCAAAAAAGCAGAAATTAACTTTTTTGAAGTGGCAGTGGTAGAAAGATGTCAAACCAAGATTGACAGAGACATATTGGCAGCAACACAAGCAACCACTAGGGGTGAAAGGCCTCCAGACGTCTTTCACTGCAAATACTCCCTACACCCTCAATCATGATAACAGTAGGTCAGTTTCCTTACCCAGAGAGGGAGGTAAACAAGTTCCTAATGAGCAGGTAAGATTAGACCTAATCCAAGCCGCACATAAGGGGTTAGCATCTGTCCGTCCTGGCATGAGTCCCACAGTAGTCATGCTCCAACAAAGTTACTGGTGGCCTTATCTAGCTAAACAAACTAAAAACGAAGTCTAGCAGTGTAAAGCCTGCCAACACATAAAACATTCTTCTGTTTCAAGTGCAGTGTAGTGCATTCTCCCAGTCTGAACTCCAGTCATCCATTTGGAGTACTTTCTCTCACTCATAGCAGGCCAACCAAACCAATAAACTGATATAGATATACTTTAATTGCTGTTGACTCATGCTCCTGTGGTTTGGCCACAAAGAAATGCGGATGCTCAAGCAGTCATAAAAGACTTGCAGTGCTTAGTAGCAGTAGGCAGAGTTCATGCCTTTCAGTCAGACAATGCTCCGGTATTGCCAGAATGGCGTTCAGGGTTGCTATGTCAGATCCGGGTGCATGTCTGCATAACTCACACCTGCTTCATGCAGATATGAACAGGTTAATAGAGCATGCCAAATGTATTCTTAGACATCAATGACCATTAGAGAAGAAAAAAATATTTTACCTGGGCCACCATTTGAATGTCTTACACAGCATCCAAGAGGTCAGAGATGAACTATCCAATTTGGAGCATTCCAACCCCGCTACAAGCAAAGATAAGATTTACAAAGCTGCTGATGGGTGGCTTCTTCAAGTGAGTAAGCCAGGTCAAGAAAAGATTCATACTAAAGAAGTGTTTGTACCATCATACAGACCACTCATGCCAGTTCTTGGGCAACTAAATTGTAATCCTGCCTTAAATGCATGGTTCAAAGCAAAAGAGGGAGGTGTTCCTCTATCACACTAGGAAGCATTATGTGGCCTATTCTGTTCAGCAGACCTCCCCTCATTGACACCAAAATGTCTCTGGAGTGGAGCCTTTCAACATCTTCCTACTCTGAAGGAACTGCCCTACGAAGGGAGAAGTCATGCTGAAATCTCAAGTCCCAGTCTGGGGACTATGGAGCCTACTGTGTCTCCAGCTTTACCCAAGTACAATATTCTGTGGAATGGCCGAATGCTATGATTTCAGCAATCTCAACAGTTTCAACTACTGCTATGGTTTAATATGAACCCACAAATGAGTTACCATCAATTGACATTATGCCTTTGCAAGAATTAACACTTTATGAGAATAATTCTGACTTTGAAGTAAATGAAGTACTGCCACACTACAGAATTTGTCAAGGTTACTGCTGGCTTTCAGTTTGCTATGAGTGTATAGTTTGGGCAAAGTTTCCTTAGCAGATCACTGGACCTACGGAATACTACAATGTCCGTGTGCTGCAAAAATTGCTTGTGATAATATTATACCACCTCATCACTTTTAAGATCAATGGGACATTAAGAGGGTTAAAAGAATATTAAAAGAGATACAGGGGTACATGACCATAGGAAATGTGGACGCTTATTTAAAGGATGACAATCATAAAGAAACATATTGCTTTCACTACTCCGGACATCACTACATACACAGAACCAGCAATCCCTGAGAAACATACAATTATACCCAGCGATAGCAATACAGGGTTCTGCCCATAATAGCATCCCAAATGACCAGATAAAACTCCCTTACTTCAAATGTATTGACACGTCAGATTGGATAGTCTTCTATTAGTTACAGGAATCACAAGTCCCTTAGATTTACTGAAAAACTTGCTGTGTAAGGTATGAGTATTGGAAAGAACATATTGAGGGGAAATTTATTTGGGGAACCATGTGTATCGGATAAAGACGCTTTATTTCGAGCATCCATAATTCCCAAAGAAAGTATTTTTCTGACAAACACTGTCCATCAAACCACAAGTGTGAAATTTGGAGCCTTTAAAGCTTTAAACAAGCCTCTAGTTCCAAAAGTCAATTCCACACACATTCCAAATTGGCAGAGGAAGAAAAACATTACAGATTATGAACTAAATTACATGATCTATAGTGATACATATAATTTGATCATGTCACACCCTGAAGGATAACCCTGTGGGCAAATGATACACCTGTAACCTTCACCACATATTGGGGGTCATTCCAACCCTGGCGGTCGGTGTAAAAGCAGCGGCCAAACCGCCAACAGGCAGGCGGTATAAAAAATGGAATTCTGACCCTGGCGGGAACCGCCAACAGAGACCGCCACTTTAACACTCCGACCGCCACGGCGGGACAAACAAACAGTGCGGCGGTCACCGCCAACAGACAGGCGGGAGACAATGTACCGCCCACCCTATCACAACTCACCAATCCGCCACCTTTTCCGGGGCGGGAGCCCCGCCGATAAAAACACGGCGGAAACAGACATTACGAACGGAAAACGCTCACCTCTACACACTCCACGAGGAATCTGGACAGCATGGAACCAGAACTACACATCCTACCAGCTATTGTCTTCCTGCTCCTCTACCAGGAGCACGAACGCTGCCCCAGAAGACAACGGTGAGTACTGCACCTACGACACAGGGGAGGGGGGAGGCAAACAATTACGGGCACACACATACGCAACACACCCTCCCTCACCCACAACTACATACACATCAATGCAGAGCAACAACTCAGACTGACACCCCCAAACCCCCCGTAAGAATGCAAAGACAAAAAAAAAATGATTATGAAATTCAAATATATTGTACGGCTAAGTAAAAAATTATTTCGAACATCTATAACTATATATACATATGTAAATTGTCCTGTCCAAATTGGGTTTCACCCATTGTACGTGGGCCAATGGGCCTAAATACATGGGCAAAGCCCACACAGGAGACCCGAATCCATTGGAGAGAACACTGCAGGGGCATTAGATAGCAAAACTACAGGCACCTCAGGGGGAAGGAAAGGGGGGGCACCTCAGCCACATGAGTCCACGACGACAGATCCACGAGGGGCCTCCATGGCCACTGGCCCATCCTGGGGAGTGCAAAGCCACAGTCTCTCAAGTCTATACAGTGGGTGGGTTGCCCACTGTTACATCCTGGGGAGTGCAAAGCCACAGTCTCTCAAGTCTCTACAGTGGGTGGTTTGCCCACTGTACCATCCTGGGGAGTGCAAAGCCACAGTCTCTCAAGTCTCTACAGTGGGTGGTTTGCCCACTGTACCATCCTGGGGAGTGCAAAGCCACAGTCTCTCAAGTCTCTACAGTGGGTGGTTTGCCCACTGTACCATCCTGGGGAGTGCAAAGCCACAGTCTCTCAAGTCTCTACAGTGGGTGGCTTGCCCACTGTACCATCCTGGGGAGTGCAAAGCCACAGTCTCTCAAGTGGATGGCAGACTCCACTGGTACTGGAGGAGGCATGGTGCCCAGAGTGCATCGTGCAGCCCTGGCCGACGCAGATCCGGGCCTGCCCCTTCTGCCAATGGGCCAGCGGTGCTTGAGATGAAGGGCCCAGCGGAGCGGTGCAGAGACGGCGGTGCCCAGCGGAGCGGTGCAGAGACGGCGGTGCCCAGCGGAGCGGTGCTTGAGATGAAGTGCCCAGTGGAGCGGTGCTTGAGATGAAGGGCCCAGTGGAGCGGTGCTTGAGATGAAGGGCCCAGCGGAGCAGTGCAGAGACGGCGGTGCCCAGCGGAGCGGTGCTTGAGATGAAGGGCCCAGTGGAGCGGTGCTTGAGATGAAGGGCCCAGCGGAGCGGTGCTTGAGATGAAGGGCCCAGCGGAGCGGTGCAGAGACGGCGATGCCCAGCGGAGCGGTGCTTGAGATGAAGGGCCCAGCGGAGCGGTGCTTGAGATGAAGGGCCCAGCGGAGCGGTGCAGAGACGGCGGTGCCCAGTGGAGCGGTGCTTGAGATGAAGGGCCCAGCGGAACGGTGCAGAGACGGCGGTGCCCAGCGGAGCGGTGCTTGAGATGAAGGGCCCAGCGGAGCGGTGCAGAGGCGGCGGTGCCCAGCGGAGCGGTGCTTGAGATGAAGGGCCCAGTGGAGCAGTGCTTGAGATGAAGGGCCCAGCGGAGCGGTGCTTGAGATGAAGGGCCCAGCGGAGCGGTGCAGAGACGGCGGTGCCCAGCGGAGCGGTGCTTGAGATGAAGGGCCCAGCGTAGCGGTGCTTGAGATGAAGGGCCCAGCGGAGCGGTGCTTGAGACGGCGGTGCCCTGTTCAGCGGTGCTTGACTTGAAGGGCCCTGTTCAGCGGATCTTGAGACGGCGGTGCCCTGTTCAGCGGTGCTTGACTTGAAGGGCCCTGTTCAGCGGTGCTTGACTTGAAGGGCCCTGTTCAGCGGTTCTTGAGACGGCGGTGCCCTGTTCAGCGGTGCTTGACTTGAAGGGCCCTGTTCAGCGGTTCTTGAGACGGCGGTGCCCTGCTCAGCGGTTATTGACTTGAAGGGCCCTGTTCAGCGGTGCTTGACTTGAAGGGCCCTGTTCAGCGGTTCTTGAGACGGTGGTGCCCTGTTCAGCGGTTCTTGACTTGAAGAGCCCTGTTCAGCGGTGCTTGACTTGAAGGGCCCTGTTCAGCGGTTCTTGAGACGGCAGTGCCCTGTTCAGCGGTGCTTGACTTGAAGGGCCCTGTTCAGCGGTGCTTGACTTGAAGGGCCCTGTTCAGCGATGCTTGACTTGAAGGGCCCTGTTCAGCGGTTCTTGACATGTGTCTCCAGGGCACCAGATCCGGCTATTATATTGAGTTCACTTGCATCCCGACATGTGGCTGCCGGGCCCTTCGTGCACATCTGTCTTCTCGCTTGCGGGGCCCTCCTGTGCTGGTGTCCCGGGCCTGTGGGTGTCCTCCTTCACCACTGGAATGGGGCTGGTGGGGCCCTCCTGGGCAGCTCGCCTGCTGCCGGACTTGTTGGCCGTGCTGTCCTTGCCATCCTTCCCTGCTCCTCTGTGGCCCTTGCCTCCCTTTGTCGATGTGCCAGGTGGCACCCCACTTCCTGATGGTGCCAGGGTAGTGCCTTTGGAGGTTGCCGTCTCTGGCCTCTCGCGCCGGGCCTTGCCTTTCTTTGACTTTTTCCCATGGGTGGGCTGGCTGTCCCTTTACTGCTTGCCGAAGTAGCTGCCCTTGAAGGTGGTGGACTCCAATATCCTTGGACTATGGTCCTTGTAGGTCCATGGGTTGTGGTGGCTGAGGTGCTAATTGGACTCTTACGAGATGGAGGGGGTGGGTCAGGTGATGGAAAGAGGTTAATTTTGGATAGGAAAAACTTTTTAGGAGCAGTGGGAAGGGTAGGTGTAGTGGGTATGGGAGTGGAGGAAGAGGATGTGGTTGTAGGAGAGTCAAGTCTGGTGTCTTTGGGTGCAGGTGCTTGTGCTGGAGGCTGTCGTGAGGTGGATGGCTGTTGGGTGGGTGGCTGCCTGCGTTTGTGTGGTTTGGAAGAGGGGGTGACAGGCACACTGGGAGAGGACACAGGGGACGTGTAAATGGCAGTGGGGGTGGTGACTGAACGTGTGCGGAGTGTTCTGGTGGGTGTGCTGGTGATGGACGTAGTGGCTGAAGATGTTGTGCATGCAAGTGTGAGTGGAGACGTCACAGGGAGGGAGGAGGGAGACGAGGAGGAGGGGGACACAGAGGAGGCAGTGGCTGTTGGCATGTCTGCATGTGGATGTTGCTTGTGTGGATGCTTGTGTGATGTGTGGTGCTTATGTCTGGATGAGCTTTCCTTGGGTGTTGAGGTGTGTGCAGGCTGGTCTGTAGGTGTGTCTGGGATAGGCAGAGGTACAGGGGAGTGGGACTGGGTTGAGGAAGTTGGAGGAGGGAGGCAGGAGACAGGGACAATGGCTGCCGTCAGTGCTGAGGCCAGAGCGTTGAACGATCGTTGATGGGCAGCTTGACCCGAATGAATGCCCTCCAGGTATGCATTGCTCCGGTACACCTCCCTTTCTACACCCTGGATGGCATTCAAAAGGGTAGACTGCCCAACAATGAGTGTCCTGAGGAGGTCAATGACCTCCTCACTGAGGGCAGCAGGGGTAACTGGGGCAGGGCCTGAGGTGCCTGGGGCGAAGGAGACGCCCACCTGCCTGTGTGAGCGGGCACGGTGCGAACGCTGAGGGGCTGCTTGGAGGGCGGAGCTGGTGCGCTGGGTGGCGGCTGTACCTGTTGTTGCGGTGGGCACGGATGTTGCCGCCACCACAAGGGAGCTCCCTTCCGAGGACGTGTCTGTGTCGCTGGTGTCTCCACGTGTCCCCGTTGTGGAGCTCCCCTCGCCCTCCGTCTCACTGGTGAACTCCGACTCGGTTGCATGGCTCTCCAGGGCCATGTGAGATGCAGCTCCCTCGTGCTCTGATGCCACTTCTCCTCCGCCTGATGATGCTAATGCACACATGAACAGGAAGACCAACAAAAAAGGGGGGGGTGGAAAATAAAGACATGTTGAGTGCATGCATTGGCGACACCGTTGGCGGAGAGGACAGACACAGAAGCCCCCTGCACTACGCCGCGCACTTGGGGTACACTACTCAATCCGTGGGACATGGCCTACAAGCCTATGGACGACAACTCCACACATAGGTGACACAGGGCCATGAATAGCTGTACTTGGCACCCTACAGAGGTGGGGGGGGGGCACAGGACCATGCCTAACGGAGGGGACTAGCCTACAGAAATCGCCCTGGCCTAGGGATACCCACAGCCCTCCTCCCCCACCCAGACACCTCCACTGCGCGCTAAGATAGCTGAATGTGCTTGTAGTCACCCCCTTGTGTCTGCTGTGTTGTCCTCACGCGCCCATCCAAATCGGGGTAGGCCACCGCCAGGATCCGGGACATCAGGGGGGTCAATTGACGAGTGGCACCCCTCCTATGTTGGGAGGCCATCCCCAGCAGAGCCTCCGCGGTCTTCCTGCTCCCGCGGCGGATGTCCTCCCACCTCTTGCGGCAGTGGGTGCCCCATCTGTTGTGGACCCCCAGGGTCCGGACGTCCTTGGCGATGGCACGCCAAATGTCGATTTTCTGATAGGCGCTGACCTATGTGACATGTAGAGTGGGAGAAAATAGAATAACATCATTTTCTGCATGCTCGATGTGAGTGGCCCCCCATCCCCACCCTTGCCATGTGGCACATGCTCTCATCTGTCGTTTGATGCATGCCTCATTCGCTCCCCTCCCCACCATCGTTCATTCACCCCATTCAACCCAGGCATTGGCGACAAAGCATGGTCCCAGTGTACTTACCTGTTGGTCTGGAGGACCGTAGAGTAGCACATACTGGGGGAGGACCCCATCCACGAGTTTCTCCAATTCTTCAGAAGTGAAGGCAGGGGCCTTTTCCCCAGTCGCAGCAGCCATTGTCTCTTCCAGACCGAGGTCACAGCAGCACTTGCAGTATAGGTCCTCTCCTGTGGATGATCAGGTCTCGAGTGATTAAGCAGATAGAAAATGGCGGTCACGCCCGCGGTGGTGGTACCGCGGTGGTGCGTACTGCGACCGCCGGCGCACATCCTCATTGGCTCCTGAAACCCATAGGGTTCAATGTTAACCAATGCGGCTTTGCACCGCGGTCTTCGACCGCCTACCGCCACGGTGTGCCACGCCAGCGCATTGACCTCACATCCCATTGTCGCACTTCACAGGTCAGGCAGCCGCCATTTCAAGGGCCCACATGGCTTAATTTCTACTGCGTCACACATGCCTAGGCCTTGCATCGACACTCATACAAGCCATTCACTGCATAGAGAAGCGTGTACTGTGCAAGCTGTGGGAACGTACCTGTGGGTTGATTGACTCTGTGCTCGCTGTTGTCCTTCCTAGGCACCGTCCGCTGGGACTTGCGAGGAGATGGAGGAATCTTCCCGTGTACAGACTGCTGGTGGACCTGTCGACAATGGAAGAAAGACATGTCATACTGACATACAGGCTTGACAGAGCCACTATACAGGAACTGTGTGCCCAGCTGGAGCCAGACCTGATGTCACCCATCCGCCAACCCACAGGGATCCCCCCTCTAGTGCAGGTGCTGTCAGTACTCCATTTTTTGGCAAGTGGGTCATTTCAATCAACAGTGGCCATGTCATCAGGGATGTCTCAGCCTATGTTTTCAAAGGTGTTGTCCAGAGTGTTGTCTGCCCTGATGAAATACATGCGGAGCTACATTGTTTTCCCTGAGGTGGGCGATTTGGCAACAGTGAAGGGTGATTTCTATGCCCTTGGACATATTCCCAACATAATTGGTGCCATTGATGGGACACATGTGGCTTTGGTACCCCCCAGCAGGAGTGAACAGGTGTACAGGAACAGAAAAAGTTATCATTCGATGAATGTCCAGGTGGTCTGTTTGGCTGACCAGTACATCTCCCATGTAAATGCCAAGTTCCCTGGGTCAGTGCATGACGCCTACATCATGCGAAATAGCAGCATCCCTTATGTGATGGAACAACTACAGAGACACCGTGTGTGGCTAATTGGTGACTCTGGTTACCCCAACCTGTCCTGGCTACGGACCCCAGTGAGGAATCCCAGGACCAGGGCAGAGGAACGCTACAATGAGGCCCATGGGCGGACTAGGAGGGTGATCGAACGCACCTTCGGCCTCCTGAAGGCCAGGCTTAGGTGCCTGCATATGACAGGTGGGTCCCTAATGTACTCACCAAAGAAGGTGTGCCAGATCATCGTGGCCTGCTGTATGCTTCACAACCTGGCTTTGCGACGCCAGGTGCCTTTCCTGCAGGAGGATGGTCCAGATGGTGGTGTTGTGGCAGCTGTGGAGCCTGTGGAGAGTGAAGAGGAGGAAGACGACGAGGACGACACAGACAACAGGGACACAGTGATACAGCAGTATTTTCAATGACACACAGGTAAGAATCAACACCAGCATTTTACATTTACTTACAGTCTCCTGCCTCTCTACTGTCTGAGTTTCCCCCCAGTGTATGTTAACTGAGTTGTG
Organism: Pleurodeles waltl; assembly: GCF_031143425.1. Classification (NCBI taxonomy): domain Eukaryota; kingdom Metazoa; phylum Chordata; class Amphibia; order Caudata; family Salamandridae; genus Pleurodeles; species Pleurodeles waltl. The sequence goes on from NC_090440.1 coordinate 1,166,567,230, forward strand.
ACTTTCCCTTCCAATTTCAGAGATGTGGGCCCCACTCCGTGACCTCTGCTTTGTTTGCCCAAGGACTACAGCTGTGTGACAGTGGTATGTTGTCATCACAATGTAACTAGACATTTTGGCACGTTTATGTCTAATACATTTGTTCAAAATACAGGCAGACTCCAGATTATTTTTGTGCAATAAGTGTTTTTATTGAAGTGCTCAATTTAGGGACATGGTTGAAAATCGGGGATGGGTGATGGTGGAGGAATGTCCATGGCAGAGTCCAGATTTTCAGTCTCACAGGTGCATTGTCCATATGCCTGTGGAAGGATGGAGCAGGGGCAATTTAAGGTTGGACAGGGTGACAATGTGGGACAGTGGGATGACATCAGGGGGTATCCTTTCCTGGCGGGGGTCTTGGCATCCAACTCTGTCTTCTTCCTAGATCTCAGGCCCCACTTGCGGGGTGGTTCTCCTTCTGCAGGGGGTGGGGTTCTGGTGGCCTGTTGTTCTTGTGTGGGGGCCTCCTGTCCAATAGCGCCGGCGGAGGTGGTAGCCTGTTCTTGGTCCATGCTAGTGACAGGGGCCCTTTGTGGTGCCACATGGTCCCGCAATGTGGTGACAATCTGGTTGAGAGCCACGACGATGGTCCCCATTGCGGAAGTAATCTTTCGGATTTCTTCCCTGAACCCCAGAAACTGTTCCTCCTGCAGTACCTGGATCTCCTGGAACCTGGCCAGTACCGTAGCCATCGTCTCCTGGGAGTGGTGGTATGCTCCCATGATGGAGGAGAGGGCCTCGTGGAGAGTGGGTTCCCTGGGCCTGTCCCCCCGTCGCACAGCAGCCCTCCCAGTTCCCCTGTGTTCCTGGGCCTCCGTCCCCTGGACCGTGTGCCCACTACCACTGCCCCCAGGTCCCTGTTGTTGTTGGGGTGGTGGGTTAACCTGGATGCCCTGTAGTGGTGGACGTGTCCTCGAGACAGAGGCATGGGCCCGCTGGGTGGGAGCTGTGCTGGTGTTCCCAGAGGGGGGTAGGTCTGCTGTGGCCTGTAGCTGTGTGAGGGGAACCGACTGTCCCGAGGTCCCCGATGGGCCGGGCTGGTCATCTGGGTCCAGGGAGACAGAGCTGCTGTCATCACTGTGGGCCTCTTCTGGGGGTGGGATGGACATTTCTGGACCCTCCTGGGCGGTGTGGTGGCGTTCGGGTCCTGCAGGGGTATAAGAGTATGATTATTGCTTCTGTGTGTGCCATATCGTGCAATGGGTGGGTGCCCGTGTACCCCAGTGCTGGCATTCCCTTGTGGGGGCTGTTGTGACGGTGGCTTGTGGGGGAGATGGGTATGTGCAGTGGGCATGCTTTGGTGATGGGTGACCATGCTTTGTGGACGCATGCAGGGCTAGGTGTTGGGATGGGTGGGTTGTGATGGTGAGACATTTGCAAGGAGGAGGTGTGATGGGTGTGGGGGTGAGGGTGGGGGTATGAGTTGGCATGCAGGTGGGGTGGGGGGGATGAAGTAGTGAAGATGGAACTTACCAGAGTCCATTCCTCCAGCTACTCCTGCGAGGCCCTCAGGATGCAGGATGTTCAAGACTTGCTCCTCCCATGCTGTAAATTCTGGGGGAGTAGGTGGGGGTCCGCCGCCAGTCTTCTGCACCGCGATGTTGTGCCTTGAAACCATGGAACGCACCTTCCCTGTAGGTCGTTCCACCGCTTCCTGATGTCGTCCCGATTTCGTGGATGCTGTCCCACAGCGTTGACCCTGTCCACTATTCTTTGCCATAGCTCCATCTTCCTGGCAATGCTGGTGTGCTGCACCTTTGTCCCGAAGAGCTGGGGCTCTACCCGAACTATTTCCTCCACCATGACCCTGAGTTTAGCGTCTGAAAACCTGGGGTGTCTTTGGGGTGCCATGGGGTGGTGTTAATGAGGTGTGGGGTGGTGTATGTGTTGATGAGTGTGGTGAGTGTGGTGGTGTGTGGTGTTTTGTGCATGGATATTGTGTGGGTGATGGTGTAGTGTGCCTCTGTGTGATGGTGTTCTCTATTCTGTGCTGTCTCTCTCTGGGCTTCGTCTCTGATTTGTGGTCGTAGGGGTTTGTGGGTGATGTGGGTGTGTGTTTTATAGTGTATTGGGTGTGTGGGAGTGTTGTGTGTATGTGTATCAGGTGTGTGTATTTCAAATTGTCCAATGTGGTTGTGTTTTGTAAAGGTGTGTGTATTTTGACCGCGGCGGTGTGTACCGCCAATGGAATACCGCGGTTGAAAGACCGCCTCGTGGATTCGTGGGTCGGAATGGCATGGGCGTATTTCTGTTGGCGTGACGGTGGAGGTTTGGTCATCGCCAGTTTTTCGCTGGCCGTTGGTGTGGCGGACTTTTGTGGATGTTGGGTTTTTGGCGGTTTGCCAGTTGCGGGTCAGAATGACCGTGGCGGTTTACCGCGGCGGTGTTATGGCGGTCTTCTGACCGGCGGTAAGCGCCTTTTACCACCGAGGTTGGAATGACCCCCATAGTGTGGGTTAGCTGTGCCAGTGATGATTAGCACATTCCAGCTTTGTGAGTGTTTAGGAGCATCGGTCCAAACTTAGTGAAACTCTAAACTTCAATGACCAATGACTTCCTCCTGGGTCTACACCCAGGTAAAGTTAAACCTTTCTCATTTGCACCAGGTTAAGCAATTTATAATGAAATGCAACGATATTCAGAAAAAGAGGCTGCCAGGAAAATTGAGAAATTGACAAAGAATATTTGCAGATCGCTTTAAAGTTAATGATAATGGTATGCAAACACACTCTAAAAGAGTGCATTCTGTAAGTACCATAATGAGATTAGCCTTTGACCTTCTAAAAGAGGACAAACCTTTTACAACTTGGACAGGCTCAGTTATGAGCTACTACACAGCTAAACTAGGCACTACAATTTTTTCAATTCAAAAAAGTACTATGGCAACTTAATAACAATTATTCCATTTTGAACTATATAGTCTGCCCTCTACACAAAGAGCCATGGTCAAAAACGAAGCCACCTACACCCTATTAAGTATTGAAGAAAAGGAAGATGCCCCAATTTCCATTTGCAGATGTCTCACATATGACATGATTCCCACATGGCCTTATTTAAGTGCCTGTGACCAGCTTTCACTATCATGACTACAAAAAACATAAGTCCTTGGGTTGGGATGCAAAAATGCACAGCATGTTCATCCACCACATGTGGGAGTTATCTTTAAAATGTTTATGTTACACACAAAACAATCATGTATTCATAAGTACAGCTGAATTTTCAAATCCCCTATGCCACTCGCTCCTTCCCAATTCAATCACTCTGCACAGAGCTTGTAACTTTTTGAAGAAGGTTTAAGCTTTACATTTGTACCTGCATCTGTTTTGTCAATTACAACTAATTACACACTCCTCAATAACAGATCTTATTTAAAAATCACAAATGACACAAGTTGTGGAACGACTCAAGACTGATTGTATCTGTTAACCATATAAGAAATTGTAAAATACTGTGGTGTAACCTTGTATCCTCCTCTCAAAAAACTACTTGAAAAACTCCCATGGCCGAGAAAAAGATATGGATAAGATGTGTCTTGGCAAGTTGAACAATCTGTTGTGATATTAATGCAAAAAGAGGTCCCCTTAACCTCAGTGGGAGAAACCTTTGACTAACTGACAGCCCATTCCATGTCAGAGTTTCAAAAACTCCTGCAAACTTGTCGTCCTACTAATTTTGCAGCTTTTGTGTACAGTAACTTTAATAGATGTAACACAACTAGCATAGTGCTTTTTAACAAGAACATTGTATCTGGTTTGTTGACTGATTTTAATGCTATTGTTGTGTGAATTTCTTATTTGTCATGTATTGTTCTCCAATCTGTTTGTCGGATTTCTGCCTATCCTTCTGATTATCAGTTGTGACATTTTCACCTTTCTCCTGATTAGAAATTGTAAACAGCCCCACCGCCATTATGATTTTCTAGTTCATATTTCCTTCAGATAAGCAGTGCTGAGAAAACATAGCATTCTATCTTGGATACTAATCGTTGACTGAACTAATCAAACATTGGACTCTATCCTTCCTTAAATTGGAAGATTTACATGTTAGTCAAGTCTTTTGGTGCTGAAACCATTTTCAAGAAATTGTTGTGGAAGTTCTGGTGGAACTGACAACAACGGATTCTATGGATGTGGAAGAACTATCACGACTACTAAAGATGCACCAAGCTTATTGGCAAACACTGCAGTTGCCAAGTGTAAAATGTGCACAATTTGATGAGTAAGCTTTTTTCCAGCGTTCAAGCCAACAACATCTTCAACGCGTGAATACCCAATGCTTGCAACAGTTAATGCACAAGAGACATTCTCCTCATTGGATTGTCTGAACCTACAGGATCTGTTTCAGTGCAAGTGCCCATCCACATTATCATTTGCCTAAAGGCAATAAGGTAACGCATTAAATATATCTACACTCTTCCAAGTGCCTCACCTTCAATGGCAAGAACCACTGGATGTTGTAGAGATTACATGAGCTCATCGCTGATTGGAAAGTACTTAACTAAATTCAAATTATGTTTCCTGTGTAATGGGGGAAAAGACTGTTCCTGCTTTTTGTATCCCCTTTTTGTTTTTCTGTTTTTCTTTTGAACTCAGACAAATTAGATATAAATAAGATGCGTTGCCTGGTTGTCTTTTAATCTATCAACGTGCACATAATAATAATGTTACCATTTTATGCAACATTTAATGCAATATTTTATGCTATATTAATTCGGTATTTCATATAATATATTATTCATTAACTCATAAATAAGCACTATGAAGTTATGAAGTGTTTCTAAGTGCTATTTTCGAGTGTTTTTCATTTACGAAAGAAGGTTTGAAGTCCCAGTGTGTACCTGAACTTGGTCCCTGAACTCATCTAGTGGACTAAACTTCTAGAAAACACCGCCCGTAAAGTATTGATCAGTGGATTGTGTATGAGTTGCAGTCCAATGAATTTCGAATTCCTTTTAGTGCATTGAACTGAGTCCTTGCAGCAGGGTGTTACAAATCCAACAGCTGTGGCTCCACTGGGGGACCCAGATCGTGACTGAGGTGCTACCAGGTTAGGTCGTCAATTAAAGGGAGATGTGACAGAATTAAATTTCCTGGTTCAACACTTTCCATTCATGTAGAAATTCTCTATCATCCAAAAATAAGTATATGCGTTACAGTTGATATTGTGAGCTGTAAAATTGCTATTTTTAATGCTTTATTAATGCAGCCCAAAATGTACATATAAAGATGTTTTCTGCCCCTGCTAACTCTGAGTGCTGGAAGTGTACATCTCTGAGGCGAGACCTGAAGTGACTTTTGCACATGGCGTGGCGTATACAAAAGTTTACTAGTTCTGTAGAAATTGCATTGTGTTGATACTTTCATAAGTCATCAGGTTTTATATTCATGAGATCACCTCTGCACCTGCATGCTCTAGTATCAAAATGCATAGATGTGTGACTGATTCTAGAAGCCTCTGTATAGGGGTATAAGTGTATTCTACAGCCTTAAACAAACAAGGATACGGCTTTCTTGGTCCAATTTGAGTAATAGAACACAGTAATAAATGGGGTGCAATAGGCCCCTCGACTCCCGGAAACCTGATGCCACTGCATCTGCTGCGCTGTTAATAACTATGCCCATGTGGGGGGCGGTGGATGCGACCTGATCTTTTCACCGCACCTGTTAACAATATCATTAAGGTGCATAAACCGGGGTGAAAAAAAATCCTTTATAGAGAGGGAGAGGGAAGGGTGAAAGTAAAAAGGTGAGATAAACTACAGCCAGACAGGCCTGGAAGTAGTAGGGGTGGCCAGGCCAGCACTAATAAAATAATAATTTACTGCGTACGAGCTGAAAGCCAAGCAATGGGAAACAGTCTGTAATGTCCTACATTCCTGATTTTAGGCAAAAGCAGACTGCTGATAAAAAATGATGACTTTGCACCGGGTGCCTGACATGCTAGCTTTGTGTATTCGTGACATGCTGCCCTGAACTGCAGACCACTATGAGACATTTGCAGCCTCAGATAAGAGAGATCACAGGAGCGGTACTTCCTTTAGATCCCGCACTAATCCTCCAGGGGCATCCTAGGGAAGGGAATATACATCCTCAACAAAGCGATATGGGCAAACTCACTTCACATCTATTAAGAGACGCTCATCTGACTCTAGGTAAGCTGGAAGCAAGCCACCTCTCCTCCAATTAGTGTATGAAGGACCAACGTCTCGCACATTCCTACCATGGCAAAGCTTACAACCCTCCTCACAGACAGAATGTTTAAATTTAAGCTCATATGGAAACCATTCAGAACATTCATTAAGGGATAAATGAGTGGTTTGCGGAGGCTACGCTAAGTGCCCAAACTGATTCAAAAGGGAAATATCCATGGGATGTAAAATTTATCGGAAGACAATAGGACGAAATCGGCAGAGGGCAGGGATGATGGTCATTCATGAATGCAAAAACAACCCCCACCCGCCCCCTCTTTTGAACCTTCAGATCACGGAGCAAGGTCTCATTCTCCAACCAGAAAAAGGAAAACTAATGGCGCTTTTGTGAAGGCATTCGGACGGTAAAGACTCAGAGCTCAACCAGATACGGATTTTAACACCTTATGCGAGCCTCGATACCAGGCCTACAGACCTATCATGCCCAATGCTTTCCCTTTCCAGGTTTTAACTGTCCATGTCTCTTTCCTTCATGCTGTTTTCCTGTCGGTCGCTTCGCGTTGAATGTGTGTCCATATCAAATACTACTAACATGCTTACCTTTATCGTATAAGTAATATGCTGATTTTTATGCTTCTGTGCTATTTTCTTTTTATAGTGCAAGTGATATTGATGTATCTAAACTCATTAAATAAGAGAAAACAATTGAGGGCCCTTGCACAAAGTGCACCGCCTTTTGTTTCCTCTGCACATGCCACATTTTGTTGTTCCAGGCTAAGACTGCAATACCTATTACAGAGGTTCTTTTAAAAGAGATAACAGACGGACAGGCTCAGCATTCCATGGAGTGAATTTTTAGCATGCGCCCTGGAGGGGGGCTCTTCGGTAATGATGTGGAGTGCCCCAAAGACAGCACCTCATGGTGTGAGGCAGGCTCAGATTGGGACAGAAAATGAGCCATGACACCAAAATAAAAGAGGCCTCCATTACAGAATTATAAAGCTAAAAAAGTGGAATATGTTTGCAAATTTAAGAAGTTTTGAACGTTTAAAGATAATGCTTCTCAGAGTTTTGCAAAGTATTGGAGACTGCATGAGTTTGAGCTTGCTTCAAGCAATGTTTGTTTTAATAACAAGGAAATCAACAGCAAAAACAAGCAGGCGCGGACTGTTCTTTAGGGTGGAGCTGCCACGCCCCCCCACCTTTTGCCCCTCATGAAGAGTGCCAGACAGGCTGAGCAAAGGTCAGCCTGACAGACACTCTTCATATTCAGGTGAAGTAGCCAGGAGCAGACATGCGTGATTTGTGCAGACTCCTAGCTGCCTGAGCTGTACTTTGCTGGGCTGAAGATGTCACAGCTCCTGTGGGCGTGACCTCCTCTGCTCAGCAAAGGTGCCTTGAGGCCCTACCCTGGGTGACGAGGGAAGCGTCACCCATTGACTTCGACCTGGGCGCTTCAGGTTTAAGCCCTGAAGCGCCCAGGGCGAGTGTCAATCAATGACACCTCGTCACAAAGTGGAGTGGGGTCAGCAGTCTCACTGACCCCATCCCACTCAGAGACGAAGTTGGGACTGCTGCCTTCCCCCAGTGAGGGAAGGCAGCAGTCCCAACCCTCTTGGGACCTCCGAGGCTGAAGGTAAGTGTGTGTGTGTGTGTGAGAGATATCTTTTTAAATGAATGTTTGGTGCATGTGTGCATGTTTGAATGCTGATGAGTGTTGTTAATGGATGTGTGAGCGTGCGTGTGTGTGTGTGAAAGAATGAGTGTGAGTGTGCTTCCCGCCAGCCCCCCTCCCTCCTAAAACTGCCAGCCGCCACTGGAGACAAGCCCGGGTTCTGTCTGATCATCCTACAGGCCAGTCCAACCCATGTGGAAGGGACTGCAGCCCTTTCAGAAACTGTCTTGTGGTCCAAATACGCACAACCAGCTAGGTCATACTTACAGGAGATGGCAATGGGGAGAATGTTCTACCATTCCAAAAATAGTGCTGTTTTGAAAACAAGGACTGTATTGAACCACAAGGGATATTAGCAGTCAGTGCCATGCAACCCCCTTCCTCCATTGAATAGTGGTTGGCCCCAATGGATGGCCGTACCCCAGGGCTGAAATTGGCCAGAGGAGGGGGGGCATATTGCCTCCATCCAGAATACTGGCCATTTACCCAGCAATATATTTTGAGTAAATGAGGCAAACCCAGTAACCCCTGGACCCAAGAGTATAAATGTAACAAAAATATTCTGTGGACCCAAAGGGAAAGTGTAGCCCTGAACTTCCATGGCAAATAGATCAGAGAACCTTACAACTGTATCAAGTTAATCAAATATAATAGTTTTATTTTAATAAGATCATGAGGAAATAAAATCAGAAATAAAAAAATCGCAAATTATTTTTCAAAATGTTTAGATGCTGCTAAAGCGAATCGAAAAGAAAAAGTGCCAGAGTGTTATGCAAAATATATCCAAGATTGTGGTTAAAATAGTGATCTTCAAAACGATCCCTTCAATCCAGGTGTCCAGAAGTCACTATTCATATTAACCAATAATCCACAATGAATTATGTCGATGTTTCAACCCCACATATAAGAACAAATAATTACAGGGTCATCATCAGGACAGAAGTCTTTATATAGATAGCACCCTAAGTTACAACCAGTGTAATGGCATATCTTATGACTTCCTTTAAATGCCTCTCATTCACAGTCACCAATAAGTGTATCCCCATGAATCCTCATGTCCTCTAAAATTCAAGAACCAACCCTACGATGTGCCTCCCATGAGTTGCGGTATGTTTCTCCTCTATTTCAATAAGAAATGTGTCTCCCAAGTGGACTGAATCCTTCAACAAATTTAAACCTGGGAGAAGGAGGACGCCAAGTTGTATCTGCATGCACTGCTCCACTTTGTAAATATGGCACAGCGAGTTTGGCCTCATTGGGCCACCTTAGCGTGATACAAAATGACATTAATGTGGCGCAAGGATGCACTAGGCCCTCTTAAATTGGGGTCATAGTATGTCAGAGCCATGATAACCCCGAACTAAAAGAAAAAAAAGAAAAACAATGTTGCCTGGGACATATAAGAGTGGAATCATAACAAAAAAGGACAACATAAACTAAGGTATGGTGGTCCTCACCTAAATCTATCAGTCTGCTGGAGAGGTGGTGTTCCCTTGTAATGGTAGGGTGTGAAGACACTCAAATAATGTGGTGTCTCAAAATAAAAAAGTACTTCCATGTAGGTTTAACCAAAAGGCTAGTGAAAGGTTAAACAAAGTACAGGTCTGTGGAACTTCTATAAAGAAATATGTTTCCATGTGAATTAAGCTCTTACAAAAGTGAAAAATAAGTATCAATAAGAGTAAAAGTTCCCAGTTCATACCCTCAAAAAATGAAATATCTTGATAGCTCCAGAGTGAGGTCATGAGTATAGAACATACAATGTAGATACCTGCGTGATATTAAAGAGAGTGAGAAATAAGAAATACAGGAGGTATATATGTAAAGGATACTAAAGTTTAGATATATAATGCCACATGTCTCTTGGGTGTTTGCATTCCTTAAACATTTTCTACTACAATCCAATGCAATCAAATAAGGGGCTAGCGAAAATGTGTAAAAAAACATATTACAATGTACAATTCATTGAGTTATCTTCTGTTGAAATGCCATGAATGTGGTAAAAGGTTTAGGAACAATGTATAATTGGCTATGCCTCACTCTGGGTTTTAAACATAACACATAAACATTCAGTAATACTGTAACCCACATCAAAATAGTCAATTTAGTTTATATCTAACAGAAAATGGCAGGCTTCTTATAGCTCTGGAAGAGCTACATGTCTACAAATATGATAATGAACACTTTCAATTTACCCACGAGTATTGTTTGTATAAATTAAATTGGAATAGGTTGACATATGTGCTATTTATTGTGCAGATTAATACATTAAATGTGTAGTATCTTTCCCCCAAAAATGAAAAGGTATGGCATCGAATCTTGTAAAGAACACAGGATCTTTTCTATCCTTTTTAAGGCCTATGTCCACTGCTCTTAGCTTGGTGATCCAACTTGTTTGCAATTTTCTGAATGCCAGGTTTCTGTTACCCCCTCCTGGGGTTAGGTTTAATTGAAGTGTTAGAAATGGGGTCTTTGGTTGACAGTCAGGTTACCCCCTGTTCAAGCAAGGACCCTCACTCTAGTCAGGGTAAAAGAGAATCACCCTCAGCTAACCCCTGCTTACCCCCTTGGTAGCTTGGCAGAGCAGTAGGCTTAACCTCAGATTGCTAGGTGTAAAGTATTTGTACCAAGACACACACAGTAACTTAATGAAAACACTACAAAATGACACAACACCGGTTTAGAAAAACAAGAAATATTTATCTAAACAAAACAAGACCAAAACGACAAAAATCCGACATACACAAGTCAAGTTATGAATTTTTAAAGATTGAATTCAAAAATAGCGCTTAGGAACAAAAATGCTTTGATGAGATGTTAACACGGCGTCATGACGGAGTTGTTCCCAACAAGCCGACACCAGCGGCGCCGGACACGGAGTCGTGTAGACCCCCAAGTACAGTACCTTTGGTGAAGAGTGAAAGCAAGCCGATGCGCGAAGTTGGGGATCGCGGCGTCTGTGCGAAATGTTGAATCCACGCACTTCGAGCGGTGTCGGTCACGACGTGGTGCGGCGACTTCCACGGCGTCGTGGACTTCAGCGGGGCTGCTTCGGCGTCGGGCCTGCGAATAGCGTCGCGTTCCAGCGAAGGTCACGGCGTTGGGTGCAGGTGGCGTTACCGGATTCAGCAGCGGCGTCGGTCCGGAGTCGTCCGAAGTCGATTTCCTTGGATTTCCACCAGATTTCCTTTCAAGGGCCCAGGGACTGGATAGGGCACCACTTGTCAGAGCAGGAGTATCTCCAGAGACTCCAGGTGCTGGTAGAGAGAAGTCTTGGCTGTCCCTGAGACTTCAAACAACAGGAGGCAAGCTCTAAATCAAGCCCTTGGAGATTTCTTCACAAGATGAAAGGCACACAAAGTCCAGTCTTTGCCCTCTTACTCTGGCAGAAGCAGCACTGCAGGAAAGCTCCACAAAGCACAGTCACAGGCAGGGCAGCACTTCTTCCTCAGCTATCAGCTCTTCTCCAGGCAGAGGTTCCTCTTGGTTCCAGAAGTGTTTCTAAAGTCTGTAGATTTGGGTGCCCTTCTTATACCCATTTTAGTCTTTGAAGTCACCTTTCTTCAAAGGGGACTCACACCTACTTGAGAAATCCTGCCTTGCCCAGGCAAGGCCTCAGACACACACCAGGGGGTCGGAGTCTGCATTGTCAGAGGCAGACACAGTCCTTTCAGTTGAGAGTGACCACTCCACCCCTCCCTCCTAGCAGAGATGGCTAATCAGGAAATGCAGGTTACACCCCAGCTCCCTTTGTGTCACTGTCTAGTGTGAGGTGAAAAACAACCCAACTGTCAAACTGACCCAGACAGGGAATCCACAAACACGGCAGAGTCACAGAATGGTTTAAGCAAGAAAATGCTCACTTTCTATAAGTGGCATTTTCAAACGCACAATCTCAAAATCAACTTTACTAAAAGATGTATTTTTGAATTGTGAGTTCAGGGACCCCAAACTCCACATGTCCATCTACTCTTTAGGGGAATCTACACTTTAATCATATTTAAAGGTAGCCCCCATGTTATCCTATGAGAGAGACAGGCCTTGCAACAGTGAAAAACGAAGTTGGCAGTATTTCACTGTCAGGTCATATAAACCACATTACGATATGTCCTACCTTATCCATACACTGCACCCTGCCCTTGGTGCTACCTAGGGCCTACCTTAGGGGTGCCTTACATGTAAGAAAAGGGAAGGTTTAGGCCTGGCAAGTGGGTACACTTGCCAAGTCGAATTTACAGTGTAAAATACACACAGAGTCACTGCAGTGGCAGGTCTGAGACATGATTACCGGGTTACTTGTGTGGGTGGCACAACCAGTGCTGCAGGCCCACTAGTAACATTTGATTTACAGGCCCTAGGCACCTCTAGTGCACTTTACTAGGGACTTAACAGTAAAACAAATATGCCAATCATGGATAAACCAATTGCATACAATTTACACAGAGAGCATATGCACTTTAGCACTGGTTAGCAGTGGTAAAGTGCTCAGAGTTCAAAAGCCAACAGCAACAGGTCAGAAAAAATAGGAGGCAAAAAGATTGAGGATGACCCTGCATAAGCAAAAAAGTCCAACACGGCCCCCTACCAGCCTAAAGCCAGGGGAGAACAATCAATACTTGATGTACTTCCCTGATTGGGGCGATAGAACAAGGACCCAGGCTCACAACAGCAGGGGCATGTTCCAGTTCTACGCCTTCCTGACTCCAGTTGGATCCCTCTGTCCATACTCTCAGGGCCCACTAAGCTAACCCATGGGGAACCCTTCCCCACATCTGCAGACACCATCTGTGCAGCACCTAACTTTGCTCACAGATGTATCCCAATGGGCAGATAGTACCATCAGGGCCAACACAGTGGTGTTGTCCACTCCACCCCTGGGGTGTGAATCTCATTCCCACCCCAGGGGCAGCTCTGGCCACCAGGACAGCAAGCCACAGTGACCCCTGACAACTGTCAGGGATGAGAGCCTGACCTCAGGCCCCTCCAACCACTGTGACTGTGGAGAGTGGGGGGCGGTAGCCCCAGGTGCCTGACACACTTTTACCACTCTACCCTCCACCAGGTCAGAGAAGATAACCGGACCCTGGTCCTCCCCTCTGGGGCTCTGTACCCTCCCTGCAGAAGCGGCACCCCCAGAGTCAAAAATTGTCCGGGTGCTTGTAGAAGCAGTCCGGCACAATTCTTCCACCAGTGCAGGGATGTTAACCTGCAATTGGTCCTCCAACCTGGGGTCTGTACCTTCAGGTTGGACCAGGGCCAGGGGTGAGGCTTCCCTCCCCCTGCCCTCTCTTCTGGGGTCCTTCACCCGCCAACTAGGAGTGCCCCCCCCCCAGAAGACAACATGGTAGGGGCACTGTTAGCAGTAGCCCCTTTCTCCAGGTCAGGGGGGACACCCTGAACCTGGCCTTCCAATCCAGGGTCTGTGCCCTTAGATTGCACTGGGGCCAGGGGTGAGGCTCTCCCTCCTCTGCCCCTACTCTCAGGGTTCTGCACCCCCTCATCATGGAGAGTACCCCTTGAAATCACACCAGGAGGGGTGATTGGGCAAACCGCCCACCCCTTCAGGTCAGGGTTTACCCCCTGCACCTGATCCTCCAGTCCAGGGTCTGTACCCACAGACTGGACCACTGCCTGGAAACCCAGGACTTCCTGGGGGGCATACCTACCCCCCACCAGGTCAGAGTTTACCCTCTGAATCTGGTCATCCAACCCAGAGTCATCACCCTGCGGTTGAACCACTGCCTGGCACACCAGGACTTCCAGGGGGGGACACTTACCCCGGTCAAGGGACACACTGTCCCCAAGGGCCACACAAGAGTCTGGCTGGCGCAGGTCTCCTGACCTCTGCCCATCTGACAGAGTCTGGATCCCCCCCAACCCAGAAATGGTCTCACCAAGGTCATTCCTGGGGGGCTCTGCTCTCAGAGCTGACCCCTGACCCTCCAGGTTCTCCACTGGGGTCCGCAACCCCCTATCAACCCTCTGTCTGGACTTCTGCACCCCCTCACTAGGAGTGGTACTGCCAGACACCTGAACTGGTGGGACGCTGTCTACAGCTGCCCCCCCCCCAGGTTCTCCTGACACTGTGGGGTCTCCCTCAACAGATGGCCCTATGGTACAGGCTAGGCTCCCCTCCTGGTGTTCCCTCATGGAACCCTCCAGGACCTGGGACCGGATCTCGGGCACCTTGGCCCTCAACCCATCCCCATTCCCTCTCCTCTGAGACTGGACATGGGGTCCCTCACCCATCCCACTACACTGGGACCTACCTGGGACACTACAATCCTTCCCTACCTCACCTGGTTGGGAACTACCTAGACCACTCCTCTCAGGAGCACCCCCAAATGCCTCTTCAGACTCTCTGGTACTCACCCAGAAGTCTGCCTCCATTGTAAGCTCCCTGGGGTCAGAGAACTCACACTCCACCTGGTGTTGGTGTAGCTCTGGAAAATAAGGACTAGACATATGCTCTCCAGCAATTACATCACTCAGCCCCTCACATGAATTAACCAAAGTACCCTTCACCCAACCATCCAGTGACTCTGCTTTGAAAATGCACCCCACATCACCCTCCTGAGACTGGTGAGACAGTACCTGACTGTCCCTGACACTCAACCCACACTCTTCTGGGATGTCTTCACACTCCATAACCAGGACTTCTACCTGGGGGGAACCCCTCTCCCTGTCACTCTCACCTAGAGTCAGTAGAGTGTTCCTCCCACCAGTAGGAATATGACTCCCCATGCCAGTTCCCCAATCCACCTCAGGGACCCTGTGCACCACTGGAGCTACCTCATACCTCTGAACCTCCTACCGTGTGTTAACTCCCTCCTTCAAGTAGGGCACCAAATCTCTGGGCATGTGCACTTCTTCAGCAGCACTGGATATAAAATTGTTGCTGCCACCATTCCAGCTGGACTCAGCCCTTATGACTTCCAGCTCCTTCATTTTGAGCTCATAAGCCCAAATCCTCTTTTTGATCTCTAAGTCCCTCCTTATTTCTTCCAACTCCTTCTCCCTTTGCATCCTCAACTCCTTGAACTTCAACCGGCGAGCTTCTCTGCCTGTCTGTCCTGTAACTCTTCAGGAGTCAGACACTTGGGTGGCACCCTGCTACCCCTCCTGGGGACCCTCCCCCCAGGCGTAACAGGTACCTCCACTACACCTCTGTGTATCCTCTGCACTTCCCCACCCATATTCTCTTCCTCTGTGTGCCCTCCAGCCTCCGTGATTGTCACCTAGGCCCTCAGTGTCTTTTGCAGCTCCCCCTCCCTGGTGGAGCTCTCAGTGGGACAGTCAAGATCTTTAAGGAATTGTTTCAATTGAGCAACTGAGTACTCCTTCAGTTTCTCTATTTCAAACACAGCTCCAGCTGTTGCATCTCCAGATTGAGACATGATGGTCACAAGTGCAAAGTTCCAAAGGCAGAAAATAAGTTCCCAATGAAGTAAAAAGAATCCGTCAAGGGATCAGCAAAATCATGGAAGTAGAACAAAAAGGAGTCCTAAAGAGAAAAAGCAATATATCACCAAACAAGTAGTATGTGGTCACGTAGTGGTCTGAACTCAAACAGTAGTGTACACTTAATCACTGTATGTCAAGTACAAATACAAGTCCAAATCCCAACCGCTGATCACCAATGTTAGAAATGGGGTCTTTGGCTGACAGTCAGGTTACCCCCTGTTCAAGCAAGGACCCTCACTCTAGTCAGGGTAAAAGAGAATCACCCTCAGCTAACCCCTGCTTACCCCCTTGGTAGCTTGGCAGAGCAGTAGGCTTAACCTCAGAGTGCTAGGTGTAAAGTATTTGTACCAACACACACAGTAACTTAATGAAAACACTACAAAATGACACAACACCGGTTTAGAAAAATAGGATATATTTATCTAAACAAAACAAGACCAAAACGACATAAATCCGACATACACAAGTCAAGTTATGAATTTTTAAAGATTAAACTCAAAAATAGCGCTTAGAAACAAAAATGCTTCGATGAGATGTTAACACGGCGTCGTGACGGAGTCGTTCCCAACAAGCCGAAACCAGCGGCGCCGGACACGGAGTCGTGTAGACCCCCAAGTACAGTACCTTTGGTGAAGAGTGAAAGCAAGTCGATGCGCGAAGTCAAGGATCGCGGCGTCTGTGCGAAACATTGAATCCACGCACTTCGAGCAGCGTCGGTCACGACCTGGTGCAGCGACTTTCACGGAGTCGCGGACTTCAGCGGGGCTGCTGTGGCGTCAGGCCTGCAAAGAGCGTCGCGTTCCAGCGAAGGTCACGGCATCGGGTGCAGGCAGCGTTACCGGATTCAGCAGCGGCAGCGGTCCGGAGTCGTCCGAAGTCGATTTCCTTGGATTTCCACCAGCTTTCCTTTCAAGGGCCCAGGGACTGGATAGGGCACCACTTGCCAGAGCAGGAGTCTCTCCAGAGACTCCAGGTGCTGGTAGAGAGAAGTCTTGGTTGTCCCTGAGACTTCAAACAACAGGAGGCAAGCTCTAAATCAAGCCCTTTGAGATTTCTTCACAAGATGGAAGGCACACAAAGTCCAGTCTTTGCCCTCTTACTCTGGCAGAAGCAGCACTGCAGGAAAGCTCCACAAAGCACAGTCACAGGCAGGGCAGCACTTCTTCCTCAGCTATCAGCATTTCTCCAGGCAGAGGTTCCTCTTGGTTCCAGAAGTGTTTCTAAAGTCTGTAGATTTGGGTGCCCTTCTTATACCCATTTTAGTCATTGGTCACCTTTCTTCAAAGGGGACTCAACCTACTTGTGAAATCCTGCCTTGCCCAGGCAAGGCCTCAGACACACACCAGGGGGTCGGAGTCTGCATTGTCAGAGGCAGGCACAGTCCTTTCAGATGAGAGTGACCACTCCACCCCTCCCTCCTAGCAGAGATGGCTAATCAGGAAATGCAGGTTACACCCCAGCTCCCTTTGTGTCACTGTCTAGTGTGAGGTGAAAAACAACCCAACTGTCAAACTGACCCAGACAGGGAATCCACAAACACGGCAGAGTCACAGAATGGTTTAAGCAAGAAAATGCTCACTTTCTAAAAGTGGCATTTTCAAACGTACAATCTCAAAATCAACTTTACTAAAAGATGTATTTTTAAATTGTGAGTTCAGGGACCCCAAACTCCACATGTCCATCTACTCTCCTGGGGAATCTACACTTTAATCATATTTAAAGGTAGCCCCCATGTTATCCTATGAGAGAGACAGGCCTTGCAACAGTGATAAACGAAGTTGGCAGTATTTCACTGTAAGGACATATAAACCACATTACTATATGTCCTACCTTATCCATACACTGCACCCTGCCCTTGGGGCTACCTAGGGCCTACCTTAGGGGTGCCTTACATGTAAGAAAAGGGAAGGTTTAGGCCTGGCAAGTGGGTACACTTGCCAAGTCGAATTTACAGTGTAAAAATACACACAGAGACACTGCAGTGGCAGGTCTGAGACATGATTACCGGGTTACTTGTGTGGGTGGCACAACCAGTGCTGCAGGCCCACTAGTAACATTTGATTTACAGGCCCTAGGCACCTCTAGTGCACTTTACTTAGGACTTAACAGTAAAACAAATATGGCAATCATGGATAAACCAATTACATACAATTTACACAGAGAGCATATGCACTTTAGCACTGGTTAGCAGTGGTAAAGTGCTCAGAGTTCAAAAGCCAACAGCAACAGGTCAGAAAAAATAGGAGGCAGGAGGCAAAAAGATTGAGGATGACCCTGCATAAGCAAAAAAGTCCAACACAAAGCAATAGCAAGGAATCAGAACTTAAACGCTTAAGAAATGTTGAGTATTATAGTGGACTGCTAAGAGGATATCTTGTCTCCATTCTGGTGACCCTAATGTGTTTTTGCATTCTTATCTCCTTTAATATCTGGATGGTGCTACTTACATAAATCAACTTGCACTGACATATGATACAATAAACTACAAATATTGTGCAATAATTAATGCAATTCTCCATATAGTACTTCTTATTTGTATTGCATTAGAAAGTGATAGTTTTTTCATGTGCAAAATTACAGATGTTACACTGCCACATTTGAAAAATCGTTCAGGTGGTTCTGTTAACCATGTATGTCTTGTATTGTTGTATTGATAGAATATCTAGAGAGCTGTGGTAAAGTATGTTACATAATGTCCTGCCCCTACTGTGTGTGATAATTGTTTTTTTTAGGATGATTTGTGTATGAATACTATCCCTGCACAGTAGATGCCAGTGTCTGTATAGTAAGTTGCTCTGAAAACTGTATTGTGTAGTGAAAGAGATTCTGAGGTCCTTAGTTGATTTATTGGCTTTGTAGGACAGTAGCGTATTTTTTGCTTTCCATTTGGGTCACTCCATCACCGCTCCTTTTCCTTGGAGATACCAATACCCATTGCGTAAAACAACTATGACTGTAGAATCGCTAATGTGCTTGTACACATCCAAATAAATAATGACATAACACAGGACTCCAACACTTCTATTGTTTAGATGTGCAATTATATTTAACCACTGCTACTGAATATGTCTTGCATTTTATACAGTAACTAGTTAGGGTTTTCCTAATGTAGTGCTTTATGACAGTACAAGAAATCTTAAACATGCTTCTGTCCTTTCAGGTAGCCAGTTCAAGAAGATCAAAATTAGGGACATATGGCTAGGTCTTCTTGAACCTGGCAAAAAGATGTGCAACGGCATGCTAAGCAGCCTTTAGAAGGGCCTGGTGTATTTTGGATATTCTGGATATTATGTATTTTTCGTAGTCAAGCCTTGAGAGCACAAGTGACTGAACTACAGCTTCAAAGTCTTGGACAGACATGAGAGGGTTGATTTCTCTCATGCACACCTTTGGTTAAGAAACTGATGCACATATGTGTATTTAATTTCTTGTTCAGGATAAACACCAAAGATTTGGCAAGAAGTCATGAAGTTATCATAGTTGTAGAAAGTCAAAGTCATGAGAGAATACTAGGAGGACTTTCCTATATGGGGGTTTAGCTTTAAGTAGTTCAGAAGCATCCATTAAGGCAGAATATTTTAGGATTTTTTGCCAGAATACTTATATCTTGAGCACAAGCGAGTGTCAGGTACAGTTGAGTGTTGGAATTAACAGAAAGGAGAAAGGAGGCTAAATTACAGAGTCTGCACCAGTATTTCCTCCCAGAACATGTGAAAAAACTGGTGGGCCCAGGCTCAATGAGGTTCGCTGTAGCTGCTTCCGCTGTCTAGAATGTCTGCACAATGCTGTTTTCCTGCTGCTGTTTTTCTCAGTTACATTTCTTACAAAAAGGATCTACCCGTCACCCTCACTAAATGGTATTCCTCATCATTGGGTTCACCTTATCTCATAGAGTCTTCTTTAGTTTTTGAAAGGAAAGAAGGATCTCAACCGAAAATAATACGATTGCTTTAGGGTAGGTGAAAATTCAAGAGTCTGCAAATTGGAAGACTCACATACATATGCTGGCAAGCAGATGGTTTGGCTTGAAAATGTTCTCAGCTGGAAGTATACACACTTTATGAAGATTGAGGATGTATGATCTGTGAAACTATACTTCCCATTCGCACTGTTTGGACTCCCAATATTCTGTCGTGCCATGCAGACATTGTGCCCTGAAAGGCAGTGCGTTGGTAAAGGGGGCAAAAAACTATTATTCGAACAAAAATAGATGGTCAGTTGCAGTGTGTCTACACCACAAACCAAGGAGGGTGTGACTGGTATGGAGACACAAGACCCTGATGTAAGCAACGTTAATATCTTGCTAGATCTTAACAATTCCCTTAATTCTGTTGATCGACAAGTCAACACAGATACATTTTGCCTGGATCTCTCATGAGAGCATCGATCATCAAACTGCTGGATTAGATGTATCTAAAAGTGCCGGTCTGATCTGGAAGGCAACTAATGCAGATTGGCAGGCAGACATTGAAATTATGGTAATTTTCATACAAGCAAAAAATGAAGATTTCAAAGTGCACTTTCACTGTAACAACATCAAACTTATAGGTATGGCTGAATTCACTATAATGGGACAGCCAGATGTATTTGTTGAGGCTTTGTTCTCAACATCATTTGTCAGTTCCAGCTTCGCCAACAGATTTTTGTTAGACCAGGCCCATTGTTCCCTCTGTTCTAGATAATGTCTTAGACCAATTATAGCCTCACTCCTCAGTTTCAGAGACCGTCACACCATTCAGCGATTGATGAAAGAGAACGGACCATATCAATATTTCCGGATCTCACCTTTAAGGTGGAGGAGGCCAGTAGGAAGTTTGCAGAAGTGAAGCATAATCTATGAGCTGAAGACATCAAATATGCAAAGTTTTACCCTTCCCAACTGAGCATTGATTTTAAGGGACAACACAACTTTTTGCAAACTCAAGGAAGCAACTGGGTTCTGTAAGAAACAAATCAATGATAAGGATACATCACCTAGCCAAGATCAGTCATGATCAATTGACGACAAGGATGGACTAATCTGGCTATGATGTGCCTCAGGATGGGGAACCCATAGATACTGCTCATCCTACAGCTCCTGTTCCAGGAAACTCCATATTCTGATTTGTGTCCGAGTGGATTTTAAACTGACCTAGAAATATGAGAATGCAAAGGGCTGATACAAAATACTATATGGCACACTGGAGGATCATAATGTAGAATTGGTGAATATTTATATACCACATAAGATTGGTACACCTCAGTTCTCTTACAATATATTAGATAACTGAAGCTCATAGGAATCGCAATAGTGTTAAGGGGTGGAGTCTTTTATTATAATAGTAAATACTCTTATAGACTGCTCTGGGACAGGGGTTCCCAATATACACAATCAGCTAGTATACTGGTCAATATAATTGAATGCTGTGGTCTGGTGGATGTGTGGCAGCAGAGGTATGGAGAGGTCAGTGGGTATACATTATATTCCTTACCAGATAGGTTGGGACCAGTTAAAAGGGGTTAATTTGAGAGGTCGCATTTGCAGTTTAAAATGCAGAAGCCAGGCTCTAGCCATTTGTTTTGCTGTTATTCAATGTTTATTTTGGGTTTGTGCCCCATAAAACATCACACAGAAGTGGATAAAACAAATATACTCATTTTAGGTAAGACACAAATAGAATAGATTTGTTAAGCAGGTTCTGTAGGCCAGTTTGACTATGGAACACCATCAGGGTGTCATCAGAAAATAGGAAGGCTGGAATGGGTCTGCCTCCTATCTTGGGTGAGTCATGGACACAGCTGCTTAGAAGTTTTATAACATCATTTATGTAAACAGAGAATAAGATATGTACCAGCATGCAGCCTTGATGCACCACATGCTCATCAGGTATGGGGCTGTGAGCTCTTTCCCTCCTCCCCATCTTACTTAAGCAACATTTCCCTCATGGAATCTCATCAAAATACCTAGCAAAGCAGGATTAACATCTATTGACGCAAGGTTAAACCACAGGGAATGCCTATGGACTAAGTCAAAAGTCACGCTTAAGTCCACAAAGCCCATATACAAATGACCTTTGGACAATCTCAAATACGTCCAGAAAACAAGATTAAAATGAAAGATCTAGTCGATCGGGATTATCTTAAATGGAAACCTGCCTCAAGGACGAAAGGATTTGAGATTCTGCTACGCAATCAAGCAGTTTATCTAGAACGTTTTGTAGATTGTCAATAAGACTAACGGGCTGGTAAATAATAGGGAAGGTCCTATCACCTTTCTTAAAATTAGTATAATCTTGGCACCCCATCAAGAGTTAGGGATTCTTTTCCCTGCCGTTGTTTGACATTACATTAATATAAAGACCCCACACAGTAAGTTTGATATAAATCGCTGGGAACCTTATCTGGGCCCAGGGCGTTCCTGGGGTTTAATGACTGTATCGCCCTAGTAGTTCCCCCCAGGGTAAATTGGACCAGATTGTGATCGACTGGGCAATGGATGGTCTTAGTAGAAGATCCTTCGAAATTATAAGTTTCTGCAGTAACTGCTGGTAAGATGCGGAAAGTAAATTTTTTGGGGCATACATTTCTGCAAAATGTTCCACCCATTGTTGGGGCTGTACAAAGAAGTGCACTGGGAGTACTTTTGCTACCATGTGCTAGGATATGCCAGAATGTTTTGGCGTCTTTCTGTCTAGAGGACATTCTAGTTAGAGTCTATCCAGCCTTGCTTAAAACAAGTACAATGTATTTCTACTGGAAGCATGCATTCTTAAGTGCTGCTCGTCTCCTGATTCAACTGCTTGGATTAAAATTCCTTCGGCCTTACAGCAATTGTCCGAAATCAAAGGGAAGGCCTGATAGGTAATTGATTTGGCTTGTTTGGTGCATACATTCTGTAATGCCCTAGACAGAGGGGCATGCAGATCGAATATAGAAATCATATAAAGCAAGCAGTTCTAAAGGGTCCCAGGGCTTTGTTAAATTCGTTGTAAATCTCTGTTAAAATTTTAAAACTATTATAATGTTTGACCATTCCACTGTTCTCATGTTATTCCCTAAGGACATGACCCCCTCTGATCATTTACATACATTATTTTTTTCTGAAAGAGCATTACCTTTCAATTATAGTTTTAGAGCATATTGACTACTGTCAAACTTTGGTATGACTTCAAAATGCGTCACAATATGCGATAAATCAGTATCTAAGATTATATAGTTGAGAATACTCTTACAGTTCACTCTAGTAAATGTATAGGCCTGTGTGTGTCAGATTTGAATCTCCCATTGCAAACATGCAAGCCATATGCTGTAGTAAGAGAAGATAGTTGGATTGCAGAGGCAGGTCAGGGGCGTCTGCTTCCTGCATTAAGCTTCTGAATTCCCCGTGCTTTGTATTCAGTTTCTAAGATAGAGGAAATACCATATAGGGGCTCGAATATGACATTAATGTCTTCTCTAATGGGGACGAGAATTACACGATTTACTGGCAAGATGGTTCATAAATGTATTTAATGTTTGAGGTTCAATATGTTTACACACTGTTCGATTATACGTTGTAAAGGGATGAATTAGGATCTGTACTTCCTTTGAGAACCAAGCATAATATATCTGGGCTATTAATTTCCAACTTTTTGATGGTTAGATTAAGAGAGTTTGTCACCCAAACCAATAACCCTCCAGAAGGGCGACCAGCTCTGACATGATTTGCCATATTGCTACAGTCTGTAAAACATGTCCCAAGTATGGATTGCAATGTCCATGTCTCCTGCATAAAAACAGAGCCGGACTGGGAAGCCAAAGCAGCCATGGCACTGTTGTCAGACCAGCTGCCGGGACGGGGTGTGGGGGGGTAATGCAAGTGCAGAGCACTGCTGTCCTTGTTAATGGGGGCCGATATTGCAGCACTGCTGCGAAACTGGCCTCAAGTAACTACCCCCGCCCAGCCCTGCAAAACCGGCCCCCACTCTTCCAAGCTCCTTCGAAAACACCTGATGTCCACTACAGCCAGTCCGGCTGTGCATAAAAATAATTTCAAATTGGTCAACAAACGGTCCCCTCCTAATCCTGCCACATTACATGATAAAATCTGGATAGGGGGAAGACAACCCTCTTTGTAGAAAACAAATGGTTCTGGGGGAACATGTGAGTTCAATACAGATATGCTCAAATTCGTGGCTTATGGACTGCCAATATTCCCATGTAAGGAACAGGCTGTAAAGAAGGTATTTTCGCATCCGGTGGAGGAAAACATGGATTCTCAGTCTTTGTCAATGCTAGTGCAAAAGTCTTAATTAGAAATTATTAATGAATGTTTCTGTATTTTGAATAATGTAGAAAAATAATGTGCACTTTTGAAATTGGGACCTCGGAGATTGGCCACCAGTGTTCACGAAATGTACTAATTAATGATTCATCTATATGAAATATTGAAAATGTATTAGATTAATGTAGTAATAAGTCATGCTAAGGGGTATGAATTATGCTCTTGCTGGTTTTGCCAGGCCTCATGCAGAAGCTGTATTTCTTAGCGTTTAATAAAAAATGCTGACAGAGTGAACTAACTGTGAAATACTCATTGTTTTAATAAAAGGCTTAGCAGAAGCTTTCTGTGAGAACCCACGGACAGGAAATTATGTCTCTAGCAATGTTTCTAATAGTTTGTAATGTGCATGAGATGAACTTTCCCAGGACGCGAACAATGAAGACACTGACTGGAGACGAATATGCAACAATTTCGATACCTGATGAGCCGGATGATGAGGACATCGTCAAGCTGACCAATCAACGACTTGTGAACTGTGAAATATTAAAGTTCATAGATTTGGTAAAGGGAAATTATTGGTTAGAGTAATAACGTACGATTAATTGACCAATTGGAAATTGGGTGTTGGTTTGGGGAACTTTGATATAACAACTTAACAGAGGAGACCAGATTTCAGATTTTAGACCTTAGAGAGACTTGTCCGGATTTTGTGAGGCGATATTGCGAAGAAGAGATTTGAGATTCTGTCATTGGGCTCATACTCTCTCACTGAGAGCCTGATGCGTTGCTGATCGACTGATGACCTGAGGATGAAGACTGAGTCTGCTTGCTGACCCATACCGTGGATATGTAGATATGACAATGACTGAATTGCATTTTCATGCTTTTCCTTTCTAGGTACCAACTGCGCTGCCTTATTTTTTCTTTAGGTAGATTGTTTCCAAAATTTGTGTTCCAAATTGTTTTGCTTGAAGCCGCACATGTTGATGCTAATTGGAGTTAGTTGAGATTACTTACATGACGATTGACAAATTACAGGGACAAAGGGTTGACGGACTATCTTACTGAACTTTATGGATGTTGTCGTTTTCTTGTATTGGGCTTTATTAATGTCTTGTGTTGATGCCTTAGAATGTCTTTTGATTCAAGCTTTGATTAGGTCACGTCTTCTGCAACTTGCTGAATATGAAGTATTATTAGAACTGATTTGATCAAAAGTTGATGATTAAACATTCATGACTTAGTATTGTTAACGAATAGGGAATAAACTTACTAAACTTTAAATCAAGGTGTACTCATTCATGACTAAAAAGTCATGGTGTGTGAAAATTACTGACTCAATTGATTGTTGAATTGACTAATGGTTATTGACTATTGTGTATTGATTTCTGTTTCTGTATCGAAACTATGGTAAGAACACTCTATACGAATCAAAAGGTTAATCGACCTACGCGCGTCCCCTAGTAAGTTTACTTACCAAGTAACAACGGCCCAACATCAATGTGCAGTCAATTAACCTCTTCTAGGGGAGTAGAATCTGGTCTCCTCAGGATGCTTGGCCTTTGTGTTGAGTCGATTTTCGCCATGCCTTATGTGATAGTGGAATTAAGGGAAATAGTTGAGGCTAGATTCCTAGATGAATATACCCTCTGGAAACACAGATGTGCAGAGGTTAAAAACATTAGACTGCTTTTGAATTGGATGTTAAAATCAAAAGGTGGAACGAAATGTGTATTTAGAGCCAGTGAACTATCCATTACCCTAGGGTCTCTCAAGATTAACTTAATGGCATCAAACTAAATGGTGCAGGTGTTTAAATGCTGCCGCCATAGCGTTACTTTTTGTGGTGTTGAGGCAGCGCAAGCTGTCCCCTACACTGTGCCACATTTACAAACTTGGGCAATGGGACCATTGCACCTGTCTGTAAAGCCCCGCGCCACATTATACCTGCGCCAGGTATAATGTACGCAAAGTGGGAGTTCCAACTTTAAAAGCTATGCAGAACTGGCGCAGTGAAATTTAATACATTTCACTGCTCCATTCTGCACCTTCACAGCATCAATATTTTAATGCTTGCTCAGAGCAGACGTTAAAGTGATGCTGGGTTTTTTAACATCGGATCCTCCTCACATTGGTGGAGTAGCATCATATTATCAACGCTACTCCAGCACTGCACAACTTTTATGCCAAAAGACATGCCAGAATTTCTGGCACATCTGGGGAATCGTATGCCATGGACCACTGTACCATAAATACAGCATGACCAAGGAGTCTTAAAGGGCCGTGGGGCTGGTGCTAGAAAACTGGTGAATCAATGCTGATGCACCAGTTTCTAGTAAATGAGGCCCTTAATATATTGTTTATTGTGTTCAAGACATGTTGGGTGTATGTGGGATTAGTTTAAATGATACTCTGGTATGATTGAAATAAAATGTATGACATTTGTTGCCTTCCTGGAAATAGCAACATTGTTGTCTTCCTGTTTCTGCTGTCACTGTAGTTGATGTTGCAATGGGTGGTGCAATCCTCTAGTGATATTTAACTTACAGGGCCTGGGAAAATCCTGCACCGTATAATAGGGACTCGTACGTAAATTAAATACTCCAATTAGGGATTACCAATTTTCATAATGTCTAGCAAAGGCGCACAGAAGCTTTGCCACATAAGGAATAAAGTGCACAGTGTTCTACAACCAGCAAAAATATAGGGTTAAGCAAAAGGCGGACAATCTAGGTGACCATTCAGAAAAGTTAGTTTCCTACAAGACATATAGCATATTGTAGCTCCACATCTGCTAGAAGTCTATACAGAAACCTTGGGAACAAATCCCATCACCACATTCGTAAAGCTATTATGATACTGAATTTAAAACCATGGAAAGATAACACGTAAATGTGCATCACACTGACAACTGTCACTACTTAACAATAAAATACTTGCAAAAGTGAGGGCCTCCGAACTGTTCCTTTGATTGAAAATATTTTCTACCCAGCACAATCCAAATTTGCCCCCATAGTTCTGACGCAAACAATGTGCATGGTTTTTGCCATATTGCACCAACTGAGATGCTGCTTCTGTCCAATTAGATGCTGAAAAAGTGTTTGACTCTAGAATGCTGCTTTGTGGTAGCGACACTCAAATGAATTGGTATATCAGACAGTTTTATAGAATTATTAATGCTGCTATACTCACAACTAGTAGCTCAAATTCAAGTGAAGAGCCTGACCTCAGAACTCTTCTCAGTCATCAACTGACAATGAATTGTTTATTCTAGCTATGGGCCCATTGGCTCATCAGATGAAAAAGTGCCAAATACAGAGAGGTTTTTACTTCTAATCTAGCTGTCTGTTGCTCTCAATATGTACTGAAAATATTTTGTTATTTGTTTGACAGACAGGCGTCAACTATTCTCCATTACTTAGAGAGCTCATTAAGTTTGGCCGGTTTTCTGGAGCACCATTGAACTGGGGGAAATCAGAATGATAACCCATTTACTGCTAATAGAGTTAAGTGCAGTATGGAGTTCTCTAAAGGATGTGTGGAACACTCCCTGTTTAGGGATAATATTATACAAGGATCGCACAACGACATGTGTTATATTAAAGTTGATAGACTAACTGGTTCACCCATCAAATAGATGGATATGACTCTTACTTTCTGTGGCTGTTCGAATGCCTCTCATAACAAGCATTGGCAAAGCCAATAGGTCTTGTGTATACAAGATCTATTGGATTTGGCAGTGTTTTTTGCCATGCTGTACACCAGTGTGGCTGCTATTCAGCACGGCTAAAAAGTTAGTGGTGTGGAGTGTCAGAGTGGAGTTCGGGAGTAGAGTGTCGTACATTGGATTTGTTGCAATGTCGCAGAGTGGAGTAGGATAAGTAGAGGGAACTAGAAATGAGTAGAGTGGAGTAGAGTTCAGTGGTTCAGTGGAAAAGAGTGTTGTAGAGGGGAGTGGAGTATGGTGGAATAGGGTGGTGTGGGTTGAGATAGTGGGGTGGATTGGATTGGATTGGACTAGAGTGGGGTGGATTGAGTGCAGTGGGGTGGATTGGAGTAGGTGGATTAAAATGGCGTGAGGTGGATGAGACTGGGGTGGATTTGAGTGAAGTGGATTAGATTGGATTAAGGAGGGTGGTTTGGATTGGATTGGAGCGAGGGCTGGGTTGAGGTGGGCTGGATTGAAGTGGGCTGGATTGGACTGGATTGAGTAGGGTGGATTAGACTGGACTGGAGTCGGGTGCTGTGGGGTGGGGTGGAGTGGAGTGGCTTGAGGTGGAGTGGATTGGAATAGGGTGGGGTGGGCTGGATGGATTAGAGTGGGGTGGGATGGGGTGGACTGAGCTGGGATGGGGTGGGGCGGATTGGATTGGCCCAGCATGGGGGATTAGAGTAGAGTATGGTGGATTGGAGTGACTGTGGATAGGAGTGGGATGGAGTGCAGTGGATTGGAGTGGGGTGGATTGAAATGTGGTGGAGTGGATTGGATTGGGGTGTCCTGGGCTGCAGTGGGGTGGATTTAATTGGAGTGGGATGGGGTGGATTGGATTGGAGTGGATTAGAGTGGGTTGATTGCTTTGAGGTGGGGTGGATTGATGTGTGGTGGGGTGGATGGATGGACTGAAGTGGAGTGGACTGAACTGGAATGGTGTGGGGCGGATCATAGTGTGGTGGATTCTAGTGGCTTTGATTGAAGCGGGGTGGATTGGAGTGGGGTAGGCTGGATGAATTGTATTGGAGTGTGGTGGTCTGAACTGAGATGGGGTGGGGTGGATTGGGGTAAATTGGAGTGGGTTGGGCTGGAGTGGAATCAGGTGGATTATGGTGGGGTGGATTTGAGTGCTATGTGTCGATTGAAATGGAGTGAACTGGATGAGGTGGATTGGATTGGGGTGGGTTAAATTGTGGTGTGGTGAGTTGGATTGGTGTGGATTGCACTGAGGTGAGATGGATTGGATTGGTGTGGGGTGAATTGAGCTGGAGTTAGATCGGATTGTGGTGTAGTGGATTGGGGTGCGGTAGAACTGAGTGGAATGGAGTGAAGTGGAGTGGATTGAGTGGGATGGATTAGATTGAGTGGAGTGGAGATTGAGTGGAGTAGAGTTGGTCAGGGTGGAGAGGGGTGGATTGTATTGTGAGTGGTGAATTGGATGGATTGGATAGGGGTGGGGTGGATTGGAGTGGGGTGGATTTTGATGGATTGGAGTGGGGTGGACTGGATTGAAGTGGGGTGGATTGCTGTGGGGTGCAATGGTGAGAGGTAGATTGGTGTGGGATGGGTTGATTACAGAGTGTGTACTGGATTGAGGGGGGCAGAATAAGGTGGTTTGGCGTAGGTTGGATAGGACTGGAGTAGGGTGGGTTAATGTGGACTGGATTGGACTGGAGTGGGATGGATTAACGTGGACTGTATTGGAGTAGAGTGGATTAGATTGGATTAAGGAGGGTGGTTTGGATTGGATTGGAGGGAGGGAGGGCTGGGTTGCGGTGGGCTGTATTGGAGTGGGCTGGATTGGACTGGATTGAGTGGGGTGGATTAGATTGGACTGGAGTCGGGTGCTGTGGGGTGGGGTGGAGTGGAGTGGCTTGAGGTGGAGTGGATTGGAATAGGGTGGGGTGGGCTGGATGGATTAGAGTGGGGTGGGATGGGGTGGACTGAGCTGGGATAGGGTGGGGTGGATTGGATTGGCCAAGCATGGGTGGATTAGAGTAGAGTATGGTGGATTGGAGTGAGTGTGGATAGGAGTGGGATGGAGTGCAGTGGATTGGAGTGGGGTGGATTGAAATGTGGTGGAGTGGATTGGATTGAGGTGTCCTGGGCTTCAGTGGGGTGGATTTAATTGGAGTGGGATGGGGTGGATTGGATTGGAGTGGATTAGAGTGGGTTGATTGCTTTGAGGTGGGGTGGATTGATGTGTGGTGGGGTGGATGGATGGACTGAAGAGGAGTGGATTGAACTGGAATGGTGTGGGGCGGATAATAGTGTGGTGGATTCTAGTGGCTTTGATTGAAGCAGGGTGGATTGGAGTGGGGTAGGCTGGATGGATTGTATTGGAGTGTGGTGGTCTGAACTGAGATGGGGTGGGGTGGATTGGGGTAAATTGGAGTGGGTTGGGCTGGAGTGGAATCAGGTGGATTGGAGTGGGGTGAAGATGAGTCCTATGGTATTGATTGAAATTGGGTGAACTGGATGAGGTGGATTGGATTGGGGTGGGTTAAATTGTGGTGTGGTGAGTTGGATTGGTGTGGATTGCACTGAGGTGAGATGGATTGGTTTGGGGTGAATTGAACTGGAGTTAGATCGGATTGTGGTGTAGTGGATTGGGGTGCGGTAGATTTGAGTGGAATGGAGTGAAGTGGAGTGGATTGAGTGGGATGGATTAGATTGAGTGGAGTGGAGATTGAGTGGAGTAGAGTGGGTCAGTGTGGAGTGGGGTGGATTGTATTGTGAGTGGTGAATTGGATGGATTGGATAGGGGTGGGGTGGATTGGAGTGGGGTGGATTGTGATGGATTGGAGTGGGGTGGACTGGATTGAAGTGGGGTGGATTTCTGTGGGGTGCAATGGTGAGAGGTAGATTGGTGTGGGATGGGTTGATTACAGGGGGTGTACTGGATTGAGGTGGGGCAGAATAAGGTGGTTTGGCATAGGGTGAATTGGACTGGAGTAGGGTGGGTTAATGTGAACTGGATTGGACTGGAGGGGGATGGATTAACGTGGATTGTATTGGAGTGGAGTGGAGTGGAGTGGATTGGATTGGATTGGAGTGAGGTAGATTGGGTAGCAGTGGACTTAATTGGAGTGGACTGGATTGTAGTGGAGTGGGACGGGTTGTATTGGGGTGGGTTGGATTGTAGTGGGGTGGGATGGGATTGATTAAAGTGAGGGGATGGATTGGGGTGAGGTGGTTTGGAGTGGGGTGTATTGGACTAGGGTGGGGTGGGTTGGATTGTGGTGGATGGGGTTGGATTGGTTTGGATTGCACTGAGGTGAGGTGGATTGGATTGTGTGGGGTGAATTGGACTGAAGTGGGGTGGACTGGAGTGGGGTGGATCGGATTGCGATGTATTGGATTGGGGTGGGGTGGATTGGACTGAGTGGGTGGGTTAGGGTGGGGTGGATTGTACTGAGTGTGGTGGATTAGATTGGGGTGAATTAGATAAAGTGGTGTAGATTGGACTGGGTGGAGTGGATTGGTGTGGGGTAGGTTAATTGGAGAGAGGTGTACTGGTTTGAGGTGGGGTAGTTTAAGGTGGGTTGTAGTGGGGTGAATTGGACTGGAGAATTCTTGATTCATGTGGACTTGATTGGACTGGAGTGGGATGGATTAAAGTGGATTGTATTGGAGTGGCGTGGTTTGGGGTGGATTGGATTGCAGTGAGGTGGATTTGGTAGCTTGATTGAAGTGGATGGAATTGGACTGGAGTGGGATGGGATGGGTTGGATTGGAGTAGGGTGGGTTGGATTGGAGTGGGGCAGGATGATTGAAGTGGGGTGGTTTAGACTAAAGTGGGGTGGGTTGGGCTGGACTGGAGTAGGGTGGATTTGACTAGAGAGGATTGTGGTGGGGTGGGGTGAATTGGACTGGGGTTATCTGTATTGTATTGGAGTGGGGTAGATTGGACTGAACTGGATTGGGGTGGATTGGATTGGGGTTGATTGTATTGGTGTGGGGTGGACTTGATTGTAGGGGGGTGGATTTTGGTAGATTGTAGTGGGGTGAATTTGGATGGCATGGGGTGGATTGGATTGGAGTGAGGTGAGGTGGATTGGAGTGGGCAGACTGTTTTAGATTAGAGTGGGTTGTTTGAGTTTGAGTGGGGCAAGTAGTTTTGGATTAAAGTGGGGCAGGTGGGAGTGGGGCATGGGTTATTTGATTTTGGAGTGGGGCAGATAGTTTTGGATTAGAGTGGGCAGATTAGAGTGGGATAGATTGGGGTGGGGCAGTTTGAAGTGGGGCAGACTGGAGTGAGACAGACTAAAATGGATTGGATTGGATTGGGGCAGGTTGTTTTGGATTGAAGGGGGCAGATTGGAGTGGGGTAGATTTTTCTGGATTGGAGCTAGGGCAGATTTAACTGGGGCAGATTGTTTTGAAATCGAGTGGGGCAGACTGGAGGGAGGTACATTGTTTTGAATTGGAGTGGTGTATATTCGAATAGGGCACATCATTTTGGATTTGAATGGAGCAGATTGGAGTGAGGTGGATTGGTATGGGACAGATTGTTTTGGACTGGAGTGGGACAGATTAAAGTGGGGTGAATTGGGATGGAGTGGGGTGAATGTAGTTGGTGTGAGGTGAGGTTGATTGTTTTGGAGTGGGGCATATTGTGTTGGATTGTGGTGGGGCAGACTAGAGTGGGGCGGATTGGAGTAATGGAGATTGTTTTGGATTGGAGTAGACTGGAGTGGGGAGCATACAAGTGGGACAGATTGCTTTGGATTGAAGTGGGACAGATTGCTTTGCATTGCCATGGGGCAGTTTGTTTTGAATTGGAATGCAGCAGATTGCAGTGGGACAGATTGCTTTGGATTGTGGCAATTTGGAGTGGGGCACATTGTTTTGGACTGGAGTTGGGCAGTTTGAAGTGGGGCATTTTATTTTGGATTGGATTGAGGCATATTGTTTTGAATTGGAGTGGGGTAGATCGGAGTAGGGCGGATTGTTTTGGATTGGAGTGGGTAGAATGTTTTGGATTGGAGTGAGACAGTTTGGAGTAAGGTAGGAGGGAGTTGGGAGTTGGGCACATTGTTTTGGATTGAGTGGGGCATATTGTTTTGGATTGAAGAGGGGTAGATTGAAGTGGGGCAGATTGTTTTGGATTGGAGTGGTCAGATTTGTTTTGGAGTGTTGCATATTGTTTTTGATTAGAGTTGGGTGAATTGGAGTGGACAGACTAAATTGGGGTGGTTTGGGATGATTGTAGTGCGATGGGCTGGAGTGGACTGGTTTGATGTTAGTGGTTTGGATTAGAGTATGGTGGACTGGTGTGGGGTAAAGTGAGGTGGATGGGGGTGGATTGTAGTGGGGCAGATTGGAGTGGTCGGATTAGGTTGTACTGTACGGTTATGTGTTAAAGTGTCATTTCAGAAATTACACATAATAAAGAAACAATGTTGTTTGAAGAAGTTGTCATCTTTTGAGAAGAGCACCCACGAGCAAAAACAGAAGAAACATGAGTGGAAAGTAAGAAAAGGTGATTTGGCAAAATAAAAGAAAGTTAGCTTTAAAAAATAAAACTTAGCAATTTTGTTTGTACCTCAATTACGTTGGGAGCAGCAGACTGGCACTAATTAAGTTTAATCAATCAGTGCTTGGTCCCTGCACCACACTGAGGAACAGAAACGATGCTGGGCCTGCCTTGATGAATTATGAGGTTGCAAAGAACAGTACCATGCAAGCCAACAAATAGTGAGCGACAGGCGGGCTCCTAGTCCTCTATTGTACACAACAGAGTCTTGCAACCCAGACACATGCTGTAGTGCATGCATTCACATGCTCGCCCATAAAAATGCTATAATTTTTCAAATCCCTATATTTAGTCATCAGTTTATCCATTCCGCTGACAAAGCATTTTTTCCAAACTCTAAAAAGTTTGTGAATTAAACTAGTATGAGCAGACAAGCAACCCAGAATCAATTGGGAAGCTCTGATACTTTCATATGATCGATGGGGGATTTGATGTCCCAATTAAGAACAGTGGCGCAGTGCTTATTCCATATATTCGTACCACCCACATGCCGGTCTTCCCTAATTCATGCCAGAAAGAGAGCAGAACAAGGGCTGATGAGGCGTTGGATTGAAATCCAAAGGTGGCAGTATTCTGTTGAGCCTGTCAGACATTTAGCAAAAGGGTGTGGCATACCATTCATTTATATATTTTCGGGCAGGAAGATTAGCTCGCAATCCACTTTTGCCACTTGTCAGAGAAATACTGATTTTGCTGTTCCTACCTGGTACGGAGCTGACTATATTTTGGCATTAATGTGTGGGAGGAAAATGTATATCTCTGGATCTTGACATCAACTATCCACATTAGATTAATTCACGTAATTGTGTTTGTGACATTCAATTAGGTAAGTGATGCCTGGGTTCCCTGAGGATCTATTGGAGTTCACACTCCTGACTCAGATCATTAATTCTTCTAGGCGCGTACATTGTGGGTCTCTAATCTATACAGAAAAATTACTGAGCTCCGACTGGATAGTTGTGCAAATCAAAGAAATTACTTGAAAAAGTACATTGGAGTAGCAATCTCTGATATGGAATGGCAGTACTGCTGTACACAGACTAAGCTAGTGTCTGTGAATCACAGACATAAATGCCTCCAATTTAAGATTCTGCATAGGGAATACTTTACACCAAGCAAGCAGTATATAATCAACTCATCCAAATCGCATCAGTGCCCACGTTGTGGTTCACAGCATGCATGGCTTTTCCATCTAGCTTGGAGCTGTCCACCTGTATTCAAATACAAGCATGGTATGATTAGCACCGTTTCTGACGTGATGGGCAACAGGCTGGCGTTGCGGCCTGTACTCTCGTTGTGGTGATATCTTTCATAGTATTTGCATTATTGATTTCCATGAGAAAGGTGGCCATTAACTGGTGCAGGCAGACTACACCTAAAATAGATGACTGGTGGAAGAACTTGATAAAATGCAGCGATAGGAGCGAAACATATGGTATCTTTCAACCACCAGTCGCTGGACCTAAAGCTATAAGGGATCCTTTGTACAGCTACTTAGCAGGGAACAAAGCTCCTGACTCACAGGGGCAAGTGCAAACGTCCACTTTATCCGAAGAGGTCCCATGAGCTAAATGTACATATCAAATATAAATATGTGAAATACCTTTGCCACATTTTGCTGTCTCACAGTCGAGTCGGAATGATTGCTTAAATTGGAACTTGGCTAGTGGAAACTACAAAGGAACTGAGAACTGAATGCACTTACATAATTAGCCAAAGGGACCGTAACCAACATTGGGGGAACCTATTCATTATTGTGAAATATACATAGACATGTACATTTGTTTTTCATGATTGATGTGGAGGTGGTTATTGCTATACGTTTCATTTGCTGTGTAAGTCTGTAATACCACTAACATAATAATTTAAAAATATCAGTAGAGGCGTGGGAGAAACGGATGCTAATATGATATTTCTTGACCATCCTTCTGAGTTCAACATGTCTCAGTCCTTCTGTGGTGCAGAAATGCATCCGCGGCTTGCTTCAGGTCCTTTTAGGAATTTTTCATACCCTGACTACTTTTAGTAACCCTTCCCCAGTTGAAAATTAGAAAGGTGGACTGCACATACCTTCTACTGCCCTCCTCTGGAATCCTACTCCCTACGGCTATTATTCGTCGTGAGACCAGTGATATTGAGCATGGCACCTCCCTCGTGCAATGTCTTGTGGGTACTCTCAATGGTTT
Source organism: Pleurodeles waltl (assembly GCF_031143425.1). NCBI lineage: Eukaryota > Metazoa > Chordata > Amphibia > Caudata > Salamandridae > Pleurodeles > Pleurodeles waltl. The sequence continues at coordinate 1,166,602,238 of NC_090440.1, forward strand.
GTACTGTGAGCTAATAAACCTCTCTACGTGTTTCAGAACTACGCTTGGAAATCCCTGTTGGGCACTGTGGCTGAAGTAGAAGTAGATGCTGGATTAAACAGAGATGCTCAATGTAACAGGTGAAAAAGTAGTAGAGGATGGGCCCTTGGGGTAGTTAGATAGCTTAACTTGATGGGACAGATGAACAAGATTGTATTCGGACTACTGAAGCACTGTGTCAATGTTATGATCTGGTTTCAGGAGAGAGTTGTAATTTACTGTTTCAAATGCTGCTGATAAACCTGGAAGAAGGAGAAAGCAAGAACCTGTACCTATTGAATGGTTTGTTTTAATAAAGTTGAGAGTAGTTGGCAAAAAATTATCTTGGCTTACAAAAAAATGTTTTCACAGTTTTCAACAGTTTTCTTCTTCCCTCCTCTCCTTTTTCAACCGTTTCTCTGCTGCTGTGGATCAAAGTCTGGTGACAAAAAATCCACCCAAAATTAGTTTCAAAACCCACCACCAGCAATCACTGGGACAAAAATATGTACTGGCTAGTTCCAGAGAGAGTTTCTTGTAATGGAGAGGGTGTTACTTACAATACCCAGAGACTGTTGAGGACTTAGATACATGCAGTTGTAAATTTAAACCAGTAAAGGCCACTGCTGGGATGTATGTGAGAATATCAATAGCAAAAGTATTTTTTGCCATAAATATTGCCTACAAAAAGATTGCTTCATTCAATGCTGATTGTCTACTATTTACCCCAATGGTGGGATGTTTTTGTAAATTATATTTAAGACACTAGGGGTCATATTTACAAGCCCCTTGTGCTGCCGGTGTGTCACTTTTTTTGATGCTCCAAAGGAGCAAAGTGCAGACCCATATTTCCGAGGCCATGATAAGCAACTTTGCATGGCTTTTTATGGCCTCATAGATATGCTGTAAGGCAATACTGCGCAAGTTGCTGCGTTCTCTTACACTGATTCAGGGGTGCATTCCATGAGTGTTCCAGTCAGTTTTTTCTCGTAACACCCATCTGTTTTTATGCATTCTCAGGTGTACAAGGCAATGTAAACTTGGAAATGGGTCAAAATCATACGCGTCCCTAGAGCATGCGCAATGAGGAGAAAAGTCTTTATTTCCCCTTGTTTTTTTCCTATTTCTATGTGTGCTGGATTCTGCAGCACATATAGAAAGAGGAAAATGCCTCCATGGATTGTTTTTGTGCAGGAAGAACCCTCTTCCTGCACAAAAACAAACTTGCATGCAAAGCAGGCAGTGCCTGAGTTGGCACCAGGCAGCAACTTGAGTGCCAGCGCAGGGGAAAGGACAGGAATGCACTGTTTCTTGTAAATACGATGCACTTTTGTCCTCTCAAAGTGGCATAGAGAGACGCAACCTCTGCCAATTTGTTGGAAATATGCTCCTACATATTCTGTCAGATGACAATTAGACTATGATATTCTAGACCTTCCGGCTGAGGGAAAGCAGTGTTTGTTCATTACTATCCTTTTCATTAAATTAATAAAAATTGGCAGGGGTCGGCTACGTGATTGATGTCCAATACTTTCTGTCCTCAAGGGTGTTCGGTAGTTGGGTACATTTCCCATACAAAAAGTTAGCGAATCATGAAGCTTTAGTTTTGTCACTTAAGAAAGGTAGGATGTATCTTGCCAAAAAATCCTCTATTAAGTTTACATTGGATAATTTGCGCAAGTCTGTTTTACTTGCTCGACCCTGTACTTCGACATGTAATTTTATTGTATGGGATGCGTTGTAACCCCATTTGGGGGATCCCCTGGTTCGCTGTAATCATTAAAGAAAGGGGTTTTGTATGTAGCCTTTGAGGATAAAATGTACTATTATTCATATTTTAAATGATCATCCTTGTTTTTAAAATTATCCCTTATAAAATTAAAACATAAATTCTTAAAATATGGGGTCCGTACGAGATATAATGCTATGAATTTCTCATTTGATATGTGATTTTTTTGATGTTACAGTTGGATTCAGGTTTTTTTTTTAAATCTGTAAGAAATCGGGTTTATTCTGATGTATTCTGATGGGCAGTTATATTGAAGGCTGGTTAGATATCATGGAGTCAAGGACAATTGTCTTAACACACATATACTTTACTACTACTACTAATACCTCATATTATGATAGGTTCCAGAGAACAAGTATTTGGTGGAAATACAGCTTATTTAATATAGCATTTTTGAATGCCTGCTGATAATTCTGTAGACTGTTGTCCTTTTAACACAATCCTCTAAATATCCTATTTACATGGAATTGGATTAACGGCGATCTTAAAGGTATGAGCCTCTGTATGTTCTCTTTTATCCATTTTCCTTTCTCAGTCTGGGCTCTGTTTCTGTGCCACCCATCTAATTTCGCCTTCCATAAGTTATTAATAAAAAATGTATGCCAGATGTTGTTTAATTCCACAGATGAGTGACAGAACAAGTATTGGGGAATGTAACATAATTAAAGTCTTGTGCATTTTTTAACTATTTGTAAAGGACTAAACTTTTCAGACTTGCTTGTTCATAGCACCGTGGCATACAAGATGTGCTTCCAAAGAGATTTCATGAATAAACAAGCATTTGCAATGCAACGAGTCGCGCGTTTGCTCGTGTTAGAGCTGATAGCGTTGTAAACTCCTAACCGGACTTTTCACTCGTCATAAAACCAATCAGCAAAACTGCAATAACCGGAAAAAGTGCAACTAAGTGTGTAACAGGGTCGATATTATGTAAAGCGATCGACTTCTGCCAAGCAAGATCGCGCAGGGAAAATAGAGAAAAAGTAGTCCATGAACCGAACGGAAAACAGCGAGCCTCGTATGTTTTCTGTACTTGGCCGATGCGCTCGAGGAGGGCTATCCACCGGAAAAGGCATGATGTATGCGTGCCTTCCACTAATGAAATCAAGCAGATTCTAACAGGCAAGCCCACGAGCCAATGAAAGACACTGACGTGACGTGGACGGGGCTCCGAGCCTTTTTTCATTCCTAAAGCGTCTCGCTCAGCGGAACGCATGCGCAAGTGCATGCGACGCAGGCTCGACCCTAAAAAGGAGGTGTGAGCAAACTCCCCTCCATCCCAAAACACTAGTTTTAAGCCATAGTGATAGAAGTTTAGTGGATGTGGGGCATCTCCTAAACACTAGCATATATACGGTCTGCCCTATTTGGAGTGACTGGGCACCTATGCGCTCTAAATTGGCTGGACAATAAGTCTGAAGTGGCCGAGAACATGGCTACTAAATAATGCGTTCATATTTGTTTTAGTTATGGAAGAGGGAGTTGAAAAAACCAATACACTTTTGGTGGCACTGTTTTCACATTTGTTGCAAGGATTCAAATCGAGAATGAGTAATGCAACGTATCTGATGAGAATTTAAGTGAATTACATCCCTTATAGTTTTTTCCATGTCCTACAGCAATTCTAGTAGTATTCTGTTTATGGATTATATATAAGAATGTCTACTTCTCCAGGAGTATTCTTAAATGTGCGTTTTATCTGTCTTTGAAAACAAACATTAGGAGACCAATTATCTGCGTGTAATGAAAGCAATTCCAATGAAAACCCTTAGGGCCTGACTTGGGGTTTGAAATAATGGAAGCCATACTACGAATTAGAGGTGTTTCAGCCCTGCCTAACGTTTAGCTGCCCTCCCTCATTTAGAGGTGGAGAAATCGCCATCTTTCCAAGAATCGGGTCTCAGGTGGCTCAGCACTTGAAAACCATTAACCAATAACTCATCCACACTAGAGCTGCTTAGACATGGAGGTTGAAGCTCTAGCTAAGGTGCGACTTTCAACACTTTTTCTTGCCAAAAAATGTTGTGGACTCACAGGGGGTTTACTTCCTGTTAGGGTTTTTTGTTTTTTGTTTTGAGGGTTTCTTTATGCAGAACAGAAAAGATGTTGCGTGGGTCGCAAAAACATGGTGGACCGGTCAGCATTTACCTTTCCTGAAAGTGCACCACCCATCAATAGTTGCATTTTCAGCAAAGAGGCCCTGCTGGATGACAAGCCAGACATGGCTTTATGAGGCCCTGATGGCCAGGTTTACTAAAAAGTGGTGCAGTGCAGAGCTGTACCAAATGTGGCAGCGCCGCAATGCATCACTTTAGAAACGCAGGGATGCACCGTATTTATTCGAATACGGAGCAGCCCTGCTTTCCCCCGTGCACTGGCGTTTAACTTCCAGTGCCAACGCAGGTTATGTCTGCATTGAGGGGTTTGATTGTTTATGTGCGGGAAGGTGTCCCTTCCTTCATATAAACAAATACAAATGGCGATTTGGCACTTCTGTGCAGCACACACAGATCCCAAAGCGTTATTTTGAAAGATTTTTTATGTGCAGAAAGGGACACCTTCCTGCACATAATTAATCATTTCTGGCATTTTGCTCTTTCTATGTGTGCTGCAGAATGCAGTACACGTCGAAAAAGCAAAACACAAGGACGGATAAAGATTTTCCTCTTCATTGCGCCTTGCTAAGGCCACCCCTTGGTTGGCATTAGATTTATTGCGCTGCATCAGGTTTACAAACATACGTAAATCTGGGGTAGCGTCAAAATGCAATGGGTGTTGCTGTGGCACACACACAGCAACACCCATTGCAAGCCCCTTCCACATAAAGTGCTGCGTGTGAAGGGGCTGTATTTACATGGTGGCATTAAGCCACAAAAAGTGGCTTAACGTGACCTTGTAATTACAGTGCAGGGCATATCACCACTAGAGCGTCACATAAAGTGACGCTCCAGAAGCTCCAGTGGTGCTAGTGGCTCATAAATATGTCCCTTAGTTTTTATGAAGAAGCACATCCAGAAATATTACAGAATTTCTTGAGCAAATCTGATTGGGAAATTCAAATTCTTTTAAAGTTAATATACTTAGCAAAATAAACAACTGCATTGATTTTAAAACATTGAACAGTGAACACACTTATAGGTACACGGTGAGATGGTCTCGTTGGACCAGGGTAGTGCATCACCAGATAGTATCTCAGTTAAGCTAGTACACATCATCATATCCTACAGATCCAGTCAAAAATAGTGCAGCGATTTATCACAAATGTTAGCATGCTTGCTGAGAAAACCATAGGCTTGGTAGATTCATTGTTCATGTTGTGTACACCGATCCATACACTTGTGCCAAGTTGCCATTAAGGGAGCATTGCAAGCTTCCATCCACTGGTGCTTTCTTTTGGCTACCATTGAAGCCATACCCACCAGAGTGTGGTCACTTCATGCCCCACCCAAGTCTTCCACAATGGCAAAGAGAGACACCTTTGTGTGAGGTCTACATGGTATCTCAATACCCTGGCTATGGTTCACCCAACCTGGCTCCTATACTCAGCAATAATGGGGCAGTTCCAGTTCTAGACTATGCGGAAAAAGTCAGCTTCTGGGAAGGTGCACTGGAAACAGGTCAGAGCAAGAAGCTTCCCTGCGTTGAATAAGTGGTCAGGGAAAGATAGGTGACGTTAAGATAATTCAGCTGGATTAACGGAGAACAGAGGATATAGCCAATTCGTTCCCTGGGGGCCATACGGGCCTCCTGCCAAGCCAGGTCATCGAGCGGGCCCAGTTATGTTATCTCTTCTCTGTCAAAGGACTGCAAACTTGTTTAGGGCATTAATAATCAGGGTTCAGTAGATCTTAGAGATACCTCCCTTTCCTGGGCACCCCAAAAGGAATCTAGCCCTGAGGGAGTGGAATTCAGGGAGGTCTATCTTGTATCTAAAAATGGCATGTCTGAGTTGCAGATATCTGTGAAACTGGGTCACCAATAAACAGTAATGGTTCTGTAGGTTCTAAAATGTGCAAAAAACGTGCATATGTCTCCCAGTGTGTAAATCCTAATCCTGCCCCATTTGTGAAAGCCATCAAGTTGGGTTGTGTGGTGAAGATATTGTCCTTGCCACAAAACATTTGTGATGTCAATCTTCAAAACTATCCCATCAACCGCCGTGCCATTCGCTGGTTTAAGAGGATCATTCTAGTGACCTCTGGAGGGGGATTCGGGGAATGAGGTTTCTATAGAGTATGCCTATAATCCTATCTAGATCAAGTAGGGTGAGTTCAGCTTGGCATGAGGGCTCATTGCACCCTCCAGACAACCAAGCATGGACCACCAGTGTTTGGCGGCTTGATAATATAATTGAAGGTCTGCCATCTCCATGCCTCCATCATTGACCACCTGCAAGAATTTGTCTATGGCTATCCTTGAGCTGCCCATAAGAAGGAATGAATTGCGGTTGTCAGGTCTTTGAACCAACTATTAGGGAAAGGTTAGCAGGAAAGTTTGAAGGGTGTAGTGAAACTGTTGTTATTTTGAATAGGCCCACTTTTCAAAACACATTGAGTGGGAGTTGTGCCCATTTGTGGAGATCATTTTTCATTTTAGCTACGAGGGAAGAGAGGCTCAGGGTCCAGGTCAGGCTGATTCTAGTGCTATATGGACCCCAGGGTATTGAAAGCTACACCACCTTTTTGGGATGTAAGTTTGACAGGATATTACCTCATTGTCTCCTCACAGTGGGATGAGGATACATTTCTTAGTGTTAAGATTGAGGCCGGAAGCCTCTTCATAGAGGGTCAGAAGACACAGGCAGCAAGGCCCGAGGAGGTGGGGATTTGCCAAAAATAGGATTTCATCTGTATAGAGAGCTATTGTTGGAAATGGGCCTTTCTGCAAGGTTATCCCCAAACATTCTGCCTTTCTCCTTCTATTTTTCTGACCCTCTTCTTGTTGGCTCTAAGACTCTGGGCACTTTACCACTGCTAGTCAGTGCTACAGTGCATATGCTTGCTGCCCTAAAACTTGGTATGATTAGCTTGCACCTTTTTGACACAATTAGTTTACCTTTAAGTCCCTTGTAAAGTGGTATACCATCCACCCAAGTTCTGTAAATTAAAGGCTACTAGTGGGCCTGCAGCGCTGATTGCTCCACCCACAGAAGTAGCCTTTCAAACTTGTCTCGGGCCTTCTAGTGCAGTGCCTGCATTTGCAGAATACTGCCACATTGACTTGCAATTCAAACAACTTGCCAAGGTCTAAACTCCCTTTTTACTATACCTAAGTGACCCAGAAGTTAGGCCCTAGATAGCCCTATGGGCAGGGTGCTGTGTATGTAAAAGATAGGACATGCACTCCTATGTTTTGCATGTCCTAGTAGTGATGAACAGCTTATTTCATTTTTCACTAGGTCATGCTGTTGTTTCTTACCTGATATAGGGACAGGGGCACTAAGGCCCTGATTTATACTTTTTGGTGCAAAACTGCACTAACGCAGTTTTGCACCAAAAAGTTTAGCACCGGCTTGCACCATTTCTGTGCACCAGCCGGGCACCATATTTATGGACTGGTGCAAGCCGGTGCAAAGGGTAGGCTACAGCAAAAAAAAAAGACTTTAGTCGGGTGGGGCTGGCAGTATGGAGAAGGGGGTTTTGCATAAAAAATGACTTAAGGCAGGTTAGAGTAAAAAAAAAGATGAATCTAACCTGCCTAGAGTCATTTTCTGACGCAAATCCATCCATATCACATGACTCCTGTCTCATGCCCACCACCCCAATGGCCAGCACAGGGGACCAGGGTACCCTGGGCATGGGCATTGCACCCAGTGCATGTAGGGGGGCCCTTTCAGGGCCCATATGGCACTTTAAAAACAAATACTTACCTTTACTTACCTATACTTACCTGTGACGGGGTTCCTCATCTTCCACTGTCCCTCTGGTGTGGGTGGGGGTGTCCCTGGTTCCTGGGGAGGACACCTGTGGGCTTATTCCACGGTGTTCCACCATGGAAATAGACCCACAGGTCCCCTAACACCTGCCCTCACCCAAAACAAGCTTTGCACCATTTATTACCCCTCCTCTCTCCCGTGCGTGATTTTAGCACTGGGGGATAAATATGGCACTAAGGCCATAGAGTCATTTTTTGCACGGGAACGCCTACTATGCATCTCATTGACGCAAAGCAGGTTTCCACGTCCAAAAAAATTACTTTATCTCCATAAATTTGGCGCCAGACGGGTCTAGCGCCAAAGTATAAATATGGAGTTAGTTTTGCACCCAATTTGCTTTAAAATAAAAAGACGCAAATGTGGCGCAAAACAAGTATAAATATGCCCCTCAGTAGGCACAGTTTCATGATTATTGATTTTTATTTCATTACCTATAACATATATTCAGTTTGGTGTTTTGGGCTCCTGCACTGTCAGTATGATGCAAATTACTTCAGGATTTGTACATTATGATTTATGTCGTTTTGGGTCCTATGTTATGTTGTAAATGGTGTCTCTAGTTGGCAGAGGTATTCACCTTTGTCCGAATACACACCACAATCCTAATCAGAGTAAGCCACACACAATCCAAATAATCCTGTGCCCACCCTCTAGTAGCTTGCACTGAGCAGTCCTGCTTAACTTAGAAGGCAATGTGTAAAGTATTTGTGCAATAAATCATACAGTAACACAGTGAAAACACCACAAAAATACACCACACAGGTTTATAAAAATATTAGACATTTATCTAGTTAAATTAAGGTCAAAACGATAAAGATTCAAATGGCACAAATTGAAATATCACTGTTGCAAGATTAAAAAGAGTTCTTAAATCTTAGAAATCAACAGTTGTCTCTTGTTTGCACAAAGTACCTGGTTTGCATCAAAAATAACACGCACAGAGACCGCAGAGGAGGAGATGCTCTGGAAAATAGGGTGTACATCGAAATTTCTGGTGCATCACAGATGATATGTCGTTTCTTTCCACGCTGCAAGGGGCTTTGCGTTGATTTCTGGCGTGCATTCTTGGTTCCTCACTGCGATGCCGGGATCTTTTTGCCGCCTGGAGACGATGCAGGGAAAATCCTGCCCGTTCGGGAAGCAGTCACAGGTGTTTTGTCGAACCGGTAGGTGATGCGTCAAATTTTCTGTTGCCCGACAGGCACTCCATCAATTCTTCACTCAGGAAGTCGGCTGCGTCGTTCCAGTTTGGCTGTGCGTTGATCCGATATGGCTGTGCATCAAATTTCCAGTCGCAAGGCAGGTCCTGCATCGAATCTTCACTTGGGAAGTCGGGTTGCGTTGTTCCGGTTCGGCTGTGCGGCGATTTTCTCGTTGCAAGGAAGGCTATGGATCATTTTTGGCAGGCTATGTGTCAATTTTTGGTGCACAAGGAGTTCCTGAAGAGATTGAGGTCCTCATTATGACTTTGGCGGTAAATCCCACTTGCCGCCATGCCGACTGCCACCAACATAACACAGCAGCGGATAACCACCAACCATATTATGACACACACATATAAATCCGTCACTATACAGCCACACACACATGTCCGCCAGCCCAAAGGTCAGTGATAAACTGGCGGTAGCAAAACCCACACCGTTACGCCAACAGAACTACGCCCACAGCATTATGACCCACAAATCACTGCAGCGGACATTCAATGGCGGTAAACCATTGGCGGTACATAATGGCGCACTCAAAATACACACACACAAAGAAAACAACACTACATTGGTTAATTCAAATTACACACACCTGACACCCATACACACACCACACCCACACCACTATAGAACACACACCCACGCTACCCACAACCCCTTATGACTAGAAAGAATTGCTACCAGAGAGACAGCAAGAGCACACACACAACCAGAGCCACATAACAACATCACCTATACACCATGCACACACCTTACATCATACACCCAAACACATCACCCTACACACCCTCACCTACACCACTCACACTACACCCATGGCACCACAACGATACCCCAGATTCTCAGAGGAGGAGCTGAGGGACATGGTGGAGGAAATCATCCGGGTAGAGCCACAGCTATTTGGATCACAGGTGCAGCAGACATCCATTGCTAGGAAGATGGAGCTTTGGCGGAGAATCATGGACAGGGTCAACGCCATGGGACAGCACCCCAGAACAAGGGACGACATCAGGAAGAGGTGGAACGACCTACGGGGGAAGGTACGTTCCACAGCAGCAAGTCACCAACTAGCTGTACAGAGGACTGGCGGTGGACCCCCACCTCCTCCCTCACAATTAACAGCATGGGAGGAGCAAGTCTTGGTAATCATGCCTCCAGAGGGCCTGGCAGGAGTAGGAGTAGGACTGGACTCTGGTAAGTCAAATCTCTATTACTGTCACCCACCCTACCTGCATGCCATCACAAACCCCCACCCTTACCCTCACTCCCATCACTTCACCACCTCCCACATACCCCACCATCATAACCCACTCATTCCAATTCCAAGCCCTGCATGTAACACCAATGCATGGACATCCCTCACAGACCTGCATGGACACATATCACCACTGCATGCACACTGGAGAGAATCACCTAGCCCACCAAATAGCTACTCACTCAAAGGCAAATCTGACAGGGCAACAACAACCATAGAGAGCAACACACCCATGCACATGATGTCACATGCAGAAACAATATCACTGCATTTACATCCCCACAGGTCCCCCAGCCAAGGTCACAGAGAAGAGGTGCCAGCAACATCCAGTCCCCCCCCAGAAGAGGCCCACAATGATGACAGAAGCTCTGCTCGCCTAGATCTGGATGACCAACCTTGCCCATCAGGGACCTCCGGACAGTTGGTTATCAAGGCACACTCTCACACCACCACAGAGCCTCCCCCCTCAGGAAACACCATCACAGCACCCACCCAGCAGGCCCATACCTCTGTTCCTAGGACATGTCAATCAGCAGTATGTCCACCACAACAGGGACCCCAGGCCACCTGACAAACACAGGACGGTCAGGGACCTGGGCTCATTGGCAGTGGGCACACAGTTCAAGGGACAGAGGCACAGGACAACAGGGAAGCTGGGAACCGACTCTCCAGGAGGCACTCTCCATTATCCTGGGAGCATACCACCATTTCCAGGAGACGACGGGCCAGATACTGGAAAGTTGCAGGAGAGACAGTATGTGAGGATCTGAAAGGACATCAATATCACCCTGATCTCCATTGCAGGGGTGCTGGCAGACATGGGCAACACTATGAGGGAGGCAGTGGCACCCACCGGGCCTCTGCCACTAGCCAAATAGATGAACAGCCCTCCACCTCCGCTGCCGCTAGTGGACAGGAGGCCCTGCCACAGGACCAACAGGCCATCAGCACCCCTCCCCCTGCAGAAGGTGAACCACCCCGCAAACGTTCTCTGCAATCCAGGCAGAAGTCAGAGACTATTGGCAAGACCCCCACCAGGAAATAAGACTCTCCTGATTGTCACCCTTGTGTCCCACTCTGTCAACCTATCCACCTTGAACTGCCATTGCTCCCCTACCTATGCCCCCTTGGACAATGCACCTGTGATACAAATAGACTGGACTCCAACCTGGACTTTCCTCCATCATCCCTCCAGCCCATTGCACATCCCCCTCTACCTCTTAGCACTGAAATAAACACCCTTTGACAAAATACAAGTATGGAGTATGTCAAATGATTTAGGTATGTATTTGCTTAACAAGGTTGAAACATTGAAAATCAACTGTACAGAAATGTATACATAGGAATGACCTGTAGTCAACACACCAGGAGCGATAGTGGGGCACAATTATCTACAAACAGAGATGCCAAAGGCTACAGTGAGTGGCCATAGAAGTGGGAAAATCAGCCTACCAGTGACAATGAAAAACACAAAACTGTCCATTAAATATGAAGTAACACTGTCTTACCTGTGTGTCATTGGAAGTATTGACAAATTATTGCACTTCTGTTGTCCTTATCCGCATCCTCTACCTCCTCCTCTTCACTGTCCATAGGGTCCACTGCTGCCACACACCCATCTCCAGCCTCATCCTCCTGCAGAAAAGGCACCTGGCGACGTAAGGCAAGGTTGTGCAACATACAACATGCCACGATGATCTGGAAGACCTTCTTGAGTGAGTAGTACAGGGATCCACCTGTTAGATGGAGGCAACAAAACCTGGCCTTCTGGAGGCCAAAGGTCCTCTCTATAATCCTTCTTGATCGCCCATGTGCCTCATTGTAACGTTCCTCTGCCCTTGTCCTGGGATTCCTCACGGGGGTCAGTAACCATGAGAGGTTGGGGTAACCAGAGTCACCTGTAAATATCGAGGGACAGCTGTTAGCCACACACCAACCCTTAGGGCCCACACTATACCCATACACCAACATCCACTGGGTGGGAAGCAGGGCTTACCCATTAGCCACACCCTGTACCTCTAGAGTTGAGCCATCACATATGGGATGCTGCTATTCCTCATGCTAAAGGCATCATGCACAGACCCAGGATATTTTGCATTGATGTGGGAGATGTACTGGTCCGCTAGGCACACCATCTGCACATTCATCGAGTGAAAGGCTGAGACATTCCTGATGCCAAGCACACTGTCACTTGGAAGGAGCCAGTTGCCAGGAAATGGAGCACTGATAGCACTTGCACAAGAGGGGGGATCCCGGTGGGGTGACAGATAGCAGAGATTAGGTCAGGCTCCAATTGGGCACACAGCACTGTGATTATGGCCATGTCCAGTCTATAGGTGAAGATAATGTGCCTGTCCTCCATTGTTGCCAAGTCCACCAGGGGTCTGTACAAGGCGGGATGTCTCCGTCTCCTATTCATACGCAGCGGTTGTAATCTATGGGGCAAAATGCTGAGCAGCTTGTCAGTATCTCTTATTTCCAACCACTACACTTCAATGCATGTCGTGATTATAATAGTGTTGTTTTGGAGAGCTCCAAATGGTGCATATGTGTACTGTGACGCAGTTAGGAGACATGGCCTGCATCCCCCCATGAAATGGCGTCCACCTGTCCTGTGTGGAGGGACAGGTGGAAATGAGGTAATTACGCTGACGTTGTGCGCCGTTGCGGGAGGCGGTCGAAAACCACTGTGCAACTCCTCATTAGTTAACATTGGGCTCTATGGGGTACAGCGGCCACTGGTGATGTACCCCGGCGGTGATGGTATGCACCGCCGCAGGCGTCACCGACATTTTCTATCTGTTCACCCACTTGCTACCTGACCTTCAACAGTAGAGGACCTACACTTCAAGTGCTGCTGTGACCTGTGTCTGGAACTGACCATGGCTTGTGTCACTGGGGAAAGGGCCCCTGCCTTCACTATGGCAGAGTTGGAGGGACTGGTGGATGGGGTCCTACCCCAATACCGAATGCTGTATGGGCCTCCAGACCAACAGGTGGGTACACCGTGAGTACGATGCATGGGGCGTGAGTGCTTGGAGTGCTGTGTGTGAAGGCCTCAAGTAGAGGGGGTTGGTGGATGGGCCCTGGGAAGTGTGCTGCATGTATGGTGAGCCATTTCTGTGCTAATGGAGATGGGAAGGGTCATGGTGGGCCATAAGTGTAACAGGCAGGACGGTCCGACTAATACCTTTCCCTGTCAGGAGGCCGAATCCACTGACAGTGAGGGCACCAGTGGGACGGAGGGCGAGGTGAGCACCACGGCGGAGGCAGGAGGGGACAGTTCGGACATGAAATCAACAGGCACCACAGCAGTAACCGCCAACAGCCAGGCAGAAGACAATGTACCGCCCACCGTATAATGACAGTCCAATGCACCACATTTTCCGGGGCGCTATCAACGACATCAAAAGCCTGGCAGGAACACTGAACAGAAGGAAACTACTCACCTCTGGACACTCAAGGAAGAACCATGCCGCCATGGAGCCGGAGTTGCATGTCTTCCCCATGCTCTTCTACCTTCTGCTCCACTACGATCATCTACGCTGGCAAAGATGACCACGGTGAGTACTGCCGCCTAGCACACAGGGGAGGAAAAAGAGAGTGACACACATACGCAACACCCCCACCCCCAACACCATACACACAGGCAGATGCATTAACATTACATATTAACCCCGCAACCCTCAGGAGTAATACAAGGACAACTACTATAGTGTAAAAAGGCTGTAATCAGATAAATATAGGTGAAATTTGTGCATCCAAATTGAAAAGTATATACATATTTACAATGCAAGGGGCACTGCCCAGTCCTCAATGTCTCTGGGCCACAGGGCCACATCACAAAGTCCAAGGCCCAACCTCACCCCTGCAACAACACAGAGAGAACACAGCAGGGGTATCAGGTCGAAAATAGACAGGCACCTCCGGGGGATGGGGAATGGGGGGGCACCTCAGCTGGAAGATGGTACACCACTGGTCCTGGAGGGGGCAACATGCCCTGTGCTTGGTCCTGGGGAATGATAGGCCACAGTTTCTCAGGTGGGTGACTTTCCCACTGGTTCTAGAGGGAGCAACATGCCCTGTGCTTGGTCCTGGGGAGTGATAGGCCACAGTCTCTCAGGTGGGTGACTTTCCCACTGGTTCTGAAGGGGGCAACATGCCCTGTGCTTGGTCCAGGGAGTGATAGGCCACAGTCTCTCAGTTGGGTGACATGCCCAGTGGTTCTGGAGGGGGCAACATGCCCTGTGCGTGGTCCTGGGGTGTGATGGCCACAGTCTCTCAAGTGGAAGTCTTGACCACTGATTCTGGAGTGGACAGGCTGCACAGCAGCCCATGGAGACAGGATCACATTGCATCCGCCGACGGTGACGGCCGCACTGTGGTGGTGCTGGTGGTGGTGGTGGTAAGTGGCTCCTGCACAGCCCCTGTACCCACGGATGGCTGCACTGTGGTGGTGGTGGGAGGCTCCTGCACAGCCCCTGCACCCTCGAATGGCTGCACAACCACGTTGGTGGTGGGGGCTCCGTGACAGCTGCTGGTGCAGGCTCCTTGCCCTTCTTGCCTGCTGGTGCAGGCTCCTTCCCCTTTCGGCTGGCAGGTGCAGGCTCCTTCCCCTTTCGGCTGGCTGGTGCAGCCTCCTTCCCCTTACGGCTGGCTGGTACAGGCTCCTTTCCCTTCAGTATATGTGGCCTGGAATCCTCTCCACCACAAGTAGGTGTGGATGGAACTGGGCCCATGGACTGTGTGGCTGAGGTGCTTGGCTGGGATCTTGATACCTTCGCCATATGTGCAGGAAGGGGAGTGGGAGGGGTAGGGAAGAGGTCAATGGTGGAAAGGAAAGGTTTCTTAGGGACATTGGGGTGGGAAGAGGGAGAAGGAATGGGAGTGAAGGTTGAGAGAGTGGTTGTGGAGGTGTGTGTCTGCTGGATTTGGGTGCAGATGCATGGGCTGTATGCTGTTGTGAGGTGGATGGCTGTTGGGTGTCTGAGTGCTTGCGTTTATGTACTTTGGGGGGGGACAGACACTGTGGGAGAGGACACAGGGAATGCATGCATTGCTGTTGTGGAGGTGTCTGCCAGTGAGGTGTGTGCTCTGCTTGGTGTTGTGATGATGCAGGTAGTGGATGATGATGTCGTGCATGCAGGTGTGAGTGTGGACGTAACTGGGTGGGAGGTGGAGGAGGGGAGACAGTGGAAATAGTGAACTGGATGGTGCTTGTGTTTGCCTGTGACACTCTTGGGTGTTGTCCTATGTGCATGCACGACTAGCTGTGTGCTTGGGATGGGTTGGGGTTGAGGGGAATGGGGCTGGGAAGTGGTAGTTGGAGGGGGGGCGGTAGAAACAGGGACAATGGCTGCCATCAGAGAGGAGGCCAGAGCCTGGATTGATCTCTGTTAGGCTGCCAATCCAGTGTGAATGCCCTCCAGGAATGCATTTGATTGCTGTATCTGGGCTGCCAGCCCCTGGATGACATTCACAATGCTTGACTGTCCTACAGAGATGGATCTCAGGAGGTCAATAGCCTCCTCACTCAAGGCAGCGGGGTTCATTGAGACAGGGCCTGAGGTGCCTGGGGCGAAGGAGATGCCCACCCTCCTGGGTGAGCGAGCACGGGCAACTCGATGAGGGCTGCTGGGAGTGCAGTGCTGGTACAGGGGTGGCAGCTGTACCTGTAGCTGGGGTGGTCACAGAAGTGTCCGGCACCACCAGGGAGGTTCCATCGGAGGAGGCATCTGTCTCTGAATTGTCCACTCCAGTCTCCGCCGTGGTGCTCCCCTCGCCCTGCGTCCCACTGGTGCCCTCAGCATTGGTGGACTCTTCCTCCTAGGTCCTGTGGGATGCAGCTCCCTCCATTGCCAGTGCCTCTGCTCCTCTGCCAGATGATGCTAATGCACATAACGACAGGATGACAAAACAAGAAAGGGGGGGAGAGACAAAGGATACACTGGGTCAATGGCTGCACTAACACCACCTTTGGCGTACAGAGCACCCTCACACACAGGGAACAGTCATACGCGCTATGCATTGCACCACCACTGATACTGCTAGCCACAAATGCATGAGGAGGGTCACATACAGCCAACTGCAACACACCTGGGATCCATGCATCCCTGACCAGTAGTGGATGCTTACAAGCTTGATAGGCAGGATTATCCCTTCCGAACCCTAGCCACCAGGGGACCTACGCTGCAATGTCAGTCCTGGCCTAGGGGCACACACTAACATACATCCACCACTCGGATACCACCCCACCAGCTGTAAGTTGTAATGATAGCCACTGTACTCACCCCCTTGTGGCTGCTGTGATGCCCGCAAGCGCCCATCCAGCTCTGGATAGGCCACCGCCAGTATGTGGGCCATCAGGGGGGTCAGGGTTCGAAGGGCACCCCTTCCTCATTGGGAGGCCATCCCCAGCTGGGCCTCCGCCATCTTCCGCGCCCAGCATCTCAGGTACTCCCACTGTTTGAGGCAGTTAGTCATCCGCCTGCCATAGACCCCCAGAGTCCACTCCTCCTTGGCGATGGCACGCCATATACCATTCTTTTGATGGGCGTTGACCTGCAGAGGCAATACACACAGGAAAAGACTATAAGACAAACAGTCCAGCCAGTTACAGATATGGCCCACCATACCCACTTCCATCACCATTGGCACACAAATAGACCAGCACACAATGTGTACAACGCAAAGAGGACATCCACCCATCCCCCCTTACACAAGGCCTTCACACACACAACTCCATGCATTCATGCCTCATGCATCGTGCCCAAAGTGTTCTCACCTGTTGGTCTGGAGGCCCATACAGCAGTCCGTACTGGGGTAGGACCCCATCCAGCAGTCTCTCCAACTCCTGTAAAGTGAAGGCTGGGGACCTTTCCCCAGTCGCACAGGCCATGGTAGGTTCCAGACACAGGTCACAGCAGCACATGCAGTGTAGGTCCTCTCCTATGGAAGGTTAGGTAGCAAGTGAGGATTGAGATAGAAAATGGCAGTCACGTCCGAGGCGGTGCATACCGTCACCGCCGGCATAGATCACCATTGATAGCACCGCAGCAATATTAGGTGTGGCCGTGCCACAACGAAACAGAGGGTACATTTCTCTGAGATCCACCATGGCCCTGATGATTTGCGGTGGGTGGTTTAAGACTCCCTTGGATTGACAGGGAGCAACCTGAGGGCCTTTTTTGAGACTGAACAGCGTTGGGTGTTCAAACTAGGGACACATACCCAAGGGCTAAACGATGAAATCCCTTGGTCACATCTCTCACATTAAGGTGTACAGTGACGATCAAACCATAGAGGTGACAAGCATCCCCCACCTCTAACTTTCATCTCTGGTATTTATTTATGGCATTTTCCCACTTGTGGTCATGATTATTATGTGCATGTCACCATTTTTTCCTACAATTTTTAATTTATCCTTTTTGTAGTTTACTCATTGTCTGATGACATGACCAAATATTTGCGTTGCTAATAATTTTAGCATTTTTCATACAGTATACCCTATCCATTGACAACTTTTGACATTGGGTGGTGATATTCGTTTTTTACCCCCAACATCCACCATCGATATTGATATGCCTGTAATTTTCTGTAGTGGCCATGGGTATTTATTCTTTATTCCCACCATTCCATTGTTTTTGTTGATTTTTGTACTTCCTGCTCCCACTCACCGGTCGACAACACTATTATTTGTGTGGTGCTAGTTTAGGAGCATTTACCTTCAAATTGCTGTACCCTTTGACTTTTGTGTGCTCTATTACTGACTCCGGTTAATGCAGTCTGCACGTAATGTTTTAGATGGACTAGCCTATACGAACTTCTACGAGTCCTGTTTTCCTTTCCATGACTCTGTGAAAGGGTTGCTTTTCTCCACATCTCTTTTCTATTTTTATTGTTTATACCATGTGACTCGAGGGAACCTATCGACAACCGACGCCCGGACCTGACCTCTGGATTCGAGCATCCTCACAACGGGGCCGCTCGCGTTCCGATTCCATCTTCAGGAACGCTGCCCCAGGGTAGGTCCACAGCGTAGGGCCAGATGCATACGAGTAAGTACAGGTATTTGTGTGCAAGCCTCGTCTTTCTGGCTCTTTGCTTTCTTTCAGCATAGTGTCCCTATTATAACATTAGACGTCCGTCTAGCAGATGACTTCACATACTGACATTGCCAATTAGTAAACCTTCCGAACAACTTGAGGGGTCCTCCCCGTTGGTAGATGTGTTCCCCGGTGGTTACTGTAATACAGGTTTTGAATTGCAGCGCAACACAGACTCCTTGCGGGGAAATTTGTAACAACAGTGCAACTTGGGGAGTTGCATTTCCAAGCGAGTGAGTTCTGGGAAATTGTGAATTTTCAAGAAATTTTGCCAATTCATACGACTCCCCACACGATTTTTCTTGAGCTTAGTATTCAGTACTCTCTGCCCACTTCATTAATAATTACTCAAGTCTGGGATTCAGAGTTAAGTCTCCCTCTTTCGCTGCCTATCTCCCCGGTGGTTAATAGTTTCTCCCCTCCCCCGTTTTTTGTTTCCAAAAGGTCACTAAGTTACTGCATTGTTTCTGACCTGCCATATAAGATGTGATTGGTGTTTACTGACTTATGAGGGAGGGATGTTTTTGTGCTGGGTTTCGAATGACTAGGATTCCCCATACGTGCGGATCTTCCTTCTAGCCACTTAAGTTATCTGAGGTTCCCTGAATACATTACACCTGTTATACGATGCACTTCATATTTCAGCAATTGCACCAATATTTTGATGACTAATCTTTTTTATGGTTTTAGCAATTGCACCTGTCTCCTGGCAAGTGATTCCTAGGGAGCTGTATTCTTTATTTGGGAGGTAAGCCTTCTTGTGATGCCTTTCCACACTAGCACTGAGCACTATGTTCACTTTTTGCCCACTGAATGCCACTCACATTTGTGTGTGCATGGAATATTGTGGCTTACATCAGAAGTGTGACGCTCAGCCACTTTTTACCTTTCTGACCCCTACTTTCTAAGACTAGCCTGATGCGCAGTTTGATAAAGTAAGTGACCGCAGCTCAGTAGACTGACGTTTCCAGACACATTGAGGTCTTCTAGTTATAAAAGGAGAAGTAATTTGATTGTTTTGGTCCTGAAGGAGCGTCGTTGGATCCCTTTGGACCCCGGAGACGCAAAACATGTTGACCTATTGAGATAGGGTGTTAGGTAATATCCTTCCCCTTTGTTATTTTGAGTGAGAGAGTGGTTGAGCATTATCCCTTTCAACACACTCCACCTTCTTTTTAATCTTAGCCCTAACCTCTTGCTGATTTAATAAATGTATGACGAAAGAGTGGTCTTGGGCCAATTTTATCCCTTTCTGCTCTCCTATCCTTGTTGCTCTTGTGAGGCGGCTTTGCCCGCCTTACTATTCCTCAAGGCAAATAGACATTAAAAAGATGTCCGGCAAAGAGCCCATTTATGGGGAGCCCGTCAGACATTGCAGTGCCGGTCTGACGAGGAGCATGCCCAATGATGAAGCATGACATCCAATTGGATGTATGGGGGCTTTTGCTTCTAATAGTAGGGTTACTGTGTGTCTTGTTTCTTCTTCGTTTTTGAACAGTGTACCATATATATATATATATTGACCATATTCGGGAGACTGTACTCTGGACCATTAATCTCCCTGTCCGCCCTTTTTTGAAGTGGATCACCAATGGCCACTGTAGCCCATATCGCCCAATATTAACCAATGAGGAGTTGCACAGCAGTTCCTGACCGCCTCCCGTCAAGGTGCACATCATCAGCGGAATTACCTCACTTCCACCTGTCCCTCCACACAGGACAGGGGGATGCCATTTCATGGGGGCAGCCCTATGGATTCATGCTGCATCACGGGATAAATAGTCACATACTGGACAGATCACACTGACCCATTACAAGTTCACAGATTGCAAACCCCTGTTGTGGCTCCATTGTTCAGTTTGTGACAGCCTCCTCACTCTTGTGTCGCTTAGATACTTACCGCTGTGGATGAATAGGAGAGGGAGACATACCCCCATGCACAGATCCCTGATGGACTTGGCAACACTGGAGGACAGGCACATTATCCTCACCTATAGACTTAACAGTGCCACAATCACAGAGCTGTGTGCCCAATTGGAGCCTGACCTGATATCTGCTAAGCGTCACCCCACTGTGATCCCCCTCTTGTGCAAGTGCTATCTGTACCCTGTCTCCTGCCAACTGGTTCTTTCCAAGCGACAATGGGCTTGGCAGCAGGAAAGTCACAGCCAATGTTCTCAATGGTGCTGACAAGAGTGTTGTCTGCCATGATAAAACACATCTGCAGCTACATTGTTTTACCCCAGGTTGAGGATTTGGCCACAGTGAATGCCGAGTTTTATGCAATGGGACATATCCCCAACATAATTGGGGCAATTGATGGTACACATATTGCATTTGTCCCGGCCTACACCGCCCCCCTCCAGAATGAACAGGTGTTCAGGAATCGTAAGAGTTTCCACTCCACGAATGTTCAGATGGTGTGCTTGGCGGACCAGTACATCTCCCACATCAATACTAAGTATCCTGGGTCAGTGCATGATGCCTTTGTCCTGAGGAATAGCAGCAGCCCAAATGTGATGGCCCAACTACAGAGGCACAGGGTGTGGCTAATAGGTGAGCCCTTTTTCCCACCCAGTATATGTTGGTGTATGGTGTGGGCCATATAGGATAGTGTGTGGCTAAATGTTGTCTTTCAATATTTTCATTTGACTCTGGTTACCCAAACCTATTGTGGCTGCTGACCCCTGTGAGGAATGCCAGGACATAGGCAGAAGAAGGTTGTAATGAGGCACATGGGCGAACCAAAAGGATCATTGTATGGACCTTTGGTCTACTGAAGGCCCGGTTCCGGTGTCTCCATCTAACCGGTGGATCCCTGTGCTACTCACCCAAGAAGGTCTGCCAGATAGTAGTGGCATGCTGCCTGTTGCAAAACCTGGCCCTCAGATGACATGTCCCTTTTCTGCAGGAGGAGGAGACTGGAGATGCCTGTGTGGCAGTAGTAGACTCTGTGGACAGTGAAGTTGAGGAGGCAGAGGATGAGGATGAGGACAATCGAACATCAGTTATATGACAATACTTCCAATGACACACAGGTAGGACAGTGTAACTTTACATTTCAATGACTTTGGTTGTAATCTGTGTGGCAATGGCATGCTGATATTTCCCACTTCTATGCCCACTTACTGTCCCCTCTGCAATTGATTTTGCTGATGTTGGAGAATTGACATATACTCCTTGTGTGATTACTACAGCCAGCTACAGGTCATTAATCTATGCTTATTCTATGACCAGTTAATTTGCAATGTTTGTACCTGTTGCAAAGCATACATATTTGATAAACATGGCATACTCCAAATGTTTTTTATTTTTTCAAAGGGTGTTTATTGAAGTGCTAACATATAAGGGGAAGTGCAATGGGATGGGGTGATGATGGAGAAAAGTCCAGGGTATTGTTCCAGTTTGTTTGTAGCACAGGTGCATTATCGAGGGGACAAAGGAAGGGGAGCAATGGCAGTTCAAGATGGACAGGGGTACTGAGTGTGACACAAGGGTGACAATCAGGAGAGTCTAATTTCCTGGCAGGGGTCTTGGCAAGTGTCTCTGGCTTCTGTCTGGATCAGAGGGAACTTTTGCGGGGTGGTTCACCTTCTGCAGGGGGAGGGATGCTGGTGGCCTGTGAGTCCTGTGGTGGGGCCTCCGGGCTACTAGCTGCAGTGGAAGTGGAGGGCTGTTGAGATGTCTGGCTAGTGGCAGGGGCCCACTGGTGTGAGACTGTCTCCCTCATAATGTTGGCCATGTGTGCCAGCATCCCTGCTATGGAGATCAGGGTGTTGTTGATGGCCTGCAAGTCCTCCCTGATCCCCTGGTACTGTCCCTCCTGCAGCAGCCTGTACTCCTGCATGTTGTCCTGGATCTGGCCCATTGTATTGTGGAAATGTTGATAGGCTCCTAGGATCTAGGAGTGTGCTTCCTGGAGAGTCAGTTCCCTGGGCCTCTCCTCCCCCTGATGCACAGCAGTCCTCCCAGTTTCCCTGATGGTCTGTGCCTCTGTCCCCTGGACCGTGTGCCCACTGCCACTGACCCCAGGTCCCTGATTGTCTTGGGGGCGAGATGTGGCCTGGGGTCCCTGTAGAGGTGGGCACACTGCTGATTGATGTGTCCTGGGGACAGAGGTGTGGGTACACTGGATGGCTTCTGTGGAAGTGTTTCCAGATGGGGGAGGCTCTGTGGTGGTGTGTGACTGGGCTTGGGTAACCGGCTGTCCAGTGGTCCCTGATGGGCCAGGTAGATCGTCCAGATCCTGAAGACCAAAGTTACTGTCATCACTGTGGGCCTGTTCTGTTGGGGGACTGAATAATGCTGGCACCTCCTCTCCACTGACATTGGCTGGGGTACCTGTGGGGATGTAAATGATGTTTTATGGTTTATGTGTCTGACATATTGTACATCCATGGCTTCCACTCTATGGTTGGACTTGCCCTGCCAGCTTTCACTTATGTATGTTAGAGTATGGTGGGATTGTTAATTCTCTATGGTGTGCATGCTTTAGTGATGTGTGTCCATGCAGGGCTGTGAGGGGTGCCCATGCATTGGTACAGCATGCAGGGCTTGGCATTGAGATAAGTGAGATATGATGGTGGAATGTGTGGGATGTGGTGGAATGATGGGAGTGAGGGTGTGGGTATGTGATGGCATGCAGGTAGGGGGGTGATAATAGTGGAGAGTTGACTTACCAGAGTCCAGTCCTCCTCTGAATCCTGCCAGGCCCTCAGGATACAGTATTGCCGAGACTTGCTCCTCCCATGCTGTGAGTTGTGAGGGGGGGTCCACCGCCAGTCCTCTGGATAGCGAGCTGGTGTCTTGCTGCAATGGAACGTACCTTTCACCGTAGGTCGTTCCACCTCTTCCTGATGTCATCCCTAGTTCTGGGGTGCTGTCCCACAGTGTTCACCCTGTCCATGATTCTCCGCCAAAGCTCCATCTTCCTGGCTATTGGTATCTGCTGCACCTGTACTCCAAACAGCTGTGGCTTTACCCGGACAATTGTCTCCACCATGACCCTTCGCTCCTCCTCTGTGAAACAGGGGTGTCTTTGTGGTGCCATGGGTGTTATGTGATGTGTGTTGCTGTGGGTGTGATGGGTAATGTGTTGGGGGGTGTAATGTGGAGTGCGTGAGTGGTGTATAGGTGTGGTGATTCGTGGGTCATAATGTGATGGGCGTTGTTCTGTTGGCGTAACGGTGTGGGTTTTGGGACTGCTAGTTCATCAGTGACCTTTGGTCTGGTGAATTTGTGTATGTGGCTGTATTTTGTCGGATTGGAGTGAGTGTGTCATAATATGGTTAACGGATATCCAACACCAGGGCGGTAAGTTGGAAACCGTCAGCGTCGCGGTAAGTGGGATTTACCGCCAATGTCATAATGAGGGCCATACTATATTGAACACAACCATGATATAATCAAGGACTGAATGACTTCTGGTTACTGATTATAAAGAGACACGTGTTTGCTACGTTTGTAAATCATATAACTGTATACATGTATGTAAATTAATCATGGTTACCCAGTGATTCAAAAGTTGTAATTTCCTATGTTAACAGTATCAAAAAGTTGAACCTCTGGTATTTAAAATGTTTGAAGGTCAGGTAGTTTGGGCCTAGAAATGTCCAGGTGGTGCAAGTTTTTGCTGGAGAACTAAGCCTCAACCACTTAGCGAATATCTTGAAAAATAAATAAAGTTTAACCAACGTGGTGTGTAAAATGTGCTACTTAAAGGTGCAACAGAACATCAATGTTTGGTAAGAATCGGAACTCATTTTCACTATTGTTAGGGTCACTGCCAATATAGGAATAGTTAAGTATTGTATTACTGAAAAATAAAATGTAAGACTGGATATACTTT
This sequence comes from Pleurodeles waltl, assembly GCF_031143425.1. Taxonomy (NCBI): domain Eukaryota; kingdom Metazoa; phylum Chordata; class Amphibia; order Caudata; family Salamandridae; genus Pleurodeles; species Pleurodeles waltl. Next base: position 1,166,626,393 of record NC_090440.1, read on the forward strand.
TGCTGGGTTTCCCACTTCCCAAAACTCCCAGACACTGCCCCACACAGTCAATGCCCTCGTTTGCTCATAATGGTTTGCAGTCCCCATTTGTATAGTGAGAAAAAATAAATACCACAGAACATCATGTTGTTGTTAACTTTTCTTGGATATCATCCACCCAAGACCATAAAAAAGATTTGGTTCTCTTGTTATGTTTTTAATTTGTCGTAATAGATTTGTTGAGAAAACTATATAAGCTCTAATGAACATCATGTACACAACATTTCTTGGAAAATAAACCCCGGACTCACGCAAACCTCTCTCACTTGGCCCCACCTCACCTATTTTCGGTCCCTCTTACATATTTTTCCTGCTTTTGATGCACATAATAATTGAACTTTTGCATACTCATTGGGAGAAAAATGTTAGCAGCCCTGTCTCATGGGCAAAATAGACAACGTATTTTTTTACTAAGGACGTAGGCTCAACATAAAGTTTGGAAAGAACTGTTCCTAGGATCACCAAACTATGCTGATTTGATATGTCCTAAGGTGGAATGCCTTGAAGTCTTTCAAAGTGTGGAAGATCTGAGGATTGACTCTGAGAACAAAGTATTTCGAGCCGAGCACTTTCTGGACTTTAACACTTCTAGGAGCAGCTGATCTTTATCTCACTGATGACAGGTACTGCCTGAAAATGTGAAGTTTTTTCCAAGTTTGCTGTACTATTGTGGTGAAAGGACTTTGTAGGTTTCAATAACTATACGTGGCTGAGATAATTGAAAATTTCCACCCATCACTTGTTTTTTTGTCTGGGTATGTTATGTTTAGAGGGCAATTGTGAACGTAAAGCTGGCTTTCACAGACAACAAATTCATGCTCTGCCTTAAGGATAGAGTCGGTCTTCACAGAGAAAGGATGCGTGGTCTGTGTTGAAGACAAGGAAAACAAACCACCTGGTGGGCAATGGGAAAGCTCTATCCTGCCCCAAGAAACATGTTCATGTGGGCCTAACTATATCCAAAGCTACAAACACACAGGGGGCAAGAAAGAGTTGGGTCAAGAGAGAGGTAACAGACCAGAAGGTGCGTCAGGCTGCAACTGGAGGACAACTTATACAATTTAAAGCCAAAATGTTCATCACCGGAACTATTGTATGAAAGTGCCTATTCCAAGACAAAAGGAATTTAAACATCACTAAGATGTACAAGTTCTATTCCATATAACTTAACTACGCAGAATATACAGAATAGATAGTGAAATCCCGAACACTCAATCTCTTTATTTATACAAGCATATATTTGTTTTGTATGATTTTGCACAAACACAACTGAGCTGTTAAGGGTTGTCACAATATTGCCATATATAGTCATGATAAGCATTTAGGGCCAAATGCTTGAAAATGCAATTTAGCAATTTTAAATAGCGATTTCATAGAAATCACTGTTTAAGAAATGCAAAATGCTACATACAAGGATATTGATTTCCTAATTGCAATTCCTACAAAGTAGGAATCGCTATTAGGAAATTGGTATTGAGAAATCCCATTGCATTTTAGCCAATGGGCCAGTTTTCTATTTCCTAAATATTGATTTTTTTATCAAGAAATCGCTATTTGGGAAATGCAGAACCAGGGGTGGCAATAGGAAAAAGGGCCCCCTTGGTGCACCCCAAAAATAGATGTGCACCTGTAGAGCACATATATGCCTAAGTCTGTGCTCTATTACAATTAAAAAAGCACCTTGGGGTGTGTTTTTTTAAATTGCACCTGGGGTAATTGCATCTCTAAAATGCCCAAATCGCATTTTGGAAATGCATTGTACATCAGAATAAGAAATGCAAATAGGAAATCCCTATTTGCATTCCCTATTCCGGGAATCGCGAATTGTGAATGCTACATGGTAGAAATCACAATTTGCATTTCCTTAAAGGGCTTTGTACATTAGAAAATCCAAGTTTGCATTTTTTTAAGAGCCTGAAATACCGATTCAGACTGTTAAGAAATGCAAACAGGCTTTGTACATCTGGCCCATAGTGATTAGGTAGTATACAATAGGTGCCATACATTCAGAAAGCAAGATGTTTTGTTGAACACAACTTGTATTCTAATTTATGACAACTTTCAAAGAATATACTGTGAAAATGTTGCAGTAAAACTTAAGTTTCAATCAAACTGAACAAATGAAACAGATGGGTACAATAAGAGGTGTCAGAGGACCTACCAATGGATAATATTTCTTACAGGTTTTGAAGACCTCTAGGGCCAGATGTAGCAAAGGGTTTTACCCATTCTGTGTCTATGGGAAAATGTGTTTGTACATATGGCCCCTAGTGTCATGTGGTACAACAGTCTCCTCTCCTCCTATTAACGCTAGAATCATAGGAAACTGCACTTGGCAAATAATGACTCTGCAGTGCAACACCATTTTCCCGGTGCTTGCAATTTTAAGCAAAGAGACTTACGTATTTGTCTGCTGCCTGAACTATGTTTATGATAAGATCCAGAAATACTATAAAACGTATTTATTGACTCACCTCTGTGCTCACATCTCTTTAGCTGTGCCCCCACTTTCCTTCTCTTTCTCTTTGGATTCCCAGATCCTTACTTGTCCCTAAATTGCTTCTGTTTGACTTCTGTTTGAACTTTGTTTCTGCAAAGTAAGCAAGTTGCTTTCTCAAGCTTCATGCCACCTTCACCCCTGTTTGACCACAACTTACAAATAAGTGTAGAGTTTTTCTTCTTGAGTCACATCTTCATATGCTGAATGAGTCCTTCTCTTAGTCCTCATTCTGGTTGTTTATCTCTAAATTGCTCACCTTCCTCCCCATGAACATTTTGCACTATCAACGGTGATGCAAACTATTGTAGGGACGTGACAATGTTTCTATCAGTTTGTGACTTTCAGAACTGAGTGTCTTTTGCTTTGTGTGGTTTTACCACCAAATGCCTGTTACTGAATCATTAAATGAAGGCTACTTTCATACCTACTTTCACATAACACCCTTAGTATCAATCTTGTAGGAGACTGCATTCTTTCTTTTTCAGACGTGGAGGTATTAAGTCTTTAAGTGCTCTCTTCAGCCTTTTTGGTTGAAAGGTCAATTTGCATTTGCATTACCATGGTGTGTCTCACCATCACGTCTGTTGTACAGTGTGGAGTTTGCCTTGTGGGACCCACAAAACTGTCAAAGGCCTGACTCAAACAGGTAAAGGTCAACGGAAGTAGGATGTACACAGCGCAGTACTACAAGCAGACAGATCCTAAGAGAATTATTTTAATGGTAGTCAGTCTCAATTAATTGGTAATCAGTATATACAGCGTTTTTAGTTGTCATCAAACTTCTAAAGTGTAAGTGTTGTGGGTTCATTGCTTGGGCACACGTATTTTAGCTTAGGCCTGCAGTCTGTGCCCTTTTACCTAGTTGTATGCTTCATTTCATTTATTAATTTTAATTCATTTTAGCATAACTTGGTTTTTAGCAGGGATGTTTTATTTTTCTAATCAGCTGCTATTCTTCAAAAGTGTTGTTATTACTCTCCTTGCTCAACAATTCACCATGTACCTCTGCCCAAGGCTGCGCAAGGCTGTACATGATAATCTAGCTACTATTACTGCCACAAGTGTGCGCAGACAGCCCGACACTCAGACACGTGATCACGTTTTATTATAAAAGCATCACAAATTCCAAAGAAGGTTAGAGAGGTCATTCCAGCCAGAGGATCCATCCTATGCTGTTTGCCACTTTATTGCCATGTCGCTGACTGTAGCTCTATCTCTACAGCCTCCTGAGGAGATAGAGGGCAAAACCCTGTTTTTCAGGTATGGGGGCAGGTGTTCCAACCATGGACTAAGAGACGGGCAGACAAAAGGGCTATTGTTATCATGCGCTTGCTAAGAAGTGAGGAAGTGTGGTAGGAATGCTTAGGCATATTCCAATATGCTGGTATTGTATATCTGATTTTCACTTATGGTAACAATTCTAACTATGCTATGTTTCATCTTCCTAATAATTTCAGCTCATATATTTTATTTTAGATGTCAGTCTTTTCCAAAAATGCATTGACAATTGTACTACATCTTTTTATCTATGAGTGTATGAGACCTGTGCTAACGAGAGAAACGGGCAGGATCTGCCAACCACGACTTGCGTGAGACGTCAGAGAGTGTCATGTGTCAGGCTGCCATAAGTGACCTTTACTTTTAGGTTTGGGTGAGGTGCTGCTTGGTAGCCGAAAGGGTTAGGCCAACATCTACCAGACAGTGTGGGATTGACTCAGTATCCTACATGGGGCAGTGCTGCCACCTGAAACCAGAAGTCTTGTCCCCATGACAAGAGTCCTACGACATAAGCAAGAGAAACTAAATGCTAATCATGAATGTTTGAAAATGATTCAGCAAACCGGAGTGACTTCATGTGCAGGCTAAAGCAAAAGTGATCCAAATGTAAGTGCACTGACTCCCAGCACTCAGTTGTTTCACTTTAAAGACATTTGAGCTCTATGTTTGCAACAGTCAAAACCACAGGCAGCATCTTGGATTTGCTGTAATTTGAGACACAGATAAAGTTAGCAATGAATCCCTAACCATGCTTCAACTAAGAAAACAAACTGAATGTTTCTTTTGAAGGACCATATGGCATTCATCACTGGAGAAATAATTGAATTGCAAATTGAATACTGTAATGCCCTTTGTGATGGTTCATCTCAGAAGCAAATTAAAAGATTATAGAAGATCCAGAAATAAGCCCTAAGAAGAGCAACAAGGCAGTGCAAAGAGGTCTACAGAAGCTCATTGCTGAATTATGTTCACTAACTCCTTTGTAAGGGAGGCCCATGCATCAAATTATGATATTGACATGTAAGACTTCAAATAGTGCGGATATTTCCCTGCGCACCATTTCTACAGAAATAGAGCAGCCAAAAATCTGTACATCTCATGCACAGTAGAAGATCCATTGCAGCAGGAAATGCTTTTACAAATTCGGTAGCTGTCATATGTAGGTGCATGCATCCATAAACATGTGCATATACATTTTAGATGCTCACCTCCTGTTATTTATAATCGGTTTCAAACTTGATGTGCCACAAGATATTATGGTATACCTACGATTTATGGGTTTGACTCAGCTTTAACATTCATGAAATATAATGCTTACTTTTGATATGACTATGGCTGCATAGATACATTCTGTTGGTATTTAAAAAACACTCCGCTGTACGGTTTCTGTCCTTATCAAAACCTATCAACTGAATTAAAGGAACCCATAAATGAACATATAAATATTACTAACTTACTAAGCAAGTTACCATTGGGTTTGGTCATAACTGATAATGTATTAACAAAACTCTCTAGAAACATGCTTCTCTAACTGTACTATTTTTCAACAGACATGGTTTCTTGGAGAATTATGTTAATGTTAATATTATCTAATTGAGTCCGAAATGGATTGCTCTATACTGTGCTATTTTATTTGGTTGCTGATCATAAATAAATTGTCTCCTGAAGAAAGGCATGATTTATGCCTGAGATACATTGGGGATTAGGCGAAACAATGTAAAATGCTGAAAGTAAGTAAGTTTCATTTTGGAACAATAAATACATATCTTTTTATGATATATACCGATAATGAACATCAGAAGTTACCACCATGGCTTAAAATATCAAAAGAATTGAAATTGCAATGTGCAACATGTGGGAAATGGAAGATAACGGAATGGTGCATATCCAGTACTGAACCCAAGGGAGACACTTACCAGGATTGGAACAGTATTAGTCGGATTCAAGTAGGTTCTTACTCATACTAAAATAGATGGTATGGGAAACGGTCTTTATCACAAAGGCTTAAGAACGATAATCCTTTAGAAGGAAGGGGTTATAACGAAAAAGCCTTTAGAACGAAAGGCTTTTACAATTAGATTTATTACAACGAATATGCTTTTACAACGGATGTCTTTCACAACGAAAATCAAGAGAAATTTAGTATACTGCAGGTAAGTAAACAGCTTTTAAATATATATATATATATATATATATAAAATTCTAACCAGGTATATATAAGTAACTATATATATATATATATATATATATATATATATATATATATATATATAGTTACTTATATATACCTGGTTAGAATTTTATATATATATATATATATATATATATATATATATATATATATATATATAGTTAGAAATGGTGCCAAGCAGTGACCCTCCCTCTAGTCAGGGCAATGGAGAAACACACCTAGATAACCCCTGCTTACTGCATTGGTAGTTTGGCACAAGCAGTCAGGCTTATCCCAAAAGCAACGTGTAAAGTATTTGTACCAACACACACAGTAATACAGTGAAAACACTACAAAATGAACTACACACCAGTTTAGAAAAATCAGAAAAGTCAGCGATGTGTCGATTCCTTACTCGCAAGTGAGGCCGGTGGTAGCTTCTTCTCTGGTTGGGCAGGCGATGCATTGTTTTATTCCCTCGTAAGAGAGCAATACTTAAATTTCCGGATGGGGAACCTCGGATCCGCACAGATTCACGATGACTTTGACACCCAGGGACAATGCGTGAGAAATCCAGTGGGGTTTGCGTTGTTATCTCCAGCTGCGATGCATCAATCAACCAGTCACGATGCAGGTGGAGCGCCGATTCTTGCCCCGAAGCGGGTGGAGTGCCAATTTTCAGCCATGTTACAGATGGTGCGTCAAAAATTTGGAGACTGCATTGTGTGAGGGCAGGCACAGCCCATTCAGATGTAAGTAACCACTCCTCCCTCCACTCTAGCTCAGATGGCTCGTCAGGATATGCAGGCAGTTACACCCCAGCTCCCTTTGTGTCACTGTCTAGAGGAGATTCAAAAACAGCCCAACTGTCAGTCTGACCCAGACAGGTAATCCACAACAGGCACAGCCACAGAATGGTTAAAGCAAGAAAATGCCTACTTTCTGAAAGTGGCATGTTCAAACTAACAATCTAAAAACAAACTTACCTAAGAGATGTATTTTTAAATTGTGAGTTCAGAGACTCCAAACTCCACATTTCTATCTGCTCTCAAAGGAAAATTTCACTTTAAGGATATTTAAAGGCAGCCCCAATGTTAACCTATGAGAGAGATAGGCCGTGCAACAGAGAAAACTGCATTTAGCAGTATTTCATTGTTAGGACATTGACATGTATAACACATCAGTACATGTCCCACCTTTAACATATACTGCATCCTGCCCATGGGGCTACCTACGGCCTACCTTAGGGGTGTCTTACATGTATAAAAAGGGAAGCTTTAGGCCTGGCAAGTGGGTACACTTGCCAAGTCGAGTTGGTAGTTTAAAACTGCACAAACAGACACTGCGTCTGAGACATGTTTTAAGGTTTAGGGTGGGTAAAGGTTTTTGGGTGGTAAGGGACATTTTAAGGCTTAGGGTGGTCATAGGTTTTTGGGTGGTAAGGAATTTTTAGGTTTTAGTCTGGGTATTGGGTGGTAAGGGAATTTTAGGGTTTATGGTGGGTATCGGTTTTTGGATGGTAAGGAAAATTTTAGAGATTAGGTTGGTTATGGGTTTTTTGGTGGTTATGGGTTTTGGATGGCAAGGGAAATTTTAGGTTTTAAGTTGGGTATTGGTATTTGGGTGCTAAGGGTATTTTAGGATTCAGGCTGGGTATGGGGTTTTGGGTGGTAAGGGAAATTTTAGGTTTTAGCGAGGGTATGGGTTTTTTAGTGGTAAGGGTAATTTAGGGATTAGGGTGGTTATGGGTTTTTGGGTGGCAAGGGAAGTTTTAGGTTTTAGGATGGGTATGGGTTTTTGGGAGGTAAGGGTATTTTACGGTTTAGAGTAGGCACTGGTTTTAGGGTGGTAAGGACATTTTTTGCATTTAGGGTTGTTATGGGTTTTCGGGTGGTACGGGAAGATTTAGCGCTTAGGGCGGTTATGTGTTTTTGAATGGTAAGGGAAATTTTAGGTTTTAGGGTGGGTATGGGTTTTTGGGTATTAAGGGTATTTTAGGGTTTAGGATGGGTATGGGTTTTTGGGTGGTAAGTGAATTTTGGGGTGGAAAGCATTTTTTTTAGTTTTCGGGGGTTATTGGTTAAAAGGGTATATATATTTACACCACGGATGCCTTTCCACAAGGAAAATGTAAGTATTTAACAAGTAAAAAAGTAAACATAAACTCAGTATATATATATATATATAATATTTATACACATATATGTAGATATATATGTGTGTGTGTGTGTCTGTATATATATATATATATATATATATATATATATAATACATTATGGCCCTCATTACAATCCTGGGGGTTGGTGTTAAAGCGGCGGTAAGACCGCCAACAGGCCGGCGGTAAAAAAAAGGGAATTATGACCGCGGCGGAAACCGCCAACATAGGCAGCCACATTAACACTCTGACCGCCACAGCGGTACAAACAAATAGCATGGCGGTCACCGCCAACAGACAGGCGGAAGACAATGTACCGCCCATACCATTATGAGAGGCCACTTCGCCACCTTTACCGGGGCGGATTCAACGTGAACAAAAACACGGAGGAAACAGGACTTGGAAGGGAAAACACTCACCTCTACACAACCCACGAGGAACCAGGACGCCATGGAGCAGAACTCCAAATTCTCCCTGCGATTGTCTTCCTGCTCCTCTACCAGGAGCACGACCGACGGCGGCGACGACCACGGTGAGTACTGCACCTACGACACAGGGGGGGGGAGGGAAAAGACAGTGACACACACACTCAACACCCCCACCCCCATCCTCACACACAACAACACACAGAAATACATGCTGAAACATTACAGTCCCCCCCCCCAACCCGCCCTGGAAGAACGCAAGGACAAAGGGATATGAGTTGAGCGACTGTAATCAGGAAAAATCCATTACTCAAAAAAATCTATACACTATAAACGAATATGTACACCAAGAATTCAAGTACATGTACTGCACCTACATAGTCTGTGGACCACTGGGCCCAAAATGCATGGGCGAGGCCCACACTCAATACCCGATCCAAATGGATAGAACACTACAGGGGCATCAGCTCGAAATAAAACAGGCACCGCAGGGGGAAGGGAAGGGGGGCACCTCAGCCGGATGAGTGCACAACGCCAGCTCCACGAGGGGGCTCCATGCCCATTGAGGTATCCTGGGGAGTGCAAGGCCACAGTCTCTCAAGTCTCTCCAGTGGGTGGTTTGCCCACTGCCTTATCCTGGGGAGTGCAAAGCCACAGTCTCTAAAGTCTTTCCAGTGAGTGGTTTGCCAACTGCTTTATCCTGGGGAGTGCAAAGCCACAGTCTCGCAAGTCTCTCCAGTGGGTGGGTTGCCCACTGATTTATCCTGGGGAGTGCAAAGCCACAGTCTCTCAAGTCTCTCCAGTGGGTGGTTTGCCCACTGCTGCATCCTGGGGAGTGCAACGCCACAGTCTCTCAAGTCTCTCCAGTGGGTGGTTTGCCAACTGCTGCATCCTGGGGAGTGCAAAGCCACAGTCTCTCCAGTGGGTTGTTTGCCCACTGCTGCATCCTGGGGAGTGCAAGGCCACAGTCTCTCAAGTCTCTCCAGTGGGTGGGTTGCCCACTGCTTTATCCTGGGGAGTGCAAAGCCACAGTCTCTCAAGTGGATGCCTTTCTCCACTGGTTCTGGAGGGGGCTTTGTGCCCAGAGTGCTTCATCCTGCCAAGGACAGAGGTAGTGGATGTGATACTCCACTGGTTCTGGAGGGGGCTTTGTGCCCAGAGTGCTTCATCCTGCCAAGGACAGAGGTAGTGGATCTGACACTCCACTGATGGTGGGGCAACATGGAAGCTGTCCAGGCCCCTGGAACTGACCACCAGCATCCTACGACTGACCACTGGGGATGGCAGCCATGTCTGCGGTGGTGCCACTGGCACAGGATGTGGCATGGCCACTGGCGGTGCTGGTTGTGGGCTCAGTAGCGGCGGTGCTTGCGGCCCTCATTGGGCAACGTTGCTGGTGGGGGTCTCTCTGAGCGTGCTGCTGGCGGCGGTGTCCTGAGCAGTGGTGCTGGTGGTGGGCTCACTGAGCTTGCTGCTGGCGGTGGTGTCCTGAGCGGCAGTGCTGGTGGGGGGGCTCCCTAAGCGTGCTTCTGGCAGCGGTGTCCTGAGCGGCGGTGCTGTTGGGGGGCTCACTGAGCTTGCTGCTGGCTGCGGTGTCCTGAGCAGTGGTGCTGGTGGGGGGCTCACTGAGCTTGCTGCTGGCGGTGGTCACCTGAGCAGCATGGCTGGTGGGGGGCTCACAGAGCGTGCTGCTGGTGGCGGTGTCCTGAGCGGCAGTGCATGTGGCGGTGCAGGTGGCGGTGAATTCCCTTTCTTTCTCTGGCCCTTCCCCACCTTGGATGGTGGCGCAGCTGTCTTGCCACTCCCAACTGTTGTCCTGGCTGAGCCCTTGGTGGCAGGTGTTTTGGCCTTCTCCCTCCGGGCTGTGGGCAACTTCTTTTGTTTTGGAGGTGGGGGAATGTGCTTGGCCTCGCTCCTTGGGACACTGGCTGCCCTGCTGCTTGGTGCACTCCAGAAGCCGGTTACTGCTGGCACCACTGTTCCCGGTGATGTGGTGGCTGAGGTGCTGGGTTGGGACCTAGAAAGGCGGGCCCTAGGGAACGGAAGGGGTGGGGGAGGTGAAGGGAAGAGGTCAAGGTTTGACAGGAAAAGTTTTTTAGACACACTGGGACGGGTAGATGGAGGGGGTTTAGGAGTGGAGGAAGAGGTAGTGGTTGTAGGAGGTGTTCGTTTGCTGACTTTGGGTGAAGGTGCATGGGCTGGAGGCGGTAGTGAGGTGGATTGCTGTTGGGTGGGTGACTGATTTTGTGTACTTTGGGAGGAGGGCTCACAGACACACTGGGAGAGGATACAGGGGATCTGTGAATGGTAGTGGGGGTGGTGAGTGCACGTGAGCGGTGTGTGATGATGAGCGTGCTTGTGATGGACGTAGTGGCTGATGATGTAGTGCATGCAGGTGTGAGTGGAGACATGACAGGTAAGGAGGAGGGAGACGTGGAGGAGGGGGACAAAGCGGAGGCAGTCAATGTTGGTATGTGTGCATGGGTATGATGCTTGTGTGAGTGCCTGTGGGATGTGTGGTGCTTATGTGTGCCTGAGCTTCCTTTGTGTGTTGAGGTGTGTGCATGCTGGTTTGATGGTGTGTTTGGGATAGGCTGAGGTACTGGGGATTGGGTCTGGGTGGAAGAAGTTGGAGGGGGGAGGTTGGACACAGGGACAATGGCTGCCATCAGTGCTGAGGCCAGAGTCTGAAATGCTCTCTGTTGGGCTGCCTGGCCAGAATGAATGCCCTTCAGGTATGCATTTGTCTGTTGCAACTGCCTCTCTACACCCTGGATGGCATTCAGAATGGTAGACTGCCCAACAGTGAGGGATCTGAGGTGGTCAATGGCCTCCTCACTGAGGGCAGCAGGGCTGACTGGGGCAGGGGCTGAGGTGCCTGGGGCGAAGGAGATGCCCACCCTCCTGGGTGAGCGGCCACGGGGCACACGCTGAGGGGCTGCTGGGAGGGCGGTGCTGGTAGGGGGTGTGACGGCTGTACCTGTAGATGCGGTGGGCACAGAGGGGCCCGCCACCACACAGGAGCTCCCATCAGAGGAGGAGTTGGTGTCCCTGGTCTCAGCTCCTGTCCCCGCCGTGGAGCTCCCCTCGCCCTCCATCCCACTGGTGAATTCTGATTCCGTAGTCTTGCCCTCCAGGGCCATGTGGGATACAGCTCCCTCCTGCTCTGGTGGCACAGCTCCTCCGCCTGATGATGCTAATGCACACAAGAACAGGGAGAGCACGAAGGGGGGGGGAGTAGAAAGACATGTTCAGTGCATGCAATACCACTACCGTTGGCGGACACTACAGACACAGCAGCCCTCTGCACTACGCAATGCACTTAGAGTTACCTAATTAATCCCAGGGACATGGGGTACAAGGCCTATGCCCGATTGCTGCACACATGCAAGTCACAGGAGCCTGACTAGGTGTAGATGCCTCTTACCACTGGTGGGGATGGGGTGCCACTGAGCCTGCCTCACAAAGGTTCCATGCCTACAAAGCTCACCCTAGCCTAGGGGAACCCACAGCCTTCCTACCCCACACAGACACCTCCAATGCACGCTGAATCAGATGGATGTGACGGTACTCACCCCCTTGTGGCTGCTGTGATGCCCTCAAGCGCCCATCCAACTCTGGATACGCCACCACCAGGATCCGGAACATCAGGGGGATCATGGTGCGATGGGCACCCCTCCCACGCTGGGAGGCCATCCCCAGCTGGGCCTCCGCCATCTTCTTGCTCCAGCGGCGAATGTCCTCCCATCTTTTCCGGCAGTGGGTGCTCCGTCTGTGTTAGAGGCAGGGCCCAGACGTCCCTGGTGATGGCACGCTAAATATCCTTCTTCTGATGGGCGCTGACCTACAGGAATAGTACAGGGGAAAAGGAAAAACTATAACCGTCCAGACCGTCACAGTCATTGGCCCACGTTCCCACCCTTGCCCTGACGCACATACACTCACTGTTGTTTCATGCACGCCTCATTCCCTCCCCCATCTCCCATCCACACCACTCTAAACAGGCATTGCCCATACAGCATGCTCACAGTGTACTCACCTGTTTGTCTGGAGGACCGTAGAGTAGCATGTACTGGGGGAGGACCCCATCCACTAGTTTCTCCAACTCCTCCGCAGTGAAGGCAGGGTCCCTTTCCCCAGACACTTGAGCCATTGTCGCTTCCAGACTAAGGTCACAGCACCACTTGCAGTGTAGGTCCTCTCCTGTTGAAGATCAGGTATCAAGTGACTGAACAGAGAGAAAATGGCACTCAAGTCCACGGGGTGCGTACCGTCACCGCCGGCTTACATCGTCATTGGCTCCTGGGATCCATAGGGTCCAATGTTAACCAATTGCTGCGCGGTCTTCGACCGCGACGGTGTACAACGCCAGAGCAGTTACCTCATATCCCCTTGTCCCACATTACAGGTCAGGCAGCCACCATTTTAGGGGGCCACATGGCATTAATTTTAAATGTGTCACACATATCTAGGCTTTGCATACACACTAAGACAGGCACATAGCGGATTGACAAATGTGTGCAATAAAGTTGTTTATTTCGTACCTCAGTGTTGGCTGACCCTCTGATCGCTGTTCTCATCCATAGAGCACGTCGGCTGGGGCAGGTGAGGAGATGGCGTCATCCTCCAGTGTACAGACCGCTGGTGGACCTGTGGACAATGGAAGAGCGACATGTAATAGTCACCTACAGACTTGAATGTGCCACAATCCAGGAACTGTGAGCCCAGTTGGAGCCAGACCTGATGTCAGCTATCTGATATCCCACAGGAATCCCCCCTCTAGTGCAGGTCCTGTCAGTACTCCATTTCCTGGCAAGTGGGTCCTTTCAAACAACAGTGGCCATTGCATCAGGCATGTCCCAGCCAAAGTTCTCTAACGTGTTGTCCAGAGTGTTGTCTGCCCTCCTGAAGCACATGCGCAGCTACATCGTTTTCCCTCAGGTGGAGGATTTGCCTACAGTGAAAGGTAACTTCTATGCCCTGGGACATATCCCCAACATCATAGGTGCCATTGATGGGACACATGTGGCCTTGGTCCCCCCGCAGGAGTGAACAGGTGTACAGAAACCGGAAAAGTTACCATTCAATGAATATGCAGATGGTGTGTTTGGCCGACCAGTACATCTCCCATGTGAATGCCAAGTTTTCTGGCTCAGTGCATGACGCTTACATTCTGAGGAATAGCAGCATCCCTTATGTGATGGGGCAACTCCAGAGGCACTGTGTGTGGCTATTAGGTGAGGACATGGACCCTACACAGTGTGGATAGTTGTCTGGGGTTGTCCCTAAGGGTGTGTGTGTGTGTAATAGTTGTCCCTCGACATTTGCAGGTGACTCTGGTTACCCCAAACTGTCATGGCTACTGACCCCAGTGAGGAATCCCAGGACAAGAGCAGAGGAATGCTACAATGAGGCACATGGGCGAACTAGGAGGGTTATAGAGAGGACCTTCGGCCTCCTGAAGGCCAGGTTCAGGTGCCTCCATATGACAGGTGGGTCCCTATACTACTCACCAAACAAGGTGTGCCAGACCATTGTGGCCTGCTGTATGCTGCACAACTTAGCTTTGCGACGACAAGTGCCTTTTCTGTAGGAGGATGGCCCTGAAGGAGGTGTTGCGGCAGCTGTGGAGCCTGTGGACAGTAAAGAAGAGGAGGCAGAAGAAGAGGACATAGACAACATGGACCCTGATTTGTCACTTTGCCTTTCCATTTCATAGATGTGGGTCCCACTGTGTGACCTCTGCTATGTTACCTCCTGGACTAGAGCTGTGTGACATAGGTATGTTGACAATACAACGGACATTGCAATTTCCCTCAGTTATTGCAAATACACAATTGTGAAAGCACAGACTGACTCCAGATTGTTTTGTGATATAAAGGTGTTTATTTAAGTGCTAAATAGTGGAGGGGGTTGTAAAATGGTCAGGGGTGATGGTGGAGGAATGTCCATGGCAGAGTCCAGTCTATTAGTCTCACAGGTGCATTGTCCAAAGGGCCATAGGAAGTGGAGCTAGGGCATTTTAAGGATGGACAGGGTGACAAAGTGGGACAGAAGGATGACAATCAGGGTGGTCTCATTTCTTGGTGGGGGTCTTGGAATTGTTCTCTGTCTTTGTCCTGGCTCTCAGGGACCGCTTGCGGGTGGTTCTCCATCTGCAGGGGGTGGGGTGCTGGTGGCATGGTCCTATGGCAGTGCCTCCTGTCCACTAGCGTCGGTGGAGGTGGTGGGCAGTTCATCGTCCAGGCTAGTGTCAGGGGCCCCTTGTTGTGCCACAGTGTCTCTCCTGGTGTTCATGAGGTCCTTCAGCACCCCTACAATGGTGCCCAGGGTGGTATTGATGGATTTGAGTTCCTCCCTGAACCCCAAATACTGTTCCTCCTGCAGCTGCTGGGTCTCCTGAAACTTGGCCATTTACCGTTGCTATTGTCTCCTGGGAATGGTGGTAGGATACCATGATGTTGGAGAGGGCCTCGTGGAGAGTGGGTTCCCTGGGCCTGTCCTCCCCCTGTCACACAGCAGCCTTCCCAGTTCCCCGGTGTTCCCGGGCCTCTGTCCCCTGAACCGTATGCCCACTACCACTGCCCCCAGGTCCCTGCTGTTCTTGGGGTGGTGGGTTAGCCTGGGTTCCCTGTATTGGTGGACACACTGCTGCTTGATGTGTCCTGGGGACAGAGGTATGGGCCCGCTAGGTGGGTGCTGTGCTGGTGTTTCCCGACGGGGGACGCTCTGTGGTAGCCTGTGACTGTGTGAGGGGAACCGACTGTCCCACGGTCCCAGATGGGCCGGGCTGCTTATCTAGATCCAGTTGGACAGATCTGCTGTCATCACTGTGGGCCTCTTCTGTGGGTGGAGTGGGCATGTCTGGAACCTCCTGTCAGGTGACGTTGGGTAGGGGTCCTGCAGGGTTGTAAAGGCATGATTATTGCATCTGTGTGTGCCATGGTGTGCAATGGGTGGGTGACCCTGTACCCCAGGGTTTCCATTCCTGTATAGGACCTTGTGTGATTATTGTTTAGGGGTCTGTGTGGGTATCTGTAGTGGACGTGCTTTGGTGATGGGTGTCCAGGCTTTGTTGTTGCATGCAGGGCTTGGTGTTGGGATGTGTGGTTTGTGATAGTGGGACATATGTGAGGAGTTGGAGTGATGGGGGTGAGGGCTAGGGTAGGGCTATGTGATAGCATGCAGGTAGGGTGGGGGATGAATCAGTGAAAGATTTGACTTACCACAGTCCATTACTCCAGCTACTCCTGCGAGGCCCTCAGGATGCAGTATAGCCAAGACCTGCTCCTCCCATGTTGTTAGTTGTGGGGGAGGAGGTGGGGGTCCGCCGCCAGTCCTCTGAAACACAATGGGGGTCATTACAACATTGGCAGTAAAAGGCGCTTACCGCCGTGCAGAAGACCGCCAATACACCGCCACCGCCGCGGAACTCCGCCACAGCTATTATGACACACATCTCGGAATCCGCAGAAATTCAGACACCCACACAACTCCGCCACACCAAAGGTCAGTGTTAAAGTGGCAATAACAAAACCTCCACCTCCACGCCAACAGAAACACGCCCATGCTATTACGACCCACGAATCCACGCGGCTGTCTTTCAACCACGGTATTCCATTGGCGGTACACACCGCCGCGCTCAAAATACACACACATCTCCAAAACACCGCCACATTGGACAATTCCAAATACACACACCAGATACACATACAAACACCACTCCCACACACCCAACACAATTTAAAACACACACCCACATCACCCACAAACCCCTATGACCAAAAATTAGAGACGAAGGCCAGAGAGAGAGCACAGAATAGAGAATCCCACCACACAGAGGCACACAACACCATCACCCACACAACATCCACGCACAAAACACCACACACCACTACACATCACCACACTCATCAACACTGACACCGCCCCACACATCACCCACACCACCCCATGTCACGCCAAAGTCACCCCAGGTTTTCCGAGGAGGAGCTCCGTGTCATGGTGGAGGAAATCCTACGGGTAGAGCCACAGCTATTTGGCTTACAGGTGCAGCACACATCCATAGCCAGGAAGATGGAGCTATGGCGCAGAATAGTCGACAGGGTCAACGCTGTGGGACAGCATCTAAGAAATCGGGAGGACATCAGGAAGAGGTGGAACGACCTATGGGGGAAGGTGCGTTCAGCGGTCTCCAGGCACAACATCGCGGTTCAGCAGACTGGCGGCGGACCCCCACCTCCTCCCCCACAACTAACAACATGGGAGGAGCAAGTCTTGACCATCATGCATCCAGAGGGCCTCGGAGGAGTCGGCGGAGGAATGGACACTGGTAAGTCAAATCTTAACTATCATATCCCCCACCCTACCTGCATGATATCACACCCCCCCACCCTCACCCCCTCCCCTATCACTACAACTCCTCACTAATGTACTAATAACACAAACCACACATCCCAACACCAAGCCCTGCATGCAACACCAAAGCATGGTCACCCCTCACTAAAGCATGCTCACTGCACATACCCAGAACACCCCCCCAACCATCATCACACAAGCCCCCACACCGGAATGCTTGCACTGTGGTACACGCTCACCCACCCATTGCACACCATGACACACACACATGCAATAATCATGCTCTTATGCCCCTGCAGGATCACGAACGACCGTCACCACACCAGAGGGTCCAGACAACTCCACTCCACCCACAGAAGAGGCCCACAGTGACGATAGCAGCTCTGCCCTACTGGATCCTGATGACAAGCCCGAACCATCGTGGGTCTCGGGACAGTCGGTACCCCTTGCACAGTCACAGCCCAACACTGACCTTCCACCCTCTGGTAACACCAGCACAGCACCCACCCAGCGGCCCCAAACCTCCGTACCCAGGACAGGTCAATCAGCAGTGTGTCCACCACTACAGGGAACCCAGGATAACCCACCACCCCAACAACAACAGGGACCTGGGGGCAGTGGTAGTGGGCACACGGTCCAGGGGACGGAGGCACAGGAACACAGGGGAACTAGGAGGGCTGCTGTGCGACAGGGGGCGGACAGGCCTAGAGAACCCACTCTCCATGAGGCCCTCTCCTCCATCCTGGGAGCATACCACCACTCCCAGGAGACGATGGCGACGGTCCTGGTCAAGTTTCAGGAGACCCAGCGCCTGCAGGAGGACCAGTATTTGGGGTTCAGGGAGGAGCTCAGGACCATCAGCTCCGCCTTGGGCACCATCGTAGGGGTGCTGAAGGACATACAGCATACCTTGAGGGACACCGTGGCACTCCAAGGGGCCCCTGACACTAGCATAGACGATGAACTGCCCACCACCTCCGCCGGCGCTAGTGGACAGGACGCCCCGCCACAGGACCACCACACCAGCACCCCACCCCCTGCAGACGGAGAACCACCCCGCAAGCGGTCCCTGAGATCCAGGAACAGGACAGAGCAAGATGGCAAGACCCCCGCCAGGAAATGAGACCACCCTGATTGTCCTCCCACTGTCCCACTTTCTTACCCTGTCCATACTTTAACTGCCCCAGCTCAACTTCCTATGCCCATATGGGCAGTGCACCTGTGAGACTAATAGATTGGACTCTGCCATGGACATTCCTCCACCATCACCCCTCACCATTTTACAACCCCCCTCCATTTTTGAGCACTTAAATAAACACCCTTGAACCACAAAACAATCTGGAGTCAGTCTATGATTTGGTAAAATGTATTATCAATGACCGTGTCGAAATGCGTTTCTAGTTGTAAAGGCAACATACCTATGTCACACATCACAAGTCCTTGAAGGATGCATGCAGATGACACACGTTGGTAACCACACCTGTTAAACCGTAATGGAAAGGTACAACTCAGTTACCAAATAATCCTATGAAATTACACACAGGATAGAGGAAGACGTGTGACAGTGAATGTAATGGTAAAAATTAAAATGTTCTCACCTGTGTGTCACTGGAAATATTGCTGTATGACTGATTGCCTGTTGTCTTCTTCCTCAGCTTCCTCCTCATCACTGTCCACAGGCTCTACAGGCTCCACAGCTGCCACAACACCGTCATCTGGACCATCCTCCTGCAGAAAAGGCACCTGGCGTCGCAATGCAAGATTGTGTAGCATCGAGCAGGCGATGATGATCTGGCACACCTTCTTCGGTGAGTAGAATAGGGAACCACCTGTCATATGGAGGCACCTGAACCTGGCCTTCAGGAGGCCGAAGGTGCGTTCGATCACCCTCCTAGTCCGCCTATGGGCCTCATAGTAGCGTTCCTCTGCCCTGGTCCTGGGATTCCTCACTGGGGTCAATAGCCAGGACAGGTTGGGGTAACCAGAGTCTCCTAATAGCCACACACGGTGCCTCTGGAGTTGACCCATCATATCAGGGATGCTGCTATTCCGCAGGATGTAGGCGTCATGCACTGAGCCAGGAAACATAGCATTTACCTGAGAGATGTACTGGTCTGCCAAACATACCATCTGTACATTCATGGAATGATAACTCTTCCGGTTCCTGTACACCTGTTCACTCCTGTGGGGGGGGGACCAGAGCTACATGGGTCCCATCAATAGCACCTATGATGTTGGGGATATGTCCAAGGGCATAGAAGTCACCTTTAACTGTAGCCAAATCCTCCACCTCAGGGAAAATGATGTATCTCCTTACGTGTTTCAGCAGGGCAGACAACACTCTGGACAGCACGTTGAAAAACATAGGCTGGGACATCCCTGATGCCATGGCCACTGTTGTCTGAAAAGACCCACTTGCAAGGAAATGGAGCACTGACAGCACCTGCACGTCAGGGGGGATTCCTGTGGGATGGCAGATTGGTGACATCAGGTCTGGCTCCAACTGGGTACATAGTTGCTGGATAGTGGCACGGTCAAACCTGTAGGTGACGATTAAATGTCGCTCCTCCATTGTCAACAGGTCCACCAGCGGTCGGTACACCGGAGGATTCCGCCATCTTCTCAACTGTCCCAAATGACGGTGCCTAGGAAGGTCAACAGCGACCACAGAGTCAACTTTTTTACAGGTATGTACCCACAGTGACACAGAACACGACACCAAACACAAAACCATTCCTGTATGTGTGTTGAGTGTAGGCCTAGCTATGTGTGACGCAGAAGTAAATGAAGCCATGTGGGCCCCTGAAATGGTGGCTGCCTGACCTCTAAACTGGGACAATGGGATTGTGGGGTAACTGCGCTGGCGTTGCACACCGTCGCGGTAGGCGGTCGTAGACCGCGGCGCAATGCTGCATTGGTTAACATTGGACACTATGGGTCCCAGGAGCCAATGAACAAGTGCGCCGCCGGTGATGATACGCACCGCCGCGGACGTCACCTCCGCGGACATCACCGCCATTTTCTATCTGTTCAGTCACTAGATACCTGATCTTCGACAGGAGAGGACCTGCTGCTGCTGCTGTGACCTCGGTCTGGAAGTGACGATGGCTGCTGCGTCTGGGGACAGGGCCCCTGTCTTCACTGCTCAGGAGTTGGAAAAACTAGTATACGGGGTCCTCTCCCAGTACACGCTACTCTACGGTCCTCCAGACCAACAGGTTAGTACACAGGTAGCACGTTGTATGGGCTAGGCCTGGGTGGAGAGGGCTGGTTGTAAGAGGGAAGGAGGCAGAGTTCAGGGAACATTAATGCATGTGAATGAATGTGCCACATGGCTAGGGTAGGGAGGGGGGACACTCACATCGATGGTGCAGTTGGTAATGACTTCTCTTCTTCCCGTGTGCGTGTCATGTAGGTCAGCAACCACCAGAAGAAGGACATGTGGCGTGCCATCGCCAAGGACGTCCGTACCCTGGGGGTCCACCAGAGACGGGGCACCCACTGCCATAAAAGATGGGAGGACATTCGCCGCTGGAGCAAGAAGACGGCGGAGGCTCAGCTGGGGATGGCCTCCCAACGTGGGAGGGGTGCCTGTCGCACCATGACCCCCCTGATGTTCCGTATCCTGGGGGTGGCCTACCCTGAGTTGGATGGGCGCTTGAGGGCATCACAGCAGACACAAGGGGGTGAGTAACACCTCATTCTGGGTACATGGCAGTTGAGGGGCTGGCTGAGGGAGGAGGGCTGTGGGTGTACCTAGGCCAGGCAGAAATACGTAGGCTAGGCCCCTCCGTAATGCAGGCCATGTGGCACTCCACCCCACCACAGTAGAGTGCCAAGTACAGGTATACATGCCCCTGTGGCATCCATGTGTGCAGATGTCCACCATAGCCATGTAGGCCAGATCCCAGAAATTGCATCTGAAGAGGCCAGTAGCACGGCGTAGTGCAGGGGGCTGCTGTGTCTGCATTGTCCGCCAACGGTAGCGGTATGCCATGCACTCAACCTGTCTTTCTTCTGTCTTCCCCCCCCCCTTTTTGTGCTTGTGCATCAGCATCATCAGGCGGAGGTACAGTGGCACCGGAGCACGAGGGAGCTGCATCCCACATGGCCATGGAGGGCCACACCATGGACTCAGAATGCACCAGTGGGACGGAGGGCGAGGGGAGCTTCACGTCGGCCACCGGATCACCAACCAGCGACACGGACTCGTCCGCCGATGGGAGCTCCCTTGTGGTGGCGGCACCATCTGTGCCCCACACTTCTACAAGTACAGCCGCCACCTCCCCTACCAGCACCGCCCTCCCAGCAGCCCCTCAGCGTTCGCCCCGTGCCCGCTCACCCAGGAGGGTGGGCATCACCTTCGTCCCAGGCACCTCAGGCCCTGCCCCAGTCACCCCTGCTGCCCTCAGTGAGGAGGCCATTGACCTCCTCAGGTCACTCACTGTTGGGCAGTCTACCATTGTGAATGCCATCCAGGGTGTAGAAAGGGAGTTGCAACACAGTAATGCATTCCTGGAGGGCATTCATTCTGGTCAGGCCGCCCTTCAGTGAACCCTGCAATCTCTGGCCTCAGCACTGATGGCAGCCATTGTCCCTGTGTCTAGCCTCCCCCCTCCAACCTCCTCCACCCAGACCCAATCCCCTGTACCCCAGCCCATCCCAAGCACACCATCAGACCAGCATGCACACACCTCAACACACAAAAGTAGCTCAGGCAAACATAGACACCACACATCCCACAGGCACTCACACAAGCATCACACACATACAGACACAGCAACATCCACTGCCTCCACTGTGTCCCCCTCCTCATCGTCTCCCTCCTCCCTCCCAGTGTCGTCTACACTCTCATCTGCATTCACTACATCTAGAGGCACCAGGACTCGCACCAGAACACCCAGCACCACACCCCGCTCACCTGCAATCGCCTCCTCCACTCCCATTTACACATCCCCTGTGTCCTCTCCCAGTGTGTCTGTGACGCCCCCTCCCAAAGTACACAAACGCGGGCACCCACACACCCAACATCCATCCACCTCACGACAGCCTCCAGTACCTGCACCTGCACCCAAAACACCTAAAATGACACCTCCTACAACCACCTCCTTTTCCTCCACTCCCAGACCCCCTCCAGCTACCCATCCCAGTTTTGCCCCCACCCCTCCAATTCATCAGTCCCGTCATAGCGCCTCAGCCAAAAAGCCTCCAGTACCAGTGGTGCGTGTTCAAGGTGTGTGGAGTACACCGGCCACCAGGGCGGCAGTGTGCACGGAGCCAAGGCACTGGCAGTCCACCCCCTGTAAAGGCTCTGAAGTTGGCTGACGGGACCGTGTGAAGACTCCTGGGGGCAAAACTACTCACAAGGGTCCCAGGGGGATTGCAGAGTCAGCTGTGACTCCTCCAAAGGTGGGGAAGGGCCAGAAGAAGTCTGCACAGCCTGGTGTGAGCATCACGGCGGAGAAGGGCGGCATCCTTCCCGGCGGCTGGGATGCCACCGCCAGCACCGTCGTCCTGGTCAGGAGACCACCGCCGGAGTATTTGCCCAGGAGGGCCCAAGTATCGTCACTGGTCAGGAGACCACCGCCAGAGTCATTGCCCAGGAGGGCCCAAGTATCGTCACTGGCCAGGAGACCACCGCCACCGCCGGAGTCATTGCCCAGGAGGGCCCAAGTATCGTCACTGGTCAGTAGACCACCGCCAGAGTCATTGCCCAGGAGGGCCCAAGTATCGTCACTGGTCAGAAGACCACCGCCACCGCCGGAGTCATTGCCCAGGAGGGCCCAAGTATCGTCACTGGTCAGGAGACCACCGCCACCGCCGGAGTCATTGCCCAGGAGGGCCCAAGTATCGTCACTGGTCAGGAGACCACCGCCAGAGTCATTGCCCAGGAGGGCCCAAGTATCGTCACTGGTCAGGAGACCACCGCCGGAGTCATTGCCCAGGAGGGCCCAAGTATCGTCACTGGTCAGGAGACCACCGCCACCACCGGAGTCATTGCCCAGGAGGGCCCAAGTATCGTCACTGGTCAGGAGACCACCGCCACCGCCGGAGTCATTGCCCAGGAGGGCCCCGGCAGCCACAGCCCCACTGGGCAATGAGGGACCGTCATGCCACACACCAATGCCCAGTCCAGAGAACGTCATGCCACACACCAATGCCCAGTCCAGAGACCGCCATGGCAAAGCACCGCTGAACAGTCCAGAACCGCCATGGTAAAGCACCGCTGAGCAGTCCAGAACCGCCATGGCAAAGCACCGCTGAACAGTCCAGAACCGCCATGGTAAAGCACCGCTGAACAGTCCAGAACCGCCATGGCAAAGCACCGCTGAACAGTCCAGAACCGCCATGGCAAAGCACCGCTGAACAGGGCAAGCACCGCCATGGTAAAGCACCAGTGAACAGTCTAGAACCGCCATGGCAAAGCACCGCTGAACAGTCCAGAACCGCCATGGCAAAGCACCGCTGAACAGTCCAGAACCACCATGGTAAAGCACCGCTGAAAAGGGCATGCACCGCCATGGTAAAGCACCGCTGAACAGTCCAGAGACCGCCATGGCAAAGCACCGCTGAACAGGGCATGCACCGCTGAACAGGGAAAGCACTGCTGAAGAAGGAGAAGACCGCCAAGCATCGTTATCCCATGTGCAGCTGGGACAGTGATGGGACAGGAACTGTCACGGGGAGACTAATCCAGTCTGGGCAACAGTCCCCCCCCCAGAACCAGTGGAGAGATCCATCCACTCTGTCTGTCCTGCACAGGATAAAGCACTCTGGGCACCAGTCCCCCTCCAGAACCAGTGGAGGCTGTTATCTCCTTGAGAGACTGTGGCTTTGCACTCCCCAGGATGGTACAGTAGGCAAACCACCCACTGTAGAGACTTGAGAGACTGTGGCTTTGCACTCCCCAGGATGGCCTAGTGGGCAAACCACCCACTGTAGAGACTTGAGAGACTGTGGCTTTGCGCTCCCCAGGATTGAACAGTGGGCAACCCACCCATTGTAGAGACTTGAGAGACTGTGGCTTTGCACTCCCCAGGATGGTACAGTGGGCAACCCACCCATTGTAGAGACTTGAGAGACTGTGGCTTTGCACTCCCCAGGATGGTACAGTGGGCAACCCACCCACTGTATAGACTTGTGAGACTGTGGCTTTGCACTCCCCAGGATGGTCCAGTGGGCAACCCACCCACTGTAAAGACTTGAGAGACTGTGGCTTTGCACTCCCCAGGATACATCAATGGGTATGGAGCCCCGTCGTGGATGTGGCGTGGTGCTGTAATCCGGCTGAGGTGCCCCCCCTTCCCTTCCCCCTGAGGTGCCTGTTGTATTTCTCTCTGATGCCCCGGCAGTGTTCTCTCCGTTTGCGGACAGGTATCTTGTGTGGGCCTCGCCCATGCATTTTTGGACTAGTGGTGCACGGACATTGATATGTGCATATCTGCACTACTTCTCGTAATGTATGTACTTTTGAATGATTTTATAATATATCTGTATATATTTGAGACATGTATTTGGATACATTACAATGTTTGAACTGATTTCGTTTTGTCTTTGCATTCTTCCGGGGGGGTTGTGGGTTGTTACTGTGATGTTTGGAAATGCATTGGTGTGTGTGTTGTAATATGGGAGGGTGGGGGTGGGGGTGTTGCGTGTGTCCCCCCTGAATTTTGCCTTCCCCCTCCCCTATGTCGTAGGTGCAGTACTCACCGTTGTCTTCTCCGCTCCGGCGTTAGACTTCGTAGATGAGTCGGAAGAGAAGGGCCGGTAGGATTTGTAATTCCGGCTCCATGGTGTCCTCCTTCCTCGTGGGATGCCTTTTCCCATTGCAGAAACTGTTTCCGCCGTGTTTTTATCCACGGTGAATCCGCCCCGGAAAAGGTGGCGGATTGGCGGGTTGTGATACTATGGGCAGTACATTGTCTTCCGCCTGTCTGTTGGCGGTGACCGCCGCGCTGCTTGTCTGTACCGCCGTGGCGGGCGGTGTGTTAAAGTGGCTGTCTTTGTTGGCGGTTTCCGCCAGGGTCATGATTCCCTTTTTTTGTCCGCCGGGCTGTTTGCGGTATTACCGCACCTTTAACACCGTCCGCAAGGGTTGTAATGACCACCAATGTGGTGTCTGGAGACCATGGAACGCACCTTCCCCCGTAGGTCGTTCCACCTCTTCCTGATGTCATCCTGTGTTCTTGGGTGCTGTCCAACTGCGTTGACCCTGTCCACGATTCTGCGCCATAGCTCCATCTTCCTAGCTACGGTGGTGTGCTGCACCGGTGATCCGAATAGCTGTGGCTCTACCTGGATGATTTCCTCCACCATGACCCTGAGCTCCTCCTCAGAAAACCTGGGGTGTCTTTGCGGTGCCATTGGGTGGTGTGGGTGATGTGTGAGGTGGTGTTTGTTGTGATGTGTGGGGTGATGTTTAGGGGTGTGTGGTGTTTTGTGCGTGGATGTGTATGTGTGATGGTGTTGTGTGCCTCTGTATGCTAGTGTTGTCTTTGCTTTGCTGTCTCTCTGGCCTTCTTCAAAAATGTTGGTAGTAAGGGTTTTTGGGTAATGTTGGTGTGTGTTTTATATTGTATTGGGTGTGTGGGAGTGGTGTGTGTATGTGTATCAGGTGTGTGTATTTCGAATTGTCCAATGTGGTTGTGTCTTGTAAATGTGTGTGTATTTTGAGCGCGGTGGTGTGTACCCGCCAGTGGAATACCGCGGTTGAAAGACCGCTGCGTCAATTCGTGGGTCGTGATAGTGTGGGCGTATTCCTGTTGGCATGACGGTGGAGGTTTTGTTATCGCCAGTTTATCACTGACCTTTAGTGTGGCGGACTTGTGTGGGTGTCTAGATTTTGGTGGATTGTGAGCTGTGGGTTGTAATAGCTGTGGCGGAATTCCGCTGTGGTGTGTTGGCGGTCTTCTGCATGGCGGTAAGCGGGATTTACCGCCAATGTTGGAATGAGGGCCTGTATATATAAATATATACACACACACTTATTCCTTAGGGGGTGGTAGTGGGGTGATTAGGGGTGCACGTTCCTTGCACCCCTAAGCACCCCCCTACCACCACCATGTATGCGCTGTATTTAAAATACGGCACACCATTGTGAAGGGTAGGGGGCATTAGTGTCATTTTTTTGCGCTATTAATGTACTCTGTAGGAGTAGTACCAAAAGTGCCAAGATTTTAGCACTATTCCTGCAGAGTACATAGGGGCCCATTATAAAGTACGATATACCCCCTTTTAAGACCTGCTCTGAGCAGGCGTTAAAAGTGCCTAATAAATGGCGCAAGGAAATCTCTTAGATTTCCTTGTGCCATTTTGTTGCCCCACCTAACGGGGGAGAAACCTACTTTGCATACATTATGGCTGGTGCAGGCATAATATGGTGCAAGGATTTACAAAGTGGTGCAATGCATGCATTGCGGCACTTTGTAAATAAGGAGCAGTAAAAATTACTCTTTAGTGCCGCCTACAATGAGGCACATGGGCAAACTAGGAGGGTTATAGAGAGGACCTTCGGCCTCCTGAAGGCCAGGTTCAGGTGCCTCCATATGACAGGTGGGTCCCTATACTACTCACCAAAGAAGGTGTGCCAGACCATCGTGGCCTGCTGTATGCTGCACAACTTGGCTTTGCGACAACAGGTGCCTTTTCTGCAGGAGGATGGTCCTGAAGGAGGTGTTGCAGCAGCTGTGGAGCCTGTGGACAGTGAAGAAGAGGAGGCAGAAGAAGACGACATAGACAACAGAAACACCGTGATCCATCAATACTTCCAGTGAGACACAGGTAAGAAGACATCACTGCCTCCTACAACTGATAAAATTGTTCTACCTCTCATCTGTCTGTCACTTTCACCCAGTGTATGGACCCTGATTTGTCACTTTGCCTTTCCATTTCACAGATGTGGGTCCCACTGTGTGACCTCTGCTATGTTACCTCATGGACTAGAGCTGTGTGACATAGGTATGTTGACAATACAACGGACATTGCTATTTCCATCAGTTATTGCAAATACACAATTGTGAAAGCACAGACCGACTCCAGATTGTTTTGTGATTTAAGGGTGTTTATTTAAGTGCTAAATAGTGGAGGGGGTTGTAAAATGGTCAGGGGTGATGGTGGAGGAATGTTCACGGCAGAGTCCAGTCTATTAGTCTCATAGGTGCATTGTCCAAAGGTGCATAAGAAGTGCAGCTAGGGCATTTTAAGGATGGACAGGGTGACAAAGTGGGACAGAAGGATGACAATCAGGGTGGTCTCATTTCTTGGCGGGGGTCTTGGCATTGTTCTCTGTCTTTGTCCTGGATCTCAGGGACCACTTGCGGGTGGTTCTCCATCTGCAGGGGGTGGGGTGCTGGTGTTGTGGTCCTATTGTGGTGCCTCCTGTCCACTAGCGTCAGCGGAGGTGGTGGGCAGTTCATCGACCAGGGTAGTGTCAGAGGCCCCTTGTTGTGCCACAGTGTCCCTCCTGGTGTTCACGAGGTCCTTCAGCACCCCTACAATGGTGCCCAGGGTGGTATTGATGGATTTGAGTTCCTCCCTGAACCCCAAATACTGTTCCTCCTGCAGCTGCTGGGTCTCTTGAAACTTGGACATTACCGTTGCCATTGTCTCCTGGGAATGGTAGTAGGCTACCATGATGTTGGAGAGGGCCTCGTGTAGAGTGGGTTCCCTGGGCCTGTCCTCCCCCTGTCACAAATGAGCCTTCCCAGTTCCCCGGTTTTCCCGGGCCTCTGTCCCCTGAACCGTATGCCCACTACCACTGCCCTCAGGTCCCTGCTGTTCTTGGGGTGGTGGGTTAGCCTGGGTTCCCTGTAGTGGTGGACACACTGCTGCTTGATGTGTCCTGGGGACAGAGGTATGGGCCCGCTAGGTGGGTGCTGTGCTGGTGTTTCCTGAGGGGGGACGCTCTGTGGTGGCCTGTGACTGTGTGAGGGGAACCGACTGTCCTGAGGTCCCAGATGGGCCGGGCTGGTTATCTAGATCCAGTTGGACAGATCTGCTGTCATCACTGTGGGCCTCTTCTGTGGGTGGAGTGGACATGTCTGGAACCTCCTGTCAGGTGACGTTGGGTAGGGGTCCTGCAGGGTTGTAAAGGCATGATTATTGCATCTGTGTGTGCCATGGTGTGCAATGGGTGGGTGACCCTGTACCCCAGGGTTTCCATTCCTGTATAGGACCTTGTGTGATTATTGTTTAGGGGTCTGTGTGGGTATCTGTAGTGGACATGCTTTGGTGATGGGTGTCCATGCTTTGTTGTTGCATGCAGGGCTTGGTGTTGGGATGTGTGGTTTGTGATAGTGGGACATATGTGAGGAGTTGGAGTGATGGGGGTGAGGGCTAGGGTGGGGGTATGTGATAGCATGCAGGTAGGGTGGGGGATGAATCAGTGAAAGATTTGACTTACCAGAGTCCATTCCTCCAGCTACTCCTGCGAGGCCCTCGGGATGCAGTATAGCCAAGACCTGCTCCTCCCATGTTGTTAGTTGTGGGGGAGGAGGTGGGGGTTCGCCGCCAGTCCTCTGAAACACAATGTGGTGTCTGGAGACCATGGAACGCACCTTCCCCCGTAGGTCGTTCCACCTCTTCCTGATGTCATCCTGTGTTCTTGGGTGCTGTCCCACTGTGTTGGCCCTGGCAACGATTCTGCGCCATAGCTCCATCTTCCTAGCTATGGTGGTGTGCTGCACCTGTGATCTGAATAGCTGTGGCTCTACCTGTATGATTTCCTCTACCATGACCCTAAGCTCCTCCTCAGAAAACCTGGGGTGTCTTTGCGGTGCCATGGGGTGGTGTGGGTGATGTGTGAGGTGGTGTGTGTTGTGATGTGTAGGGTGATGTTTAGGGGTGTGTGGTGTTTTGTGCATGGATGTGTATGTGTGATGGTGTTGTGTGCCTCTGTATGCTAGTGTTGTCTTAGCTTTGCTGTCTCTCTGGCCTTCTTCAAAAATTTTGGTAGTAAGGGTTTGTGGGTAATGTTGGTGTGTGTTTTATACTGTATTGGGTGTGTGGGAGTGGTGTGTGTATGTGTATCAGGTGTGTGTATTTCGAATTGTCCAATGTGGTTGTGTTTTGTAAATGTGTGTGTATTTTGAGCGCGGTGGTTTGTACCCGCCAGTGGAATACCGCGGTTGAAAGACCGCTGCGTCGATTCGTGGGTCGTGATAGTGTGGGCGTATTCCTGTTGGCATGACGGTGGAGGTTTTGTTATCGCCAGTTTATCACTGACCTTTGGTGTGGCGGACTTGTGTGGGTGTCTAGATTTTGGTGGATTCTGAGCTGTGGGTCGTAATAGCTGTGGCGGAATTCCGCAGCGGTGTGTTGGCGGTCTTCTGCACGGCGGTAAGCGGGATTTACCGCCAATGTTGTAATGAGGGCCTGTATATATATAAATATATACACACACACTTATTCCTTAGGGGGTGGTAGGGGGGTGCTTAGGGGTGTACGTTCCTTGAACCCCTAAGCACCCCCCTACCACCACCATGTATGCACTGTATTTAAAATACGGCGCACCATTGTGCAGGGTAGGGGGCATTAGTGTAATTTTTTTTATGCTATTAATATACTCTGTAGGAGTAGTACCAAAAGTGCCAACATTTTAGCACTATTCCTGCAGAGTACATAGGGGCCCATTATAAAGTACGATATACCCCCTTTTAAGACCTGCTCTGAGCAGGCGTTAAAAGTGCCTAATAAATGGCGCAAGGAAATCTCATAGATTTCCTTGTGCCATTTTGTTGCCCCACCTAACGGGAGAGAAACCTACTTTGCATACATTATGGCTGGTGCAGGCATAATATGGTGCAAGGATTTACAAAGTGGTGCAATGCATGCATTGCAGCACTTTGTAAATAAGGAGCAGTAAAAATGACTCTTTAGTGCCGCCTACAATGAGGCACATGGGCAAACTAGGAGGGTTATAGAGAGGACCTTCGGCCTCCTGAAGGCCAGGTTCAGGTGCCTCCATATGACAGGTGGGTCCCTATACTACTCACCAAAGAAGGTGTGCCAGACCATCGTGGCCTGCTGTATGCTGCACAACTTGGCTTTGCGACAACAAGTGCCTTTTCTGCAGGAGGATGGTCCTGAAGGAGGTGTTGCAGCAGCTGTGGAGCCTGTGGACAGTGAAGAAGAGGAGGCAGAAGAAGACGACATAGACAACAGAAACACCGTGATCCATCAATACTTCCAGTGAGACACAGGTAAGAAGACATCACTGCCTCCTACAACTGATAAAATTGTTCTACCTCTCATCTGTCTGTCACTTTCACCCAGTGTATGGACCCTGATTTGTCACTTTGCCTTTCCATTTCACAGATGTGGGTCCCACTGTGTGACCTCTGCTATGTTACCTCATGGACTAGAGCTGTGTGACATAGGTATGTTGACAATACAACGGACATTGCTATTTCCCTCAGTTATTGCAAATACACAATTGTGAAAGCACAGACCGACTCCAGATTGTTTTGTGATTTAAGGGTGTTTATTTAAGTGCTAAATAGTGGAGGGGGTTGTAAAATGGTCAGGGGTGATGGTGGAGGAATGTTCACGGCAGAGTCCAGTCTATTAGTCTCATAGGTGCATTGTCCAAAGGTGCATAAGAAGTGCAGCTAGGGCATTTTAAGGATGGACAGGGTGACAAAGTGGGACAGAAGGATGACAATCAGGGTGGTCTCATTTCTTGGCGGGGGTCTTGGCATTGTTCTCTGTCTTTGTCCTGGATCTCAGGGACCACTTGCGGGTGGTTCTCCATCTGCAGGGGGTGGGGTGCTGGTGTCGTGGTCCTATTGTGGTGCCTCCTGTCCACTAGCGTCAGCGGAGGTGGTGGGCAGTTCATCGACCAGGGTAGTGTCAGAGGCCCCTTGTTGTGCCACAGTGTCCCTCCTGGTGTTCACGAGGTCCTTCAGCACCCCTACAATGGTGCCCAGGGTGGTATTGATGGATTTGAGTTCCTCCCTGAACCCCAAATACTGTTCCTCCTGCAGCTGCTGGGTCTCTTGAAACTTGGACATTACCGTTGCCATTGTCTCCTGGGAATGGTAGTAGGCTACCATGATGTTGGAGAGGGCCTCGTGTAGAGTGGGTTCCCTGGGCCTGTCCTCCCCCTGTCACAAATGAGCCTTCCCAGTTCCCCGGTTTTCCCGGGCCTCTGTCCCCTGAACCGTATGCCCACTACCACTGCCCTCAGGTCCCTGCTGTTCTTGGGGTGGTGGGTTAGCCTGGGTTCCCTGTAGTGGTGGACACACTGCTGCTTGATGTGTCCTGGGGACAGAGGTATGGGCCCGCTAGGTGGGTGCTGTGCTGGTGTTTCCTGAGGGGGGACGCTCTGTGGTGGCCTGTGACTGTGTGAGGGGAACTGACTGTCCTGAGGTCCCAGATGGGCCGGGCTGGTTATCTAGATCCAGTTGGACAGATCTGCTGTCATCACTGTGGGCCTCTTCTGTGGGTGGAGTGGACCTGTCTGGAACCTCCTGTCAGGTGACGTTGGGTAGGGGTCCTGCAGGGTTGTAAAGGCATGATTATTGCATCTGTGTGTGCCATGGTGTGCAATGGGTGGGTGACCCTGTACCCCAGGGTTTCCATTCCTGTATAGGACCTTGTGTGATTATTGTTTAGGGGTCTGTGTGGGTATCTGTAGTGGACATGCTTTGGTGATGGGTGTCCATGCTTTGTTGTTGCATGCAGGGCTTGGTGTTGGGATGTGTGGTTTGTGATAGTGGGACATATGTGAGGAGTTGGAGTGATGGGGGTGAGGGCTAGGGTGGGGGTATGTGATAGCATGCAGGTAGGGTGGGGGATGAATCAGTGAAAGATTTGACTTACCAGAGTCCATTCCTCCAGCTACTCCTGCGAGGCCCTCGGGATGCAGTATAGCCAAGACCTGCTCCTCCCATGTTGTTAGTTGTGGGGGAGGAGGTGGGGGTTCGCCGCCAGTCCTCTGAAACACAATGTGGTGTCTGGAGACCATGGAACGCACCTTCCCCCGTAGGTCGTTCCACCTCTTCCTGATGTCATCCTGTGTTCTTGGGTGCTGTCCCACTGTGTTGGCCCTGGCAACGATTCTGCGCCATAGCTCCATCTTCCTAGCTATGGTGGTGTGCTGCACCTGTGATCTGAATAGCTGTGGCTCTACCTGTATGATTTCCTCTACCATGACCATGAGAAACCTACTTTGCATACATTATGGCTGATTCAGGCATAATATGGTGTAAGGATTTACAAAGTGGTGCAATGCATGCATTGCAGCACTTTGTAAATAAGGAGCAGTGAAAATGACTCTTTAGTGCCGCCTTAGCGTCAAAATATTTACGTTATTGTGGCGCTAAGGTGGCGCTAGGGGCTCTTAAATCTGCCCCTCAGATTCCATGGTAAAGGCTCTAGTTGTAAAGGCGTGTTCGTTGCAATAAATCTCTTTGAAAAACCTTTCGTTCTAAAGGCATTTTCATGATAAAACTTGTGTTGTAAATCCATTAGTTCTAATGGCATTTAGAAT
The DNA here is from genome assembly GCF_031143425.1 of Pleurodeles waltl. Classification (NCBI taxonomy): domain Eukaryota; kingdom Metazoa; phylum Chordata; class Amphibia; order Caudata; family Salamandridae; genus Pleurodeles; species Pleurodeles waltl. The sequence continues at coordinate 1,166,658,808 of NC_090440.1, forward strand.
TCTGTCATACATTCAGATGGTATACATGGCATACAGTGAACAGTCAGATATAATCAAAGATAGGAAACTATGTGGAATCCAAAATCCTTCATTTTGGCAACAAACTCAGCAGGAAAGGAGAATGACAACTACATAATGAACCAATGAAATCAGCCACCATCCCTAGATATCTGGGAGTATGGCTCAACATCAACTGTACGATTCCCATACAGGTAGAGGAAACGAAAACCAAGGAAGGTAAATTTATGTTTGTTTCCCTGAAATTAGCCAACAATATTACATTCATTAAACCCATATTAAAAGTCATCAAAGCCAAATATATGTCATCACTGTACTATGGCTGTGAGATTGTCCGAGCCAGTTTGATAACGGAACTAGACTTGGCGCAATCCAATCTGTTCACAACAGTGCCTAATTTGTAAATAAAAATTAGCTGGTGCCCAAAGTTCTTCTCTGAAACACGCTGCTCCTGCAATTATATGTGCGAGCACGGAATACTGAGAAAGCGTAATCCTAAAGACATCTCGGGCCTCTTAAATCCATTTACCCGTTTGCCCCTTCAGTACACTCTTAAAGCTTTCAGCTTTCTCCCTTTGTGACTCTTTTCGGTCTTTCTTTCCTCAGTCTTTCCCATATGTGCCTTTTACTCACAGTAATTGCCTGATGCAGAAAGATTACAATCATATTTATACTTTTTGGTGCAAAACTGCACTAACGCAGTTTTGCATCAAAACGTTTTGCACCGGGTTGCACCATTCTTGAGCGCCAGCCGAGCACCATATTTATGGAATGGTGCAAGCAGGCACAAGGGGTAGGCTAGCGTAAATGACTTTAGCCAGGTGGGGGTGTCAGTATGGGAGAAAGGGTTTTTGCACCAAAAAATGACGTTAGGCAGGTTAGAGTCGTGAAACAAAAATGACTCTAACCAGCCTAGTGTCATATTTTGACGCAAACCATCCATACCACATGAGTCCTGTCTTAGGAAAGACAGGAATCAAGCCCACCACCCCATTGGCCAGCACAGGGGACCAGGGTCCCCTGGGCATGGCTATTGCACCCAGTGCTATAGGGGGTCCCATTTCAGGGCCCACAATGGCACTTAAAAAAAAAATACTTACCTATACTTACCAGGGATGGGGTCCTCCATCCTCCGCTGTCCTTCTGGTGTGGGTGAGGGTATCCCTGGTACCTGGGGAGGGTACCTGTGGGCTTATTCCATGGTGTTCCACCATGGAAATAGGCCCACCGGTCCCCTAACGCATGCCCTGACCCAGGCGTTAAATAATGGTACAAAGCAAGCTTTGCATCATTATTTGACTCCTCCTCCCCCCGTGCGTGATTTTAGCGCGGGTGGATAAATATGGCACTAAGGCTATGGAGTCAGTTTTTGCACGGGAACGCCTACCTTGCATCTCATTGAAGCAAAGTAGGTTTCTACATCCAAAAATGAACTTAACTCCCTAACTTTGGCGCTAGATGGGTCTAGCGCCAAAGTATAAATATGGAGTTCGTTTTGCACTGAATTTGCATACAAAAATGACAGAAATTTGGCAGAAAACAAGTATAACTATGTCCCTTAGTGCTGGTCCTCAAAAATAAGTGCTGGTGTCCCGCACCAGAAACCACCTGCTCAAATTAAGCTCTGCTTCAGAAGCCTGTTCAGCTTAACACATTCAGGCCCATATTTATACTTTTTGACGCTAAACTGCGCTAACGCAGTTTAGCGTCAAAATATTTTGCGCCTTCTAACGCCATTCTGAAGCGCCATTCTGAAGCGCCATGCGGGCGCCGTATTTATGGAATGGCGTTAGACGGCGCAATCAGACCGGCGCTGCCTGGTGTGCGTGGAAAAAAAACACGTAGACCAGGCAGCGCCGGCGTTGGGAAAAAATGACGTTAGGGCGTCTTAAAATGGCGCAAGTCAGGTTGACGCTAAAAAATCGTCTTAACCCGATTTGCGCCATTTTTTCAACGCCCAGACGCCATTTAAATGACTCCTGTCTTAGTAAAGACAGGAGTCATGCCCCCTTGCCCAATGGCCATGCCCAGGGGACTTATGTCATTGGGCATAGTGGCATGTAGGGGGGCACAAATAAGACCCCCCTATGCCACAAAAAAAATAAAAAAATAAAAAAAATTATACTTACCTGAACTTACCTGTACTTCACTGGGATGGGTCCCTCCATCCTTGGGTGTCCTCCTGGGGTGGGCAGGGGTGGCAGGGGATGTCCCTGGGGGCAGGGGAGGGCACCTGTGGGCTCATTCTGAGCCCACAGATCCCTTAACGCCTACCCTGACCCAGGCGTTAAATTCAGGCGCAAATGCGGGTTTTTTTGACCCGCCACCTCCCGGGCGTGATTTTTGCCCGGGAGTATAAATACGACGCATTTGCGTCGCCGTCATTTTTTTAGACGGGAACGCCTTCCTTGCATCTCATTAACGCAAGGAAGGCGTTCACGCAAAAAAATTACGCTCTTTCTTCATACTTTGGCGCTAGACGCGTCTAACGCCAAAGTATAAATATGGCGTTAGTTTTGCGCCGAATTTGCGTCGAAAAAAACGACGCAAATTCGGCGCAAACGGAGTATAAATACGGGCCTCAACATTTCAAGCCCAAATCAGACTTGAATTCAATCTGGTCAATCAGTCAATATATCAGGCTGGTTGGATCGCCTGGTTCTGACAAGCTGCAAGGCATCTCTGATGGGATTGTTAAGATTTCTTCTAAGGAAGGAGCTATGTTCACGCAACTAAATTTAAAAAAAATCACACCTTGAGATACTAACAAACTCAACTATAACCCTTCAACTGTCGCATAAATGGAACTCCACCACATCATGCTGCACTTTAAAACCAGAATGAAGAAACACATGTCTCTTGCACTCGACAACCCGAACTGTCTTGCATTCAAGCACACCATCAGTTTAATAAACCCTTAGGGCCTCTTTTACAAGGTTCGTGGAGCAGGGCTGCCCTGCCCCACGAGGAAAGGGCAGACATCCATCTTATATACAAATAGGCATATTTCTGTCCTCTCCCTCTGGGCTGGTGCACAAATTGCTGCTGTGTGCCAATGCAGGCGCCCTTGCACCATGGTGACATTGAAACATTACGTCAAACTTAACAGGATACCCAGAGGTCTGAGATCTCATATATTTCCTACATTCGACGATTTGGACCAAGATTTACAGGACAATTGGGAACAGGAATTGATATCAAGCTCCATGAGACTGATGAATATCTTAATAGAAAATTCAGAGAGGAAAGTTAACAAACTTCAGGCAGATATAGCTTGTTTAGAAACAGAGATCAAGGATATGAACATGGAGGAGGCCACTGCAAAAAACTATGCAATCTTAAATGAGATCATTAGTCAACATCAGGTGGAAGTTACACGTAGGAAATCACGTAAACTGAAACGGGATGAGTTGGATTATATGAGAGGGAGAGTCTTTGCATTCTCACGCAAATACGATCACCTAATTAAGGGGACTGACTGTTTGCAGACTCGGCAAACGGTCTCTCAATCATCACTTAGCAACATTTCAGTTAGTAACAGTGAGTCTAGCGATGAGTCCAATACCTCGGGACAGGATGTCACTAACAAACATGGCACCTTGTCTTTTTTAGCCGAGGTTCAGAGGATCAGACATGGGCAGTGGGAGACAAACAGACGTACAGAAGACCCCGTAAAACAAGGAGAAGTAAAAGGAGGGGGGATCACACAGAAAAATCAGGAATGCAAACCAGGTCCTGGCACAAGCGGAAATAAATGGGAGCAGTGGTGAGGCAATTACCATCATTAATTTATCTAATCTAGAATTATCAACACATGCCAACACATTATTGGTAAAAGGTCTGGGTTTTTGCCCGAGTGATTTTGGGGATTTTCAGAAAACTAAAATTGATTTTTGCAAATTTATTAGGAGACTCAAACTTATAAAATTCTTTAGTATCCACACTGTCATTAAGGATAAGGATATTCTATCTGTTTGCAGTAAGGATTACCATTTTCTTTCCATTAAGGATATACAGGACGCAGCCATGCTCCTTTCCATTACTGATTTGAAACAAGATCCCACCTCTATATCCAAGATTTTGGAGGATCTGGACATTGTTCCAGACACCATAGCAAGTGGTCTTAAATCTAAGTCTAGATGGATACCTACTCTTAGTGGAGGTAACTGCATAGACACTTTTTTCAAATTGGTATGGCAGGATCTCATTAAAGTGGAAAACAAGAATAGGGCTCATCGACAGACTCACTGCAACAACCTGAATCAGGGAGAACTGGAGTGTCTTAAAAATTTACGTACTTGCAGTGAGATTACTATTAGAGAGGCTGATAAGGGTGGGAATATTGTAATCATGAACACCCAGGACTACGATTTGGAGATCACCAAACAACTAGGTGATCCAGATTGTTATGAGAGAATTAATTCCAACCCAATACCAGGACTTTCCAACAGGATTAATAAATTCTTGAAATCCTGTTTTGATCAACAACTTCTGAGAGAAGATGAATACATGTACCTACGAGTATTTAGACCTAGATACCCATGTCTATACACCTTACCTAAGATCCATAAGGACTCTCGCTCACCACCCGGTAGACCTATAGTTTAAGCAATTGGAGGTCCAACCGAGAGATTTTCGGAATACGTTGACATTTTTTTGCAGCCGTTTATTACTAATCTTCCTTCTTCTATTAAAGACACTAAACATATTCTTAGCATCCTCGCTGATATCACTTGGGAGCAAGGTATGACACTAGTGACTCTTGATGTTACTTCATTGTATACAAGTATTGATCATGACTTAGGCATAATCGCCTTACGTCACTTTTTATACAGTCAATCGGCTAGTTTATATGGACATACTAACATGATATTGGACATGGTCAGGATGATTTTAGACAATAACTTTTTTCTCTTCAAAATGGAGTGGCATCGACAAAAAAGGGGTGTAGCAATGGGATCTCATTTCTCGCCAGCGTATGCAAACCTCTTTATGCGGTTCCTAGAACATAGATTGATTTGGGGCCAGGAGGCGAAAACTTGGAATTAAAATATACTTTTTTGGGGTCGATACATCGACGATTGCATTATGATTTGGACAGGAAATACTATTGAATTAAATTAATTTGTTAGTTACTTGAATTCCAATGATTTCAACATCAGGTTTACCTGGGAATACAGCAAGACCAGCATCACTTTTTTGGATGTAGAGCTTTTCATCCATAGAGATAAAATTGAGAGTCGCCTATATAGAAAAAGCACATCTTGTAATTCAATTTTGCACGCAAGTAGTGCACATCCGAAACATCAAATTTACTCTATCCCCTACGGCGAAATGGTTCGTGCTAGGAGAAACTGCAGTTCGGAAGTGGACTTTAGAAATAACATTGATGACATGACGTCCAGGTTTAAATCACGTGGCTATCCTACAATTATCCTGGATAAAGCATATAGTAGGATTGGACGCCTATCCAGGGATGATACTCTGAAACATAGAAATAGAGTCACCGATAACAATGTAAGGTGTGTAGTAGATTATACTCCTACCTCAGCGGCCTTGCCAAGATGTATGAGAAAGCATTGGCATATACTCAAGGCAGACATAACTTTGAGAGGTCAAATATCAGACTCACCTACCTTCACTTATCGTAGAGGGAGAACCTTAAAAAATATTTTGGGCCATATTTATACTTTTTGACGCAAAACTGTGCTATCGCAGTTTTGCGTCAAAAAAATTTGCGCCGTCTAACGCCATTTGGATGCGCCATTCGGGCGTCAAATTTATACTTTGACGTACGGCGGCGCAACCAACAGGTGGGAGTCATTATTTCGTGACGCACACAGCGTCGGTCTGTCGTAAGGGAAACCCACGTAAAAGTGACGCAAATCACTGTGGGTCGATTTACGACAGCGCAATCGTGAAAACGCCGTTTTTTTTCACGCTATTGCGTGACATTTGTGCGCGAAAACTGCACTTACAGGAGAGGAGACCCAAAATGGATCCTAGATGCCCCAACAGACCCCAGGAGGATGAGAGCAGACCAGGAACCAGCCAGGAGGAAGCATACAGGAACCAGGACATGTTAAAGAAAAAAAGAAAGTGTCGCTTCAGTGCAGAGGAGCAGGAAATCCTGGTGAAAGAGGTGACGGAACACCAGCACCAACTTTTCATATCCTCAAAATTGCCACTCAGTAGGAGAGAGGCCATCTGGAAACAAATTGTGGACAAGATAAACAGTGTGGCTGAAGAACGCCGGACAGTCACCGAGTGTAAGAAACGCTGGCATGACTGTAAACGTAGGACCAAAGAGAAAATGGCCAGGAACAGGAAGGCAGCAATGCAGACTGGAGGGGGGAGTCCAGCACAACAGGAGGCCCTGGACCACATGGAGGAGATGGTCGCAGCCGTCATCCCGGAGGAGATCGTCACAGGGATACAAGGACTGGACAGCGCAGACTACCACGACACTACGCACATGCAGGGTAAGTCGCATGGGGAATTACAATGCAATAATGGGGACTGTAAGCAGGGGGGGATACCTACTACACAATGCATGTAACTTGGCACATATGTGAAGTAGCATGGGGAAAGGGGCACGGCAGGGGGGAATGGCCAGTACTGACCATAGCCGGGGCACGACAAAATACTGCCACCACTACAGTCCCACGGGGACATCCTGAAATTACAACAAGAGAGCCAAGGGAAACCAGTGACAGGTGGGAAGGACACTACCCTGAATCCACATCCAGGCACTTGTTTTGCACAAACTATTCCCCATCAACTAGGTCCCTACCTGTAATGCAGTAGCAAATACAACACCTGCAACTTAACTGCCACCACAGTTGACAATAACACCTCTCATCTCTGGGCAGCTATAGTACCAAATGGCAGGAACCCCACCCTGGAACATACATACCTAAATTAGGGGGTGAGGATGACATCTGCAACTACTCCTAGAAATAAGACAAAGGTACCAGTACACTTAAATGCCGAATGTCCATAACTGACACATACATAAGCCTAAGTAAACAGCAATAGGAGCCACACAGCACTAACGACACACACATGCTGCATACGTCAGGGTCCCTCACGTGCCTGCCTAACAATGCTACATCACAAATGTCATACTGCTCAGACAACAACATTGACGAGGGGACACAGGCAACTGGTCAATGAAACACATCTGCACAGTCTAACCAAAAAATAGGACATTCATACGATAAACAGGCCAATCCAGTAAGACACACATGAGACCCCATCAGATACAAACATCAACAATGTTTACATCCATACCACATCCTAACATTGACATACATAGGTCATGCCACCTAACATGTACAGATCATGCAATGTGAATAAAAAGTGTATGGTGCAGGGCCTGTTAGGCAAGTGTGCTGGCAGGGCAGTCACAACACCCACAGTCAGTCAAAGTGTAGCGTGGCAAGTGAAACGTATACTTTGCGCAATGGCCTCAGGCTGGAGGCCTTTGTGCATCTTACCCTGAATGTACTTATACTCATTTGCTCACATCTAAGTGCCTCAGAGCACTTTGCACTAAATGAATCTCATTGCCCTTCCTATCAGTTAATGTAGCAAATAGTCAGTCCTAAGGTGTTGGCAATTAGTCAAATCACCCTGTTTTGCCTAATTCTGCACTGGAGTTTGCCAGAACATATTCACTCTGTGCCCCAGTCAAGGATACCGTCTGGTTCGTTGATGATAGATGTGGTAGGGGTTAAGGTTTGCCATTCCTGCGTAGGGAAACTTTGTCATCACAATGACATATGTCTTTTAAATTCACTTCCTCGTCCCAAGACACGCATGGGGGAGTTAACAAACAGAAAATCACATCTAGATGCTGCCTGCCTTGCTGCTGATGCACAACCAGATCCCAGCCCATTCCTCTGATATGAGGGATGATGTCTCCCCTGTGATTCAGACAGCCAAGCTCCAAACTTAACATGCTGTGCTATATATAGAACAAGCAGAGGGAGAGTAGAAACTGTTAGGCACCATGATAGCTGTGTACCAATGTATTACTCTCCTGCGGACTATTTCAGTTCTAACTGTGTGTATTGTTTTGGTTATTGGGGCTCACACCTAAATTCCTACAAGTCAGTTGTACAATGAAACTTCATATCAAACAAATACTGTCTGTGTCATTTGTGTATGGGAACATACCGGAAAAGATAGAAATGTGTAGGACCTGAGTGACCTCCACTTCCCTGAGAAGTCCCAAAGATGTCATGGGCTTGGACTTCTAAACATTCCTCTGTTGTGGGAGACCAGAGGCACTGCTAGTCTGTCTGAGCTAAATAGAATATCTGGGTGACAGAGTTATTTACAAGTGGGTCAAACTTAGTCCCCCACACCATTAGCTATCCTGCTGCCTAGAAAGCCAAGAATCACATGTAGGATAATGAGAGCCCACCCAAACAAATGTCCCTCCATAACAATAGTGAAACACCGAGGGAGGAGTAGGACAAAAAAATGCATATTCCGAAATAATTACAAATCAACACCTAGAGATGACCTGGCAGGCATGTCTGATAGCTCCATATCATACATGTGACACACAGGTGGGCCATAGGCCTACAACAATGCCCTATGACGGACAGCAGATACCAAGACAAAATCAGAGTACAAAGTTAAGGCATCCAAAGGCTTGTATCTTAGTGCAAAATGATCTCAACACAGACACACTAATTGTACCCTGTTTCTTTGCAGAGGAACACGGATCTCCTGCCGATATGCCTGTCCATGAGTTCCCTGATGACATGGATGACGAGACCATCAACCTCACACAAGAGACCATTGACATGGTCCTCGAAAGCCTCCAAACCCCCCCTTCAGTAACAAGGAGGAGCCAAGAAGAAGCAGCCACCACAGTAGAACCACCCGCCACCCCAATTGTAAGACCTGCCAGCTCCAACACAGCTGAGGACTCTGACGACAATGGCACCAGCTTCGAAAGAACAGTCGTTGGGGTCCAGCGGGAGCTGGCCAAGGAGGTGCGGGTGGGGATGCAAACTATGGCAGCCAGCCTTGAGGGGGTGCGTTCGTGCATGCTGTCAACTGCTGATCAGGCAGCTGCAATGCAAGCCAGAACATCGCTGTTGGAGGAACTTTTAGTAACACAGAAGGCAATCTGCACAGCTGTCATCCAGTTGACCAAACAACTCCAACAGCAAGCCAGTAAGCGTGTGCACGAATGCAACATCGAACCCCTCAGGGCCGACCTGGCTGCCTACCATCGGGATGTGGCTGCCATTCTGAAAAACCAGCACGCCATCCTTGCTGCAGTACTGCCCTTCATAACTGGACAGTGATCAGCCCCCGGGATGTCTGCCTCCATGTCTTCTGACACTGAGGTGTGTGTTGCCCCTTCACAACCAACAACAACAAGGACACACCAGGCAACACACACATCAGAAGAAGAAGACATGGAACAGATAACATTCACTCGCAAGAGTACCCGGAAGCCCTAGTCCCTGCACCATGCCCTACTCTGACCAAGGTCCTACGTTTTGACACATGCCAGCCTCACTCCAACTACCCTCAATGACTGTTCGGCAATCCACTGTTTAACTTGTCCACATTGGCTGTAAATGTTTCTCTCCTACCATTTGGCAATTCCTGTTCCTCTGCACCGTCTGTGATATCACCCCAGCATGTCAGGAGCATCATCCACACCCTGTAAATAGGATCACCATTTAAGAATGCACCAGAACGGACTCACCTAACATTGTTAATGGACTTTTTGCACTACTCCACCTAAAAATAAATATCACTTGCACACCTATTGTGTCTCTGTGTCATTTCACACTTCAACTCTGCGGTACATAACTCCAAAGTGGCTGTGTGGCAACCATGTCGATTCTCTATACTACTGTCCTGATTTCATGTATACTGAAACATCTGTGCAGTGGCCAGGATTGCATCATAGCTTTACTAGACTGAGGAAAATAACTGATGTAGGGACTAAGCACACACAATCATGCTGTGTTGGACAGAATGAGGCCCCATCCATAGCTATTCTAGACAACTAATGGTGGCTGAGAAATGTAGGCACCTTGCAATACTAAAACAAGAAATTATGCTGTAAAATGAAAGGAATGATAACCAAATTACACTGCATCAATCACCCTTACAGCGTATACTACCATGAAGGAAAGTCATGCTCAAGCAGTACACACATGATGTAGGTCAGCAATGACAGCAACAAGACAAGAGTGTGAACAAATACTCATCTACAAAGCTCTCCCTGAACTTCACAATGCTGTCCGACCTATCTATTTACCTACAAAATCAACTCTGGAAGCACTCTTTGTGAAGTAGGATACATACCAACCCCAAATCTTGATGATCTATGCACACTACCAATGGTGGCTCTCCCACATGGTGGATACTTACCAAGTTAGCACACGGGTAGCTGGCATGTTAAACCTCAATAGCCTGGGGATAGCGAGCATAGGACACAAATTTCATACTAAAACTTTCTGCTACACTGATGTCAAGGCCATGAAAAGGTAGCACCTAACGCATCAGGTAAAGGGTTAACAAAATTTTTATTTCCAATAAGTAATAAAAGAGGCAACTAAGGGAAAGATAAACCTACACTAATCTAACCTGACTACTACTAACCCACAACTGTCCCTAACTAACCTAAGCTAAACTTACTCTACACATGTAACGAAACGATCTAAACATCAACCCCCCACCCACCATTATGAGACAAGACACATGCAGGACAACACTTACTAACCTACACACATACTACACTATCCTAAACAAACATATATTTGTTTTATTTTTATTTTTTATAGATTTTTTTTTTTTTTTTTAAACAGGAATCCCAACATTGCCCCCCACCCACCCACCCACACAAAAAGATAAGATATAAAGAAGAAGGACCCCCCACCCTCTTACCTAACACTAACTAAGCTAATTTCCTACACTTATCCTATAACTAACCCCCCAAACCCAACTAACAGTATGAAATAGGAAAGAGGTGAGAGGGGAGGGGTAAAAGTTCTGGAGGGCAAAATGTCTACTGATTTGGCCTCCGTAGTGTTCGCCGGATGGAGCGCACCTTCTTCTTCACTTCAGCCATGTCCTCCGTCAGGGTGTCAACTTTTCCAATCAACCTGTCCAATTTCCTTGACAATGCGTGGAAGTCCGCTTGGGTTGATCGGAGGGTCAGTGCAGGTCTGGGTGCCGGTGGAGGTGGATTGTGTTGGTGGAGTGGTGTGGGCACAGGACTGCCCTGCTCCCACCACACGGCTGGGTCCAGGTCTGGATGAGGATGCCTGGTCCGTTGCTGGGTCCACTTGGCCAGACCTGGTGGATGTAGTGGCGGGAGTTGTTGGGGGCACCGTTGGGGGAGCCTGTGGTGTGGCATGCCACGCCCCGGAGGCCCGTTCCGAATTGTATCTGCGGGCCATCCTCCGATACCCACACTGCACCTGCAGGATGTGGCTGTACCTCATTGCCCGGCGCTCAAACTGGTTGTGAGCTGCGGCACTCAGGTTTGCAGCTGTGAAGAGAAAAGGCAAATATTGAGCATAGAATTTACAGTGGGTTGAATACCACAATGGGTAATTTGTCCATTACTAGCAATGTATTGGTTGCAGCAATTGTTACAACATAGTTCACGGGAAGGCTCAGAGGAAGTACATGTGAATCATGCATACTGAAGGGCATATCACATATAGCATATCCATGTCTCTACATGATGGATGACATCACCCTAAACTACTCATACAATTCATACCTAAGGCATTATACATTATGGCACCAGCTCGTCCGCATACTGACTTCACTACTGTACATATGTCATTCTATGTGATAAGAATCACACTCCTCACTCAATGGCATTTCGAAATAGTTGTGTGCTAAGATTGAACCCCTGGCCATGAATCATATGTCGACACTATGGGCCAGATGTAGGAATTGATGGGAAATCAACTAGCAAATTGCAAAGCTGAACGGTGTCTCTGACACCGTCTGCGAGTCACTATGGGGTCCCTAAATCCCACCTCATGAACATCAATGATGTGGGTTCCAACTTGCACCACCTTAGCAACTATGGGCACTCACGGGGATGGAGGCCTGCTGGGAACAGCAGAACTCCATAGACGTGACTGCTTTTAAATGAAGCAAGTTATTTTTCACCAAGTGTAGGCCCTTTATCTGAAAGGAAAATGAGCTGCGATTTGTTTAAATTCACAACAATTGATTTTTCGTAATTTACACAATAATTATTGCTCCCCTAGACCACTGGCTGTTTTGTGCAGGAGTATTTTGGTCCACTCACAAAGGTGAAGGTTCACAATGAGGACCCCTTCCAGTCAGCAAGTTGGTTAGCATCCACTTCAAGTGGATGATAACAGCTACTCACTTTGCAACCACGTACTCGTTAGCAAATGGGATTGCCTACCACTGTGATTTGCAAGTAGGGCTGGTAAACTCCTTTATTTTTTTCATTTAGAAAAGCATTTTGCGAATATGTACATGACCACCAAAAACATTTCGGATTAGGAAACAGACGTTTGCAACTCACTAACATCAAATTATGCTATTTGCAATGTGTAGACATTTTGCTACATCTGGACCTAGGTACAAACTCAAGTCACAAAAGGTGTTAAGTACGTGTAACATACTGGTTGCTACAGTCCTAGGTACCCTGTTTCACAGTAACATCCCAGTCTTTGTGGGTGGTGTGGGAAGAACAAACAACAATCCCATGATCAATGCACAACCAGGAGTGTACAGAAAGTTCAACAAGCATGTGCCTTCACACACAACACCTATGAAGGGCTAGCAACACGTTGGAGTCAGCCCAACCTTGTCACATCCCAGGTCCACACATGTCAAAATGATATGACTTAGCCCAACATAACATGCTATTAGTGAGGCATGTTTTACAACACACACAGAGGAGGTAGAACACCCATTCACATGATTCAACAGAACACCTAGGCCATTGCACTCAAGTCACACACACTTCGAGGTCACCTTGTGGAAGTACATGCCCCCGGAAGATCCGACCTACAGTGTACACAGTCCATCCTCAACTAGGAAGAAGCACTTGTCATCGAAGCCATGTGCCTAAGCTATCTGGGAGACTGTCAGTCTGATATGCTGACTCAGTTAATGGCAAGTTCCTGACCAAGTCTAACATTGACCAGTGTATTAAAAATGAGTCATGCCATTCCCAATTGTCGCACTAATTGAATGACCTACTGCCCCTCAATCTGAGAGATGACTAGGTATTGCTTTACAGAAACATTATTCCAATTTGATATCACACCAAAACAACAAAGCCAATGAACGGCCAGCACATCAAATCATGAATTATCCTGAACACACAGTAATCCATCATGCTTCATTTCCAAACAATGTAAATAGCACTTAGGCAACACTCACTGTAGGTATCGGGGTCGTCAAAATGGGCCACCTCACCAACGGTGTACGGGGCTGGTCCACCTGTAAAGCATGAAAGGAAGATTATACTCAGACTGGGTGAACAGACAAATAATTTCTGTTACAATGACAGTGTGTGAATATTACATGGTAATGATACACTTTCACACATGCTCATCCTGCCTGGCTGACTTTGTATTCTAGATTATCATTGGATGAGTCTCCTGCTCCAGTGACACACCCTACTACACTCATGCAGTGGCCAGGACAGTCATGTGTCGTCCAAGTTAATCCTCCATTAGTAGGCCCCAACAATCATGTGATCCATACATCTCAGCATGTGCATCCCAGAGAGAAACATTCCACAACTGGTTCCATGAGGACTGCATGACCACTCACAATCAAACAGGCTATGTGGACAGGTTCAACACACAGCAACCAGACACACATGTGACATATGTGTGGACAACATGACTAACTTCATGTGACGTGAAGGCAACACACATGTGTAGCATCATCATGTGTTTGCAATTTTCGGTCTAGCTATGGCGTCTACATATGTAGGTATGTTGTTTCTACATGACGTACTCACTGGCCATTATGACCAGTAGAGTACAAATAGAGCAGTTCACGTGTTGCTTTTCAGACACAAATGCAACAGTACATTCCATGCAGCTACAGCCATCTGGTATGTGTTGCAAAAATGAGGCATCGGCCTGGTAGCATAGGTCTTCATACACATCCTGCAACAAATACACATTTGGACACATATGTATACCTTTGTAGCGCAGCATTTGCATCATTTTGTGACGCAGAGAGGGGGCTACTTAGCAAAATACAAATAGATGTTGCATTTTACTGCTGTTATTGGGTGTACATGTGTAGCAAAAATGGGGATTTATGTGTATACCCATGGGCCTAGGTTTCCCTAGCATAACACGCAGTCAGCTACTTATTTTGCAGATTGGCTACCAATCATCACATGTTCACGCACACATTCCTATTATTCCCATGTAATTGATTAGTACTCACCAACATAGCCACCAATCCGGAGTCCCAGGTGGTCCAGCAGGTCCTGTTCCCTGCTGATCAGATCTGCTCAGCAGTGCTTGAGTTGATGTATATTCCTCAGACTCCCGTAGACCCGGACCAGGTGATGGCGCACCTTCTCCCAACGGATTTTCCTCGCCTCCGTGTGATACCCCTGTATCACACGGCCCCCAGCCTCCAGCATCAGTGGGAGGAAATGGCTAACGAGCCATATGAAGCCCCCCAATTCGTCCTCACCCATCCTAGACAGGCGAGGCCTACCTGACATGATGAGAGGTGTAAAAAAGTACAAAAGAAAAATGAAAGAAAAAGTGGGAAATGGGGAAAGGTAGAGGTGTGAAAGAAAAAGAAGAAGGAGAAAAATAGCCCAACTAACCCCCCAAACTATGCTACCCACAACAGACTCCCACAGACAATACAAACTATCACAGGTATAGACAAAATAACACTAAACAGACTGAGACAATGTTAGACAACAATAAAAGATTGACACAAAGACAAAATACAAGGCACACAGGACACTAAAGCAGTAAAACACAGGACAACACCTTTCACACAACCACACAGTCTAGATAACTCTGAGACTGCAAAGTGAAAGTGAAAGTCAACTCCCAGTACAGATTTGGTAAACAGGATATCCTATTACATCACTTCCTGCATAAAATGGCCGCCGTTTTTATTTTCGCGTAATGCGTCATATTTTCACGCATACACAGATGTGCGTCATATTTTTTTGACGCATTACAGTGCACATGATGCGGAGTGTAAAAATATGATATGAATATTAATATTTCAAATTGTACATGAGATGACCAACATATTGTCCATGTAGCGTCATTTTTACCACGCATACATCATGGGCGTCATTTTTTTTACACGTACAGTAGTGCACATGATGCGGAGTGAAAAAAAATGATATGAATATTAATATTTCAAATTGTACATGAGATGGCTAATATATTGTGCATGTAGCGTCAATTTCACCACGCATACATCATGGGCGTCGTTTTTTTTACACGTACAGTGGTGCACATGATGCGGAGTGAAAAAATATGATATGAATATTAATAATTAATACTGTACATGAAATGACCAACATATTGTGCATGTAGCGTCAATTTCACCACGCATACATCATGGGCGTCGTTTTTTTTACACGTACAGTGGTGCACATGATGCGGAGTGAAAAAATATGATATGAATATTAATAATTAATACTGTACATGAGATGACCAACATATTGTCCATGTAGCGTCAATTTTACCACGCATACATCATGGGCGTCATTTTTTTTACACGTACAGTAGTGCACATGAGGCGGAGTGAAAAAAAATGATATGAATATTAATATTTCAAATTGTACATGAGATGACCAATATATTGTGCATGTAGCGTCAATTTCACCACGCATACATCATGGGTGTCGTTTTTTTTACACGTACAGTGGTGCACATGATGCGGAATGAAAAAATATGATATGAATATTAATAATTAATACTGTACATGAAATGACCAATATATTGTGCATGTAGCGTCAATTTCACGACGCATACATCATGGGCGTGGTTTTTTTTACAGGTACAGTAGTGCACATGATGCAGAGTCAAAAATATTGTGGATGTAAATAATAATTTGAAGGTGAAATATCAAGACACTTTTGGATACATTTGTATCTGACTCTGCATTGTGTGCACTCATGTACGTGAACAAATTATGACGGCCATGCTGTATGCGTAGAATATGGAGCAAATTTATCCAAATGTCTCATTGTGTTTAGCTTTGGAAAGGTGATTTGTCATGGTAAAACGGTGCGATGTGAGACACATTTGTGTTTGTATATGACAAATGTCCGTACTTTTATGTATAGACGGCCATCACACTGTGATGTTTGGGATACGTTAACTAATGTATTGACCATATTTGACAACATATTTGGTGTAATTGCTGATGGCTATTTTGAAATGATGTTTTTGATACCATTATGTATTCCGTCTCCAAAATGTCCCCACCTTTATGATGGGGATGCTTTTATCTGTAGTCCTAACAGGGAGTGGGAGAGTCACTTTCAGTTTTTATGGGGCTGACCATGTCCCATTATGATTTTGTGTTTCATATTTGTATAGGACTTGTGACATGGAGGCCACACATGTGCCTTATGCATGTGTTTAGTTCACAAGTACATGATTCTTGTATGTTTTGGGGGTGGTAGAGGTGGAGTTAGGCCCCCAGCACCCTAGGATTTGACCATCCAGAATAGCTACTGTATCCATGGAGTATTTTTATCATATCCTGGCAAACCTGCAGCAGCGGGCGAATGTAAGGCCATATGGTATGAATGACTGTTGACCATTCATTCATCTCATTAGCCCATTTGACGTTTGCAGTAATGATGATTTGGAGCTAAGTTGCATACCATTTTCATATGACTAAGGGGGTCATTCTGACCGCGGCGGTCGGCGGTCGCCGCCCGCCAAGCGGTTCCCGCCGAAAGACCGCGGCGGTCATTCTGGCTTTCCCACTGGGCTGGCGGGCGACCGCCAAAAGTCCGCCCGCCAGCCCAGCGGGAAACACCCTTCCCACGAGGACGCCGGCTCAGAATGGAGCCGGCGGAGTGGGAAGGTGCGACGGGGTCCAGTTGCACCCGTCGCGAATTTCAGTGTCCGCAAAGCAGACACTGAAATTCTTTGTGGGGCCCTCTTACGGGGGCCCCTGCAGTGCCCATGCCATTGGCATGGGCACTGCAGGGGCCCCCAGGGGCCCCGCGGCACCCCCTACCGCCATCCTGTTCCAGGATGGCGGTAGGGGGTGTCAGAATCCCCATGGCGGCGGAGCGCGCTCCGCCGCCATGGCAGATTCTCAAGGGCAGCGGGAAGTCGGCGGTACACCGCCGACTTCCCGTTTCTGGCCGCGGCTGAACCGCTGTGGTCAGAATGCCCATCGGTGCACCGCCAGCCTGTTGGCGGTTCTACTGCCGACCTCCGCCATGGCGGTAATTACCGCCAGGGTCAGAATGACCCCCTAAGTTTGCAAGACTCTCAGCGTTCACGATGTGATAATGCGAAGATTGTTTTGCTTGTCTGTGTCCCTTTCTGCATAAACTGGTTTAGTGTCATGTTACAATCTTCCTGCTAGGTTCAAACTGGGACACAACTGTGATGGTCTACTTTCAAATATTAGGTTGGTTGTATGACATATGTGTACATGTGTGTGGGAATGTGGATCCAGTATGACCTGTCTGTGTGTATGTTGTCACTGTAACTTCAAGGTCTCCTCCTGAGTTAGTGGCAGCTGATGTTGTTGCAATTGTGTATTGCTCACATCATACACTTGAGAGAAGCCATTGATGACATGTTCACGTACACATGGATGGTCCCACCCTGTCTCTGAACACGTGTGATGTGACTTTCAAATGATCTCCAATTTTGGGCTGGATGAGAGACTGTTTCAGTTGTTTGGATCCGGCATGTGTAATTGTCACATTTGTACTCTTGTTGGGCTCTGTGTATGGTAATGTAACATGTCACATCCTACCCTCTGTGCATACAGTTGTGATGTTTATTTTTGGTGTGATGAATTTTAATGGCATTCTTGATCAATGAGACGACATTCATCTTCAGCTATTTCAAACTAAAGGTGGTCAGAAATGAATAGGCCAAAGCATGATGTGGTGTTTGTGATCTGTGTTTATTTACAAGTGTGGAATACAAGTGATTATAATAACTTAAGTAAACAAATTGTTCACAAGCTGTTGGCGCCTACGCACTCCTGCTGCGGTGTTAGGTTGTTCCCACTCCTGTTGCAGGCCAGCATCCTCCTCATCATCATCCTCAGGCATGTCTGGGTCCGGTTCAAGGAGGGGAATGTTCCTTTGTACACAAATATTGTGTAATATGGCACAAGTGAGTATGATTTTGCATACCATCTCTGGGGAGTATAGTAGGCTTCCGCCAGTGATGTCAAGGCAGCGGAACCTTGACTTTAGGATCCCAAAGGTCCTCTCCACAATGCTGCGGGTCCTCTTGTGGGCGTCATTGTATGCCCGCTCAGCAGCAGTATTTGGGTTCCCATATGGTGTCATTAGCCAAGGCTGGATGCCATACCCCTGATCAGCTGAAAGAGAAACACAGAATGGTATCAATTAGATGTAGGAGGCACGGTTGTACGTATCTTTGATGGCAGTAGTTGTGTTGTGTTGTCTGTGACTATTGTGTATTAATGTGACAACCAATGGTTGTTGGTGGAAACTTGGGCATTGTTTTTTTTCCTTGGCTGAGCAAGTGTTTGTTGTCTAACTGTTTGTCAGCAGGATGTATTGGTTTCTCAAGTACAGTGTGCCCTCCCTTGCATTGTGACTTGTGACACAGGTGTCCGTGTGTCCTCACTGGGGGTGTGATGATAGTTCCATGCAGAGTTGAAACATGAAAGGGTATTAGAAACGTTCATATGAACATAGCCAGGCCATCCCATCCCTTAAAAGTTATGCATTGTATTAGTGTACAGGTTATTGTGAGACTTCCAATTTGCAAGGTGACATTTAGGCAACCACAGTCATGAATGTCTTCACACTAAGCTGTGGAGTAAATTCAAATGTGTGAGAGGTTCAATGGTGACTTGTGACACATGGCTAGTGATGTGAGTACCTCAGTGTGTTCCTGTCTAGGTGTTGCTATTGTGGTGTATGGGTTGTTTATCCTAGAGGGTTTCTGTGCAGTGAGTATATAAGTAGATTTTTGTCCTTACCAACAAGTAGTCCATTGCCATACCGTCCATCCTGGAAGTGTTGGTTGATGGTGCAGTGACGGAAGATGAATGCGTCATGTACACTCCCAGGATATTTAGCCACAATGTTGCTGATCAGTCCTTGGTCATCGACTATGGCCTGCACGTTGATGGAATGTGTGTGCTTCCTGTTGCGGTAGAGGTGTTCACTCGCAGCAGGTGGCACAAGGCGTACGTGTGTGCAGTCGATTGCACCAAGGACGTGCGGAAAGCCACTGATGGCGTAGAACCCCTGTTTTGTTTCCTGCTGCTTCTGCACTGTGTTAGGGAAGCAGATGTGGCGGGGTGTCAGTCCAATGATGGCATCCAGTACTTTAGGCAGGAATGCGGAGAAAGATGGTTGTGAGATTCCACCAACCAGGGCACCAGTTGTCTGAAGCGAGCCACTTGCCAGCAGGTGAAGTACGGCAAGCAGCTTTGTTTCGGTTGGGATAGTGCGTGGAGTCACTAAAGTGGGGGCCAATTGCTGTTCAATATTTGTCAGCAGCTGCTGAATGGCCTGCCAGTTCAACCGGTACCTCTGGATGATGTCTCGTTCCCTGAGGCCATGCAGGGTTGTTCGTGGGCGGAATATCCTCTCCTGCCTTCTGCGCTGTCTTTGGGGTCCCTGCTGTTGTTGTTGTGGCTGCTGTTGTTGCTGCAGGGCTCTGCGTCTACGTGCACGTTGAAGAAAAAGCACCTCCATGTCTCCCTGTTGCTGCTCTGCTGCTCTGCTGCTCTGCTGCTCTGTTGTTTGTTCTGTGTGTTCTGATTAAGTACAGGTGTGTTTGCCCCATTTTAACGCCTGCCCTGACCCAGGCGTTAAAATTTCACGCTATTCGTGCTTTGCGCCATTTTTTTGCGCCGCCTGCCGCGCGGGAGTGATTTTTGACCTGGAGCATAAATACCACGCACCGCTATGTGCGTCTTTTTTTAGACGGGAACACCTTCCTTGCATCTCATTAACGCAAGGAAGGCGTTCACGCTAAAAAATGACGCTATTTGCCCATACTTTGGCGCTAGACGCGTCTAACGCCAAAGTATAAATATGGCGTTAGTTTTGCGCCGAATTTGCGTCGAAAAAAACGACGCTAATTCGGTGCAAACGGAGTATAAATATGCCCCTTTATGTCCTAGTTACTCTCCAACATCTCCACGGGACAATTGGCTTACAATTCGCAGCAAGGTTTTTTTTAAATGTGGTCGATGTGGGATGTGTAAATGGAGCAGATCAGGGATTTCCACTTTCAATAGTCAGATGGGAGACAGATTTCAGATTATCTCTAATATTATGTGTGATAGCAGTTTTACTATATACATGATTGTATGTAAATGCGGTCTATATTATATAGGCAGTACTATTAGATCCCTTAGAGTGAGAATCAGTGAACACTATAGAGCTCTCATACAACGGGACGAACGCTATCCCATAGTTACACACATGTATCAGTGCTCCAAACAGAACGATACCTGGACTTTTGAATTTTTTGGCTTTGAGATAGTACATGCTAGTCCACGAGGTGGTAATAGGGAGCTAGAATTGAGGAAGAGAGAATGCTATTGGATTCTTAAATTAAGAGCAGTGGAAATGGGTCTCAATACCAATTATGAGATGGAATATTATTTGGATTAATATATTTTTGTTATGTATGTTGATAATTTACGCTTATTACTATTCATTATTACCTACACAAGTGCCATTATTATAGGGCTTATGAGGCATAATGTTGTCTTTCGGAAGTTTTGGTTGCAATGGAATTATATCTTTTTTCTTTTGTCTGACACAGTTTGGGGCACAGGAGAAATTTTTCTATGCTTCCATTCCCTAGGGATACACGCCAACTATCATTGACGATAATGTGTAATGGCGCTCGGCATTGTATAACTTACATCATGTTTTATTAGTCTTTTTATATTAATGTGGGCGGACGATATTCACACTCTGCTTGTTTGTTTATGTAATTAATATGTTGAAAGTATTGGTTACAGTAGGGTAGGCCTTCCTCATGTTCTGTTCATTTGCTATTTTTATTTTATAAGTTATATTAATGGACGAGTCTCTTGTTAAATAAATATGTTACTATTGGGTTTGGATTGTAAGGGAGGACCAGGATATAAACGTGATTTGGGTTTTGGTATGATCTCTTCTAATATATGATGTTGTCATTATTTTCGAGTTGTTGCTGACATTGGGTCTTATATCTCTTATTTTTGATTTATCTTTTATTTTTGATCTTTTTAATTTTTTCTACTTTTCATTCTAATTGTGCAATTATAATACAGTAAGTAATCCTCTTATGATATTCCGAAATATTTATATTTCAAGTTGGTTAATTGGGATTATCAAATACGTTGTTTTCGATTTTCATATCTTAAAGATGGCGTCCACGTTCGTTTCCCTTTTCTTTTTTCTATTTGTTGAAACGTTCTCTTCAAGTTCAAGGCAATCGAACGCACATAGCGGATATTTTCTCCTCTCGCTGTTTTTTTTTTTTTTTTTTTTTGTCCTCATTCACTTGTCCAGCCTCTTGATGGAAGGAGCTCAATCGAAATAGCCACTAAACTCCCCCTAGAGACTCTTGTCCAGGACAACCCATAACTCTGATTGGCAGGGCCTCACCAGCCCACCTTCAGAACCACTGGGCACCTGTTTTAACGTACAATACCTAATTGTTATGATTCTAGCCAATTTCTCAATGGGTCCCAGAATGTATGCTTCTTATCTAATTCTTTATCGCTTGTATCCAAAATTAAATAATATATTAGCGAGTCCTTCCATTCCATCACTGTCGGGGGAGAAGGACTTATCCATTTCTTACATATCTCCCGTCTTGCTAGGAGCATCATAAAGAAGAGCAATTTAGCATCCTTTTTTGTATCTTCCTGGAGCCCACTTGACAGCCAAATATAACTAAAGAGGGGCTTACCTGATACACTTGGGGTAAAAAAAAATTCACTACCTCACCAACCTCTTTCCAGAACAGACTGAGCTGGGGACATTCCCAAAACATGTGAATGTCGCTTGCACGATCCATACTGCACTTTTTACAGGTTACCGGGGTGCCTTCCGTCACTTTAGACAGTTTCTCGGGGGACCAGAAGGCTCTGTGGATGGAGAACAAATGATTTCGTCTTAAACAGGCAGATTTAACTGTAGCATACAAAAGTGTAGTAGATACTTGCCATATATCACTTATCTGTACTCCGGGCAAGCATCCTCCCCAGATCTTCTCAGGCAAGTGGAAATCTCCATCTACAGTTTCCAATAATGTCCAATACCATTTTGCTACTTCTCTCTTTCCCACCGAGTCTTGAGATAGTAGTTCTTCCAATTCATTGGAGCCACCTACTTTTTCCTTGACGCACTTCAACCAGCTCCTTATTTGCAGATATTTAAATCTAGAAAGACGTCCATCTACCATTATATTATCATACGGTAGTAACACCCCATCAGTGCAAATCTGACCCCATTTCACCAGCCCTGCCTCCTTCAGAGGTTTCACCAAAGTATCTCTCGTCCATTCTGGTGAGCCCGGAGCGTCCCAGAGAGGCGCGTATTTACTATAGAACGGTAACTTAGTAGCCCTCCTTAGATCATACCAGATATTAGCGGAATCTTGCAGGACTTTAAACCTCACCTTCTTAAAATATTTTGGATCTCCAAATTTATATAGGAACCCCGGCTGTTTATCATAATCAGCTTCCATCATGACTTTCAGAACCAGCCCCAAATCTGAAATCTTCGACCCATTCAGTGCCCCTCTCATATTCTTAATGAAGACCGCCCAAGCATAATACTGTAGATCCGGCAGGGCTAATCCGCCCTTCTCTTTTCTCCGTCTCAGGTTCTTCCATGCGATTCGCACTCCTTTGGAATCCCAAATAAAAGAACTAATTCTACCTTGTAATTTACCCAACCTTTCTTTCTTATATTTCAGCGGGATCGCATTAAAAAGGAATAAGACTTTTGGTAGTAGCGTCATCTTTACTAAATTAACTCTCCCGTAAATCGTAAGAGGTAAGGTACCCCAGCTCTTCATTAATTTAGTGACAGCTGCCATAACTCTTGAGAAATTAACCTCTGCTAACTTATCTATATCCTGTGTAATCACAACACCCAAATATTTCATTTTTCTTTTAATTAGCACACTCTCCTCTCGCATATTCCAAGTCATAATTTCGGTCTTTTCTTTGTTAACCGAATATCCAGCAACTTCCCCAAATTCCCTTGTCAAATCTTCTAAAGCCGGTAGGGTTTGCTGCAAATCCGCTGTATAAACCAACAAATCATCCGCATACAAGGCAATTTTTTTGCTCCAACTCCCACCCCGAAACGGAATTATCCTCTGTTCATTTCTAATTTTGCAATCTAAGGGTTCAATATATATATTAAATAACAATGGAGATAATAGGCAACCCTGTCTCGTCCCTCTCCCAATTTTAAAGGGACGTGTTAGAACCCCGTTAACCAGGATTTTTGCCTCCGCGTTTTGATATATTGTCCGCAATGCCCTAGTAAATTTCTCTCCCAAATTAAAAAATTCGCAGAGGACCTCCAGGTAGACCCAGTTCACTCTATCAAACGCTTTTGTAGCGTCAATCATAACTAAGGCCAAAGGCTCCTTATATACTTGAGCCAGATCTATGGAGCCTATCAAGGACTGGGTCAGCTCTTGCATATATCTCCCCTTAATAAAGCCTTTCTGATCTTCATGTATCAATTTACCTAAGACTCCCCCCAATCTCCTTACCAGGACTTTTGTAAATATTTTATAATCGCAATTTAATAGGGAGATCGGCCTATACGAGTCACAGATTTTTGGGTCCTTCCCAGGTTTTAAAATCAGAGTGATAGTGGCCTCCTTCCAGGTAGCGGGACATGCACCCCCTCCATCAAGATGTTATTACACAACTCGGTTAGAAATTTTGCTATGCTGCTTCCTAAAATTTTATAAACCTCAAAAGGCAACCCATTTGGCCCGGGTGCTTTCGCCGACTTCCCTACCTGTATACAATGCTCCACTTCTGCTTGCCCAATAGAATCATTCAAGACTTTATTATCCTGCTCCTCCAGAGCCACTAAATCCAGGTCACTCAACCATTCCTTAACTTTCTCTATAGGTCCTTCTAGATCTTCTGTATACAGCTCCTTAAAGTGGTTTCGGAAAATCTCACGAATCTCGTTGTCGCTATTAGAGACCAAACCTGCCTCCTTATCCAAGATCCCAACCACCTTGTTCTTACCTAAATTTGTCCTTATTTTCCAGGCCAACAATTTCCCACAATTCTCTCCATACTCATAATGGGCAAATCTATTTGCCTCAACCCTCACCGTAATCCTTCTGTCCAGCACTGCTAGTATTTCATACCTTAACTTTTGATGTAATTCCGCAAGTTTCCCCTCTTCTTCGGGAGTTAAATCTACCATTTCCTGCTCCACTTGTTGGATACCCCCTTCCAACGACTGATTTCCTCCTTATACTCTTTCCTTTTAATCCAGGCCGCCCTTATTAATCTACCTCTTAGGAAAGCTTTAAAAGCATCCCATACCATATCAAGTGACGATGACCCCACATTAAGCTAAAAAAACTCCTCCACATCTGCTCTTAATCCTGCTACTATGTCCTTGTCTAGTAACAGAATTCTATCTAACGTCCACCTGTCCTGGGCGACCCTGCCTTTTAACCGAATACTCAAACTAACTGCCGAGTGATCGGATAGGTGGACACCAACGTGAGCTATTTCCCTTACCCAATCTCTTATCCTCCCATCCACGAAAGCATAATCAATTCTTGATTGGTGCCTATATTTTTTGTTATTATATGTATACCCCCGTTTTAACCCCATCTTTTCTCTCCATACATCATGTAGACCCAATTGCGACATCATAATTAATAACCGAGAGCGCATGTTATGGTTAAATGTCGATCTGTTTCCAGAGGATCTATCCAATTGGTAATTCATCACGACATTAAAGTCGCCCATCCATATTACTGGGTCTGGAAAACGGATCAACTGCCGAAATAGCTCTTCCAGAGGTGCAGGGTCATCTTTATTAGGCCCATAATAAGCCACCAAAGTGAATGTAGAGTCAAACGCTACCAATTTCCCGATTACCCACCTACCCGCCTTATCAGCTGGTCCCCCCTGAAAGGAAATCCTTGGATGTTTTTTGATAACAATAGCCACCCCTTTGCTTCCACCGGGCTGAATAGTACTCGAAATCTGCT
This sequence comes from Pleurodeles waltl, assembly GCF_031143425.1. Classification (NCBI taxonomy): domain Eukaryota; kingdom Metazoa; phylum Chordata; class Amphibia; order Caudata; family Salamandridae; genus Pleurodeles; species Pleurodeles waltl. The sequence goes on from NC_090440.1 coordinate 1,166,684,289, forward strand.
GGACCCAAATACATGATCTAAACAACGTAATGCATTCCTCATTAGACAAGTGAGATTCCTGCAAAGCCAACACATTAACTTGTACATCCCTAAAGTATTGCAGCAATCTTTTTTGCTTCTTTGCCACCCGGAAGCCATTGATATTCCAGGACAAAAGTTTCAGCTCATTATCTCCCATCATCCAAACCCCACAAAGAAGAACAACTACTGAATGAGGACATATTTTTAGATTTTTTCCCCCATGCTCCCCACCCTGTGATTACCTCCTCCTTCCCCCTCCACCCCCACCTACTTCCCCTTCCCCTACACCCTCGGAGAACCCCCTCAATTCCTAATCAAGGCGAAAACGCCTATGGAAGGCCCCCAGACCCGTGTACATAATGTAAAAAAAAAAAAAAAGGGAAAAGGAAAACTGTCACCCCCGCCTTAGTCTATTTTTTCCAAGCTCTTTATCAGCTCATCAACTTCTTTACTGTCGCTAAAGTTATACATTTTGTTGTTCGCCATTACCTTCAAAGTGGCTGGGAATTTTAATTGGGCGGTAGCACCAAGCCCCTTTAAGACCTCAATTCTTCTCCCCAGTTCCCACTGCTTATTTAAGGTCATACTTGATAGGTCTGACCTAATTTCGAACTTCGTACCTTCCTTAGTCAGCATTCCCTTTCTTAATGCGGCAGACAAAATGCGCTCCTTAATTGCATACGTCTGAAAGGAAACCAGGATTCTCCTGGGCTTGTCCTTATTGGGCCATCTCCGAGGGGGGTCCCTGTGCACCCTTTGAATATCTTTCGCGATAACATCTTCAGTGTCTTCGACCTGTACTCCTTGTTTAATCAAACGGACTATGAACTCTTTCAGGTCCCCCCCTCCATACCTTCTGGTACTTTTAGGACTTTCAAATTATTCCTTCTCTGGTTGTTTTCTAAAGACTCCAATTTCAATAGGACATTTTCTTCTCCTGCTCTTAAACTCTGCAAATCCTTCTTGTTTTTTTCCAATGCCGACCTTAAATCTCCAACTTCTTCTTCCAGGGCAGCTGTCCTACCTGCCAGTTCGTCTATTTTTCCGCCAAGAGTCTCACACAGACCTCTTATCTCCTTCTGATTGGCATTTGAAGTCTCGAAACCAGCCCTAAGCTCCAAAGAGAGTGCTGTCAACATTCCTGCAATAGATTGTTCCAAGGGTTCCTCTGCCGACCCCAACTGGTGCTCTTCTATACCCCGGGGAGAAAAACTCAGGCGATCTCCCAGGGACGTACCAGGCTGTTGGTTGACCGCTCTAGTTCCTTGTTCGTCATTTAACTCAGCTGCCTGTACTCCATCTTTGTGCATGCCCTTAGTGCATTAAACTACTGCACCCTTTCCTCCTAGGGAGCCCGGGGCATCCAACTCATTCGCATGCGGGTCCCCCAACACCTGAAACGTATTCGGGTCACACTGAATCCGCCCAATTTGTGCCACCGCCTCTCCCGAAACTGCCCCCTGTCCAGGTTCACTCCCCTCCATCCTTAGGGTGCTCGGAAGGACTCTGTAGTAAGTTTTTAAAGAGGGGGTAATTCTACGCTCTTTATTAAATAAAGTCCCTCCTTTTAAATTTGGGAAGACCTTTCCACCCCTTCTGTCGTTTCGTCTGCTATGAGTTCTTTGCTCTGGAAAGGCTCCCCCAATAATCAGCTCTTCCCCCTTAGAGCCAAAAACCTTCTTACCGCTCCTGAGAGAATAAACTGTGCTCGGTTTACTTGCTCCCGTCACTCCTGCCACCCCTCCTGCTATATTTCCTACTTTTTTGTTCACCCCCCTAGGGCCAAGCATGCCGGTGTAGTCAGACTTTAAACCCTCTATTCCTTCTTGCATACCCCCTAGAGGGGCAATCATATGATTCAAGAGAGGCACATTACCTTTCCTGCCCAAGTCCTTCTCCTGGCAGGGAGATGAATCCCTTAGAAAGTCGCCCTTGTCTAGGGAAGCACCGCGTCTTGTGCTGCCCCTGCCGCCTTTTCCCCGGAGGTGAATTCTAATTACTGCCTCCCTTCCTCGCTGGTGCTCCCAGGCAGCCCGGGACCACAGAGCCGGCGCCGCCCTATCCAGGCTTGCTTCCTCCACCTCGGCCGCCGTCCGGTAAGCAAAAGGTTTCTGCAGGGGTTCCCTGAAACTAGCGCGTTCTCATGGAAGTTGTTTCTTCCTTTTAAAAAAAAAAATTCTGATCGTGTCTGAGCCTCCCCGCGGCCCGCACTCTAGCCGGCCGCCATGTTCTCCCGCCTTGTGTAGTGCCTCCTCCTCTCGCGGGTTTTGGTTGTAGTCACTTTGCCCCTTTAAAGATGACGGGTTAATACGAGCTTCGCTTGCGACTTTCGGGGCGATGTACTCGTGCTCCGTTTCTCGTATATAAAATAAGTCAGAACGAGAGGCGAGTGGGGGCTGCAGTATGCTCTTGCGCTGTCAGCGCGGTTGTTTCTTTTTTACTGGTAGATACTACGGGATTTATTTAATTGTCTTAATGTTTATAAATTTATGTTAATTTTTATTGCTTTAGGGGTTATTTACACATCATTACATTGCACGGACCCATTTACACATGGTCAGCGATTGGTAGGTGTTTTTATGATTAACCTTGGGCGAATTCACAGGGTTTTTTAAATTAATTCATCATCTTTTTCAAATGTTTAATTTTGTGCTCTGTTATTGACAGGACTACTTTATTGTGTCAACAAAGTTAGTTTGCGCTATACCCAATTAATGTATGGTCTGTCTTACTTGGGGTCACAGTGTTTAGATTTGGTGTTTTTGTTCACACTGCGTTTATGTGGCTATAGTATTTCTAGTAAGTGAAATATTTGTGTAGTACTGCACTCCCCTTTTCTTTTAGGGTCATTTGTGGGTCTAAGTTTTGAGGTCTTTTTGGCACTTCTGAATTCTTTCTATCTAGTACTAGTTATACTTTATATTTTCCTCGCGGTTTGTACCTTGGCTCCTCCCTTTCATTTCCAAACCAGATAGGGTTGACCTTATGTTCACTATAAAATTTAATTTACATTTTGAATTGTATAATAAGTATTTTGATGCAATTGATGAATACGTTAGTTGTGTTATTATGGGTTATCTTGATTGAAATTTGAGATGTATATGTAAGTTTTGTCTTTTATGTGTAATGTATGTTTTGTTTTATGTATATTATATGTCGCTCTTATATGTTTAATATTCTTTGCAGCCTTGAAAAAGTCACGGGGAGTATTCACTCCCATGACGAAACACGTGATGGCTGTCTTTGTCTTTCATTAAAGATGAATTCTTCACTTCAAGGACTTCATCGGATCTCTATTTACATATATGTTTCATGTGAATTGGACTATTGAAATTTTGAATTTGAATATTAGCAACTATTGATTATATAGACAACAATTTAATTATGTGTGCCTTAGTCTCTGTGTTTACAATGGTGCCTGCGTTGTGGGGATTATTGTTTTTGTGCAGGAAGGGACACCTTCACAAGAGGTGTTTTCTTCTTTCTATGTGTGCTACAGAATGCAGCACACATAGAAAGAGGAAAAAATGGGGAGAAATAAAAATATTTTTCCCCATTTTCGTCACTTTTACACCACCCCTGAAGTGGCGTAGGAATCTGATGGATTCCCAGCCTTGTAAATCAGGGAATGTGTCAGATTCCTTTGGGTTCCATGGGTGCTACGAGGAAATACCCCAAGCAACACCCATGGAACACCCCTTTCATGCAATGTTATGTGTGAAAGGCGTCCATAGTTATAAGGCCATGAAAAACCATACAAGGTGGCTTTGCGTGGCCTTATAAATATGGGCTGGAGAGTAAAACAAAACGGTACTCCGGTGGTGCAGTGTGCTACTAGGGCCTTGTAAATGAGGCCCTCATATTCAAGGGTTTCTCTGCTAAAGTCAACATTAGTCTAACTAAATTGTAATAAATTGAGACTGATATTTGGTCTATTTGACACAGGGAAAATACAACAAAAATAGAAATTGCTCAGCTGCTCTAGGAGATGATGACCTTGCCATTATTGGAAGGAATTACTGGCTTATGTAATCTGTTTCTGTCAAGACTTCTTGGATAAGTGCTCTAAACTTTCTTTGCTTCCTTAAGACAACTAAATATTAGATTGTGTCAGCTAATGATTAAAGAATGTTTTTATCCAACAAACATGATACTGGTTAGTGGACTTGCAAAACGTTTTAAAGAGGGGTTAGCAAACCAGTAATAGGATAAACTCAATGTCCTGAAACAAATCCATCCTGACATGTTATTTTATCTCTGTTTGTCAATGGTGGATATTTGAACGTTTTATTAGCGTCAGAGATTTAATCTTGCTTTTTATAATGGTTTTTATTAACAATTCATTGCAATTGAATACAAGAAACATCATGTATGCAGTAGTGCACAACACTATAACGAAATGTGGAATTATATCTTTCAGCAGCTCTAGATGCATTTTGTAAAATAGTTCATTATAATAGATATTGAACCTGGTCCTCTCAGTAGGGTCATCCCCAAATGTTTTGCCTTCAACACTTCTGTTTTTGTTGGCATTAGGATTCTGTGCACTTTACCACAACTAACCAGCACTAAAGTGCTTGTGCTCTGTCCCTAAAACGTGGTAACATTTGTCTACACCTGACTGGCACATTTAATGTACTTATAAGTTCCTTGTATATGATACTATATGTACCCAGGGCCTGCAAATTAAATACTACTAGTGGGCTTCCAGCCCTCATTGTTCCATCAATTACAGTATCACTTTAAAACTTGCTACGGCCCTGAAACATCAGCCTGTAGTGCAGTTTTAAACTGCAATTTTGACCTGTTAAATAAACATTTTACGAGACCTAAACCTTCCTTTTTAATACATATAAGTCACCCCTAATGTAGGATCTAAAAGCTAATAAGGCATGGTGCATGGATTTTAAAAAGTAGGGCATGTGGGTTTATGTTTACATGTCTTTGTAGTAAAACATCTCCTAAAGTCATTTTCACTACTGTACATGCCATCTCTCTCATTGACTAACATTGGGTTACATCACTACATTCAATACGTTTTAACCTGGAATTAGGAGCAGATAGAGAGGTCATGATTAGACACAAAATGAGTATGACTTAAAATCACCCTCAATGGTAAAGTCATATTTTAAGTCATAATTCCAGAAATGCCACTTTTAGAATCTTGCCTCTGTCTTGTCTTACTAGTATGTGCCTCAGCCACTGCCCTGGGTGATATGACTATGAATGACTGATGGGATTTTTGTATTTCTCCCAGTCAGTGGCACAAAAGGGATTCAGTGTGCCAGGACGGGCTATGCTGCAAGGATGGCTTGTTGTGGGGCTGTTCCTTATCTCACTTGCAGTTCAAAAGGGCTTGCTTCCAGCACACACAAAGGAACCTGACATTAGTCTTTTGTCACCTCAGACTTCTTGGAACCTTGACAGGGGAAGGGAGCAACTTTCCAAAACCAGACACGAGGGTGGTAAAAGGAAGCCCCGCATCTCACAGGCTGGCACCAGGTATAAATACTGTACCCTTAGAGTGCCTCTTCAGTACACTTTTCTGGACCTGTGGAAAACTTCAGAAGGACTGCCTGGACCCCCAAAAAAGACTGCTCTGTTGGTATCAGGGAACTGCCCAACTACTTGAAAGCTGGCCTTGCTGCTTGAAAGAGAACTGGACTATCTCCTTGAACCTAGGACCTCCAGAAGTGACTCCAAGGGCTAGTTGTCTGGCCCAGTGTGTGAGCTACAGGGACATAACCCTGAGACTTCGAACCCTGCACTTTGTGTCTGCTGGAGTGAGTCCTAACCCCTCAAGTGGTGTCCCCCCAGGTCCTACACCCCTGGAAGTGGTGTTAGAAGTGCTGCTCCTGCCTAACCCTAAAATGTCATCAAAACATGCCCTGAGACAAGTCAGAAGACTCATCAGCCCATCTGCCCAAGGTTCATCGTCAGTTAGCCAGACTTCACAGTAGCTCACGCTACATTCTTCTCTACAGCAGCAAATCTTGTTCAGAGGGAGGTGTCCGGCCTCGTGGAGCCTCATTGGCTACAGCTTCATCCCAGTGGAGATTTTTGACCTGCAAAAAAATGATTAAGTCTTAATTTAAAAGTTGTCAATCTAACTTCATCCAATGACTACCTGATGACACTTCTAACTCGGACAACCCCTGCTACCTTGCCATGATGCACTCTACCTTCTCAGGAACTTTTCTTCCAAGTCCGAAGGTAATCTGAGACTGGTTTTGGTTATAAGAGACTAGCCCTTGGAATCAGTATGGTCGTCCTGGATACAGGTTGCACATCCAGTCCTTCTCACCCAGCCAAGAGGGCAGTAGAGCAGCAGGCCAGCACAGCAGGGCAGCAGTCCTTCAGCTGAGCAGTCCACCATACCTGGTGCTTCATTTGAAGTGGGTGATGCTTCTAGAGGTTTCCTTTTGAGGTACACAGGTTTCCTGCCTCCCATGTCATGGCTCCAAAAATATGGTTTGGAAAAAAGGTGAAATAGCTAAAGTGACCACACAAAAAAGTCAGATTACCTACATCATTAATGGTTTTAATTTCTTGGAAGTGGACCTGAAGGTGCCCTGCCAGTCCATATGTGGACCAAACAGAACAGATGCATCTCCTTGGCTGCGTGGTGCAATCCTGAGCAGACCTGACTCATCCCCTCCACAGCAATGAATTTCTAGTTTCAAGGACTTTGCATCACTGCATCAGCCTCATTGGATCCACTGCTGTGCACTGCATCCTCGATGCAGGCAATCGAATCACAAGCCCCTCGTTGGCAGCATCTTCGACAATGATGCAGGACTCCACATTGCCATCCCCACAGCTTTGTCAGAATCAGCCAATGCATGACACATCCTTGACACAGGACTTTGCACTGCAATGCCCCACAGAAAGGTGCCATATCTACAAGATACAGAGCATTTCTGTTCTCTCCCCTGCGCTGGTGCACAATGGGCTGCCTAGCGCTGATACAGGCACCCTTGCATCATGGTGCAAGGATGCCTACATCGCAGACAGGATTTTTTCTGTGCAAGAAGGGGCACCTTCCTACACAAAAACAATCCATGGAGGCGTTTTCCTCTTTCTGTAGACTTCACGGTAGCTCCCGCTACATTCTTCTCTACAGCAGCAAATCTTGTTCAGAGGGAGGCGTCTGGCCTCGTGGAGCCTCATTGGCTACAGCTTCATCCCAGTGGAGACTTTTGACCTGTAAAAAAATTATTACGTCTTAATTTAAAAGTTGTCACTCTAACTTCATCCAATGACTACCTGATAACACCTCTTCCTCGGACAGCACCTGCTAGCTTGCCAAGATGCCCTCTACCTTCTCAGGAACATTTCTTCCAAGTACGAAGGTAATCTGAGACTGGGCCCAAACCATCTTGTGTATTGGACCCATGGTCCATCGCGGTCAGCCTTAACTTTTGACTTTGGCTTGGTTTGGAATGACCAGATACCCATGGTTGGTGCTTGTACAACAGTGACATGGACCTATTCTTAATTTAAAAAAATCCTGCATGAAACCCTACCTCCTACAAAATCCTCTATAGAAATCCCACCATAAGAAGATTAAAGGATAAGTATATATTTTCCATATAATCTCAAAACCAACAACATCCATCCTAAATTGTGCTGTTCCAGAATACAAATAAATGTGTGTCCAATGTTCTCCTTCATTGTCCTGAATTTCCTACTTTTGTCTCATCTACAGACCTTTCCCCCTACTATCCCACTTTTCCAGGCCTCTCATATACTTTGTCAATGTATCTAAAACATGTTAAAACATGCCACATCTTTGTATGTGGCTACTTCGATACCTAGGTTTATGAACCTGAACTACTCACCCTCACATGCTATCTATCTAACATGGAATTAATTAGCCTAGTTCAAATGGCTTCTGTATATGTGCATGGCTGCTGTATATATGCATTCAGTGGAAAAAGCTGTTTGTAAGATTTGCACCACATAACCTCATCTCCATCACTGAAAAAATCACATGATGTGGTCTAATCATGCCATAATTAAGTTCAATCATGTACCTACCATCCAAATCTGCTGCTACAATTAGTAAAACATATACCAGACCATAATAAAACATACACCAGGCCATAGACACAACTTCACCTTGCTAACTTTCATGCTCAGGTCAACTCAACCCATTGCTGACTATTGCCCCAAATACCTCAATTTATCCTTCTCATATCTGGCTAACATCAGCCCTCTGCAATACAACTGAAGCAAGCAAAGAAGGCAACTGCTTGCAACAGACACAGGAAAGCCAGATGGATGATTCCAGGGCTGACATCCAAGTGGTTAGGACTCACAGTTGCAGAGACCAGGTTTTGGTTATAAGAGACTAGCCCTTGGAATCAGTATGGTCGTCCTAGATACAGGCTGCACATCCAGTCCTTCTCACCCAGGCAAGAGGGCAGTAGAGCAGCAGGCCAGCACAGCAGGGCAGCAGTCCTTCAGCTGAGCAGTCCACCATATCTGGTGCTTCCTTTGAAGTGGGTGATGCTTCTAGAGGTTTCCTTTTGAGGTACACAGGTTTCCTGCCTCCCATGTCATGTCTTCAAAAATAGGGGTTGGAAAAAAGGTGAAATATCTAAGGTGGCCATACAAAAAAGTCAGATTACCCACATCATTAATGGTTATAATTTCTTGGAAGTGGGTCTGAAGGTGCTCTGCCAGTCCATATGTGGACCAAACAGAACAGAAGCATCTCCTTGGCTGCGTGGTGCGATCCCGAGCAGACCTGACTCATCACCTGTACAGCAATGAATTTCTAGTTTCAAGGACTTTGCATCACTGCATCCGCCTCATCGGATCCACTGCTGTGCACTGCATCCTCGATTCAGGCAATCAAATCACAAGCCCCTCGTTGGCAGCATCTTCGACAATGTTGCAGGACTCCCCATTGCCAGCCCCACAGCTTCGTCGGAATCAGCCAATGCATGACACATCCTTGACACAGGACTTTGCATTGCAATGCCCCACAGAAATGTGCTGTATCTACAAGATACAGAGCATTTCTGTTCTCTCCCCCTGCACTGGTGCACAATGGGCTGCCTAGCGCTGATACAGGCACCCTTGCATCATGGTGCAAGGATGCCTACATCGCAGACAGGATTTTTTCTGTGCAAGAAGGGACACCTTCCTGCACAAAAACAATCCATGGAGGCAATTTCCTCTTTCTGTATGTGCTGCAGAATACAACACACATAAAAAGAGGAAAATTGAGGAGAAATAAAGATATTTCTCCTTGTTGCGCCTCCCCTGGGAAGGCGTAATATTTTGACACATTCCCAAGTATACAGATTGTTGTAAATCTGGCAATGCATCAAAACTCATGGGTGTTTCTTGGGGAAACCACCACAAAAGCCATGGAACAAGGCTATGAAAAGCCACACAAAGTGGCTTTCCGTGGCCTCGTAGATATGGGCCTGCACTGTGTGCCGCCAGTGCATCACAAAAAGGGATGCCCCTGTGGTGCACAGGGTGTGTTTATAAGCCCATAAGTCCTAAGGTAAACTCTCTGACCAGGTCAAACCTAGGCCCATATTTATACTTGGTTTGTGCTGAATTAGTGTAATTGTTTTTTACGTTAATTCAGTGCAAACCTAACTCCATAATTATACTTTGGCACTAGACACGTCTAGCGCCAAAGTTATGGAGTTAACGTTGTTTTATGGACGTGAACACCTACCTTGTGTCAATGAGGTGCAAGGTAGGCGTTCCCGTCCAGAAAAGAACGAAATGGCATTTGCACCATAATTATCCCCCCATGCTATAATCCAGCAAGGGGGGATGGGGGCCTTAAATAACGACGCTAAGCTTACTTAGCGCCATTATTTAACGCCTGGGTATGGGCAGGTGTAAGGGGACCTGTAGGCATATTTCCATGGTCAGAGATCATGGAAAGTGCCCACAGGTGCCCTTCCCTGGCGCCAGGGACCCCCCCCCCCACACGAGAGGGACATGGGGGACCCATCCCAGGTAAGTCCCGGTAAGTATATATTTTTTTCTATTTTACCCCACTTGGGGGCCCTGACTTGGGGCCCCCTGCATGGCACTGGCCCCAAAGGCCATGCCCATGGGACCATTTGGGTGGTGGGCATGGCTCCTGTCTTTACTAAGATAAGTAAGTGCTACACTGCTTAGAGGCAACTTTTCTGCCTCTAAACAGTGTAGTGCCATAATTCGGCACACAAGCCCCGCTTTCCCCTACGACTCCCCCGCCCTGTTAGCATCCTTTCCAAGTGTGCTAACAAGGCAGTAGCGCCTGATAGCGTAATTCCATAAATAGGGTGCCCAGTCGACATCTTGGAATGGTGCTAGCCGGCGCTATACTTTTTCACGCAAGACTGCGCTAATGCAGTTTTGCGTGAAAAAGTATAAATCTGGCCCCTAAATTCTTTATCCTACCCATGCTCCATTGTGGCCAACCTCAATTCATGTCGAGGTTTGGGTCTACCTGCAGTTGATGCTAAATGCTTTAGGTGCTCTTTTTAATTTTAAACCTAAAAACTCATATCTCCGGTCCCACTTTTATGATTTTTTTTCATTTTAGTGTCATTCTATTTTTTAAAATATTCCCTGCTTTTCTAAATTGGTTTGGATTTTAATCGTGTTGTGCTTTGACTCGTTGCTGTTTAGGTACTGCATAACTACTTTATTCATTGCCTCCAAGTTAAGCCTGTCTGTTTTGTGCCACAGCTACCAAGAGCTTGCGCTTAGGTTAATTTAGTGACTTCAATGGTTTACCTTGGCAAGGTCTGTGGTTATCACTTAAGATGGTGTTAGACCTGGCAGCTTTTTGGCATGTCTCCCCTGTCTTTTTGCCTTCTGACCTCCTGTTTTTATGGTATACTGGACTGGTTTAGTGTCTCTGCGCACTTTACCACTGCTGATCAGTGCTAAAGTGCAAGTGCTCCCTATGTAAATTGTACTGGTGATTGGTTTATCCGTGATTGGCATCTTTGATTTACTGGTAAGTCCCTAGTACAGTGCACTAGAGGTGCCCAGGGCCTGTTAATCAAATGCTACTAGTGGGCCTGCAACGCTAGTTGTGCCACCCTTACATTAGTAACCCTTAAAACACGGCTCAGACCTGCTGCTGCAGTGTCTGTGTGTGCAGTTTTAAACTGCCTATTTGACTTGGCAAGTGTACCCACTTGTAGGTCTAAACCTTCCCTTTTCATACATGTAAGGCACCCCTAAGATAGGCCCTAGGTAGCCCTATGGGCAGGGTGCACTGTATTTAAAAGGTAGGACATGTACACACCAAATGCAGGTTTCACTGATGCAAGGCCTATCTCTCTCATAGGGTAACATGTGGGCTGCCTTTAAATAACTTTAAATTGCAGATTCCCTTTGACAACAGATCAAAATGTGGACTTTAGGGTCTCTGAACTCACAATTTAAAAATGCATCTTTTAATGAAGTTGGTTTTTGGATTATGAGTTTGAAAATGCCACTTTTAGAAAGTAAACCAAAGAAATCCAAATGATGGACGGAATGTGGAACCAATCAAATATTCACCCCCAGTCACAGATCTGGGTTTAATCCATCAATTCTTTTGCTCACTACGCCACCCCAGTTTGGACCCAGTCATATGCAAATTGGTCTTGACCCTGTTCCCCATGGGAACAGTTGAGCCTGAAATGCCAGGCCAGGTCCTGCCTGTTTGAGAAACAAGCATGCTGGGACCAGTTTCAGGGTATCATCCGATGCCGCTGGCCTGCATGTGACCTACTGATGCTGCACGGAGCCCAATGCCCTGCTTTGCACCACGATCTTGGTCTTACCGACTCCATCATCGGACAACTTCACCGAGCTGCTGCTTGCACCGCGACCTGTAGGCCCCGTACTCCGGCATCGCCTTGCTCACACCGCAGCCTGGACATCCCCGGCGATGACGCTCCTGCTGACACCGGCACCGCTACCTGCATCATGGTCTGTAGACACTGCTTGTGAGGAGCACAAAGCACTGCTCCATCTCGTACCGCAGCCTTGGCCTACTGATGTCAGCACCATCGACTCCAGTGTCATCACCAGGCATTCCTGCCTGCACCACGGCCTGTGGACACCGCTTGTGAGGGTCACGAAGCACTATCCCGCCCTGCACTGCCAGCATGGGCCCACAGATAACAGAGCTCCAGCAACGACAATGCCGCTGCCTGCACCGTGACCTGGTGACACCGCACGTCGCACTGCCCCACTTCACACCGCAGCCCTGGTCTCACCGATGCCGCTGGATGCCGTCACAGAGCCGCTGCCTGCACCGTGACCTGTGGGAACCGCACGTCATATCGCCCTGCTTCCCACCGCAGCCCCGACGCCTTCCACGCCAGCGCTCCTGACTTCATCAGCCCAGAGTTCAATTTGCAATGTGTGTGACTTCACACCGCACAGATTCCGGCACCGACACTGCAAAGCCAGCAACACTGCTCTCCGGAGCTCACTGTGATGATCATGACGCCCTGCAATTCCGAAGGTAATTTTTGTGGGACTTCCCGACACCATAGCTGGCCCACGACACCACAGCCGGCCTGAACTCTTGGTTTTGTTGATCACGACGCCGTGATAAGCCCCAGGTGGAGCTATCGACTTCAAGGAACTATATTTTTGAGAAAATCTTGCAGAATTCATATTTTAATTACTGTATGTTGGATTTTAATCGTATTTGGTCTTGTTTTATGTGGATAAATATTGTCTATTTTTCTAAAACTGGTGTGGTGTTCTTTTGTAGTGTTTTCACTATGTTACTGTGTGTTATGTGCAAATGCTTTACACATTGCTTCTGAGATAAGCCTGACTGCTCGTGCCAAGCTACCAAGGGGATGAGCAGGGGTTATCTGAGCGGGTATCTCCCTTATCCTGACTAGCTGAGGGTCCCTACTTGGACAGGATGCAACCGACTGCCAACTAGAAACCCCATTTCTAACATTGGCTGTCAGCTGTGAGGGTAGGACATCATCAGTTGCATCCCAGGATTTGGTTTTTGAGGAGGATAAGTTGGAAACCTATACCATGAAGGAACTGAAGGCAGTTTGTAAAAACCTCAAAGTCCAGGTCAGAGGCCTCACCAAAAAGGAGGAGCTACAAAAGGCGCTGAGGGCCTGGGTAGCAGCCAGAACTGCCAGTGGGCAGTGCATGGATCCAATGAGGAAGTTTGTGGACCCAAATCCAGGAGAAGATATGCTGGGGGTGCAGGAGCTGCTGGGGGGAGGTACCCCCTGGGTCAAGAAGCAGTGGAGGTTCTGAGAGCCTGACTCCAGAGAACCTGGTGGACAGGAGAGAAGCCAGGAGGCATCAGATTGAGTTGGAGAGATTGAAAGTGAAGGAGAAGAAAATGTTCTTGGAGCATGTGCTTAGAGTAAAGGAGCTGGAATTGAGGAGCAGATCCAGCAATGATGGTGGCAGCAATACCTCAGTGCAGTCAGATAGAATTGTGCACATTCCTAAGAACGTAGGGCGAGAGCACAAGAATGGAGACGACATACTGAGGTGGTTTCAGAGATATGAGGCATCCATCCACATGAATGGAATGCTGAGAAGAATTGCGGGGCAGGGTTGTGTAACCACTTCACAGAGGATTGGAGGGACACTTTGCTAGCTTTGGGTAAGGGGTACATCCTCACCTACACTGACATGAAGGAGGCCCTTCCCACTAGGTATGGTCTCACTTCTGACAAGTACCGGGATCAGTTTAGGCAGAGTAAGAAAACTGATTCCCAGCCATTGTTAGAATGTGTAGATCGTGTTTGCAGAGCACTGGATGGTTGGGTGAAGGGCAGTAATGTGACAGATTTTCAGGGGCTGTACAACTTAATTGCGTGGGAGCACTTGTCTAGTCTGTGTTTTACAGACCTGCTCCAGCGCTTGACTGATAGTAAGCTGATTGACCCCAGGAAGCTTGCTATGGAGGCGGACTCCTGGATGAGTACTGAGTCCACAAAAAGGTATATGGGGGAGATTCTGCCAAAGGTGGACAGGGTTTCCAGCAGCAGAGTGGGGGGTGGGGGGGACAAGGGTAAACAAAAGGAGTCTTCCAAAGGGCCCCAATGTAGTCACCCGGGTAAGAAATCCCACCACCCAGGAGATAAGAAACCATGGGCCTCTTCAGGAAAGCTTGCAGAGGCAGGGCACCGTAAGTGGTTTGTATGTGACCAGGAGGGTCACATGAAGGGAGATCCCAAGTGTCCCAATTGGACACCGCCACCCAGTGGGGGGCAGACTAAGGGGTTGGCCAGTGTAGCACTTGGGAAGGAGGTGGTCCCAGGTGAGTGTGGGGATCCCACAGAGATGACCCTTGTCTCACTAGAGGACAGTGAGATGATCCAGAGAAACCTAATGCCTGATAACACTAAGAAATACAGGCAGTGAGTGACCATCAATGGGCCGAGGGTAGAGGCACTCAGAGATACTGCAGCTAGTGTGACCACGGTCTGGTGTCACCTAGTGTCTGAAGAGCAAATAGTCCCTGGTGTATTCCACCAAGTAGTTACAGTGGGCAACTCAGAGCATCAATGTAAGGTGGTGCAGGTTCCCTTTGAGTGGGGGAGTCTCAGGCTTCTTGAGGGTAGCTGTGAGTCCCACCATGCCAGCTGACTGTCTGCTAGGCAACAACCTGGAGACTTCTGCCTGGAAGGAGGTGGAGTTCAGGTCGCATTTGGGGATGTTGAAGTTGCCAGAGTGGGCATGCGTACCCACTCGGTCCATGGCAGACAGACAGGGTGATCAGACAGACCTTGAGCCTGAAACAGTGGCCCAGGTGACTGCCAAGAGAAAGAGCAAGGGGTGTGGGAAACCCACCCGAGAGCTCCCACAGTCTGGGAGGAAGCTGACCTCGATGGGGACTCCCCAGCACCTACAGGGGGACAAGTGACCAAACTGGGAGAACTACCTGAGCTGACCCATTGGCAGTAAGAAGAGGGCCCTACCAGGGAGGAGCAGAAGATGTGTCTTACTCTTGTGGGTCTTAGGCAGCAGGCCAAAGACCAGGCAGCTGGTGCTGATCCCAAGGATCACCTGATCTACTGAGAGAATGATCTCCTGTATAGTGAGCCTAAGGCTGCTGAGCCTGAGGCAGCCCGTGTGCTGGTAGTACCCTAGTGCTTCAGAGCTTTCCTACTGGGTTTGGCCCATGATGTGCCTCTGGCAGAACATTTGAAGGCAGGGCAAGACCTTTGACAGGCTTGTCACCCACTTCTATTGGCCCCAAATGAGAAAGCATTCAGATGTGTTCAGTAGATCCTGTCAGACTTGTCAAGGGAGTGGCAAAAGTGGAGGGAAATGTAAACCCCCCCTCCAACCCTTTCCTGTCATGATCACCCATTTTGAGCTGGTGGGCATTGATATAGTGGGGCCTCTGGACCCCAAGATAGCCCTAGGCAACAGGTTCATCCTGGTCTTGGTAGACCACGCCACCCGGTACCCGGAAGCTATTGCTCTGAGGACAGTGACAGCGCCTGTTGTGGCCCAGGCACTGATGGGTATCTTTACCCTAGTGGGTTTCCCCCAGGAGGTGGTATCTGACCAGGGTACCAACTTAATGTCCGTGTACATAAAGGCCATGTGGAAGGAATGTGGAGTGAACTACAAATTCACCACCCCTTACCACCCCCAAAGTAAAGTGTGGGTTGAGAGATTCAACTGAACCCTGAAAGGCATGATTGGGGGTCTGTCAGACTCCATATAAGTGGGACGTCCTCTTACCATGCCTTCTCTTTGCCTACCGGGAAGTACCACAGAAGGGGGTTGGCTTTAGCCCCTTTGAGCTGTTGTATGGGCACCCGGTCAGAGGACCTCTGAGTCTGGTGAAAGAGGGCTGGGAGCAAGCTCCTAGGAAGCCACCCCAGGATGGATTTAGCTACATGCTGGCCTTCAGAAACCAGACCACAACCTTCAGGAAGCTCGCTCAAGAGAACCTAGAGGCAAGCGAGGAGGACATGAAACGCTGGTACAACCAGAATACCACTCTGTTGAGTTTCTGCCTGGCCAGAAAGTGTGGGTCATGGCTCCCGTAGAGCCTTGTGCTCTGCAGGACAGGTGGTCAGGGCCATTTGAGGTGAAGGAGCGCAAGAGTGACATCACCTACTTGGTGGACATGCAGACTCCAAAGAACCCTTGAGGGTTCTACATGTGAATCGCATCAAACTCCACTTTGAGAGGTCTGATTTGACCATGCTTCTGGCTAAAGATGATGGGCGGAAGAGGAAAGTGAACCTGACCTCCTGTTTGCCAAGGAGCAGGATGGGTCAGTAGAAGGCTTTGTCCCCTCCCCTTCTCTGACTCTAGAATAGCAGAGTGAATGTTACCAGTTACTGGGACACGTTGCCACTCTGCTTCCACTCACTCCAGGTATCACCCTTGTATGCATGCGGATGTGGACACTGGGGACAGCCTACCTGTCAAAAACAAGGTTTACAGTTTGGCTGACAGAGTGAAGGCTAGCATCAAGGAGGAGGTCTCCAAGATGTTGGCTTTAGGGGTCATTGAGCGCTCCAGCAGTCCTTGGTCCAGCCCAGTGGTTTTGGTCCCCAAGGCTGTTGCACCTGGTGTCACACCAGAGCCTCAGTTCTGTGTGGACTACCGGGTGCTCAATACCATCACCAAAACGGATGTCCACCCCATCCCCAGAGCTGATGAGCTCATAGATCAGTTGGGGGCAGCCAAATTCCTCCCCCCTAACCACTAACCCAGTTTCTTACATTAGTGTTCAGCAGAGGGATCAAAACCTGTGTCTGGCAGTACCACTCAGTGATTAAAGATGCTTGTGTTCTCATCCGGGTGGTTCCTGGCTTGGCGTTTTGTAATGAACGGTTCCTACCGGTGCATGACCAAGACTGAATGCCAGTTACTCTCTAAAGTGGTATAGTGAGCTAACAGTAATTATCAGTGGTTATGAATATTATAGAATCCCACCCATCCTTTTTATTTTCTTCAAAGGTAAAACATGGGCCCACGAATTGGCTAGCAAAGAAAAGGATTTTTCGAGTTCATAATGGAGGAGCTGTCCTGTTAGCAGAACACAGCTTAAGTTATTCTGATCATGGACTGGACTTAGTGAACAGGTTTGGGCATGACATAAAGCAGTTACAGCTCCTCCATTAGGAGTGATAGGGTGCTGACCCACCAGCTTTTACATGAAAACAAGCAATCTTGCTGATCACTTGTTTAAATGTAAATAGTTGGAATATCACTTTGACTGCAGAGGGCTCCACTAGCTGTACTGCATGTGTCAGGCGGTGGCTGTTACAACCTGCCTTCACACAGACACAATAAAGATCTGATATAATGCACTGTCATGCAGTGCAGCATGTCAGATGATGGTGATTTAGAGCCTGTCAGTTAAGTGCCCTTGTTAGACCTGACAACCTTAGGGTGGTCAACATCCAACTTTTTGCCTACCTCCCTTCATTTTTCTGACCCTGTTTTTGCTGGTTTTAGAACTCTGCACACTTTACCACTGCTGAACAGTGCTAAAGTGAATGTGCTCTCTCCCCTAAACATGGTAACATTGGTTCCTACCCAATTGGCATATTTAATTTATCTGCAGGCCCCTAGTAAAGTGCACTACATGTGCCCAGGGCCTGTAATTTATGCTACTAGTGGGTCTGCAGCACTGATTGTGCCACCCACATAAGTAGCCCCTTAACCATGTCTCAGGCTTGCCATTGCAAGGCCTGTGTGTGCAGTTTCACTGTCACTTCAACTTGGCAATTAAAAGTACTTGCTAAGCCCCAAAAAAACCTTTTTCTACGTAAATGTCACCCCGGAGGAAGGCCCTAGGTAACGCATAGGACAAGGTGCTATATAGGTAAAAGGCAGGACATGTACTTATGTGTTTTACATGTCCTGGTAGTGAAAAACTCACAAAGAGACCTGCTCCTCTCATATACTTGCATTAGAGCTTCCCATTTATACTTTTAAGTGGTAGGTTCTGATCTGGAAGGAGTGGCCCTTTCATGTTTAATATGGCCAGAATAGTAACAGAAAATCCTGCTTACTGATGAAGGTGGATTTAAGATTACTATTTTAGAAATGCCACTTTTAAAAAGTGGGCATTTCTCTGCACTTACTGCCACCTTTGCCTTACAGCCTGTCTCCAATCCAAGCCTGGTCTGTGTTGGTTGACAGCTCCCCTTGTGCATTCCACCCAGACAGCCATAAACACAGGACTCTCAGTCATACTGCATACTGAATGGGACTTCTGTGGCAGGAAGGGTGGAGAACTAGTTCGCCACGATGCCGTGATAGCCCCAGTTGGAGCTATTGTGTTTCTAAGCGCTTTAGCGGGATTTAATCTTGTGTACATTGGATTTTCATCATGTTTACCTTATTTTATTCAGATAAATATTATCTTTTTTCTAAACCTGTGTTGTGTATTGTTGTGGTGTTTTCTCTGTGTTACTGAATGAGTTATTGCACAAATACTTTACGCATTGTCTTTTATGTTAAGCCTGTCTACTCTGTGCCAAGCTACCATAGGGTGAGCACAGGATAATTTGAGTTGTGTTGTGACTGACCCTGACTAGGATAGTGGTCCCTACTTTGACACGGATGTGTACATCTGCCAATTAGAGACCCCAATTTCTAACAGCCCTTATGTACCATCAGAAGCCACAATATAGTAAAAAAGGACAGACTCCTGTCCTATTCAAGCTTTTAATCAGGCATAAGCAACTGATACTCACTGCTGTGTGCAGTTTGCTGGAGCTGGAAGTTAGCATTAATTGGCCTTTGAGGTGCTGAGCAAAGTGCATGTCAAGAACAATCCATTGTGTGTTTTGTTTGCAGCAGCTTCTTCCTTGTTTGTACTAGTGAGTACAAGGTTATGTGTCTGTCTGCCTGTCTGGCAGCATACAACAGTGTCTGTATGTGTGAGTGTTTGTATTTGTGAAATCGTCAAGATTTTAAATGTTTCGTTTATTAAATGGAGAGAGGACAAATTAACAGGTGGGGCCAATCCACAGCTGGCTATGAGCACATGCATGAGCTGAGCCCTGAATATGTTTGCCTAGTACATCATGTAACAAACAACAAAATTCAAAACACTGCGGCCCTCATTACAACCCTCGTGGTAAATGCCACCTACTGCCGTGCCAACGGCCGGCAACATACCGTAACCGCAGCGGTATTCCGCTATGGGTATTATGACCCACACTAAGGAATCGGCCACTATACAGACACCCACACAAGTCCACCAGACCAAAGGTCAGTGATAAACTGGCGGTACCAAAACCCACACCATTACGCCAACAGGAATACGCCAACTGTATCATGACCCACGAATCACTGCGGCGGTCTTTCAACCGTGGTAAACCATTGGAGGTACACACCACAGCGCTCAAAATACACACAACTTACAAGACACCACCACATTGGACAATTCAAACTACACAGACCTGACACACATACACACACCACACACCCACACCACTATAAAACACACTCCCACATTACCCACAACCCCTTACAGCGAAAAAAAAGATAGCAAGCAGAGAGAGACAAGCCAGGAGCACCCACTCCATGAGAGGCACAATACATCATCACTCATACACCATCCATGCACCTCACAACACAACACCCCACACATCACCCCACACATCCTCACACACACCACTCACACCACATCCATGGCACCCCAAAGACACCCCAGGTTTTCAGAGGAGGAGCTAAGAGTCATGGTGGAGGAAATCATCAGGGTAGAGCCACAGCTATTCGGATCACAGGTGCAGCAGACGTCCATTGCAAGGAAGATGGAGCTGTGGCGGAGGATCGTGAAAAGGGTCAACGCCGTGGGACAGCACCCCAGAACTAGGGATGACATCAGGAAGAGGTGGAATGACCTACAGGCGAAGGTACGTTCCGTGGTTGCAAGACTCCAGGTAGCCGTACAGAGGACTGACAGTGGACCCCACCTCCTCCCCCACAACTAACAACATGGGAGGAGCAAGTCTTGGTAATAATGCATCCTGATTGCTTTGCAGGAGTAGTAGGAGGACTGGACTCTGATAAGTCAAATCTTTACTACTATATCCCTCCACCCTACCTGCATGTCATCACAAACTCCTAACCGCACCCCATCACTCCACCACCTCACACATACCACACTATCGCAACCCACCCATCCCAATACCAAGCCCTGCATGTAACACCAATGCATGGACCCCCATCACAGACCTGCATGGACACCCATCACCACAGCATGCCCAGTAGAGAGACTCACCCAGCCCACAAAATCACCACACACCCAAGGCAAAGCTGACAGGGAAATCACAATCATACAGG
This sequence comes from Pleurodeles waltl, assembly GCF_031143425.1. Lineage (NCBI taxonomy): Eukaryota > Metazoa > Chordata > Amphibia > Caudata > Salamandridae > Pleurodeles > Pleurodeles waltl. The sequence goes on from NC_090440.1 coordinate 1,166,704,605, forward strand.
GAAACACACCCATGCACAAGAGGGGCACATGCAGATACAATAACATTGCTTTTGCATCCCCCACAGGACCCCTACTCAACATTACTGGAGAGGAGGTGCCAGCTACATCCAGTCCCCCCCCCCCAGGAAGAGCCCACAGTGAAGACAGCAGCTCTGCACGCCTGGATCAGGATGACCAACCTGGCCCATCAGAGACCCCTGGACAGTAGGTAACCCTGCCACAGTCCCAAACCACCACAGAGCCTCCCCCCTCAGGAAAAACCAGCACAGCACCCACCCAGCGGGCCAATGACACTGTCCCCAGGACACGTCAATCAGCAGTGTGTCCACCACTACAGGGACCCCAGGCAACCCCACAAACCCAGGACGATCAGGGACCTGGGGTCAGTGGCAGTGGGCACACGGTTCAGGAGACAGAAGCACAGGACAACAGGGAAGCTGGGAGGACTGCTGTGCGATGGGGGGGGACAGGCCCAGGGAACCCACTCTCCAGGAGGCACTCTCCAACATGTTGGGAGCATACTACCATTCCCAGGAGACCATGGGCCAGATACTGTACAAGTTGCAGGAAACCCAGCGGCTGCAGGAGGGACAGTACCAGGGGATCAGGGAGGACCTCACAAACATCTATACCATCCTGGTCACCATTGCAGGGGTGCTGGCTGACATGGGCAAGACTTAGAGGGAGTGGCACAACAACAGGCCCCTGACACTAGCCACACCAAAGAACAGCCCTCCACCTCCGCCGGCGCTAGTAGACAGGAGGCCCTGCCATCAGGACCAACAGGCCACCAGCACCCCACCCCCTGCAGAAGGAAAACCACCCCACAAACGGTCCCTGCGATCCAGGCAGAAGCCAGAGAACATTGCCAAGACCCCTGCCAGGAAATAAGACTCTTCTGATTGTCACCCTTCTATCCCACTCTGTCACCCTGTCCACCTTGAACTGCCATTACGTCCCTTCCTTTGCCCCATTGGACAATGCACCTGTGATACCAAGAGACTGGACTTTACCCTGGACTTTCCTCCACCATCACCCCAGTCCATTGCACATCCCCCTCTACTTATGAGCACTTAAATAAACACCCTTGGAACAAATACAAATCTGGAGTCTGTCAGATTATTGAAATATGTATTAGTTCAACATTGTCAAAGCATTACAAGTAATATGTACAGTTAATTATACTTTGGAATGACCTTTGGTAGGCAGCCGTACACATAGCAGGAGCCAGAGTGGGACACAGAGATCTGAAAATAGAGATCACAAAGGGTACAGTAAGTGGCCATAGACATAGGGAAATCAGGCTGCCATGTACAATGTCCAACAGAAAACTGAAAAGTTAAGTGAAGTTACAGTGTCTTACCTGTGTGTCACTGGAAGTACTGCTGTATAATATTACTTCTGTTGTCAACATCTTCTTCCTCTGCCTTCTCTTCCTCACTGTCCACACGCTCCTCCACTGCCACAAGACCATCCCCAGGCTCATCTTCCTGCAGAAAAGCAACCTGGAATCTCAAGGCCATGTTGTGCAGCATGCAACGATGATTTGGCACACCTTCTTGGGTGAGTAGTACAGGGATCCACCTGTCAGATGAAGGCACCTGAACCTGACCTTCAGGAGGCCGAAGGTCCTTTCAATAATCCTCGTTGTACGCCCATGGGCCTCACTGTAACGTTCCTCTGCCCTTGTCCTGGCATTTCTCTCTGGGGTCAGTAGTTATGAGAGGTTGGGGTAACCAGAGTCACCTGCAAATATCGAGGGATACCTGTTAGACACACGCTAACCCTTAGGGACAACCCCACACCCAGACACTAACTTATATTGTGTGGGGACCTTGGGCTCACCTATTAGCCACACCCGGTGCCTCTGGAGTTGGCCCATCACATATGGGATGCTGCTATTCCTCAAGATAAAGGCGTCATGCACAGAGCCAGGACACTTGCCATTCACATGAGAGATATACTGGTGCGCCAAACACACCATCTACACATTCATAGAGTGATAGCTTTTTCTATTCCTGTAAACTTGTTCATTTCTCCGAGGGGGGGGGGACAAATGCCACATGTCTACCATCAATGGCACCAATAATGTTGGGAATATGTCCCAGGGCAAAAAAGTCAGCTTTCACTGTGGCCAAATCATCCACCTGGGGGAATATGATGTAGCTGCGCATGTGTTTCAGCAGTGCTGAAAACACTCTGGTCAACATGTTGGAGAACATTGGCTGAGACATCCCTGATGCATGGCCACTGTTATTTGGAAGGAACCACTTGCCAGGAAATGAAGCACTGACTAGAGGGGCATAGCTGTGGGCTGGCAGATAGCTGACATCAGGTCTGGCTCCAATTGGGCACACAGTTCTTGGACTGTGGCCCGATCAAGTCTGTAGGTTAGGATAAAGTGTCTGTCCTCCATTGTCGCAAGGTCCAGCAGGGGTCTGTAAACAAGAGGATGCCGCCATCTCATATTCAGCCTCAGCGGCTGAAGCCTATGGAAGAAAACGGTGAGCAGAGGGTCATATTCACACATCTATTGCACTAATGATGATTTTTTTCCTTTACAGAACCAGTATGTGAATCCGACAGTCAGTTGCTGTGGTAGTGTCTGCTGTGACGCAGTTAGGTGCCATGCCTTGTGCCCCCCTGAACTGGCAGCTGCCTGACCTGTGAGGAGGGACAAGTGGAAATGAGGTAACTCCACTGGCGTTGTGCGCCGTTGCGGTAGGCAGTCGAAGACCGACGCGCAACTTCGCATTGGTTATCATTGGGCCCTATGGGTTTCAGGAGCTAATGGTGATGTACGCTGGCAGTGATGGTATGCACTGCCATGGACGTGACCGCCATTTTCTATCTTTTCACTCACTTGCTACCTGACCTTCAACAGGAGAGGACCTACACTCCAAGTGCTGCGGTGACCTGTGTCTGGAAGCGACAATGGCTCATGTGTCTGAGGAAAGGGCCCCTGCCTTCACTGCGGAGGAGATGGAGAAACCGGTGAATAGAGTCCTACCCCAGTACACGTTACTCTACGGTCCTCCCGACAAACAGATGAGTACACTGTGAGCATGATGCGTGGGACATGAATGTATGGAGTGCTGTGTGTGTAAGCCACATGTAGGGGGGCTGAGGGGGTCCTGGGCAGAGTGCTGCATGTATGGTGGGCAATATGTGTGCGTAAGGGGATGGGAGGGATATGGTGGGCCATGAGGATGACAGTCCGGACGGTATGACTAATTCTTTTTCTGCTGTCTTTTCCCTGCTGGTCAGCGCCCATCAGAAAAAGGGTATTTGGCGTGCCATCCCCAAGGAGGTCCGTACCCTGGGGTTCTTTGACAGGCGGAGGCCCAGCTGGGAGGACCTGTGCCGCTGGGCAAAGAAGACGGCGGAGGCCCAGCTGGGGTTGGCCTCCCAACGAGGAAGGGGTACCTGTCCCACCATGACCCCCCTGATGTTCCGCATCCTGGCAGTGGCCTATCCGGAGTTGGATGAGCACTTGAAGGCATCAGAGCAGCCACAAGGGTGTGATTACAGATTCTGAATAATGACTTTGCGCGCGTTAAGAGTTACCTGGGTGGGGGTTGTGGGCTACGGGTGCCACTAGGCCAGGGCGAAGATGGCAGGGTAGGACCCTTGTTGGGCAGGCTCTGAAGCACTCCTACCCCAATAGTGTTAGTGGGCATCTACTACTGGGCAGGGTCCTGTGGGTTTCAGGTGTGCAGCCAATGGCAGAAGGCATTGTAGCCCATGAGCTGGTGACTATCTTAGTAACTGGTAGTGCATGGCCTAGTTCATAGGGCTGCTCCATGTGTGTTGTGTACGCCAACGGTAGTGGTGTTGCTGGCATTGACCAAGGGTATCCTCTGTCTCCACCCCTTTTTGTTTTGTCACCCTGTCCTCGTGTGCTTAGCATCATCTGGTGGAGGTGCAGAGGCACGGGCGACGGAGGGAGCTGCCTCCTGCATGGGCCTAGAGGCCGAATCCACTGAGGGTGAGGGCACCAGTGGGAGGGAGGGTGAGGGGAACACCACGATGGGGACAGGAGGGGAGACCACAGACTCCTCCTCCGATGGAAGCTCACTGGCAGTGGCGGACACCTCTGTGCCCACCCCAACAACAGGTATAGCCGCCACCCCCCTACCATCACCGCCCTCCCAGCAGCCCCTCATTGTGTTTCCCGTGCCCACTCACCCAGGAGGGTGGGCATCTCCTTCGCCCCAGGCACCTCAAGCCCTGCCCCAGTCACCCCTGCTGCCCTCAGTGAGGAGGCTATTGACCTCCTGAGATCCCTCACTGTTGGGCAGTCAACCATACTGAATGCCATCCGGGGTGTCGACAGGCATTTGCAACAAACAAATGCATACCTGGAGGGCATTCACTCTGGCGTGGCGGCCCAAGAGAGAGCATTACAGGCTCTGGCCTCAGCACTGATGGCAGCCCTTGTACCTGTCTCTAGCCTCCCTCCTCCAACTTCCTCTACTCAGACACAATCCCCTCAACCCCAGCCTATCCCAAGAACACCTTCAGACCAGCACTCACCCTAATCAACACACAGAAGTGGCTCAGGAAAACACAAGCACCACACTTCATCTCACAGGCACTTACACAAGCACCAGACTCACCAACATCCACTGCCTCCACTGTGTCCCCCTCCTCCTCATCGTCCATGTGAGTTAATTAGGCAAGTCACCTTTATGTCTAACCTTCACTTGCTGAAGGTTAGGTGCAAAGTTACTAAGTGTGAGGGCACCCTTGCACTAGCAAAGGTACCCCCACATAGTTCAGGGCCAATTCCCAGAACTTTATGAGTGCAGGGACGCCATTACACACGTGCACTACATATAAGTCAATACCTATATGTAGCTTCACAATGGTAACTCTGAATATGGCCATTGTCTAAGATCATGGAATTGTCCCTCCATTCCAAATCTGTTATTGGTGAGCCAATTCCATGCATCCTTGGGGCTCCACCATGGACCCCAGTACTGCCAAACCAGCTCTCGGAGGCTTGCAATGCAGCTACAGCTGCTGCCTCCTCACAGACAGGGTTCTGCCCTCCTGGGGTCTGAGCAGCTTAGCCCCAGGAAGGCAGAAAAAAGCATTTTCTTTGGGAGCTGGGTGTTACACCCTCTCCCTTTAGAAATAGGTGTTACAGGCTGGGGAGGAGTAGCCTCCCCAGCCTCTGGAAATGCTTTGAAGGGCACAGATGGTGCCCTCCTTGCATAAGCCAGTCTACACCGGTTCAGGGACCCCCCGGTCCCTGCTCTGGCGCAAAACTGGACAAAGGAAAGGGGAGTGACCACTCCCCTGTCCACCACTACCCCAGAGGTGGTGCCCAGAGCTCCTCCAGTGTGTCCCAGACTTCAGCCATTGTGTTTTCCAAGGTGTGGGGACACTCTGGAGGCCTCTGAGTGGGCAGTGCCAGCAGGTGATGTTGAGACCCCTCCTGATAGGTCCATACCTAATAAGGTAGCCAATCCCCCTCTCAGGGCTATTTAGGGTCTCTTCTGCTGGTTTCTTTTCAGATTCTACTTGCAAGTTTCCATCAGGAAATCTCTGCAAATACTACTTCATCCTCTGACCTCGGATCGACCGCAGACTGCTCCAGGAACCACTGTAACAGAAACAAAGTATCCAGAAGGGCTACTTTTCCTTTGCAACTTCAGTTCCAGCCAACAACTGCAACAGTTTCCACAGTGTGTACACTCTGGGGACTCCCTGTCTTTACCCTGCACCAGAACGACCGAAGAAATCTCCTGTGAAGGGACGGAGTCACTTCCCTGCTCGCGCAGACATCTTCTAAGTCAACGACTGGTTCTCTTTGACTCCTCTCCTGGCAACAAGCTTGCTTCTTGGAACACAGATGATGGACCCCTTAGACAAATACTGTCCTGAGGTCCCGCTGTCCCAATTTGGGGGAGGTAAGACCTTGCCTTCCCTGAGAATTACAGTACCCCTGTGCACCATGTCTTCTTCACCTCCAGAGGCCTCTGTGCACTCTTTGCAAAATTCCTTTGTGCATAGCCTGTCCCAGGCCTCCAGCACTCTATCCTGCAATGCTCAACTGGCTGAGTTGTTCTCCAGCGGCGTGGGACCTTCCTTTGTAGTGCTGCACCAACCGCAATTTGCACCTCCTTTGTCCTGCGTCCTGGGACTCCCGTGGGTGCTGTCTGGTGTTCTGAGGACTCTCTAAAGTGCTGAGAGACCCCTCTTCCTCCTAACACAGAGTTGAGGCCCCCAGGTCCCTCCTGGGTACAGATAGCACCATTTTGATGCAAAACACGACTTTGCCGGAACCAAGGATTGTTGGAGGAATCCAGCACCAAAACTCGCCTGCATCCAACTTCTCTCCCTGGGACAACCAGTGCATCATGCAGGAACCCGCTGACATCTTCCTTGGGTGCATTTCTGCAGTCTTCGTCCAACCGGGGACTCTTCTTTTGCACCCTCTTCTGGGTTGGCAGGGGCTCCTGCCCTTCCTGGAACTTCTCCCGACTTCTGGACTTGGTCTCCTTCCTTTGAAGGTCTTCAGGCCCAGGAATGCACCATTTGTTGTTTGCAGTCTTGCTTGGTTCTTGCAATAACTCTAATCAAGACTTGTAGTGTGTCCTAAGGAAACTTGCAATACTTTACTCCTGCTTTTCTGGGCTCTGGGGTGGGGTTATTTTACTTACTTTTACTGTATTCTTACTCCCCCAGCAATTCTCTACACACTACACTTGTCTAGGAGGGAAATCTTGATTTGCTTTCCACTTTCTTAGTATATGGTTTGTGTTGCCCCAGACCTATTTTTTCCCATTGCATTCTATAACATTTCCTATTGTTTGCACTATTCTATGTCTAATTACTTACCTTATTTTGGTGTCTAGTGTATATATTGTGTATAATACTGACCTCCAGAATGAGTATTGCCTCTCAGATATTTTTGGCCTTGTGTCACCCAAATAATCTACCTTTATTTTTGGTACACTGAGTATTGTCTTTATTTTTGTATAAGTACTGTGTAACTATAAGTGGTATTGCAGGAGGTCTGCATGTCTCCTAGTTCAGCCTAAGCTGCTCTGCTATCTGCTATAGCTACCTCTACCAGCCTAAGCTGCTAGAACACTACTACATTTCAGTAATAGGGATAACTGGACCTGGTGTAAGGTGTAAGTACCCACGGTGCCCACTACAAACCAGGCCAGCCTCCTACATTGGTGGTACAGCGGTGGGATAAGTACTTGCAATTGCTTTACCACTTTGTTACTAGTGCTTTTTACTAGAAAAGCTTGCTCCAATGCTTAGAACTATACGTAACATATGCCTAGAAGTATTTTCTAAGTATCAAAAAAGTTCTTTAAACTTTGCAAAAGTTTTACAAAGTTTATGAAAAGTTTTTCTTCTTTTCTCTAGAAAGTTAGCTCTGTTAGTCTACTAACTTTTTACTCACTTTCCTAAACTTTTTCTCTTTCTATATGTCTTCTGTAGAAGCTACCCATAGAGTTGTAAAAACTACCTAGAAGAATCTCAACTTTAAATGTTTGAGGGTTCTCTGTATTAGGGATTGGGAAGAAACCCAGTAAGGAGTTCCTCTTAAATCTTCTCCTGAGAGATGACCAGGGACTTAGCACTGGTCAGGCTCAGACAGAAGGGGATTAGAGGAAGATTCCTACCAGGCAGGCTCAGAGGAGCACACTGAAACTCCTAGGGAGGGTCCTTCCACTCATCTGTCTGTTAATAGGCCCTTGAGTATAACCGGGAGTGGAAAGGTTCACACACTAGTAGGGCTCCCTTCACACCTAGGGAGGTCACTACGGTGGCTCAAGTTAGGGACAGATCAGCCTCTGCAAATTCCAATGTTACTTCTGTCTCTGAAGTATCCCACAATTCTAACCCTGAGGACCAGTCCCTAGATGGGGAACTCAGAAAGCTGAGGTTAGAGGAGGCCAGACTGAGGCTACAGCAGCAACAGTTGGCCTTAGACAGGGAATCGCTGGCTGTGGAAAAGGAAAGGCAGGATTTGGGGTTAGTCCCCCATGGTTGCAGCATCAGTTTCAGGAATTCTAATGTTGGGGAACCCTCATTTGATTCCATAAATCTGCATAAAGATGTCCCTCCTTACAAGGATGGAGGTGGCATATACAAGTGGTTTGCTGCACTTGAGAGGGCCTGTAAAGTTCAGAGGGTCCCTCAAGTTCAGTGGGCTCCTATCCTGTGGCTATCTTTCTCTGGCAAGGGGTGAGACAGACTCCTTATTGTCAGGGTAGATGATGCAGTTAACTACCACATTCTTAAAAGTGCACTCTTAGATGGTCTGGGCTTAACCACTGAACAATACAGGATAATGTTCAGAGAGACCAAAAAGGAGTGATCACAGGATTGGACAGATTTTGTAGACTATTCAGTGAAGGGCCTCGAAGGTTGGTTAAATGGCAGTAAGGTGACTGACAATGAAAGCCTATATAACTTAATTCTGAGAGAGCATATATTGAATAATTGTGTGTCTGATTCATTGCAGCAGTATCTTGTGGACTCAGATCTGACCTCTCCCCAAGAATTGGGAAAGAAGGCAGACAAAAGGGTCAGAACACGGTTGAGCAGAAAAGCTCATGCAGGGGGTGACAAAGACAGCAAAAAGAAGGATGGTAAGTCTCATGAAAAGGGTGGGAACAAAGATAAAAAAAATCTTCTGAGTCTTTATCAGGTCTACACAAATCCTCTGGGAGTGGTAGGCACAAATCCTCTTCTCACAATAATAAAAAGCAATGGTGTTATCTCTGTAAAGCCAAAGGTCATTGGGCAACTGATCCTCATTGTCCAAAAAGAAACACCAAACCTCCCACCACCACAACCCCTACTGCTTCCACTAGTTCCCCTAGTAATAGCAGTGTTGGTGGGAAGAGCGCTACTAATAGCCAGTCAAAGGGTATAGCTGGGCTCACCATTGGTAATGTAGTGGGGGTTGGTCTAGTTAGGAAGATCACTGAGGCTGTGTTGGTCTCTGATGGTGGCATTGACCTCACCACCTTAGTTGCTTGTCCCCTTAATATGGATAAGTACAAGCAACTACCCCTGATTAATGGTGGTCAGGTTGAGGCCTACAGGGACATAGGTGACAGTGTCACAATGGTGATGGAAAAACTGGTTGCCCCTGAGCAGCACCTACTTGGTCATCAGTACCAAGTGACAGAAGCCCATAGCAACACTGTTAGCCACCCCATGGCTTTTGCGAATCTCACCTGGTGGGGGTTACTGATCCAAAGAAAGTTGTGGTAGCCACTGACTTACCTGTAGAATGTCTGCTAGGCATTGAATTGGAGACTTCAGCTTGGGCTGAGGTGGAGTTGGAGGCTCATGCAGCAATACTGGGCATTCCTGGTCATATATTTGCTCTTACTAGGGCTCAGGCCAAAAAGCAAAGAGCACAGGGAAAGTTGGATCCTGGAACAATGGACCAAGTGCTCCCAAAAAATAGGGGTAGGAAGGGCAAACCCTTGTCCACTATCCATTCCTCCCTCTCCAGATGATTCCCCTGTTGAGGAAGAGGAATCGTCTCCCTGTGCAGTACCTACACCTGAGGAGCTGGAAGCTGATACAGCTGAGCATTTGGATGCAGGGGGACCTACCAGGGAAGAACTGAGGGGCATATTTATACTCTGTTTGCGCTGAATGTGCATCAAAAATTGTGATGCACATTCGGCGCAAACCGTGCTCCATATTTAAACTTTGACGCCTTAGCCCGCTGACGTCAAAATTCCTCCGTGTGAGTCATTTTTTGGATGCGGGAAACTGCCTTGCGTTAATGACATGCAAGGTAGACGTTCCCGCCCAAAAAATGACTTTAAGGCCTGTGCGCCTTATTTATACTCCAGCATCATTTTGACGCACAGGAGAAGGCAGGACTTAAAAACCGGCGCACAGCCTGAGGTGCACCGTTTTTTAACACCTAGGTCAGGGCAGGTGTTAATGGACCTGTGGGCTCACTTCCATGGTCTCTGACCATGGAAGGAGTCCAGAGGTGCCCTTCCCTGTCCCCAGGGAACCCCCCTGCCACCCTCACCCACCCCTGGAGGACACCCATGGATGGGGGACCCATCCCAGGTAAGTACAGGTAAGTTGAGGTAAGTAGTTTTTGTTTAAAAAAATTAAAGTGGCATGGGGGGCCTAATTTGGCCCCCCCTACATGCCACTGTGCCCAATGACCATGCCCAGGGGACAGAAGTCTCCTGGGCATGGCCATTGGGGAAGGGGGCATGACTCCTGTCTTTGCTAAGACAGGAGTCATTTCAGTGGGGGTTGTGTGTCATAAAATGGCGCAAGTCCGGTTTGAGGCATGATTTTTGCCTCAAACCTGTCTTGCACCATTTTTTGACGCACAGCCCCCATTTTCCCCTATGACGGCGCTGCCTGGTTTGAGTCATTTTTTTTTTTACTCTGACCAGTCTGCAGCGCCAGCTAACGTCATTCCTTAAATAAGGCGCCTGCATAGCACATAGGAATGGCGTTAGCTGGTGGTCAAAAAATTTTCGCAAACCAACGCCGCCGCTGGTTTGCGTAAAAAAGTATAAATATGGGCCTGAGTGTGGCAGAGCAGACCTGTCCCACACTAGAGAGACTCAGACAGCAAGCTGTAAAACAGCTGAATGGGGATGTCAATGACAGCCACAGAGTTTACTGGAAGAATAATCTCCTCTATACTGAAGCAAGGGACCCTAAACCTGGCGCCACCAGGAGACTGGTCATCCCCCTTCAACACAGGGAATTCCTCCTAAATCTAGCTCATGACATTTCCTTGGCTGTGCATTTAGGCCAGAGTAAAACATAGGACAGACTTGTTCCACAATTTCACTGGTCCCATATGTCAGAAGACACAAAGGAGTTTTGTCACTCCTGTGTCACCTGTCAAGCCAGTGGCAAGACTGGCGACACCCCAAAGTCCCCCTTAATCCAACTGCCAGTGGTTGGAGTGCCCAATGAAAGGGTAGGGGTTGACATTGTTGGCCCCCTTGACCCTCTAACAGCTTCTGGCAATAGATTCATCCTTGTGGTGGTGGACCATGCCATAAAGTATCCAGAAGCTATCCCCTTAAGGACCACTACAGCTCCTGCAGTGGCAAAGGCCCTCCTGTGAATCTTTTTCAGGGTGGGTTTCCCTAAGGAAGTTGTATCAAACAGAGGTAGCAACTTCATGTCTGCAAATCTCAAGGCACTGTGGAAGGAGTTACCTATAAGTTCCCCACCCCTTATCATCCACAACCAAATGGATTGGCTGAGAGGTTTAATAAAACTCTCAAAGGCATGATCATGGGACTCCTTTAGAAACTCAGAAGGAGAAATTATGTCCTCTTGCCATGCCTCCTTTTCACCTATAGGGAGGTACCCCAAAAAGGAGTGTGCTGCAGCCCCTTTGAGCTCCTATTTGATCACCCTGTTAGGGGTCCCCTTGTTACGGAGGGTTGGAAACAACCTTTAAAGCCTCCAAAGCAAGACATTGTGGACTATGTACTTGGCCTAAGATCAAGAACGGCTGAGTACATGAAAAAGGCCAATAAAAAACTTCAGGCCAGCGAAGAGCTCAAAAAGCAATGGCTTGACCAGAAGGCTGTCTTGACAGAGTACCACCCAGGACAAAAGGTGTGGGTATTGGAGCCTGTGGCACCAAGAGTACTCCAGGACAAATGGAGGTGACCCTATCTCATTGTGGAAAAGAAAAGTGAAATCACCTATCTGGTGGACCTGGGCACTGCCAGAAGCCCCTTTAGGGTGCTTCATTTCAATCGCCTGAAACCTTACTATGATAGGGCTGACTTAACCCTGCTCCTGGCCACAGATGAGGGACAGGAGGAAGAGAGTGACCCTCTCCCTGACCTCTTCTCCAACACTGAAGCTGATGGCTTAGTGGAAGGAGTGGTTCTTGTAGACTGCCTCACTGCTGAGCAGAGGGAGGACTGCAAAAATCTCCTAGGACATTTTTCTGACTTCTTCTCTCTCATACCTGGTACAACTACCTGGTGTGAACATACAATTGATACTGGAGACAGTTTACCTGTCAAGAGTCAAATTTACAGCCAGCCTGACCATGTCAGAGATTGCATAAAAACGGAGGTCCAGAAAATGTTAGACCTATGAGTTATTGAGGGTTCTGATAGCCCCTGGGCCAGCCCAGTGGTGCTTGTCCCTAAACCGCATGGCAAAGAAGGAAAAAGAGGAATTCGGTTTTGTGTGGACTATAGGGGTCTTAATACAGTAACCAAAACTGATGCTCACCCTATACCCAGGGTAGATGAGCTAATAGATACACTGGCATCTGCCAAGTATCTAAGCACCCTTGATTTGACTGGAGGGTATTGGCAGATCAAATTGTCAGAGGATGCTAAAGCAAAAACTGCATTTTCTACCATAGAAGGGCATTATCAATCCACTGTTATGCCCTTTGGTTTGAAAAATGCACCTGCCACTTTTCAGAGGCTGGTGAATACAGTCCTCCAAGGTTTGGAAGGTTTCAGTGCAGCATACTTAGATGATATTGCTGTATTTAGCTCCACCTGGGATGACCACCTGGTCTACCTCTAGAAAGTTTTGGAGGCCCTGCAAAAGGCAGGCCAAACTATCAAGGCTTCAAAGTGCCAGACAGGGCAGGGGAAAGTGGTTTATCTGGGTCACCTGGTAGGTGGAGAACAGATTGAATCACTACAGGGGAAGATTAGATCTCACTGGGTATTACAGGAGGTTCATTAAGAACTATGGCTCCATTGTTGCCCCTCTTAATAACCTCACTAGAAAGAAGATGCCTAAAAAGGTATTGTGGACAGCTAGCTGTACGAAAGCTTTTAAGCAGGTAATGAGCTCTGTCCCTTTCTTGAAGAGCCCAAACTACTCCCAAAAAATAATTGTCCAAACAGATGCTTCTGAATTAGGGGTACGGGATGTACTGTCACAACCTAACTCAGAGGGCCAGGATCAACCTGTTGCTTTTATCAGTAGGTGGTTGATTGACCCCTAGAGATGGCGCTGGTCTGCCATAGAGAGGGAGGCTTTTGCTGTGGTCTGAGCCTTGAAGAAGCTGCCACTCTACTTGTTTCGGAATCACTTCTTTGTTAAAACAGACCACAAACCTCTATTGTGGCTTAAACAAATGAAAAGTGAAATCCCTAAATTGCTGAGGTGGTCTATTTCCCTACAGTGGAACATAGACCTAGGAGTACCCACGCCAATGCAGATGGACTCCCCAGATATTTCCACTTAAAGAATGAAGACTCATCTGGGCAAGGTTAGCCTTATTGTCCTTTGTTTGGGGGGGGCTTGTGTAGGAAAGTACCATCTTTCTTGGCATGTTGCCCCCATTTCTACCTGTATGTGAGTAGGTTTTTGCCTGTCTCACTGGGATCCTGCTGGTCAGCACCCCAGTGCTCATAGTTTATGGCCTAATGTGTGTGTGTGTGTATAGTGCTTAACTGTGTCACTGAGGCTCTGCTAATCAGAACCTCAGCGTTTATGCTCTCTCTGCTTTTAAATTTGTCACTATAGGCTAGTGACTTTATTTACCAATTTCAAATGGTACACTGGATCCCCCTTATAAGTTCCTACTACATGGTACCTAGAGCATTGGGGTTCCAGGAGATCCTTATAGGCTGCAGCATTTCTTTTGCCACCCATAAGGAGCTCAGACAAACCCTTCCACAGGCCTGCCATTGCAGCCTGCATGAAATAGTGCACATACTATTTCACAGCCATTTTCACTGCACTTAAGTAACTTATAAGTCACCTATATGTCTAACCTTCACTTGCTAAAGGTTAGGTGCAAAGTTATTAAGTGTGAGGGCACCCTTACACTAGCAAAGGTGCCCCCACATAGTTCAGAGCCAATTCCTGGGTCTTTGTGAGTGCGGGGACACCATTGCACACGTGCACTACATATAGGTCGATACCTATATGTATCTTTACAATGGTAACTCCGAAAATGGCCATGTAAGGTGTCTAAGATCATGGAATTGTCCCCCCATTCTAAATCTGGTATTGGGAGCCAAATCCATACATCTAGGGGACTCCACCATGGACCCCTAGTACTGCCAAACCAGCTCTATGAGGCTTGCAATGCAGCTACACCTGCTGCCACCTCACAAACAGGGTTCTGTCCTCCTGGGGTCTGAGCAGCTCAGTCCCTGGAAGGCAGAACACAGCATTTCCCTTGAGAGCAGGGTGTTACACCCTCTTCCTTTGGCTATAGGTGTTACAGGCTGGGGTAGCCTCCTCCAGCCTCTGGAAATGCTTTGAAAGGCACAGATGGTGCCCTCCTTGCATATACAAAAAGAACAGTTGATGGACGGAATGTAGACCAAATCAAACATTCACCCCCATTTACAGACCTGGGTTTAATCCATCCATTTTTTGGTTAACCATGCTGTTCCAATTTGGACCCAGCCATATGCAAATCAGTCTTGACCCTGTTCCCCATGGGAACAGTCCACCCCGCACTGCCAGGCCAAGTTCTCCCTGAACCAGAAACAAGCATCCTGGGACCGGTATCAGGGTATCACCCCTCTTCAGCCTGGCTAGCTTGAATCTGGTGGCATAGTGAACATGGGACCCACGTCTAGGCATACCCTTCCCACTTGGGGTGACAAATGCAAAAAGAACAGTTGATGGACGGAATGTAGACCAAATCAAACATTCACCCCCAGTCACAGATCTGGGTTTAAGCCATCAGTTTTTTTGCTCACCATGCTGTTCCAGTTTGGACCCAGCCATATGCAAATCAGTCTTGACCCTGTTCCCCATGGGAACAGTCCACCCGAACTGCCAGGCCAAGTCCTCCCTGGACCAGAAACAAGCATCCTGCGAATGGTTTCGGTGTATCACCCCTCCTCAGCCAGGCTAGCTTGAATCTGGTGGCATAGTGAGCACGGGACCCACGTCTGGGCGTACCCTTCCCACTTGGGGCGACAAATGCAAAAAGAACAGTTGATGGACGAAATCTAGACCAAATCAAACATTTACCCCCCCCGGTCACAGATCTGGGTTTAAGCCATCATTTCTGTTTGCTCACCATCCCGTTCCAATTTGGATCCAGCCATGTGCAAATCAGTCTTCACCCTGTAAACCCATGGGAACAGTCCACCCTGAACTGCCAGGCCCAGTCCTCCATGGACCAGAACAAGCATCCGGGCACCAGTTTTGGGGTACCACTCCTCTTCAGCCAGGCTAGCTTGAATCTGGTGGCATAGTGAGCACGGGACCCATGTCTGGGCATGTCCTTCCCACTTGGGGCAACAAATGCAAAAAGAACAGTTGATGGACGGAATGTAGACCAAATCAAACATTCACCTCCAGTCACAGATCTGGATTTAATCCATCATTTTCTTTGCTCACCATGCCGTTCCAATTTGGACCCAGCCATATACAAATGTCTTGACCCTGTTCCCCATGGGAACAATCCACCCTGAACTGCAAGGCCAAGTCCTCCCTGGACCAGAAACAAGCATCCTTTGTGTTGCTGAAGTTGCCCTAAGTAGGAGGGGTATGCCCAGACGTGGGTCCCTTGCTCACTGTGCCACTGGATTCAAGCTAGCCTGGCTGATGAAGGGTGATACCCTGAACCCGGTCCCAGGATGCTTGTTTCTGGTCCAGGGAGGACCTGGATTGGCAGTTCAGGCTGGACTGTTCCCATGAGGAACAGGGTCAAGACTGATTTACATATGACTGGGTCCAAACTGGGGTGGCATGGTGAGCAAGAGAACAATGGATTAAACCCAGATCTGGGACTGGGGGTGAGTGTTTGCATTGTTCAACACTCCGTCCATCATCCTTGTTTGTTGTCCTCCTTGTATAAGCCAGTCTACACCAGTTCTGGGACCCCCAGTCCCTGCTCTGGCATGAAACAGGACAAAGGAAAGGGGATTGACCACTCACCTGTCCACCACCACCCAAGGGACGGTGTCCAGAGCTCCTCCAGGGTGTCCCAGACTTCAGCCATCTTGTTTTCCAAGGTGTGGGGACACTCTGGAGGCCTCTGAGTGGCCAGTGCCAGGAGGTGACGTCAGAGACTCCTACTGACAGGTCCATACCTGATAAGGTAGTCAATCCCCCTCTCAGGGCTATTTAGGGTCTCTCCTGTCTGTGGGTTTCTCTCCAGATTCTGCTTGCAATTTCCATTAGGAATCCTCTGCAACTACTACTTGATCCTTTGATGTCCGATCGACTGCAGACTGTTCCAGGGACCTCTGTAACAGCAACAAAGTATCCAGAAGGGCTACTTTTTCTCTGCAACTTCAGCTCCATCCAGCAACTGCAACAGTTTCCATGGTGTGCATGCTCTGGGGACTCCCTGTCTGAACCCTGCACCAGAAGGACCAAATAAATTTCCAGTGGAGTGACAAAGTCACTTCCCTGCTCACGCAGGCACCTTCTAAGTCAACGACCGGTTCTCTTGGACTCCTCTCCTGGCGACGAGCGTGCTATTTGGAACACAGGTGGTGGACCCCTTCAACACAGACTGTCCTGAGGTCCTGCTGTCCCAATTTGGAAGAGGTAAGACCTTGCCTTCCCTGAGAATGACAGTACCCCTGTGCACCATGTCTTATTCACCTCCTGAGGCCTCTGTGCACTCTTTGCAAAATTCCTTTGTGCACAGCCTGGCTCAGGTCCCCAGCACTCTATCCGGCAAAGCTCAACTTACTGAATTGTTCTCCAGCAGCGTGGGACCTTCTTTTGTAGTGCAGCACCAATTGCAATTTGCACCTCCTTTGTCCCCATGTCCTGGGACTCCTGTGGGTACTGTCTGGTGTTCTGAGGGCTCTCTAAAGTGCTGAGAGCCCCTCTTCCTCCTCACACAGAGTTGAGGCCCCCAGGTCCCTCCTGGGTCAAGGTAGTGCTATTTTGACGCAAAATGCGACTTTGCAGGAACCAAGGCTCGTTGGAGGAATCCAGTGCCAAAACACGCCTGCATCCAACTTCTCTCTGTGAGACATCCAGTGCATCATGCATGAACCTGCTGACATCTTCCTTGGGTGCACTTCTGCAGTCTTCGTCCAACCGGGGACTCTTCTTTTGCACCCTCTTCTGGGTTGGCAGGGGCTCCTTCCCTTCCTGGAACTTCTTCCGACTTCTGGACTTGGTCTTCTTCCTTTGCAGGTCTTCAGGTCTAGGAATCCACCATTTGTTGTTTGCAGTATTGCTTGGTTCTTGCAATAACTCTAATCACGACTTGTAGTGTGTCCTAAGGAAACTTGCAGTATTTTACTCCTGCTTTTCTGGGCTCTGGGGTGGGGTATTTTACTTACTTTTGCTGTATTCTTACTCCCCCAGCAATTCTCTACACACTACACTAGGGGGAAATTCGTGATTCGCATTCCACTTTCTTAGTGTATGGTTTGTGTTGCCCCTAGACCTATTTTCTCCCATTGCATTCTATAGCATTTCCTTTTGTTTACACTATCCTATGTCTAATTACTTACCTTATTTTGGTGTCTAGTGTATATATTGTGTATAATACTTACCTACAGAAGGAGCATTGCCTCTAAGATATTTCTTGCCTTGTGTTACCCAAATAAACTACCTTTATTTTTGGTAACACTGAATATTGTCTTTACTTGTGTATAAGTACTGTGTAACTATAAGTGGTATTGCAGGAGCTTTGCATGTCTCCTAGTTCAGCCTAAGCTGCTCTGCTATGGCTACCGCTTTCAGCATAAGCTGCTAGAACACTACTACATTTCACTAATAAGGGATAACTGGACCTGGTGTAAGGTGTAAGTACCCAAGGTACCCACTACAAACCAGGCCAGCCTCCTATAGTGTTAAAAACATTTCAGTTTAAGCAGCATCGATTTATTGGTCGAACTTTTAGAAAGTGATATAATTTTGGGAGAAGCAGGCAGATGTATTTTGGTTATATTTGACAAGTGGCCTTATGTCATATGTGAGAAGGCAAGCCTCTGGCGTTTTAGCCAACAACGAGATATGTGGTTTAACTTTTTACTGTTCTTATTTCCAGCATGGGCTTAAGTGCCACAGCAATTAAAGTCAAATTGTGTGTAGATAGAAAGCCAGCAGAGGATGGAGTCCTCTGCTTCCAGGAAAAAGTATTTGAAGAGAGAGATCGCATCACGGGTGTCTGACTAAATAAACTTTGTATTGGTGAAGATTGTCATTCACTGATCAATACTCCAAAAACCTGTTTCTTCCTCTTGGTGCGAACATGTGCACAGGTGCAGAAGAATTGGATCACAGTATTCCTAGGACCATTGGAGTGATGCGGTCATGGGGTTTTCTGCCTAATCATAGGTTTACCGCAATTGTCATATAATCCGCCGTTGGACACTGTATACATTTCTACCAGAAATAATTTATAGCTCAAGATGACTAAAAGTTAATGAAAAAGCACAACACATTGTTGAACACAGTGGCAAACCCTTAACATAAATAAAGTGTTCAGCTTTCAGATGCTGATTATTGTATTAAGGTATCAAACTGGTACTGATCAGGATAAACGTTTGTCCAGTCGATTGTTATTAGTGACAAAATAATGAAATACTGGCACAGAATATGCTGCATTATGCCACATAGCTTCTATTTTCTTGCCACATAGTTTAGAGACCTGTACCCAGTGCTTAATTTGTGCTTGTTGTTTCTGGTGCTGAGCACCGGTACTTATTTTTTAGGGCCGGGGCTTATTCTTCTACCTCAAGCGCCACAAAGCGAGAAAGTAGAAAGCTGCTAGAGTGACCTGAAGGGGCAAGGAGTGGCTTTAAATGGATTAAAGAGGCCGGAGATGGTTTCAGGAGTACGCTACCTCAGTATTCTGTGTTCACACATTTAATTGCAGCAGCCGCGTGTTTAAGAGGAAGGCTTTCGGCACCGGCACCTTTTTATTTACAAATTAAGCACTGCCTTTACCAGGTAATCTGGTCCTACATTGCGTAATTCCTTTGGCCCTGATTAGACGTCCATTTGTCCCTGCGCTGGCCCAAGAAAGAAGTTTAATTTAAGTGTCTCTTACGTTTCCCCTGTGAATTACATGAATGTATGATTTGGAAATGCCTCAAACACTGTAAAGCTCTCCTAGCACAGGCGTTCAGTGGTGATATGAACCCTGGAGGCTTCTGGCACGAATGGAGCTGATATTACAGTTTTATTTATTTTTAAAGCGAAAGTATTCGCTTTCCTGGTCATGGCCCAAGGTGTGGCTCCTCTGTGCCTTGAAAAAATATGTGAGATCATGGATTTAGGTGGAAATGAGGACGTGTTGTGATGACTCGTACGTCAGGCAAAAGCAACCCAACGGTGCTTTGGGAGGGGGCTGTTGGCTGCAGAGTTCTGAATCCCACGCTTACTTCTGGTAGTGCTCTTTAAATTGCAGAACCGTCTGCTGATTGGCCTCCAAATTCACAACGTCTTTATTGTTTGATACATTGGAAAATGCCCGAGTATTTTCCTTCAAATACAAGCAGCTCTGGCTTCCCGAATGCCCAAAGAGTAAGGTAACTGTATATACTCATGTATCTGGTCTAGAGGTGTGCAAGGTTGCAGGAGTATTTTTGCAGCCTTTGCAACTCCCACTGCTCCCTTATCCCTTTTGGCAATAGGGCGAGGTCTAGGGCAGAGGTGTGTTAAAGTTTTATTACACAAGCTTAGTCTTGTGTAGACCCCTATCACATTGTTTATTTGAGGTGGTGGCTGTTGGTGGGGGCCAGCAGCACTCATTTTTGGTGACTGGCATTTCATTTTCTGCATCTATTACCAAGAGAGAGAGAAAAACACAAAGTGGAACGATGGAGGAAGAAAAGGGACCTGCAAGAGTTAGATACAGAAACAGGAGGTATCTAGTAGTGGATTAAAGAAGCCTAGACTATGTAGCCTCAGTATTCGACACACTGGCATTTAATTACACCGACTATGGGCGTCTAAGCAGAGCCTTGGGCAATGGCTACCTTCTTAAAATAAAAACCATTGTCAACAGTGGATTTCCAGCTCGTTTTCAGAGACAGTAAGCAGCTGATATCAATAGAGAAGTGTAAAAACACACTAGACCATTGATGACAGCCTTTCGTTTTTTGAGAGGTGGTGGGAGACTTGGTGAGGGGCAGAGTGCCTCTTAATTAGATTTCAGGGCAAGGCCCGACCCCTCCAGACACCCACCCTCTCCTCAGTCTCGAAATTTAAGATATAAGCTGGCATGTTTGCAAAGCCTACATGCATTGGTAGACAAGGCTTGATTTGATCACTGCAATGTCTAAGATTGAGCACATGTAACCTCCAACCAAGGACAGTTTTGAGGCAATATAAATAGTTTTGAGGCAAAATAA
Source organism: Pleurodeles waltl (assembly GCF_031143425.1). Taxonomy (NCBI): domain Eukaryota; kingdom Metazoa; phylum Chordata; class Amphibia; order Caudata; family Salamandridae; genus Pleurodeles; species Pleurodeles waltl. The sequence continues at coordinate 1,166,724,888 of NC_090440.1, forward strand.
GCTGTCCCTGGGTATGCGTCCCTAAGTAAACTTGCCTCAAGGTAAGAGTTTTATATGTAATGCATGTGAATGGAAGCTACGTACAAAAATGCAAAGGACACTCGAATGTAGAATTTAATTGTGCATGATGTGAACAACTGTTCGTGTGCCTACCCACAAGTTTTCAAAAGCAGGAAAAACACATCTTTGAAATGCTGGTGTATAAGCACAGACCCACAAAAGTGCTCTGCCACAGTTCAGCATAGACATAACAAAGACTGGACGGCAGAACGAAAATCAAAAGAATAAAATAAATATGTTAGAAGTGAAGGAGCATAGCTTGGCTGTGCCACTATGCCTCTGAAATAGGAATTTGAAGGGTGGTCCCTTTTGTGATCTCTACTGTAAAGATAGGGCCCCTTGCTGCAAATAATGAGTTCCAGCACAATGGGAAAACATCAAATTGCGAAAAGCAATGGACACTCTGCAATTACTTACATATCAATATAATATTTTGAGTAAGGGGAAACACAGATGCACCAAAACATACTCTGTGTACATTTAATATTTTTTATTATTATCCATCCTCAGTTGATTATACACACATATAGAACTTATTATAAAAAAGGGAACATCTGATATATACATATTAACTGCACTCATCCACCTTTCGCATGTACAAACACACAGTTCACAGGACCTCCACTGGCCAACACATATGGGTCATATTATCTTGCAACCAAATTTGAAAAGCAATTATTCTATTTGATCTCTATGTATTAGAATATACTAATATTGTTCCAAATCACTTCATCTTCATACATTATCTCAATAAATTGAATAATAAAATAACAATTTCATCACATAATATGGTATCATTTAACTAAGCCCAATAACCTTAGGTAGGCAAATAATTCCTTCTCGGTGGAAATACTGCAGTCACATTGACGTGCATTTAGGCGCAAAAGCACCTTTTTCAGGATGTCCACCACTTACCATTCTTTTTTAGACAATAATTAGAAATTGAGACTTTGCAATTAATTATTGGTACACAAAGGCCCAGGGATTCGGCATAGGTTCCTAAACAAAATGGATCTCTGCTGAAGACAGCCCTCTCAAACAGGTAGACAAATAACAGGCTGGGGAAAGAGAAGGTCCAACCACGCTAGCATCCAAAATCACATTGCTAACATCGTATGACTTAATAAATGGACTTGATGAAGACAAAAAAGGGAGCAACACAATGGATGGCAGAAAGGTCCGACCACGCTAGCTGGGGCACAGAGCTGGCATATTTCAATTGCATAGACCTTAAGACATGATGGAAAATCACAAGTCCTCAGCAGGCTCCGAGTCACAGGTCTACGATAGAGGTTACATCTGAAGAAGAAAAAAAGACTTACTGGTGGTCACAATTTGGTGATCACACTTTGTATAACATGATGAAGTGGTTTTATATAATTACTCCACTGTGAAATATATGAGTGGAGTTCACCATTGGATATAACATTTAAGTAATGTTTCATGTATATCTATTTGAAACTAACTTTTTGAAAGTATTATTCTGCATAATCGTTTAATAAATCCTTACATGTTATGCTTATAATTCATTTAATCTGAAAGTATATTTGTCATTTATTAACTTGGCTGGATGTGAAGGCCTACACACATATTTTTCTTTTTAAAGTTAACTTTCAATGTGGAGTTTGTTTTCTTGAAGGTTTTCTCTCTGAGATGCAGGTGGTAGAAGCTGAGACGGCAACAAGAAGTTTATTGTGTGCAAGAGATAAGAAAGCCTGAGACAAGTTATGCAAGGACAAAGAGAAGTATCCTGGAAGTTGCCAACTGTAACCTTTTGATTTAGCAGAGACCAAAGAATATCAAGATCTGATGTGCGCTGTCTCTGAAAGTTGTTAACTTCTAATGAAAAATAATTGGGGGTTCAATCAAGAAGCTTTGACTGTGATGTCGTCGTCTTGGGAGACTGTGATTTAAAGAAAGACACACATCATCCCAGAATTAATGTTTGCTGACAATTCTCAACTATTTTAAATATAGTTAGAATAGTTTAGGGTTTAGTTTAAATGACTAGGCAGGAGAACTTGGTTATAGTGACCAAGAACCACATGTTTTTTCATATTTTCTATATTGTGACAAATTAAGTCTTAGGCCCTCATTATGACATTGGCGGTAAATACCACTTACCACCATGCGACTGCTGCCAACGTACCGCCGCCACGGATATTCATTCACCATATTATGACACACACACCAATCCATCACGATTCAGCCACATACACAATTCCACCACACCAAAAGTCAGTGATAAAACTGGCAGTATCTAAACCCACACCGTTATGTCAACTGAAAAACGCCCACCACATTATGACCCACGAATCACCACGGCGGACATTCAATGGCGGTAAACCATTGGCAGTACATACCGTCACGCTCAAAATACACATACAAAACAACATTACATTGGTCAATTTAAATAACTCACACATGACACCCATGCACACACCACACACACACACACTCACACCACTATAAAACACACACCCACATTACCCACAACCTGTTACCATTACAAACAAATGCCACTAGACAGAGACAGCAAGACCACTGACACAACCAGAGCCACACACTACTCACACCCATGCACCACTCACGTACCCCACATCACACACCCCAACACATTACCCAACACACCCACACCTACACACCTCACACAACACCCATGGCACCACAAAGACACCCCCGATTTTCAGGGGAGGAGCTAAGGGTCATGGTGGAGGAAATCATCAGGGTAGAGCCACAGCTATTTGGAGCAAAGGTGCAGCAGATATTGATAGCTAGGAAGATGGAGCTATGGCAGAGGTTCGTGGACAGGTTCAACGCCGTGGGACAGCACCCAAGAACAAGGGATGACATCAGGAAGAGGTGGAACAACCTATGTGGGAAGGTACGTTCCATTGCAGCAAGACAATAACTCGATGTACAGAGAACTGGCAGTGGATCCCTACCTCCTCCCCCACAACTAACAGCATGGGAGGAGCAAGTCTTGGCAATCATGCATTCTGAAGGCCTGGCTGGAGTAGGAGGTGGACTGGACTCTGGTAAGTCAATTCTTTACTACTAACACCCCCCTACCTGCATGCCATCACATCTCCCACCCTCACCCTCACTCCCATCACTCCACCACATTCCACACTCCCCACCATCACATCTCACTCATCCCAATGCCAAGCCGTGCATGCTCTATCAATGCATGGACATCACCCACAGCCCTGCATGGACACCCATCACCAAAGAATGCACACTAGAGAGAATCAGCTAGCCTTCCACATACACAACTTACACAAGTTAAAGCTGCCAGGGCAAATACAACCAAAGCGGGCAAGCCACCGATGCACAATATGTCACACACAGAAACAATAACACATCCTTTACATCCCCACAGGTATCCCAGCCAATGTCACCGGAGAGGAGGTGCCAGCAAAATCCAGTCCCCCAACTGAAGAGGCCCACAGTGATGACTGCAACTCTGGTTGCCTGGATCTGGATGGCCAACCTGGCCCATCATGGACCTCTGGACAGTTGGTTACCCAAGCCCAGTCACACACCACCACAAAGCCTCCATCTGGAAACACCACCACAGCACCCACCCAGCGTATCCATACCTCTGTCCTCAGGACACGTCCATCAGCATTGTGTCCACCTCTACTAGGACCCCAGGCCACACCTCATACCCAAGACAATCAGGGACCTGGGGTCAGTGGCAGTGGGCACACGGTTCAGGGGACAGAGGCCCAGGACAATAGGTCAACTGAGAGGACTGCTGTGCACCAGGGGGAGGACAGGCCCAGTGAACCGACTCACTAGGAGCCACTCACCGAGATCCTGGGAGCCTATCAACATTCCCAGGACACGATGGGCAAGATCCTGGACAATGTGCAGGAGAACAGGCGGCTGCAGGAGGGACAGTACCAGGGGATCAGGGAGGACTTGCAGGCCATCAACACTACCCTGGTCTCCATAGCAGGGGTGCTCGCAGACATGGCCAACATTGTGAGGGAGGCAGACTCACAACAGCGGGATCCTGCCTCTAGTCAGACATCTGAACTGCCTTCCACCTCCGCTTCCGCCAGTGGACAGGAGGCCCCGCCACAGGACTCACCGGCCGCCAGCACCCCTGCCCCTGCAAAAGGAGAACCACCCCACAAACATTCCCTGCAATCCAGGCAGAAGCCAGAGAATATTGCCAAGACCCCCACTAGGAAATGAGACTATCCTGATTGTCACAATTGTGCCCCACTCTGTCACCCTGTCCACCTTGAACTTCCATTGCTTCCCTTCCTATGTCCCCATGGACAATGCACCTGTGCTACAGACTGGAACTATACCCTGGAATTCCCTCCATCATCACCCCATCCCATTGCACTTGCCCCTCTTTTTCTTAGCACTTCAATAAACGTCCTTGGAAAAAATACAAGTATGGAGTGTGACACATTTTTCAAGTATGTATACGTTTAACAAACATTGCAATTCAACTGTACAGAAAATGAGCACATAAGAAAGACCTGTAGTTGGCTGCAGTGATCACACCAGGAGCTATTGTGGGACACCAACATCTGTAAAATGAATTGCCAAAGGGTACAGTAAGTGGGCATTTAAGTGGGAAATAACAGCATGCCTGTGACAAAGATTTTCAAAATAATGACAATGAAATGTGAAATAATACTGTCTTACCTGAGTGTCATTGGAAATATTGTTGTATCACTGCTGTTCTGTTGTCCTCATCCTCTGCCTCCTCGTCCTCACTGTCTAAAGGGTCCACTGCTGCCACACAGGCATCTCCATCCTCCTCCTCCTCCCGAAAATGTACATGGCATCTCAGGGCGAGGTTGTGCAACATGCAGCATGCCACAATTATCTGGCAGGCCTTCTTGGGTGAGTAGCACAGGGATGCACCTGTTAGATGGAGGCACCGAAACCTGGCCTTCAGGAGGCCAAAGGTCCTTTCTATGATCCTTCTGGTTCACCCATGTGCCTCATTGTAATGTTCTTCTGCCCTAGTCCTGGGATTCCCCACAGGGGTCAGTAGCCATAATAGGTTGGAGTAACCAGAGTCACCTGCAAATATTGAGGGACAACATTTAGCCACACACTATCCCATATGGCCCACGCCATACCCATACACCAACATATACTGGGTGGGGACCAGGGCTCACCTTTTAGCCACACCCTGTGCCCCTGTAGTTGGGCCATCGCATTTGGGATGCTGCTATTCCTCAGGATAAAGGCATCATGCACTGAGCCAGGATACTTAGCATTGACATGGGAGGTGTACTGGTCCGCCAAGCACAACATCTGTACATTCATTGAGTGGAAACTCTTACGATTTCTGAACACCTGTTCATTTTGATAGGGGGACAAATGCAATATGTGTTCCATCAATTGCCCCAATTATGTTGGGGATATGTCCCGTTGCATAGAAGTCAGCCTTCACCACTGTGGCCAAATCCTCCATCTGGGGAAATACAATGTAGCTGCACATGTGTTTAATCAGGGCAGACAACAGTCTGGTCAGCACTATTGAGAACATTGGCTGTGACATTCCTGCTGTCAAGCCCACTGTCACTTGGAAAGAACCAGTTGCCAGGAAATGAAGCACTGATAGAACTTGCCCAAGAGGGGAGATCCCAGTGGGGTGACAGATAGCAGATATCAGGTCAGGCTCCAATTGTACACATAGCTCTGTGAGTGGGGCCCTGTCAAGTCTATAGGTGAGGATGATGTGCATGTCCTCCTTTGTTGCCAAGTCCACCAGGGGTCTGTACACGGGGATATGTCTCCATCCCCTATTCATCTGCACCAGTAGCAGTCTAAGGGGCAAAAGAGTGAGGAGCCGGTCACAAACTGAACAATAGGGCTACAACCACACAATGCATGCTGTCAAATTGTAATGGGTCAGTGAGAATTGTCCTGTATGTCCAAACTTAAACAGTGACGCAGTAATTATCCTGGGCCTGCCCCCCCTCCAGAATGGCGTCTGCCTGTCCTGTGTGGAGGGACAGTTGGAAGTGAGGTAATTCCACTGACGTTGTGCGCTGTTGCTTGAGGTGGTCGGGAACCGCTGTGCAACTCCTCATTGGTAAACATTGGGCCCTATGGGGTACAGTGGCCAATGGTGATGTATGTCAGCGGTGACAGTATGCACAGCCGGGGACGTGACCACCATTTTCTATCTGATTCCTCACTTGCTACCTGACCTTCAACAGGAGAAGACACCCACCAACCACATCCTCCACAGGATCAAGAGCACATGGCACAATGCCCCGTCCAGAACCAGTGGGTAAGACACCCACCAACCCCAGCCTCCCCAGGATCAAGAGCACAGGGCATGTTGCCCCCTCCATAGCATGTGGGCAAGTCACCCACTTGAGAGACTGTGGCCTTGTACTCCCCGGGAACCAAGCATAGGGCATGTTGCCCCCTGCACAGCATGTGGGCAAGTCACCCACTTGAGAAACTGTGGCCTTGCAATCCCCAGGACCAAGCACAGGGCATGTTGCCCCCTCCAGAACCAGTGCTCTTGTTTCAACTCCCGGCTGAGGTGTCCCCCCGTTCCCCGAGGTGCCTGCCTATTTACCAACTGATGCCCCTGCAGTGTTCTCTCCGTGTTGATGCAAGTGACAAGTGGGGCCTTGGGCTTTGGCCTGTGGCCCTGTAGCCCACGCACACTGAGGACTGGGCAGTGTCCCTTGAACTGTACAATTGTATATATCTGTTACATTGCATATTTCTTACTTATACTGTGTTGATCTTATTACACTCACTTTAGTAAATTCCTGTTGTCATTGCATTATTCATCTGAGGTACGGGGTAAATATGTTTTAGTACTGCAGCTGATTGTGTCTATGGTGTTGGGGGTGGGTGTGTGTGTGGTGCATGTGTGTGTCACTCTCTTTTTCCGGTCCCCTCCCTTGTGTGCTAGGCATCTGTATTCACCATCGTCGTCTTCGCCGTCGTTAGTGATCGTGGTGGAGCAGCACATAGAAGAGCAGGGGGAAGACATGCAGCTCGGGCTCCATGGCGGCGTGGTTGTTCCCTGTGCCTCCAATGGTGAGTCCTTTCCCTTTTGTGCCTTGTTTCTGCCAGGCTTTTGATGTATTTGGTACTGCCCCGGAAAAGGTGGCGGATTGGCATGTCCTAATACGGTGGGCGGAACATTGACTTTCGCCTGGCTGTAGGCGGCTACCGCTGTGGTGCCTGTTGTTTCCGCCCTTGCAGTCAGTGTGATAAAGTGGCTGTCTATCTGAGTTCTCACCACCATGGTCATAATTTAGCGGTAATAACCGCCAGCCTCTTGGCGGTATTACTGCCACTTTTACACCAACCGCCAGGGTTGTAATGAGGGCCTTAGTCTTGTATATGCTGACTAAGTTTAATACTGTACAACATTTTATTTCTCCTTTGGTGATTTATATATCTATAATATGGTTTTGAGGCTCATGTATGTAATGTTGACTTTGAGTCTGTAATAAAGCCCCACATGAATCTCTGATTTGACTCTGAATATTATTGTGTGACATCTGGGTTGCACTCTCAACCCCTCGGAAAAGAGAAGAAAATATTTATCGGACCTCAGAATTAGAGTTAGAGCACCAGGCTACATCAGATGGTAGCAGAAAGGGATAGTTCCCTTTCTGAAGTGGAGAAAACTGGACCTGTGCTCTACAGTAGGTAGACTTCATAGTCCAATTCCTAGTGTCTATGTCCAGAAGTGGAAAATTGACAGAGTTGCAGAAGAGAGTTGGCCTGGAGGTGCACTAGTGACTATTCACAGGGATGTGAAGTGCAGCAGCTGCACATGATTAGATTGCGGTGATTGTGAAATCGGATGGTGTTTTACAGAAATATTTTTTTAAACATTTTTATTTGTCCTCATAATGCCACCATTGAGCACCAAATAGATTCCACCACCTTCTGTATTCATGGTTGAACCCATTATCAGCTCACTGGGGCATGGGATGGGATAAGCTTTCCAGCCTTACTGAGCCAAAAGCAAATAATCATCAGATGGAAAAACATATCAAATCATCAGGAATGCCTACTATCCTTTCCGTCTCTCATTTACTCCTCTCCTTTCTATTTCCTTAAAGAAGAGCACTGATCTTTTCCATACATGCCAAGTACGGGCAGAGGATTGGGCTCAACACTTACAAATTTCCGTTCTTGTGAGCAATTCCAAGTAAAAAAAACAGGCCTCGATAATGCAGGTTAGAAAAGAGGCAACCCACATCCTGATGCTCTATCCCAAATAAAATCAAAGAGGTGCTTACCTCTAACAAGATGGAATTCAACAGCTTCACCCAGACTGGGACGATTGCCTCCGCAGTCATGGAGTAGAGTTCACTAGGGCTCCCATCAGACCCAGCAGCTTTTCCTTTTTTTTAACTTCTTTATTACTGCCATTAATTTCCTGGCACAGAAATTGATCCTGATCACTAGACAGTTTCGGAAGACATTTCTTCTGAAGCCAAATGTCCACGGCCTCCATATCTACCTCCAGATTTTCTCTACGTAAGTCCTGAAAAAAGGTGTTAAAAGCAGCTTTAATCTCACTACTATCTTCAGTAGCTGTCCCTGAATCTCCAACTATAATCTTCCTAATACTATTCTGGCCGATTTCCAGCCTTGATATCCAGGCCAGAAGCTTCCCACAACATTCCCCATGTATAATATCCCAGGCTCTGCTAACTTCCCATTGCCTTAACAATTTTTCCTCCATCGTAATCCTAAACCTTAGCTGCAGGTCCTCCAGATCTTCCAACATCTTCACCCTTCCTACCTCATTTAATTAATTAGTTTTAACACATCTTCTATTCTCACTATCTCTCCCTCCGTTTGAGAGAATTATAATTTCTCCTGCTTTACCCAATATACAGTTATATTTTTTAAAGCCCCCTTAACCAAGCCTTAGACGCATCCCAATCCACATGCTTTGGTGCAGATATCAAATTCAAGGAAGAAACGTTCTCTGTCTGTTTTAGTACCTTAGCAACTGACTCTGCCTGCAACAAAGTCCTCCTATAAACCGCCTACCTCCTTTCCTCCCATACATTCTTCAATTCATTTTTTAAAAACAAAGTTGAATGATATGATAAATGAATTAGGAGATGTTATTTTCCCATAACTTTCCTCCATTTCCTTTCTATCAACAAAAATAGTCTAACCTTTAAAAATGCCCATTTTTTTTACTATGGACAGTATATTGTGAGAGGCCCACAAGTCACCCCATCTTGGATTCCCCTAGGTCTCTAGTTTTAAAAAATGCACAGGTTTGGCAGGTTTCCCAAGGTGCCGGCTGAGCTAGAGGCCAAAATCCACAGTATATTCCCTATAATTCCCTTTTATTCTCCATAGAACATCACACAAATCAAAATTTTCCACTGTATCCAACAAATATGATTTCATTTCTCACTATGGATCTATCTAGAGTGGTATCTAATAAGACATTAAAATATCCTTGTAACTACATGCAGCCCCATTATGTTCCAACAAAGAATTTCATCCTACCTCGCCTAAACCCATCCCTCCCATACTCCTGTTTTCCCATAACCCACAAATCTAGTTGGTGTTCCACCCTGTGTATCAATCATCTGACTTAAATTGAGGACATCAACTTTTTTTTATTTTTTCCCCCACAACTCCCCCTCATGGCAACCCTTCAAACTAAATTACTAGCAATTTCCTAGTGCCCATTCCAGCCCCTCTCTATGGTAGAGCCAATGCCACCATACTCCTTATTTTAGTTTCCACTTGACTGCCCCCTCTACATCTGTGCAAAAAAAGTATCTACGTCCACTGGATCCGAAAAATTGCACCTCTTGGGACAGATGTAGTAAGATATGATTTTGCGACTCGCAATTTCCGAGTCGCAAAATAATATGCAGAATGGTGTCTCAGACACCTTCTGCGAATGGTAAGGGGATCACAAAGACCCACTTCATTAATATTAATGAGGTGGGTCGCAATTTGCGACCCCCTTGCGATTCCCTGCACTCACAGGGATGGTGGACTGCTGGAGACAGCAGACCTCCATGTCTGTGACTGCTTTTTTAATAAAGCAGTTTTTTTTTATATTGCAGCTCGTTTTCCTTAAAGGAAAATGAGTTGCAATACAAAAGAAAAAATGAAACCATTTGGTTTCGTTTTTTCAGAGTAGGCCATGGGGACCCATTCCCTTTTGCGAATGAGTTAGCACCCACTTGACATGGGTGCTAACTGCGAATTGCTTTGCGACCGCTTTCGCGGTCACAAAACAACTCTGCATCGCGGTGCGAATCGCAAATAGGAAGGAAACACCCCTTCTTATTTGCGAGTCGCATTCCCATTTTGCAAGTCGGAACCGACTTGCAAAATGGGATTGTGCATCACGATGTGTGTTTTGCATGGCGCAAACTGCGAATTTCGCAGTTTGCGCCATGCAAAACGCTTCATACATCTGGCCCCTTATTCTGCCACATAACCTTCAAGATGGCAGGAAACCTTACTTGTGCTGTGGCTCCCAACTTTATTAAGTTCTCCAGTCTGTTTTCTAACTCCCACTTCCTATCAGCTGTCTCCTTAGAGATGTCAGATCTAATCTTAAAGGTTGCCCCCTGTGCTTGCAACGATCCAGCTCTCAGGGCTAGCCCCAATATTTTCTCCTTCACAGAATAAGAGAGAAATTTCACAAAAATCTTTTGTGTTTCTTTCTGTCCAGAGTCCATTTTAAAAGGGCCTCTTTACACTCGCTGGATTCCTACCTCAAGGTTCTCCACAAAACCATCCTGTAGAAAGGTATTCTCTGGTAATTCAATTACAAAAAATCTAATATCCACCCCTTCTATTCCTTCTTTTACCCCCAATATTCTGACATTGTTCTTTCTGGCATTCCTTTCCATTATTTCAAGTCTTGGATCCCCTGGCTTTCGTTCTTGCTATCATCTTTTGATAAGCTGGGGCTTAGGTATATGTATGAAGAACCGCTACTGCTAACTACAACTGCAAGGCCCCTTTTGAAAGCACATCACTCTGAGCATACTTTGCACATAAGACTTCATAGCTGTTTTAACTTGAAACCTTTAGATTCTTATACCCAGATTGCTAGGGCCTTACATATTGAACCTTATTTGACTTGGTTTTCATGCCCAAAAATATATTCTCTCTTAACTTTTTTAGACTAAATTTGATTCATTTTAAGGTGGCCTTTCACAAGCAGTGTATTTGGCAAAAAGATCTACCACCCTGCCCTTGCGATGCCAGCTCAAAGCAAAGCACTTCTCATTTTTTTCTCTTTTGCTCTCTTTATGCCTCCCCTAGAAATACTTTCATTTTACCCATTTTACGCACATTAAGACCAATCCACCATAAGGAAGCTTTGATATATTTTCAGAAATTACTAAATGACAAAATTTGTTTTCAGGTTTTAAATTTTGTTAGATCATCTATTGCTATTAGGAACCTGTATTAATATCCTGTAATTTATTAATCTCATTTCATGCTGATTTTTAAATCCTATTTTTATGTTCAAAATTTTATACCTTATATATGTGGTTTAGGATAGTTTTATTCCAGAGGAAGAAAGGTTTTTATCATACTTTAGGGTATTTAAACACATTTTAGTATTATATTGCATGAAACTAGGAAACGATTCGATAAGAACATTGGAATATCTGTGAAAGAGGAACTTGGATTATATTATTCTGCCCTCTTTTTTTGGTAACATATGTAAGATGTGTTTTACTTTTTTTCTGTCTGCTTGTTCTTTCGGAAATCTGATCTTAATTTGTACTTTTATGGCAATTGCCGAATAAAGTTCTTTGACTGACAAGTCTTGCAGACAGAGCCTTGGCGCTTAGCTTTAGACACACTACCTCCTGGGAATTTTCTTGCACCACAGTGTGAAGGTCCTGAAGCCCACCTTCCAAATCCTGTGTACACTGGGTTAAATTCTCTATCTTCACTTCTAAGATGGAGCAAGTCACCTGTATCTCTTTTTGATTTGTCTCAGAGATTGAAAAATGCTCTTTAATCTCTTGGGTTAATTGGGTGAACATCTGCTGAACCGCATCTTTTAGGCGCACAACCCATATGCCTGAACCCTCCACCACTAGAATCTCATCCTGAGTACTATTCTCTTCTGTTGGGGTCTCCCCTTCCTCTGGGTCTATCTCTTCCGTTGCCAAGCATGCAAATTTATTATAAGTTGATACCACTGGGAGGTCCACAAGAGAGCGCAGATCATCGGGTTTAATACTCTCAGCTCCCATGCTCCTCGATTCATTTCTGCACTCACTCGTTTCCTTACCCACACTGGAGACCCCACTTATATCAGACCTTATTTTAAAATAAGGTTTTAATGAGGGCCTAATTCTCTGGGATTTTCTTAACCATGGGGACCTGTTTCTCCTTTGGGGGGCCACTGCCACTATTTTTGCAGAGGATTTCCTAGAGTGGGGATCTTTGACTGAGGTAATCCTAGCCTAAGATTTAACATGACCTGAGGTCACCTTTACTTTCGCCTGATCCAGGTCTGCGCCATCCTTTTCACCTGCCTACTGGGAATTGCAGACCTTGAAGTGTATCTGAAGACACTGCCCTGCAGGAACCTGGTTTTATCCCTCCCCTTCTTCTTCTGGGGTATATGATTAATGTATTGGGAGCCTAGACCATCGCCAGCACCAGGGCCAAGTTCACCATCAGACCGCTGTCCATCTGCCTCCATTAACGTGCAGTGATGCCTGCTGCCTCTAACCACGGCAAACCTTGTCTCCGCCTCCTCTCCTTCGATTGTTATCGCTCTGCCCCAGGAGTTACGACTTGTGCTATCTCTGTCAATGCTTCCCTCTATGTGACCTCGCTGCGGCCGAAACCACAGTGCTTCATGGATTTTCCGGAGCACCCCTGCTGCTGTAGCCCAACCCAGAGTCCCCGAAGCCACCACTGACCCGACCTTTCACCTGACCAGCCTCAAGGATGACAAAGGAGCATGAAAAGGGGGCCCCCTCCTCTACTCACTCAAAAGGTAAACATTTCTACTGTTTGTCACCCATGGTGTCAGACTCCCTGTTAGCCAGCTGCCATGTTCCTCTCCCTCTCCTAGTTAGCTAGGGGCCCTATGCGCTACGCTTGGTGCACCTTCTTGTTTTGAATGTTATGTGAATGTGGTGATTTATAGAGAAGTTGAAATGGTTATGGTGTTGGAAGTGGCCTAAGATCCCAGGATAGATTTAAAGGTGTTGAAGACACCATATTATATTGTCTGCTGATTATTTGTGGTCATTGTGGGATGTTATCAATGGCCAGGTTAAACTAGAAGTTCACTTTGTGCAATATGAGAGAATCAGTATAGTGGATCTTATTGAGCAGACAAAAGCTACCGATTTAGATGTTACCCTGCAGTTCGGGATCTTATCAGAAGTGATTGTAAATGTGTGTTTGAAACTAATCATTCTTTAGCAAAGAGGACAAAGATTATTGTGTATTGTTTTATACGTGTGTGTGATAAGTTTTGAAACAAATGTGCGTGCAGATTGTAGATGAGGGGAACTGCAGCGAGGTATATGTCACAAAGTACTGCGCTGGTGTAGGTCGCTTGGTGTGGTTCAGGGCTGCAATAGGTGGGAGATGTCACAAGGGGCTGGGGTGCGATTGATGACTGTGACGAAACAAGAGATTGTGGATACAGTGTTGTTTTGAATTGAATTTGGACTAGTGTGGAAAATTGAAAAATGAAATGGACAGATTTAAGAAAAGTGGTGCTGCACCAAGTGTAGCGCCACTTTTCTTGCACCCTTTATCGCTCTCTTCCGCCACCGTTTGTGCGCCGTTTTTAAAATATGGCACACCATGGCGCAGGATAGGGGACATTAGAGTCATTTTTTTAATACTATTGTTAAACTCTGCAAGAGTAGTGCCAAATGTTGACGCTACTCCTGTAGAGTGCATAGGGGCCCATTATAGATAATGGTATGCCCTATTTTAACACCTGCTCTGAGCAGGTGCTAAAAGTGCCGAAAAAAATGGCTCAAGAAAATCTCTTAGAAATCCTTGCATAATCTTTTCAGCCCCACTAACGGGGGAATGCCCCCCTGCATACATTATGCCTGACATAGTCATAATGTGGCGTAAGGGTTTACAAAGTGGCACAATGCATACATTGTGGCACTTTGTAAATATGGCATGGTGAAAATGCCACTTTAGCGCAGCCTTAGCGTAAAAAGAATTACACTATGGCAGTGCTAAGGTGGCACTAGGGGCTCTTAAATATACCCTAAAATGTTTCAAAGTTGTGCCGGATATGTTTAGAGGAGATGCTCATATACCTAGTAGGTAGGGAGAAGTGGCCTCTCCCGAAGGTACTGCAAGTCATTATATGGCGACAAATGTAGGGCTTCATATATGTGTTTGGCTTGGTCAGTGGTACAAGGTCTCAGAAAAGGATGGTCCATTGAGATTCCCGCAATACGGCACATTAAATTTACAAATTATGGAAAATTTGAGGAGGGTGCTGTATGAAGTTAAGCCACCTCCTAGACCTGCACAGTGTGAAGCACTTAATGCTTGGGAATGTGCTGCTCATGCAGAAGAAAGAGAGAAATACCAAGGCAACGTAAGGAAGGCTATGAGTTCTATTGCAGGTGCCAGATGGGATGCTGAGCAGAAAAGGTAGAAAACAGATGTGATAGAGGCAGTGAAGCTGTACCAGGCTCTGCCAATTGATATGACTGAGGGAAATGTGGAAAGGAAAACAACACGAAAATCAAAAGAAAAATATACCAGGGAGCCTGATGACATGAGTATGGATGGTGATGGGGATTCTGGAGATAGTCTTTTGCACGTGTTACTTTCTGAATGTCCACCCCATATAACGAAAATGGAGATGGAAGTGGAAATCAGAATGTTGGTGGTAGTGGCCCAGTTGCTACTGCGACTGCCCCAACCAAAATGACCCCCAGTCCAGCAGGAGTTATTTCTACTAGTGTGCTCTGTGAGTTTCAGAGTGGAGGACAAGGAAAATGTGCCCCCATTGACCCTACAGGGAGTACTGTGGATGCTGTTACAGTTCCACATACTGTTGGTCCAGTAGTTCCTATGTACAAGTCAGAATGTCCTGGGAGAAGTACGTACAATCTGACTGTACCTGATAATGTTGAAAGACAAAGCAAAGTTTCAAATATTTTGAGTGCCAATGACTTTGTTCTTTTAATTCCAACTTATGCTAGTACTCCATGTGCAGCAAGTGCATATACGATGATGAACCCATCAGGATGTGCTTTAATAGGTTATTATTAAAGGATGCCCACTCATACTACTTATGTATGGGAACTACCTCTGATTTCGATAAAAAGTGCCCAGGGAAATGATTCCATCCTTAAAAATTCTGCTGTTACACATCTGTTACTGTGAAGGAGATAGATGAATGGATACAATTATTTAATGAAAGTACCCCATATAAGGCAAGTGCACACATGGGAGTGTGGGAACACTTCCATCGACCCCAAGGGAGAGGGCTTTAGATGTAACAAAATTAATGACTGAATTGGATTCAATGATTGTTGGAAATTTAGTGTGGAAAGGCTAGATACATATCAAGAAGATGGGGTCACTTTCACGTGTAGGGACATTACTAAACGAGCAGGCCAAATTCATGATAAGTTGGCAGAACTGGCACAAAGATATGAGGTTGATCTAAACAAAACAAAAAAAAACATGCAGAGAAACTATCAAGTGTGTTTTAGTGACAAAGATATTTATGAAATGAGAACACCAGGATTAAAAACCCAGATTAAGGAACTGATTCATAACATTAGGAAATTACATTAATTAGATAAGTGGGAGACCAAAAAGACAAAAAAGAGAGAAGTGAAGAAACCCTCAGGTTAGCTACCTCTGTTTGGAGCAGAGATGTGTTGAAGCTTTCCCTTTGAGAGAAGTGATTGTTGGAGGTTATGTTCATGTGCTATGGAGCAGGAGTGATCTTGCATCATTTACCAATTATTTCACAAAATTGTGGGAAAAGTCAGTCGAATGGTATAAGCAGGTTGATTGGTTCAAAATTGACAGGACGACTTAAGAGCCAAAGCGAGTCAATACATTCCTATTATGAGAGATAATGGTAGGCATTCAAACAGTATAGTGGTATGGAGGCTTTGGAGACAAAAGACATGAGACATTTTGTGTTGAGGTTTGTGACAGGTTTGAGGCCAGAGATTATTTAGATGATTCAACAGCATTTGAGTTATAGGCAGAATACATCTATTGATGAGTTTCTGCATTACACTAAATACTCCCATGATGAAATAGAGAATAAACATAAAAAAGCTTAAAGAAAAACTGATGCTTGCCTAAAGAAGGCAGCTTAGAGAACTAGCCAGATGCCCATAGCTGTAAGTAATGTAGGTGCACTGCAAGGAGTGTACCAACAGCCACAAAATCCAGAGGCAGAGGTCGAGGAGTTCTTATAGATCCAGGTACAGGAATACATGTAAATAGTCTGACAATATCAACTCCTTGTCATTACTGTAATAAACTGGGACACTGGAAGTGGGAATGTTGTTTAAATCCTGCTGAAAAGTTCAAAATGCAGAGTGTGTACCCTCTCAGAATGACAATTTTAATCAGATGCATGGAGATGGAAGGCCCAGTAGTCAAAATTTCAATGTGCCCCAAGACCCGGCAATGCAAGTCCCTCAACCTCCGATGCCACAGCAAAATGCTACTGGCATGTGCCAACACCCAAATCAAAGTCTGAGAATAAATGCAAATGGAACACAGAATGGAAATTCATTCCAACAAAATCTTTTGTTTGATACAGGTTAAGGAAGTAGCTCCGATCAGTTAGCCTGACGGTGCCAGTGAGTGAAGGAAGACTGTGTGCTTGGCGCAGCCTTAGAAATAGACCAGCGTAGACCATTCATTTAAATTGAAGTGGATGGCTCCCCGTGTCATTTTTGGTTGACACTGGTGTCACCTGTACCCGTTCTACTCTGAGAACAGTAGAAGTCCCAAACCTTCCCCTCTCGGGAAAAACAGTCCAAATTGTTGGTGTGGTGAATAAACAAATGACAGCGCAGGAAACTGTCCCGATTTTTGTGAAAAAAGGATAGTTTGAAGACAAGCTCAAGTTCATTGTATGTGACTGCATTCCACTAAATCTCTAGGGAATGGATTTATTGGAAAAATTAAATTGTGTCATCTATTGTTCTCCAGCAGGAATAGACATACTCAAGATGAGGATGCTGTCTTTGAATTAATGAAAAGTGAAGCATATTGCATGTTACTGACTCTGTTGACAGTTGTTGATTTGCCACTGGATTTGAGGGAAGCTGTTGAGTACAAAGTGTGGGACTTTTTTAGGAAAGGATATCAGAATGATAAATGGTGTCAAACCTGTCTCAATCACTGTGAAGCCGAATGCTGAGTTTCCAAAAACCCAGCAGTATAATTTGACCCCTGAAACGATTGCTGGGATAACGCCTGTGATTGAGTCAATGTTCCAGCAGGTCATTTTGAAGGAAATAATGGGAAGTCCTTGTAACTCTCCAATCATGGGTCTTCAGAAACCAAATGGAAAGTACAGGATTTGTACAAGATTTGAGGAAAATGAACAATATTGTTGTTCGCTGTTGCCCTGTGGTACCGAATCCAGCGGTAATATTATTTCAGATTCCATGTGAAGCTGAGTGGTTCATAGTTATCGACCTATGTCAGGCCTTCTTTTTGATACCATTGGATAAGGATAGACAGTTCCTTTTTGTGTTCTGACTCGGACACAGGGCCTTAATTTGGTGTCATGTCCAAATCTGGAATCTTTGAATATGCCTTGCAACTCAGTTTTGATTCAGTACATAGACTACCTTATAGTGGCATTGGATACTCAAGAAGCTTGCAAACAGGATACTATTGCATTGTTGAACCACCTGGCTGAGAATGGTTATAAAGAGCCTGATGACAACCTTGGTGGAGGGAATTACTCCGTCCCAAATGTGACGGATATCCTGCCCACCATTTTACAAGTTCCATGGGATATAATGGAACTTGTAATATGGGCAGCAGGATATCCGTCACATTTGGGATGGAGTAATCCCCTCCGCCAAGGTCATAATCAGGCCCAGAGTGTCCACTTGGAAAATTGCAGTATTAACAAAAACAGTTTAATACCTTGGACTCAAATTGAGAACGGAGTGAGAAAGGTGTCACAAGACAGAATTTCAGCTATACTGAAAAAGGGTACACCAGCTACACAGAGAGATGTCAGGATAATCTTGAGAATGGTGGACTACTGTAGCTAGTGGATACCTAATTTTTCGCTAGTTACCAAGCCTTTACAGAGGCTGATGCATAAGGATGTGTCTGATCCGGTACCATTGAATAACAAGTGCCTTGTAGAATTTCTTGAGCTGAGAGAATGTCTCTGTTCTGCTCCGGCTCGAGGAGTGCCTGATTGTAACAAATCTTTTGCACTTTTCTGCAGTGAGAGGGAGGGCTACGCTCTCTCAGTGCTGACACAAATGCATGGAAATGCCAAGAGACCTGTGGCATACTTTTCCGCTATGTTGGATCCTTTTGCTTCTGCTTTATGAGGTTGCTTTAAAGTGGTTGCTACCATTAGTACAGCAATTAAGAGGTGAAAAAATATTGTTATGTGTCACCCATTAATTGTGTATGTGCCTCAGTCACTTGAGCTTTTATTATTGAGGACATGCACTCAATATCTTACAAGCAGTAGATTCACAAAGTACAAGCAGGTGTTCCTGGCTCCAGAGAACATAACAGTCAAACAATGTGGGATTCTGAATCCTGCTACTCTGTTGCCAACAATGGGTCAAGGATCAGTTGAAGACTGTGAGCGAGACCACAATTGCCTTGATGTCTCTGAACTGTATACCAAACCCAGACCAGATATACGGGAAGAACCATTGCCTGAATTAGATTATGCACTTTATGTTGATGATTCATGTTTGAGAGATGGTGGAGGAAGCCTGAGAGTGGCTTGTTTTACGTACTCTGTCTGGAGTAGTTGAAGCTTCTTGGCTTCAGGGAATATTTTCTGCCCAAGTAGCTGAATTGATTGCTGTTACAAGAGCATGTTGTGTCTCTGATCAATTGAAAGTGACGATCTTTTCCGATAGTCAGTACAGCTTTGCCATCGTTCATGACTACTGGCAACTGTAGTCTCAGCGAGGATTTTTGATGTCTTCTGGATCTCCAATCCGGAATGGAGAACAAGAATCTCCTTGATGCATTACACTTCCATGAGCAGATTGCAGTCATCAAGTGTCCTGCACACCGCTCCGGAGATGACCAAGTGACCTTGAGCAATAGGTACGCCAACAAGGTTGCAAAGTACTGCACACACAATGTCTGTACATTCAATGGGGCATTCATGACTAAAGGAATGGATACGACTAACTTTAACCTCTTGTTGACTACAGCTGACACTTGGGTTGAGACGAAAAGGTTACAAGAAGAGGTGTCTGAGTAGGCAAGGTTGGGTTGGAGCAGGGTGTGTCAAAAGAGATGATAACATCTGAGTGTCAATGGGTGGAAGACCAGTGGTGAAAAATAGGTTGTTGCCCCCTATGGCTTGACATTTTCATGGACCTGCTCACATTAGTAGGGATGCTATGGTAAGGTTGTTTAGAAAAACTTGGTTCAATCCTAAATTCAGAGTGATGGCTGCAGTGGTGTGTCACATGTGTGTTGTGTGTCAACAGAACAATCTCGGAAAGGTTACATTGAGCCACATAGGGAGACCAGGAGCACATTTTAATAGAATGCAGACAGATTTAGTTGAGATGCTTGTATGTAGCAGATTGAAGTATGTTTTGGTCATCGTGTGCATCTTTTCCTGTTGGGTCGAGGTGTATCCAACCAG
Source organism: Pleurodeles waltl (assembly GCF_031143425.1). Lineage (NCBI taxonomy): Eukaryota > Metazoa > Chordata > Amphibia > Caudata > Salamandridae > Pleurodeles > Pleurodeles waltl. The sequence continues at coordinate 1,166,744,800 of NC_090440.1, forward strand.
GCAAAATGATAGCCTCACTATAGCTAAACTGTTATCGAGAGAATATATCCCTAGGTTTGGTTTTCCAAACTTTTTAGAATCAGAACGAGGAACTCATTTCAATAATGAGGTCCTAAAGTTGTTGTGCGCAGCATTACAGATGGATCAAAGATTGCACTGCAGCTCTAGACCTGATACTTCTGGTCTTGTTAAACAAGTGAACAGCATGCTGAAATTGAGATTGGCAAAGGTGTGTGCTTCAACATCTCTGGAATGGCATGATGCTTTGCCCCTTGTGTTGATGAGTTTTCAGAGTGATGGGAAGACTGGACTTTCCCCCACAAAATCCTGATGTGGAGAACCAGTGATCCCTGTGAATGTGCTTGTGAATATAACTGATGACATGGTCCTACATTATTGTAAGGACTCTCTGATATGGTGCATTCTGTGTCTCAATAGGTTGGAACAGTCACAGCTTCCCCACAACAATAACAGTGCCATGACCTCAGTCCCAATGAATGGGTCTTGGTGAAGAAACCCATCAGGAAGACATGTCTGGAATCTTGTTGGCATGGACCTTATCAGGTGACCCTGATGTCAATGACCACTGTGAAGTGCAGAGGTCTCCCTAACTGGATCCATGCACCCTACACTTGCAGGGTGGAGTGTTTCCTCGATGGGACAGTGCTTTTGCCAGAAGAACCAGTAGCGCATGAAAGATAACCAAAACTGGTCAGCAAAACTCTTGGGGAATAAATTGAGCATGAAAAAGCACTCGATCAAGGAGAAGAGAGTCTAGAGCAAATCACTTCTGAAGCTGAAACAGAAACATTGGAAGTTTGCCCTGAGTTACAGGAGTCAGACTGCATCACCAAGAAGTGATAAGGGCTAGCGGAAAGCGAGCGGAAGCTAGAGACCGGTGGCCTAGACAACAGGAGCGTGAAGGAGTGAACATACCTAAAGAGCATATGCATCAACGATTGCTGAGGAAACAGAGAATTCTGATCTGAGTGAAAGGGAAGGCGAAGGAGTAAAGCAAAGAGAGTCAAAAAGAACAAGAGTACCGAGTCGTAGGTATTCTTCCCCTGAATGGACCTACTTTGCAAATGACGCAGATCAAGAACTCTGGGAATATTGGCATCAGAATATTAGTTCAACTGAGCCACCATGAACTGGACATTGTGATTGAGCTGTATTTGGAACTGTCATTGTCATCTGGAAACTTTTGTGTACATATTATAGACATTAATACTGATAGAGATTGAAAAATTAAAAAAACATCTAGGCCCCAGTAGAAGAAAGAGGGTTGATTTCTGTTTTATTATCTGTGGAAAGCAGACATATTTTAGACTGCTGAAAGGATGGCATGATATCTGTTATTTGGGAATTGTTTTCCCTACGATTTATAATGTGGAGTAGGTAACAGGCTGGCCTGGTTTGTAGAGGGTACCTAAGGTACTTACACCTTTTGCCAGGTCTAGTTATCCCTTATTAGTGAAGTGTAGGCAGTGTTATAGCAGCCTAGGCTGTCTAGAGGTAGTTTTAGCAGAGCAGCTTAGGCTGAACTAGGAGACATGCAAAGCTCCTGCAATACCACTATAGTTACACAGTACTTATGCACAATAAAAGGCTACCAAAAATAAAGGTACTTTATTTTAGTGTCACACAGCCACAAATATCTTAGAGGCAATACTCCTTCTGGAGGCAAATATTATACACAATATATACACTAGAGATCAAAATCAGGTAAGTAAATAGTCATAGAAAAGTGTAAACAGTAGAAAATACAATAGAATGCAATAGGCCTAGAGGCAACACAAACCATATACTAAGAAAGTGGAATGTGAATCAAGAACTCCCCCCTAGGCAAGTGTAGTGTGTAGGGGGGCACTGGGAGTGTAAGGAAGCACCAAAGGGAAGTACAGCAGCCCACCTCAGAACCCAGAAAAGGAGTAAAGTACTGCAAGTTTCCTCAGGACACACTACAAGTCGTGATACAACATATTGCAACAACCAAGCAAGCCTGCAATCAACAAATGGTGGATTCCTGGACCTGAAGACCTGTGAAGAGGGGAGACCAAGTCCAAGAAGGACAGGAGCCCCTGCCAACCTAGTAAATGGTGCAAAAGTGGCTTCTCCTGTTAGAAGAAGTGTGAAGAAGAGCACCAAAGAAGTTGGCTGCGGTTTCCTGCGTGGTGCAGGAGATGTCCAATGTCGAGATGTTGGATGCAGACTGTTTGCGTTGCTGGATTTGCCCACCAAGCCTTGGTTCAAGCAAGGTTGCGGTTTGCGTCAAAGTGGCGCTGCCTGGACCGAGGAGGGACCTGGGGTCTCAACTCAGACTGAGGAGGCATAGGGGGCTTTCAGCACTAGAGGGAACCCACAGAAGACCAGGCAGCACCCATGGGAGTCCCAGGACACAGGGACTAAGAAGATGCAAATTGCGGTTGGTGCAGCACAACAAAAGAAGGTCCCACGCTGCCGAAGAACAACTCAGCGAGTTGTGCATCGCAGGATGGATTGCTTGGGACCTGGGCTACACTGTGCACAAAGGATTCTTGGAAGAAGTGCACAGAAGCCCAAGGAGCTGGAAATGACAATGTGCACAGGGGTAATGTTGCAAATCGGGAAGGCAAGCTCTTACCTCCACCAAACTTGGACAGCTGGACCTTAGGACCTTAGGACAGTCTGGGTCTTCTTGGTCTAACACCTGTGTTCCAGGGAGCACACTCGTCGTCAGGAGAGGAGTCCCAGAGAAATGGTGGTCGTCACAGAAGTTGCCTGCAGGAGCAGGTAAGTGACTCCGTCACTCCACAGGAGATTCCTTCAGTTCTTCTGGTGCAGGGTGAAGACAGGGAGTCCTCAGAGTGTGCACACCTTGGAAACTGTTGCAAATGCTGGCTGGAGCTGAAGCTGCAGGTCACAGAAGTCGTCCTGGACACTTTGTTGCATTTACAGCCGTTCCTGGAGCAGTCTGTGGTTGGTCCGATGGTCAGAAGCTTAAGCAGAGGATGCAGAGCATTCGTGGAGGAGCCTTGCAAGCTGAATCTGAGGAAACACCCAGAGCAGAGACCCTAAAAAGCCCTGAGAGGGGGATTGGCTACCTACCCAGGTATGCACCTATCAGGAGGGGTCTCTGACATCATCTGCTGGCACTGGCCATTCAGAGGACTCCAGAGTGTCCCCACACCTTGGAATACAAGATGGCTAACGCCAGGGACCCACTGGAGGAGCTCTGGGCACCACTCCTGGGAACTGAGGTCGTGCCAGAGCAGGGACTGGGGGTCCCTGAACCGGTGTAGACTGACTTATGCAAGGAGGGCACCATTTGCGCCCTCTAAAGCATTTCCAGGTGCTCTGAGAGGCTACCCCTCCCAAGCCTATAACACCTATTTCCAGAAAAGAGTGTGTAACACCCTCCTCCCAAAGGAAATGCATTGTTCTGCCTCCCTGGGACTGAGCTGCTCAGACCCCAGGAGGGCAGGAACCCATCTGTGAGGTGGCAGCAGCTGGGCTGCAGTGGAAACCTCAGAGAGGTGGTTTGGCAGTACTGGGGGTCCATTGTGGAGCCCCCAGGATGCATGGGATTGGCCCCCCGAATACTAGATTTGGAATGGTGGGACAATTCCATGAGCTTAGACACCTCACATGGCCATATTCTGAGTTACCATTGTGAAGCTGCATTTAGGTATTGATCTATATTCAGTGCACGTGTGTAATGGTATCCCCACACTCATGAATTCCGGGGAATTGGCCCTGGACAGCGTGGGGGTACCTTTGCTAGTGCAAGGGTGCCCTCACACTTAGGTAGTCATTATGATCTTGGCGGTGTGGCCCGCCAAGCCGGCGGTGGCGGGAAAACCCGCCAGCTGGCATGGCGGGCCACACAGCCACATAATGAACCCTTTGACGGCCGCCTTAGGCGGCCCTCACTCACCGCCAGGCTGCCTCCGTCAGGCAGCCTGGCGGCAGTCGGTATCCTTATTCGACACGGCAGCGGCGCTACCCCTCAGATAATGATCCCTTAGCCTCCAGACTTTCCGTGGCAGGATTCCCCGCCAGGGAAAGGCAGGTGGAAGGGGTGCACCGGGGCACCCCCTTGGCACCTGCACTGCCCATGCACTTGGCATGGGCAGTGCAGGGGCCCCTGTGCAGTGACCCATCGCGCAGGTCACTGCCCGAATTTACGGGCAGTGATCTGCATGATAGGTGCAGCTGCACCCGCCGCACAGAGGCATTGGCGGCGGCTCCATGTGGGGCTGCCATCAATGTCCTGGCCAGGCATTCCTGTTGGCCGGCGGGTGGAAACAATGTTTCCACCCGCCGGCCCACAGGAATGTTCTTTATACAGCCGGTGGGGTTCAGGGGGCGCTGGCGGTAAGTAGTGAGACCGCCAGCATGAACACGGCGGTTTCGACCGCCGTGTTCATAATGAGGACCCTAGTAATGTTGCACCTAGCCTTCAGTAAATGCAGGTTAGGCATATGGGTGACTTATAAGTTACTTAAGTGCAGTGAAAATAGCTGTGAAGTAGTGTGGGCACTATTTCACTCAGTCTGCAGTGGCAGTCCTAAAGAAGTGTTTGTCTGAGCTCCTTATGGGTGGCAAAATAAATACTGCAGCCCATAAGGATCTCCTGGAACCCCAATGCCTTGCATACCTAGGTACCATATACTAGGAACTTATAAGGGGGGACCAGTGTTTCAATTGGAATTGGAATATGAAGTCACTAAACTATAGTGACTAATTTGGAAGTGGAGAAAGAATAAGCACTGGAGTTCTGGTTAGCAGAACTTCAGTGACACAGTTAAGCACTACTGAACACACACATTAGGCCACAAACCAGTGAGACAGGCAAAATATACTGTCAAATAGGCAGAAATTGGGGGTAACATGCCAAGAAAGATGGTACTTTTCTACACAACCACCCCCCAAACGATGGTCAATAAGGCTAACCTTGCCCAGATGAGTCTTCATTGTCTAAGTGAATTGCAGTGGTTGCTCCCAGGTCCATATTCCACTTTAAAGTCCATCCCCTGTAGGGAAATGGACCACCTCAATAATTTAGGGTTTTTGCCTTTCATCTGTTTTAGCCATAAGAGAGGTTTGTGGTCTGTCTAAACAATGAAGTGAGTCCCAAGTAAGTATGTTTTCAACTTCTTCAGGGCCCAGACCACAGCAAAGGCCCCCATCTCTATGGCTGACCAACACTTTTCGCTAGGGGTCAGCCTCCTACTGATAAAAGCAACAGGTTGATCCTGGCACTTTGAGTTAAGATGTGATAACACTGCCCCAACCCCCAGTTCAGAAGCATCTGTCTGGACAATTAATTTGTTTGGAGTAATTTGGGCTTTTTAGGACAGGTGCAGTATACATAGCCTCCTTAAGCTCCTCACAAGCTTTTTGACAGCTGGCTGTCCACACTACATTTTTAGGTATCTTTCTGAAGGTGAGGTCATTAAGAGGGGCAACAATGGAGCCACAGTTCTTAATGAACCTCCTGTAACACCCAGTGAGACCTAATAAGGCTCTGACCTGGATCCGGGTAGTAGGGGGAGCCCAGTCCATAATTCTCTGGATCTTCCCGTGTAGTGGTTCAATCTGTTTTTCACCTACCAGGTGACCCAGATAAACCACTTTCCCCTGTCCTATCTGGCATTTTGAAGCCTTTGGTAGTGAGTCCTGCCTTTTGCAGGGCCTCCAAAACTTTCCACAGGTGGACCAGGTGGTCATTCCTGGTGGAGCTAACTGCAGCAATGTCATCTAAGTATGCTGTACTAAAAGCTTCCAAACCTTGGAGGACTGTATCCACCAGCCTTTGGAAAGTGGCAGGTGCATTTTTCAAACCAAAGTGCATAACCGTGAACTGATAATGCCCTCCTATGGTTGAAAATGCAGTTTTTGCTTTAGCATCCTCTGATAACTTGATCTGCCAATACCCTGCAGTCAAATCAAAGATGCTTATATATTTGGCAGAAGCCAGTGTATCAATGAGCTCATCTGCCCTGGGTATAGGGTGAGCATCTGTCTTAGTTACAGTATTAAGTCCTCTATAGTCCACACAAAACCACATTTCTTTCTTTCCTTCTTTGCTATGAGGTTTGGTGACAAGCACCACTGGGCTGGCCCAGGGGCTCAATAACTCCTAGGGCCAACATTTTCTGCACCTCACATTTAATACAGTCTCTGACATGGTCAGGCTGCTTATAAATCTTACTTTTGAAAGGCAAACTGTCTCCAGTATCAATAGTGTGCTCACACCAAATAGTGATACCAGGTATGAGAGAAAACAGGTCAGAAAATTGGCCTAGTAGGTTTTTGCAGTTCTCCCTCTGCTCTGCGGTGAGGCAGTCTGCAAGCACCACTCCTTCCACTAAGCCAGCAGCTTCAGTGTTGGAGAAGAGGTCAGGGAGAGGGTCACTCTCTTCCTCCTGCCCCTCATCTGTGGCCATGAGTAGGGTTAAATCGCCCTATCATAGTAAGGTTTAAGGTGGCTGACATGAAGCACTCTAAGGGAACTTCTGGCAGTGCCAAGGTCTACCAGATAGGTGACCTCACCTTTCTTCTCCACAATGAAATGGGGTCCACTCCATTTGTCCTGGAGTGCTCTTGGGACCACAGGCTCCAATACCCACACCTTCTGTCCTAGGTGGTACTCAGTCAGGACAGCCTTCTGTTCATGCCATGGCTGGCCTGAAGGTTCTTATTGGCCTTTTTCATGTACTCAGCCATTCTGGATCTTAGGCCAAGTACATAGTCCACAGTGTCTTGTTTAGTGGGATTCAATGGTTGCTCCTACCCCTCTTTCACAACAGCAAGGGAAACCCTAAAAGGGTGACCAAAGAGGAGTTCAAAGTTGCTGTAGCCCACTCCTTTCTGGGGTACCTCCTTGTAGGCAAAAGGAGGCACGGCAAGAGGACATTCCATCTCCTTCTGAATTTTTCAGAGAGTCCCATGATCATGCCTTTGAGAGTTTTGTTAAACCTCTCAACCAATCCAGTTGTTGTGGATGATGGGGAGTGGTGAATTAGTATGTTGCACCACACTCCTTCCATATAGCTTTCAAGTATGCAGACATGAAGTTACTACCCCGTCTGATACAACTTCCTTAGGAAAACCCACCCTGGAAAATATTGACAGGAAGGCCTTTGCCACTGCAGGTGCTGTAGTGGTCCTTAACGGGATTGCTTCTGGGTATCTTGTGGCATAGTCCACTACCACAAGGACAAACCTATTACCAGAAGTTGTTGGAGGGTCAAGGGGGCCAACAATATCAACCCCTACCCTCTCAAAGGGCACCCCAACCACCAGCAGTAGAGTTAAGAGGGCTTTTGGGGAGCCACCAGTCTTGCCACTGTCTTGGCAGGTCACACAGGAGCGACAAAACTCCTTGGTGTCCTCTGACATATGAGGCCAGTGAAAATGAAGAACAAGTCTGTTGCATGTTTTACTTTGCCCAGAATGTCCAGCCAAGGGAATATCATGTGCCAGAGTTAGGAGGAATTCCCTATACTGTAAAGGGATGACCAGTCTCCTGGTGGCACCAGGTTTAGGGTCCCTTGCCTCAGGATAGAGGAGATGTTTCTCCCAGTGAACTCTGTGGGAATCACTGATATCCCCATTTTGCTGTTTGACAGCTTGCGGTCTGAGACCCTCTAGTGTGGGACAGGTCTGCTGTGCCACACTCAGTTCCTCCCTGGCAGGCCCCCCTGCACCAATGAGCTCAGTTGTGTTAGCTTGAAGCTCCTCTGGTGTAGGTTCTGCACAGGGAGTGGACTCCTCCTCATCAAAAGGGGAATCATCTGGAGAGGGTGGGATAGTAGACAAGGGTTTGCCCCTCCTACCCCTAGTTTTTGGGAGCACTTGGTCCATTTTTCCAGGATTCAAGTTTCCCTGTCCTCTTTGCTTCTTGGCCTGAGCCCTGATAAGAACAATGATATGCCCTGGAATGCCCAGCATGGCTGCATTGGCCTCCAACTCAACCCAAGCTTAAGTTTCCAAATCATTGCCTAAGAGACACTCCACAGGTAAGTCAGTGGATACCACAACCTTCTTTGGACCAGTAACCACCCCCTCAGTTGAGATTCACAACAGCCATGGGGTGGCTAACAGTGTTGCTATGGGCGTCTGTCACTTGGTACTGATGACCAAGTAGGTGCTGCTCAGGGGCAACCAGTTTTTCCATCAACATTGTGACACTGGCACCTATGTCTCTGTAGGCCTCAACCTGAACACCATTAATCAGGGGTAGTTGCTTGTACTTATCCATATTAAGGGGACAAGCAACTAAGGTGGTGAGGTCAATGCCACCATCAGACACTAAAACAGCCTCAGTGATCTCCCTAACTAGACCAACCCCCACCACATTACCAATGGTGAGCCCAGCTATACCCTTTGACTGGCTATTAGTAGCGCTCTTCCCACCACCACTGCTATTACTAGGAGAACTAGTGGAAGCAGTAGGGTTTGTGGTGGTGGGAGGTTTGGTGTTTCTTTTTGGACAATGAGGATCAGTTGCCCAATGACCTTTGGCTTTACAGAGATAACTCCATGGCTTTTTATTATTGTGAGAAGAGGATTTGTGCCTACCACCCCCAGAGGATTTGTGTGGACCTGATGAAGACTCAGAAGATTTTTTAGCTTTGTCCCCACCCTTTTCATGAGACTTACCATCCTTCTTCTTGCTGTCATTGTCACCCCCTGTATGAGCTTTTCTGCTCACCCTTGCTCTGACCCATTTGTCTGCATTCTTTCCCAATTCTTGGGGAGAGGTCAGATCTGAGTCCACAAGATACTGATGCAACAAATCAGACACACAATTATTCAATATATGCTCTCTCGGAATCAAGTTATATAGGCTTTCATAGTCAGTCACCTTACTGCCATGTAACCAACCTTCGAGGCCCTTCACTGAACAGTCTACAAAATCTGTCCAATCCTGTGACGACTCCTTTCTGGTCTCTCTGAACTTTATCCTGTATTGTTCAGTGGTTAAGCCCAGACCATCTAAGAGTGCACTTTTAAGAATGTGGTAGTTATCTGCGTCATCTTCCCTGATAATAAGGGGTCTGTTTCTCCCCTTGCCAGAGAAAGATAGCCACAGGATAGCAGCCCACTGAACTTGAGGGACCCTCTGAACTTTACAGGCCCTCTCAAGTGCAGCAAACCACTTATATATGTCACCTCCATCCTTGTAAGGAGGGACAACTTTATGCAGATTTCAGTCCATAATTCTCTGGATCTTCCCGTGTAGTGGTTCAATCTGTTTTCCACCTACCAGGTGACCCAGATAAACCACTTTCCCCTGTCCTATCTGGCATTTTGAAGCCTTTGGTAGTGAGTCCTGCCTTTTGCAGGGCCTCCAAAACTTTCCACAGGTGGACCAGGTGGTCATTCCTGGTGGAGCTAACTGCAGCAATGTCATCTAAGTATGCTGTACTAAAAGCTTCCAAACCTTGGAGGACTGTATCCACCAGCCTTTGGAAAGTGGCAGGTGTATTTTTCAAACCAAAGTGCATAACCGTGAACTGATAATGCCCTCCTATGGTTGAAAATGCAGTTTTTGCTTTAGCATCCTCTGATAACTTGATCTGCCAATACCCTGCAGTCAAATCAAAGATGCTTATATATTTGGCAGAAGCCAGTGTATCAATGAGCTCATCTGCCCTGGGTATAGGATGAGCATCTGTCTTAGTTACAGTATTAAGTCCTCTATAGTCCACACAAAACCACATTTCTTTCTTTCCTTCTTTGCTATGAGGTTTGGTGACAAGCACCACTGGGCTGGCCCAGGGGCTCAATAACTCCTAGGGCCAACATTTTCTGCACCTTACATTTAATACAGTCTCTGACATGGTCAGGCTGCCTATAAATCTTACTTTTGAAAGGCAAACTGTCTCCAGTATCAATAGTGTGCTCACACCAAATAGTGATACCAGGTATGAGAGAAAACAGGTCAGAAAATTGGCCTAGTAGGTTTTTGCAGTTCTCCCTCTGCTCTGCGGTGAGGCAGTCTGCAAGCACCACTCCTTCCACTAAGCCAGCAGCTTCAGTGTTGGAGAAGAGGTCAGGGAGAGGGTCACTCTCTTCCTCCTGCCCCTCATCTGTGGCCATGAGTAGGGTTAAATCGCCCTATCATAGTAAGGTTTAAGGTGGCTGACATGAAGCACTCTAAGGGAACTTCTGGCAGTGCCAAGGTCTACCAGATAGGTGACCTCACCTTTCTTCTCCACAATGAAATGGGGTCCACTCCATTTGTCCTGGAGTGCTCTTGGGACCACAGGCTCCAATACCCACACCTTCTGTCCTAGGTGGTACTCAGTCAGGACAGCCTTCTGTTCATGCCATGGCTGGCCTGAAGGTTCTTATTGGCCTTTTTCATGTACTCAGCCATTCTGGATCTTAGGCCAAGTACATAGTCCACAGTGTCTTGTTTAGGGGGATTCAATGGTTGCTCCTACCCCTCTTTCACAACAGCAAGGGAAACCCTAAAAGGGTGACCAAAGAGGAGTTCAAAGTTGCTGTGGCCCACTCCTTTCTGGGGTACCTCCTTGTAGGCAAAAGGAGGCACGGCAAGAGGACATTCCATCTCCTTCTGAATTTTTCAGAGAGTCCCATGATCATGCCTTTGAGAGTTTTGTTAAACCTCTCAACCAATCCAGTTGTTGTGGATGATAGGGAGTGGTGAATTAGTATGTTGCACCACACTCCTTCCATATAGCTTTCAAGTATGCAGACATGAAGTTACTACCCCGTCTGATACAACTTCCTTAGGAAAACCCACCCTGGAAAATATTGACAGGAAGGCCTTTGCCACTGCAGGTGCTGTAGTGGTCCTTAACAGGATTGCTTCTGGGTATCTTGTGGCATAGTCCACTACCACAAGGACAAACCTATTACCAGAAGTTGTTGGAGGGTCAAGGGGGCCAACAATATCAACCCCTACCCTCTCAAAGGGCACCCCAACCACCAGCAGTAGAGTTAAGAGGGCTTTTGGGGAGCCACCAGTCTTGCCACTGTCTTGGCAGGTCACACAGGAGCGACAAAACTCCTTGGTGTCCTCTGACATATGAGGCCAGTGAAAATGAAGAACAAGTCTGTTGCATGTTTTACTTTGCCCAGAATGTCCAGCCAAGGGAATATCATGTGCCAGAGTTAGGAGGAATTCCCTATACTGTAAAGGGATGACCAGTCTCCTGGTGGCACCAGGTTTAGGGTCCCTTGCCTCAGGATAGAGGAGATGTTTCTCCCAGTGAACTCTGTGGGAATCACTGATATCCCCATTTTGCTGTTTGACAGCTTGCGGTCTGAGACCCTCTAGTGTGGGACAGGTCTGCTGTGCCACACTCAGTTCCTCCCTGGCAGGCCCCCCTGCACCAATGAGCTCAGTTGTGTTAGCTTGAAGCTCCTCTGGTGTAGGTTCTGCACAGGGAGTGGACTCCTCCTCATCAAAAGGGGAATCATCTGGAGAGGGTGGGATAGTAGACAAGGGTTTGACCCTCCTACCCCTAGTTTTTGGGAGCACTTGGTCCATTTTTCCAGGATCCAAGTTTCCCTGTCCTCTTTGCTTCTTGGCCTGAGCCCTGATAAGGACAATTATATGCCCTGGAATGCCCAGCATGGCTGCATTGGCCTCCAACTCAACCCAAGCTTAAGTTTCCAAATCATTGCCTAAGAGACACTCCACAGGTAAGTCAGTGGATACCACAACCTTCTTTGGACCAGTAACCACCCCCTCAGTTGAGATTCACAACAGCCATGGGGTGGCTAACAGTGTTGCTATGGGCGTCTGTCACTTGGTACTGATGACCAAGTAGGTGCTGCTCAGGGGCAACCAGTTTTTCCATCAACATTGTGACACTGGCACCTATGTCTCTGTAGGCCTCAACCTGAACACCATTAATCAGGGGTAGTTGCTTGTACTTATCCATATTAAGGGGACAAGCAACTAAGGTGGTGAGGTCAATGCCACCATCAGACACTAAAACAGCCTCAGTGATCTCCCTAACTAGACCAACCCCCACCACATTACCAATGGTGAGCCCAGCTACACCCTTTGACTGGCTATTAGTAGCGCTCTTCCCACCACCACTGCTATTACTAGGAGAACTAGTGGAAGCAGTAGGGTTTGTGGTGGTGGGAGGTTTGGTGTTTCTTTTTGGACAATGAGGATCAGTTGCCCAATGACCTTTGGCTTTACAGAGATAACTCCATGGCTTTTTATTATTGTGAGAAGAGGATTTGTGCCTACCACCCCCAGAGGATTTGTGTGGACCTGATGAAGACTCAGAAGATTTTTTAGCTTTGTCCCCACCCTTTTCATGAGACTTACCATCCTTCTTCTTGCTGTCATTGTCACCCCCTGTATGAGCTTTTCTGATCACCCTTGCTCTGACCCATTTGTCTGCATTCTTTCCCAATTCTTGGGGAGAGGTCAGATCTGAGTCCACAAGATACTGATGCAACAAATCAGACACACAATTATTCAATATATGCTCTCTCGGAATCAAGTTATATAGGCTTTCATAGTCAGTCACCTTACTGCCATGTAACCAACCTTCGAGGCCCTTCACTGAACAGTCTACAAAATCTGTCCAATCCTGTGACGACTCCTTTCTGGTCTCTCTGAACTTTATCCTGTATTGTTCAGTGGTTAAGCCCAGACCATCTAAGAGTGCACTTTTAAGAATGTGGTAGTTATCTGCGTCATCTTCCCTGATAATAAGGGGTCTGTTTCTCCCCTTGCCAGAGAAAGATAGCCACAGGATAGCAGCCCACTGAACTTGAGGGACCCTCTGAACTTTACAGGCCCTCTCAAGTGCAGCAAACCACTTATATATGTCACCTTCATCCTTGTAAGGAGGGACAACTTTATGCAGATTTCTGGAATCAAATGAGGATTCCCCAACAGTAGAACTCATGAAACTGCTGCTGTCACCATGGGAAACCAACCCCAAACCCTGCCTTTCCTTTCCTTTTTCACAGCCAGGGATTCCCTGTCTAAGGCCAACTGCTGCTGCTGTAGCCTCCGTCTGGCTTCCTCTAACCTCAGATTTCTGAGTTCCCTGTCTAGGGACTGGTAGTCAGAGTTAGAATTGTGGGATATTTCAGAGACAGAAGTAACCTTGGAATTTGCAGTGGCTGCTCTGTCCCTAACTTGAGCCACCCTAGTGACCTCCCTAAGTGTGAAGGGAGCCCTACTAGTACGTGAACCCTTCCCATTCCCAGTTTTACTAAGGGGCCTATTAACAAACGGATCAGTGGAAGGACCCTCCCCAGGATTATCAGTGTGCTCCTCTCAGCCTGCCTGGTCTTCCTCTACTCCCCCTCTATCTGATCTTGACCAGTGCTGAGTCCCTGGTCATCTTTCAGGAGAAGATTTAAGAGGGACTCCTTCTTGGGGTTCTTCCCAATCCCTAAACTTCTTTCAATACAGAGTCCCCTGAAACTTTTAAAGTTGAGATTGTGCTAGGTAGTTTTTACAACTCTAGGGGTAGCTTCTACAGAAGACATATTGAAAGAGCAAAATTTTTAGGAAAGTGAGTAAAAAAATAGTAGACTAACAGAGCTAAACTTTTAAAGAAAAGAAGAAAAACGTTTCAGAAACTTTGTAAAACTTTTGCAAAGTTTAAGGAACGTTTTAGAAAGTTAGGAATTACTTCTAGGCATATATTACGTATAGGTCTGAGTATTGGAGCAAGCTTTTCTTGTGAAAAGCACTAGTAACAAAGTGGTAAAGCAATTGCAAGTACTTATCCCACCGCTGCACCAACAATGAAGGAAGCTGGCCTGTTTTGTAGTGGGTACGTAAGATACCTACACCTTATACCATGTCCAGTTATCCCTTATTAGTGAAATGTAGGGAGTGTTCTAGCAGCTTAGGCTGTCTAGATGTAGATGCAGCAGAGCAGCTTAGGCTGAACTAGGAGACATGCAGAGCTCCTGCAATACCACTATAGTTACACCGTAGTTATACACAATAAAAGCCAATACTCAGTGTTACCAAAAATAAAGGTACTTTATTTTAGTGACACAAGGCCACAAATATCTTAGAGGCAATACTCCGCCTGGAAGTAAGTATTATACAAAATATATACACTAGAGACCAAAATCAGGTATGTAAATAGTCATAGAATAGTGCAAGGATAGAGAATGCAATAGAACAGTAGAAAATATAATAGAATGCAATAGGCCTAGGGACAACACAAACCATACACTAAGAAAGTGGCATGAGAATCAAGAATCCCCCCTAGCCAATTGTAGTGTGTAGAGGGGCACTGGGAGTGTAAGAAAACACCAAAGTTAAGTAAAATACCCCATCCCAGAGCCCAGAAAAGTAAGAGTAAAGTACTGCAAGTTTCCTCAGGACACACTGCAAGTCTTGAGAAGAGATATTGCAAGAACCAAGCAAGACTGCAATCAACAAATGGTGGATTCTGAACCTAAGGACCCGTGAAAAGAGGAGACCAAGCACAGAAGTCACAGAAGATTCCAGGAATGACAGGCGCCCCTGCCAACCTAGAAGATGGTGCAAAAGTGGCTTCTCCTGTTAGAAGAAGTATGAAGAAGAGCACCAAAGAAGATGGCTGCAGGTTCCTGCATGGTGCAGGAGATGTCCCAGGTTGAGATGTTGGATGCAGGCTGTTTGCGTCGCTGGATTTGTCCAACAAGCCTTGGTTCAAGCAAGGTCGCGGTTTGCGTCAAAGTGGAGCTGCCTGGACCGTGGAGGGACCTGGAGTCTCAACTCAGACTGAGGAGGCACAGGGGGCTCTCAGCACTAGAGAGAGCCCACAGAAGACCAGACAGCGCCCACGGGAGTCCCAGGACACATGGACAAAGAAGATGCAAATTGCGGTTGGTGCAGAACAACAAAAGAAGGTCCCATGCTGCCGGAGAACCACTCAGCGAGTTGTGCATCACAGGATGGAGTGCTGGGGACCTGGGCTACACTGTGCACGAAGGACTCTTGGAAGAAGTGCACAGAAGCCCAAGGAGCTGGAGATGACAAGGTGCACAGGAGTACTGTTGCAAACCGGGAAGGCAAGCTCTTACTTCCTCCAAATATTGACAGCTGGACCTTAGGACAGTCTGGGTCTTCTTGGTCCACCACCTGTGTTCCAAGGAGCACACTCATCGTCAGGAGAGGAGTCCCAGAGAACCGGTGGTCATCGTAGAAGGGTGCCTGCAGGAGCAGGGAAGTGACTCCACAGGATATTCCTTTGGTTCTTCTGGTGCAGGGTGAATACAGGAAGTCCTCAGAGCGTGCACACCTTGGAAACTGTTGCAAATGCTGGCTGGAGCTGAAGTTGCAGGTCACAGAAGTCATCCTGGACACTTTGTTGCAGTTACAGTGGTTCCTGGAGCAGTCTTCGGTTGATCTGACGGTCAAAAGCTGAAGCAGAGGATGCAGAGGATTCCTGGAGGAGTCTTGCAAGCTGAATCTGAGGAAACACTCAGAGCAGAGACCCTAAATAGCCCTGAGAGGTGGATTGGCTACCTAGCCAGGTATGCACCTATCAGGAGGGGTCTCTGAAGTCACCTGCTGGCACTGGCCACTCAGTGGTCTCCAGAGTGTCCCAACACCTTGGAATCCAAGATGGCTAACGTCAGGGACACACTGGAGGAGCTCTGGGCACCACCTCTGGTTAGCAGAACTTCAGTGACACAGCTAGGCACTACTGACAACACACACTTTAGGCCACCAACTATGAGCACTAGGGTCCTGGCTAGCAGGATCCCAGTGAGACAGGCAAAACATACTGACAAACAGGCAGAAATTGGGAGTAACATGAAAAAAAAGATGGTACTTTCCTACAGAGTACTTTGATAATCCTGTTTGGACACAAGGGTTTAGACTCATGAGAGGTGTGAGTGCAGGATAAGTAGTGGGAGACATTTTTGTTGCCATGATTCCGTCTGTGGAAGTGATTTTGAATGATCTGAAAATCAGAAAGCTGTCTACTACAGTGGACAAACTAGCCACTAGTACTGCTGGAGCATTATTCGCTATCAGTACTGAAATGATAGCCATCAGATCAATGATTTTGCTAAATTGACTTGCGTTGAGACATGTTGCTTGCAATGGAGGGCTGAGTCTGTCGGATGCTTAAAGTTTAACAATGCTGCACTTTTATATCAGATGAAAGTAAGTATTTGCAGAAGTATGTCCAGAATATTTCAGGGTTGACAGGAGATTTGAAAGAATTGGAAGCAACAGGTACATCTGAAGCGACTGGTAATGGATTTTTGGCCATTGGTAGATGGTTTGGTAACCTGGGAAGTGGAATATTAGGGTTTGTGTGACAGGCATTGTTGATTCTGCTGACCTTGACCATAGTTTTGTGTGTAGTATACCGAATTATCCGGAGAACTAAAGTATAGTTCAACCAGGCAGAAACAGAAAGAGAGCAGAGGTTGGTTGAATCCAGGCGAAAGTTGTTCAAAACAACTAGGTTTTATAGAATCTCACTCAAGAATGAAAATGGATTTGTGATTACTCTAAAAGTCATCAGGGGCACTATGGCCCTCATTATGACTTTGGCGGTCTGTTCCGAAGACCACCGTGGTGACAGCCACCAAAAGACCGCCACGGAGGCGGTAATCCCCCCACCGTATTATGAGTTACTAAAACAAAACTGCCAGAAAGCAGCCACAAAATCAACACTGCCAGATCTAACGATGGTGGGAGAGAGGCGGTCCCACCATCCTTACCACCACGCCAACTAGAAACTGCCCTCTAAATTATGACCCACGTATCACCACAGCGGCCCATCAATGCCTGTAATCCATTGGCGGTGCAGACCACTGAGGTCAATTTTGACACTCCACAACAACAGAAGCCAACACTGGCCAAATTGAAAACCCCACACCTGATACACATACAGACATCATACACACCCACCAACAGCACTATAAAACACCCCCCCACACAACCCACAATTCCTTGCAAATTCACAAATTCTGCTGCATGTTACCAGCCCACATATCCCTAGAACTGCACACAAACCACAGCCACCTATAAACCCTTCATGCATCACTCACCACACATCATACTTCTACCCCAAACACACACAACACCATTGCACTCAATCATTACATCACAGCATCCCACATATTCACACACCCTGCACCCCCACGTAACACTCCACCCTCTGCACAACACACACACTACACAATTGGCATGTCCCCACAAAAGCACCCCCATGTAACTGATGATGAGTTGCGGGTCATGGTAGATGAAATCGACAGGGTAGAGCCACAGCTGTTCGGTGCACAGGTTCAGCAGATATCAATTGTCAGGTAGATGGAGTTATGGCGGAGAATGTAGACAAGGTGAACTCTGTGGGATTCCATCCATGCACAAGGGACGACATAAGGAAGAGGTAGAATGACCTACATAGGAATGTGCGTGCAATGGCATTCAGGCACCACATTGCCGTCATGAAGACTGGCAGTGGACCCCAACTTTCTCCCCCACAGTTGACAACATGGGAGGAGAAGGTCTTAGCTATCCTGAATCCTGTGGGCCTCACTGGTATAACTGGAGGGCTGGACTCTGGTAAGTCACCCATACTTCTCTATCACCTTGTACACCTGCATGGCATGTCTCCCTGTCACTCTATCTCCCTTCAACCCACTCCATCCCAAACTTATACCCGCCCCCTTAAGCACCCTCATCAATTTCCCTTGAGTGCCCGACCCACTAAAATAACACCTCTCCAAAGTCATCATTCACACACTTAAGTAATGCATACTTAGCATGAAGCACTACCAATCCCACAAAACATCTGATATCAAACCAAATGTTTATATCACGACATCCATCCCATATGGAAACCCATCAATGCTGAACATATTTACGCCTGGAACACTGAGGTGGCAATTGCAAACCAGGATATGGCAAAGACTTTTACTGCTAAATACATATATACAACATGACTGTTTTTAATTAAAATATTCATTTGAAAATGCTTTCAGCAATACGGTAGAAAATCATCATCAACTGCCAATGCTATACCTGGGGAGCATGCACCCTGCACTAATTCACTGCTTTAGCCATATTAATATCTGAGAATGATATGAACAACTATCATACATGTCCACAGGTACCCCAGCTAATGTCAGCCGAAGCATGTGTCACATCTACCCAGTCCTCCACCAGAAGAAGGCCCCAGTGAAGACAGCTACTCTCGATGTCTGGATCTGGAAGATCTCCCTGGCCCATCTGGCACCTATGGTCAGTCAGACACCACAGGCGTCACCCAGCCCACCCCAGAGCAACCCACGTTGGACTCCACTACAACAGCAGCCACCCATCGTTCCCAAGCCTTTGTCACTAGGACACGTCAATCTACAGTGTGCCCACCTGTACAGGGCCAGAGTCAACACATCCCAGGCAAGACGAAGAAGGTCCTGGTGTAAGTGGGAGTGGGCACACATTTCAGGGGACAGAGAGGGCTAGGGCCAAAGAAAGGGCATTTGTGTGCCAAGGGGTGGGCCAACCCAGGGAACGGACTGGCCAGGAGGCACTGTCACAAGTCCTGGGAGCATACTAGAAATCCCAGGGCAGGTTTATCTAGGTACTCACCAGCTTGCAGGAGAACCAGAGGCTGCAGAGGAAACAACACCAGGAGGTCATGCAGCAGTTGCAGGCCCACAATGCCAACATGGCCTCCATTGCAGGGGTTCTCAGTGAAATTGCCATCATCATGCGTGAGTCCTCAATACACCAGCGGGCCCCTTCCACTCGCCAGAGTACTGACCAGCCCTCTACATCTGCTGCAGGTAGTGGACTGGAGGCCCTGCCACAGGACTCACAGCCCACCTGCACCCTCCCTTTGTAGCAGAGGAACCACCCCACAAATGTTCCCTGCGAGCCACAGATCCTGCAGAGACTGTAGCCAAGACCAAAACCACAGCTAGGAAGTGAGCCTCTCCTACATGCCTCCCTTGTGTGCCACTCAGATACCTTGTTTACTTTGGACTGCCATTGTTCCTTTTTCCTTTGGCCCCGGGGATACCGGACCTGCGCTACAAACTAACTGGGCCACTACACTAAAGATTTAGTCCACCATCACCCTACTCTATTGCACTATCCATTCCTTTTTGTAATTCAAATAAACACAATGAAACACAAGTGGATGATTTGTGCTTTTATTTTATCAATATGCAATGTCTTGACCTTTATTTTCCTGTGCATATGTAATGTGAAGTGTGAATCTATCCAAGGTACAGTCAGCTTGAGGTACACATTACCAGTGTAAGTGCTTGCCACAAGTCACCATCCAATAAACTGAAAGCAGTCCATAGGCATTCAATGAGTACACAGTAGTGACCACACCAACATCTGAAAAAAGGGAAACCTTTAGTGACATTCAAATTAGAAGTAAAGGGAAGTAAAGCAACACGAGCCCCTGTAACATAACAGCCTACATTCATCTGGCCACATCAACTTCATATTATGCACTGCAATTAACTCTAAACACTAGTAGTGACAAAACACAACTTTTGAAAGGGTCTTAGACAAGATACCACGGTTTTAGCTATGCCATGTTCTCAGTAAGCCAATCCCTCCTCTATAAAACCTAGTCCAGGCCAAATCGTTAGGGACAATGAAATCACAGAGTGGTTGTGTAAGCACATTGAAACTCACATTACATTTCCAACAACATATGTTAAGTACTGTATGAAATGAGGACACAGTTTGGTGTGGGCATTTATTTGAAACTGCCAAACAACTGATACATAGCATAGGTAGAATAAGCTTTTCTCCATAAATCATACCACTGGCAACATTAACCACTGATGGAACAGTTTTAGGTTTCAATATGCACACATTAGAGCTTTGTATCTTATAGCTGCCACACAGCTCTCCTTAAAATAGTGGTCTGAACAGAACTACAGACTTACCTCACTGTCATTGGAAGTACTCGTGTATCAGATTTGTCCTGTTGTTCACATCATCTTCCTCCCCATCTTCATCACTGTCCTCAGTTTCCTCTGCTGGCACAGGTGCATTGTCTCCCCCCTCCTCCTGCAGTAACAGCACATGCCTTCTGAGGGCCAAATTGTGAAGCATGCAGCAGGCCACAGCTATCTGGCAGACCTTTACAGGGGAGTAGAGTAGGGATCCACCAGAAATATGTAGGCACCTAAACCTGGCTTTCAAAAGCCCAAATATTATTTCTATCGCTCTTCTGGCCCGTCCATGTGCCTCAATGTAGCAATTCTCAGCAGGAGTCACCTAGAAATAGTGAAAAGCTCACATTACCTGTGTACAATACTACAGAGGACAACTTAAAGGTAATATACTGTGACATACATTGAATAAAAACATCATGCTCACCAATGAGCCAGACTCTCTCTGTCTGTAGTTGTGCCATCATCTGTAGGACACTGCTGTTCCTCATTATGTAGGCATCACGTACAGATCCTGGAAACTTGGCAGTAACATGAGAAATATACTAATCAGCAAGGCACACTATCTGCACATTAATGGAATGGTAATTCTTCCTATTTCTAAACACCTGCTCATTTGTCCTGGAAGGAACCAAAGCAATATGGGTCCCATCAATGGCCCCAATCACATGTCGAATATGTCCCATTGTATAGAAAGCAGCCTTAACAGTGGCCAAATCATTATTTTGGGGTATGTGATATAGCTGTACATGTGTCTCAGAAGGCATTCAGAACTTTTTTCAGCACTATAGTAAACATTGGCTCACACATACCTGCAGCCAAACCCACTATCACCTGAAATGATCCACTGGCCAGGAAGTGGAGCACCTGTTCTGTATGATGTATAGCAATAGGACTACGAAGAGCAGGAATGAGATCTTGCTCAAATTGTGCAGACAGTTTAATGATTGCCAACCCGTTCAGACGATAGGTGAGAATTATGTGGTGTTCCTTCATTGTAGCCAAGTCAACTAGGGATCTGTACAGGAGTGCATTGCTCCTCCTCCACAGGGGTTTGTATCTAAACAGACCAAACATCACAAGTGTGAGAAAGCATGGAGGATTTGAATACACCATATTACAGTAAATAGAGCTTTCTAATACATTTCAGACAACCAATGTTTGAAATCTGCTCTGGTTGCCTTAACATGCAAACGGACTTCTAATACTATCCACTACTATTACATGGTAATACTAATTCACAGTTGTTGTTGAAGTAGTAAGAAATTATTTGTATCATTACATTTTCAATGTTCATCAACTACTCTTATTCAAGCAGTGCACTGGTATGAGCAATAATATTGTAAGGCAGATATCTGCCACCAAATGTACAATGTTAACATGTAAGAATTGCCTTGGTGTGAACTATAAGAACCTATGACGCACATATCATTGACTACAATGATAACAATCTTTGGAAAATGACATCCGCTTGTCCTGCATGCAGAGGACAGGAGGAAGTTACCTCACTCCGCCGGCATTAGTCATCATGGCGGAGGGAGGTCAGAACCGCCGTGCAACTCCTCATTGGTTAACATTTATGTCTATGGAGAACAGGGGGCAATGATGATCACCGCTGGTGGTGACAGTGAATACCGGCGTGGCATGACTGCCATTTTCAGAAGCCCATTTCACTTGACTCCTGACTCTCACCCTATCAAGAACTCCACTGCATGAGCTGCTGTGTCCTGTGTCTGGAAGCTACAATGGTCCGTGCTACAGGGGATAGGGCCCCAGCCTTCACATCCGAAGAACTCGAGAAGCTTGTGGATGGGGTTCCTACCCTTGTATGGACAGTTGTATGGGGCTCCAGATCAACAGGTGAGCACCATTTTGGTATACTAGATGTGACATGGCTGTATGTTGATGAATGAGTGTGCATGCAGTGTGTCCTTTAGGGAGTATTGTCTGGTGCATGCAAAATGTACACAGAGGTTTGGGTGATGTGTATGATGATTGTGAGATCAATACAATATATAGTCCATTAATGTAACTGACTGAAGTGTGTAGTTAATGGTGTCCTTCTCTCTGTGTCTCCTTTGCAGGTCAGCGCCCATCAGAAAAAAAGGTTATGGCATGCCATCACCAGGGACGTGCGGGTCCTGGGGGTCCATTGCCAGCTGAGCACCCACTGCAGAAAGGGGTGGGAGTACCTGAGATGCTGGGTCCTGAAGACTGTGGAGGCCCAGCTGAGGACGTCCTCCCAACGAGGGAGGGGTGCCTGTCAGACCGTGACCCCCTAATGACCCACATACTGGCGGTGGCAAACTCAGAGTTGGATGGGCACTTGAGGGCAGCACAGCAACCACAAGGGGGTGAGTACTCACAGTGTTCTTTTGTTCCCTTATGACTGACATGGTCATGGGATACCAAGGTAATAGTCAGTGTATGCCTCAGGATGCCATTGTTGGTAATGTTGTTTAGTTCTACATTGCTATGGTGAGTGGTATGTACAATAGGTATTAGTTATTTGCTGGGATTTCTACATATGAATGGGCCTACGTCCTGACTCTCCAGTGCAGGAGTGATACTCTGATGTCCACTATTTAAGTGGTATGTCCTGGCAATTGCAAGTTGTTCAGACACTGTAACGGAGCAAGGGAAGCTGTACCTTTGTCAACAGTCAGACATGGATTAGTGAGTCTTATTAGGTGTGCAGATTTCAACGTACAGGGTTGCTTCTGGGGGATGGTATTTTCTTCAAAGTTCATGTTCCGCTGTTGTTCTCAGGCAATGGTGGGGTCTTGGAGTTGTCACTCCACAGTGTAAATTACCAGTGAGTCGTTATGATGTGTATGCCATATGTGTTGTTATTGCTGGAATTGACCCTGTCCTCCCTTACTTTTTCCCCCGCCCTCCCTCCTTTTCTTCTTTTGTCCTTGTGTGCAGTAGCATCATCTGGTGAAGGAGCAGGGGCACCGGCTGGTGGGGGAGCTGCAGCCCACGAGACCCAGGATGCAGTGTTCACTGATGCCGAGGGGACCAGTGGGTTGGAGGGCGAGGGGAGCACCACAGGGGAGACAGGAGCTGCTACAATTGACACTGATTCCTCCTCTGATGGGAGCTCCCTGGTGGTGGCGGACCCCTCTGGGGCCACTCCAGCAACATCATCTTCTGCCACACCCAGTTCCAGCACCCCCCTTCCAGTAGTCCCCCACCCAGGCGCCTGTGCCCGTTCACCCTGTAGGGTGGGCGTCTCCTTTGCCGCAGGCACCTCAGCCCCTACCCCAGTCAGCCCTGCTGCCCTTACTGAGGATGGATGGTATTGACCTCCTGAGGTCCATCTCTGTAGGGCAGTCAACCATAGTGATTGCCACCCAGGGGTCGGCATCCCAGATGCAGCAATGCAATACCTACCTAGAAGACATTCACGTTGGCGTGGCTGGCAGAGATCATTTCAGGCTCTGGCCTCCTCTTTGACAGAAGCCAGTGTCCATAGTTCTTCAATCCCCCCTCCAACTACCTGAACCCAGTCGCAGACCCCTCTCCCCCCAACCATCCCAAGCACACAATCAGACAAGCATGCACCCAAAACAACAGAAAGGACACACAAAGACAAGCACAAGCACCACAGATCACACCACAAGCATACACACAGGCAACACACAAAAGCACACACAACAACAGACACTGCCTCCACTGTCTCCCCTCCCCCTCCTCCCTCAAAGTCACATCAACACTCACACCTGCAAGCACTGCATCCTCAGTCCCAGATCCTGCCACCTGTTCAGCCTTGCCAACAGTCACCACAACAGCAGACATGCAGACCAGCACCCCATTCACCACATGCGAGGTTACCACCATCACAACCACATGCAGCACACCAACTTTACTTGCAGACCCCATCCTAACATACATTCACATGATCTGTTTGTCCTCTGCCTCCCTCTCTTTCCCCCTCCTCCCAAAACACATAAATACTCCCACTCAGACACTCAACAGTCATCAACCTCACATAAGCACACTTTGCATGCACCTACAACCAAGTCAGCACACCTACACATCCTACAACCACTCCCTCTACCTCCACTCCCAAACCTGCTCCCACAGTCCTCCCCACTGTACCTAAAAAACGTTTCCTTGCCTGCCTTGACTTCTTCCCTCCTCCTGACCCACCTGTGCTATCCCTAAACCTCAGGTTCCTCTCCCCCAGCCCAGTTCCTCCAGCTCCCAGTCCTCCCATGCCCCCCTAGTGGTTACAATTTCCCTCCCCTGCAAAAAAAAACCTCCCTCTATGGAACACAAGGTAGCCACTCACACCCCAAGGTCCAGACCCACTCCCCCACCACCTAAACTAAAAACCAAAACCCCACCCCTCCCAAACCAAAGTCAAAGAACCCCATCTAAAAAGAAACCCCCCACCACTCACTCCCCCTGCCCCCTGAAGTGCCTGCCTTCCACATGGATGTCCCTAACCAGTGGAGTCAATTAGGCTGTCAGGAGTCAAGTTGGGCCTATCTGCGGGCCATTCGTGCCCTGAGATTTGTATGGACTTTTGGTCTGGCCAATGGCCCTTTGTTTATAGTTTTTGTTTTATGTAGTGCCTATTTTCAGAGTACTACCCAGCTCAATACAGTGGTTAAATCACAGGTGTTTGTCCTGCCTTTCTTTTCTTATGGCTTATGTAATTGTTGTATTCTAAAACTGATTGTTCTCCATGTGTGTGGAATGTGTGTAAGGTGTGTGTTGTGCGGGTTGTGTGAGAGTTGAGTGTGTGTGTCTGTGGTAAGTGTGTAGTGGTGTGTTTGTGTGTGTGAGTACTGAGACGGGTGTTTTTTTGGGGTGTCACTGTCCATGGCAGGTGTGTGTGTTGAGTGTTGGTGTATCACTCTCCCCTCCTTCCCTTCTGTGCTAGGCGGCTGTACTCAAGGTTGTTGTCTTTGTCGACATCACTGCTCCTGAACTTCCATCGCCTTATATAGCATTGGGAAGACTTCCAGTTCGGGTTCCATGGCCGTTGTGGACTCCTCTGTGTCCCTGGAGGTGAGGGTCTCTTTTTATAGGGCTCGCTTCAGCCAGGCTTTTTGTGGCGGTGGTCCCACCCCAGAAATCCTGGCTGTCTGCTAAGTTGTAATATGCTGGGCGGTGAATGGTCTTCCACCGGCCTGAAGATGGCAACCGCTGTCATCGGAGGCCAGACTGCACAAGTGGTTCTGGTGGGGCATTGGCTGTATGTGGGTGGGATCACCGCCGGGATCATAATATAGCAGTTTTCACCTCCAGCTTTGGGGCAGTACAACCGCCACCGCCGGCGTGGTGGTCAGCTAACCGCCAAAGTTGTAATGAGGACCTATGTCCCTGACATGAGAATGCAAAGGGTGGTAACTATCCGGTGGTCACAATTTTGTGGTCACATTTTGCATAACGTGATGTTGTTTTTTTTATATAATTACTGCACTGCAAAGTATAGGAATTGAGTGCACCATTGGATATAACGTTTAAGTAATGTTTCATGTATATCTATTTCAAAACAATGATTTGAAAGTATTATTCTGCATAATAATTTTGTATAGTCTATCAAGTAATGCTTAGAATTCATTTAATCTGAAAGTATATTTGTGTTTTATTAACTTGGCTGGAGTGAAGGCCTACACACATATTTTTATTTTTACAGTTAACTTTCAATGCAATGTGGCATTTGTTTTCTTAAATGTTTTCTCTCAGAGATGCAGGTGGTAGGAGCTGAGACAGAGTTAACAAGAAGCTTATTATGCATTAGAGATAAGAAAGCCTGAGATGAGCTATGTAAGGATGAAGAGGAGTATTCTGGAAGTTGGCAGCTGTAACCTTTTGATTTAGCAGGGACTAAAAAGTATCAAGATGGCATGTGCAAGGTCTCTGAAAGTTGTAACTTCTAATTAAACATAATTGGGGGTTCAATTGAGAAGCTTTGATTGTTATGTCATTGTCTTAGGAAACTGTGATTTAAAGAAGGTTTAGTTAGTGAGAGACACACATCTTTTTACACGCTTAGAGCTGAACAGATCCTCCAGAGGTACAGACCTCACACTTTGATTTTATGTGGCTTCATGCCACATGCACCTCTTTAAACAGAATATTCTACATAATTTCTGTTTGCTGTCCTTTCTTAACTATTTTACATAGAATTAGAATAGTTTAGGGTTTAGTTTAAATAGTTAGGCAGGAGAACTTAGTTTTGGGGACCAAGAACCACATGCTTTTTTATGATTTTCTGGATTGTGGCAATTGATGTTTTGGTCTTCTATATGGTGACTAAGTTTAACATTGTACAACACTTTCATTCTCCTTTGGTGATGTTATATATCTACTATATGATTTTAAGACTCATTTAAGTAACGTTGACTTTGAGTCTGTAATAAAGCCTGTATGAAACCTCTGATGTGACTCTGAATATTATTGTGTGGCATTTGTGTAGCACAGAATTGTTTCAATGATTTGAAAACTGTTACTCTCTTCTCCTAGAAACTGAGAAGTAAAGATGAATCGGAGCCCCAATATTATTGATAGGGCCCCAGGCTCCATCAGAAGTTACATGAATGCAATTGACTATGGCAAGACAGAACTGATTTCATGTGCACGTACAAATTATCCTTAGTTTCAAGGATAAAACTTATATGACTAATGAATAAAAGAGAAAAAATGGCAAGATCGGACTGCAGGGACAGAAGAGGGACTACAAGAGGGCAAGCCCCTTCCACTATTCAATCTACTACCTCCCTTCCCCACTTTGACCAATCTCTCCGTGCAAAGTACTAGGGGCCAGATGTAGCAAGCGTTTGCATGCCGCAAACTGCGAAAATCGCAGTTTGCGCCATGCAAAACGTGCATCGCAATGCACATTCTCATTTTGCGAGTCGGTACCGACTCGCAAAATGGGAATACGACTCGCAAATAGGAAGGGGTGTTCCCCTTCCTATTTGCGAGTCGCACAACTATGCAGACTTGCTTTGTGACCGCGAACGTGGTCGCAAAGCAATTCACAGTTACCACCAGTGTCACACTGGTGGTAACCCATTCGCAAAAGGGAAGGGGTCCCCTTGGGACCCCTTCCCCTTTGTGAATGTTGCCATAAATGTTTTTTCAGAGCAGGCAGTGGTCCAATGGACCACTGCCTGCTCTGAAAAACCGAAACCAAATGGTTTCGTAATGTTTTTGTATTGCAACTCCTTTTCCTTTAAGGAAAACGGGCTGCAATCCCCCCCAAAAAACTGCTTTATTTAAAAAGCAGTCACAGACATGGAGGTCTGATGTCTCCAGAAGGCCACCATCCCTGTGAGTGCAGGGAATCGCAATGGGGTCGCAAAATGCGACCCACCTCATTAATATTAATGAGGTGGGTCTTTGCGACCCCATTGCGATTCACAGACAGTGTCTGAGACACCGTTCTGCATCCGAATTTGCGATTCGGAAATTGCGAGATGCACCGACTCACATTTTCCGAATCGCAAACTCAAAATTTGCTACATCTGGCCCTAGATTTCCAGCACGGTGGAAAAAGGTTTAAGTTCTTCCTCTTTTAAAAAAGTAGTCTCAGCTAACCCTTTCCCCAATTTCAGACCCATATCACTTTTGCCATTTCATGAAAACGTTTGGAAAATTATGTTAATAAGAGGCTGTCAGAGTTCCATGTTTAATGTCTAACTGAGTTCATTAGTGCTACTGATCACACTAAAGTTTGTCAACTATGCAGGTGCTACCCAGTCGATGATCTCCTTTGACCAAGGATCCTAACTTTCAATATCTGCTTTTCACGACTGTATGTGGAATATTTCTAAACGGTTGGGTCCACCTCACTTAAATTTAACTGGGAAAAGATGGAGGTCATGCTTTGTCACACAGGAAATCCTAGATCTTCATTCTCCACATGCCTATGGCCCACAGAAAACTGTTAGTTTCCAGTGGTAGCAACTTCAGTGCACAACTGAGGGGTACAAATGGATTGTGATCTATCACTCACTACCCATGGTAATAAACTGTATGCTTTATGTTTCTGACTAATGAGGATCCTAAACACAATCCTGCCCATACTGTCATGCCAATGGTTCCAACTGATGATACAGAGTGCTATACAGAGCAGACTTGAATTTGGGAACACTTTTGGGCTGATTGACAAGCCCCTTGCGTTACCAGTGTGTCACTTTTACCGATATAAAGAGTGGCGCACCAGCAGTGAAAGGGGATTGTAAATAACCCCCTTTGTTTCTAGGAGCACCTTATCAAACAACTGTCCTGGATACAATCAGATACCACCAAGGTAGTCATTTCTATTTCACACAGGGCCTCTATTACAGCAGTGCTTGATTCGCTCCATTGGCTGCCTCTGCCCTGCCAGCCTCTATGTAAGTCCTTCTGAGACCCCAATGCTTTGCCAATGCTAACCTTCGGTTTCTCGGTTCAAAAAGGCATGAGCAGGTAGGCGAGCCTTTTTTAGTGCGGGCGGCTCAGCTATAGAACAGCTTACTGCAAACTCTCAGTACGCTCTATGATCATTTCACCTTCAGGAAAGCCCTTAAAACTTGGCTTTATTTAAAGTCGTTTTTTTACACCACCTATTTGCTGGAAGTTCCTTTAGCCAGCGCCAGGATGTCTTTCCAGGTTACAGATGCACCTTACAAGTTAAGAAATAAATACTAGCAAAAAATGTCCTATGGTTATTTGTTGTGATGGGATCTTGGAACTGAAGAAGGGGTTCCTTGGTAGATTAACCTTATTGTTACGGAGCAACTGAAGATGTGATGAGTTGCTCCCCTCCATTTCCTAACAATCAGTTTTCTAATGTGTCATGTTGGGTTTTCTGTACAGGATTGTAAAGTTTTAACTTAACCGGCAAAGTCTGGAAATGTCATCCTTTATTAAAGTGGGCGAAAATCCCCAACTTCAAAGAACTTGAAGGGGGCAGAGATTGAATTCACTATTTGAAACTGGATTTCTCATTAAAGGCAGTTGTGACTTAAGGCGGCATGAATTTGGCTCCCAATTTTTCTTGCTGCCATTTAGGCCTTACTAAGTGACATTGGGAAAATTCTGCAGCAGAATAAATTCCCAGCAGATGAAGTCCCACGAAATGGAGCTGCACTTCCAGCTGGTGGAGAAGGTGGCCAGCACTGGGGAAAATGTTAATAGTGGCAGGGGGTGATGGTAGTGGCACATGGGCAGCTAGCATTCATGAGCAGTAATGGGAATGTAATATCTTTGTGGCACAGCACTCGGTTTCAGTTTCAAAAACAAGCTTTATTCGTCCACAGCCCTAAAACATAGCACAAGTCAGTTAAAATCATAATTGGATCATTACTTAAAACACAATACACAACTCAAAACAAAATAAAAATCCCTTGGTATCTCCTAATTGTAGTAAGACATACAAGGCATCATCGTACAGTACAACAGAACAATTCTCACAACACCCAAAGGTGTAAATCATTGTATTTCTTGGTGTGAGACATTACCAATCCTAAATACATATTAAATAACACTTCCATATTCCTTACTCCTTGATTAGTAGTTAGACAAATTAATCCAGATAAATCTAACCCTAGATTAATTAAAAACCACATACCAGCTTTCTCAACCCTTATGATGCTTCCGAGAGCCCAATAAAGGAACCTCGTATTTCGTTTAAAAATTGGCCAAAGGCACATGACACGTTTAAGAATATCATATCTACCAACAGACTGAGAGCCTGATCCCGGTTAATAACATTATATTCCCCAAAAATTGGCTTTAAAAACTCTCAGTTTCTCTAAAAACAACAAACAGTCCAATAAAATATGTTGGCCGCTACATTTTACTTTCAGGCCACGTATACATAGGCTCTGATCATCCCTCATTATGGCTCTTGTTTTCATATCCATAGAGCACAGGTTTATCCCAAACCTAAGTTTTAACACCACTTTCCTTAGCTTGGGGTTAGGAAGGGCCTCTACGTAGGAAACATATCCTTGTTTCTCCAACCATGCACCATGAACTGTGTACATATTTTACCTTCCTAGCACAGGACTTGTTTTTGTACCGCCTTCCAAAATAAATAAATAAATAAACACCTGCTTAGCAACCAAGCTTCAAGGGCTTGGCAACCTGACACACCCTCTGTCTTTCAGTTCTTGTGTATTGTTTAATGCTGTGCATCAGTGGTCCATTTATGGCCATGCTGCAAACAGCTCATCCTCCAGCAGTGATAGCTAGACTGATCTAACGTTTGCAACAGATTTCCAGGAAGAACTTAAGTGCTTTGCTAAAGACTCAAGCTTTTGATGGGGCTGGAGTGAGTGTCGGCTAGTCCTTTCAAGACATACATTTTTTTATCAAATTGTTCTTATAAATAGCAGCAGGTAGCTTCTCTTCTATCAGGATCTTGGTTCTGCATGCAGCGAGCACTACCAATTTGTGAAACTTGCAGGTGATCACTGCTGGACCTTATGCTTTAGCTGGAAGGTCTCTTATCGTGTGCTCTGAATCAGGTCAAGCACTAGAAGTTAAGGTGCATATACAGAGTCTTTACATTTCCGAGCTGGGATTCAAATGTACTATTTTATAAAGTGATTTTAAAAAGTGTCAACCCATTTGATAATGGTGTTTCTAGGCTATGGAGATGTTTGTAGACATTGAGCTGCAGCACCACTTTTCTTGCTCCCCTTAGCGCCCCCCTTAACACCACCATGTGTGTGTCTAATTTAAAATACGGTGCACCATGGCGGTAGTTGGGGAACTGGCATCAACATTTTTTACACTAGTCCGGAGCTTTGCATGATTAGCATAGAAAATGCTGACGTTAATTCTGCACAGCACCCACAGGCCCACTCTAAAGAATGGAAGCCTCCTTTTAACGTCTGTTCTGAGCAGGCATTAGAAGTACCACAAAAATGGCGTAGAAAAATCTCTTAGATTTCCTTGCACCATTTCTTTGGGCCCCCTAATGGGGGAACGCCCCCTTTGCATACATTATGCCTGGCATAGGCACAATGTAGTGCAAAGGGTTACAAAGTGACGCAATGCATGGACTTTGTAAATATGACACAGTGTTTTTGGCCTTGTAACGCCACATTAATGTAACAAAATTACACTAATGTGGTGTTGGAATGTAGCTAGGGGCTCTTAAATATGCCTCTAAGTGTAATTACTCAATGAAAACTGGGATTAAGATTTCTTGTAATGTTTGGTCATGCAGCCTTTTTGAGAAAAGGGTGTCAGGTTGGGTTCCCTGGAGAGGGTAATTGAGGGGACCAGTGAGCTCTCTAACCAAGAAAGGGCTCAGAGACCTTAGCAAGGTGCTCACGATAGTAGCAGAAAGTGGGTGTTGCTTACGCACCCTTGACCCTATTGGTAGACGTGGGCAAGCAGAATGCACAGTACAACAGAGCAATCCAAAGGAATGATATAGTATAAATATTGAACTAATGATTCTGTGCACATACCTCCTTTAATAATAACTCATGTATATAAAATATCAAGAAGTAAAGTAAATGCAAAGTGCACAAATCACATTACACAATATAATACAAGGGCTATGTTAGACTTTTCATCCTTGGCGTGGTCTCCCTCAACTTTTGCCTCTGTTTCCCAGGTTGTTGATGTGTGCTGGGCTCTGTTTTTGCTGTTTTTGTTACTTTGGGCACTTTACCACTGCCAACCAATGCTAAAGTGCAATTGCTCCTATACAAAATGTGTACGTAATTGGTTCATCCATGATTGGCATATTTGATTTACTAGTAAGTTCCTAGTACAGTGCAGTAGAGGTGCCCAGGGCCTGTAAACCAAATGCTACTAGTGGGCCTGCAGCACTGGTTGTGCCACCCACCTAAGTAGCTCAGTAATCATGTCTCAGACCTGCCACTGCAGTGTCTGTGTGTGCAGTTTTAAACTGTAAATTCGACTTGGGAAGTGTACCCACTTGCCAGGCCTAAACCTTCCCTTTTCTTACATGTAAGACACCCCTAAGGTAGGCCTTAGGTAGCCCCAAGGGCAGGGTGCAGTGTATCGTTAAGGTAGGACATATAGTAAGGTGTTTTATATGTCCTGACACTGAAATACTGCTAAATTCGTTTTTTACTGTTGTAAGGCCTGTCCCTCTCATAGGTTAACATGGGGGCTACCTTTAAATATGATTGAAGTGTGGATTCCATTTGGGAGCGGATAGATATGTGGAGTTTGGGGTCTCTGAGCTCACAATTTAAAAATACATATTTTTGCAAAGTTGATTTTGAGATTGTGTTTTTGAAAATGCCACTTTAAGAAAGTGAGCATTTTCTTGCTTAAACCATTTCTGTGACTCTGTCTGTTTGTGGATTCCCTGTCTGGGTCAGTTTGACAGTTGGGCAGGTCGCACCTCTCACTAGACAGTGACACAATGGAAGCTGGGGTGTAGTCTGCATTTTCTGATGAGCCATCTGTGCTAGGAGGGAGGGAAGGAGTGGTCACTCACACCTGAAAGGGCTGTGCCTGCCCTCACACAATGCAGTCTCCTACCCCCTGGTGTGTGTCTGGGGCCTGGCCTGGGCAAGGCAGGATTTCACAAATAAGAGAGACTTTTCTTTGAAGTAGGCCTACTTCAAAGGGCAAAATGGGTATAAGAAGGGCACCCAAAACCACATACTTTAGAACACTTCTGGAAACCAAGAGGAACCTCTGTCTGGAGAAGAGCTGCCCTGCCTGTGGCTGTGCTTTGTGGAGCTATCCTGCAGTTGCTGCTTCTGCCTGTGCTAGAGGTCAAAGACTGGACTTTGTGTTGCCTTCCTTCTTAACTCTCCAAGGTCTTGATTTAGAGCTTGAATCCTGTTGTTTGAAGTCTCAGGGACAGCAAGGACTTCTCTGCCAGCACCTGGAGTCTCTCCCAAGACTCCTACTCTGCCAAGTGTTGCCCATCCAGTTCCTGGGACCCTGAAGGAGAAGCTGGAAGCCCAAGAGTGAGAAATCCACGCACTGACTGGCATGCGGGTAAAAGATCGTCGCGACTCCGACTCCACCGGCTTCGCGGCTGAAAATCAACACTCTCCTGCAACACGACCGGAAGATCGACTCCCGCTGACAGAGGCTGGTGAGATCGCAACCCGTGCTATGTGGGTTTCGGATCATTGTGTGGCTGGATTTCTGATGCAAACACCGCTGGGTGTGTAAAAATGACACAAGGCCTGCCCGGACCCAAGAGTGCTGAACGGATCGACGCATCGCTCTCCTGCAGAAAGAAGAAACGACGCACGCCGACCCGACTGAAGGAGAAACAACACAAGGTCTTGCTCGTGAGTGATATTGATGCATCGCAAGCCCTTTTTGGCTCACACTCGCCCGTGCAGGGTTATTTTTGACGTGCCCCAGACACATTTGTATGCGAACAGCGTTAGCGTTGTTTAAAATTACATGAAGACTCTTTTTGCATTTTTATCGATAACTTGACTTGTGTATTGTGGATGTTTGTCGTTTTGGTCTTGTTTGTTTAGATAAATATTTTCTATTTTTCTAAACCTGTGTTGTGTCATTTTGTAGTGTTTTCATTGAGTTACTGTGTGTGTTGTTACAAATACTTTACACCTAGCACTCTGAAGTTAAGCCTACTGCTCGTGCCAAGCTACCAAGGGGGTAAGCAGGGGCCAGCTGAGGGTGATTCTCTTTTACCCTGACTAGAGTGAGGGTCCTTGCTTGGAATTGGGGTAACCTGACTGCCAACCAAAGACCTCATTTCTAACAGGCTACAACAGCAAGTCTTCCCTTTCTGGGAATGGTTACTCCCCAGTGAGGTGACTAGAAACAATGAGGGAAGTTTCAAGAATCAGTTTAAAAATCAGAGACAATGACTAAACAGACTATTCATGAATGTGAAGCTCTAATGTTCATGAATCTCTAAGGTTTGCAAAGTCCTATTGATCTCAAATCTCTGAATCTGTAAAAACAGAAAACACAAAATACATTGCACTGCAGTATGGCTCCAGTACTCAGAGTTTGCGAAGGGCACTGTGAGTATTCCAAATATAAGGAGTGGAAGAGAGGAGTTCCAGTCCAGCACAACATAGTACTGTGAATACGTTAATGTGAGTGCAGTTCTGCGGTGCTAATCCAGTATATCTGCTATGATTGAGTGGACTAACCGATAACTTGCCAGAGATCTGTTTTTGGTAATCTGTTAGTCTGAACTGTTGGACTCACACCCACGGACTATCATGGGGAGATGTTTGTGCAAGGTAGATTGGCTGAAAAAGAGAAAAAAGATTAAAATTAGCCAAAGGACCCCTCAAAGGCTTTATATTGAAGGGGTCTTGTTTAGGATTCACAAGAGTGGAGATCACTTGAAGAATAATGTTTCCGTAGATCAATCAAAATTGGTCATTGTTAGACCTGACATGCCTTAGGGTGGTCACCCCTAACTTTTTGCCTGCCTCCCTCCACTTTTTGGACTCTGTTTTTCCTGGCTCTTAGACTCTGGCACTTTACCACTGCTAACCAGTGCTAAAGTGCATATGCTCTCTCCCTTTAAACATGGTAACTTTGGATCACACCCAATTGGACTATTTAATATACTTATAAGTCCCTAGTAATGTGCACTGTATGTGCCTAG
Source organism: Pleurodeles waltl (assembly GCF_031143425.1). NCBI lineage: Eukaryota > Metazoa > Chordata > Amphibia > Caudata > Salamandridae > Pleurodeles > Pleurodeles waltl. The sequence goes on from NC_090440.1 coordinate 1,166,779,259, forward strand.
GGCCTGTAGATTAAATGCTACTAGTGGGCCTGCAGCACTGGTTGTGCCACCCACTCAAGTAGCCCCTTTACCTTGTCCCAGGCCTGCCATTGCAAGGCCTGTGTGTGCAGTTTCACTGCCACTTCGACTTGGCATTTAAAAGTACTTGCCAAGCCTCAAGCTCCCCTTTTTCTACACATAAGTCACCTCTAATGTGTGCCCTAGGTAACCCCTAGAGCAGGGTGCTGTGTGGGTAAAAGGCAGGACATGTACCTGTGTAGTTTACATGTCCTGGTAGTGTAAAACTCCTAAATTCGTTTTTACACTACGGTGAGGCCTGCTCCCTTCATAGGCTAACATTGGGGCTGCCCTCACACATTGTTGAAGTGGCAGCTGCTGATCTGAAGGGAGTAGGAAGGTCATATTTAGTATGGCCAGAATGGTAATACAAAATCCTGCTGACTGGTGAAGTTGGATTTAATATTACTATTTTAGAAATGCCACTTTTAGAAAGTGAGCATTTCTCTGCACTTAAATCTTTCTGTGCCTTACAATCCACGTCTGGCTAGGTTTAGTTGACAGCTCCTTGTGCATTTACTTAGACACACCCCAAACACAGGGTACTCAGCCTCACTTGCATACATCTGCATTTTGAATGGGTCTTCCTGGGCTGGGAGGGTGGAGGGCCTACTCTAACACAAAGGACTGCCACACCCCCTACTGGGACCCTGGCAGACAGGCTTGAACTGAAAGGGGACCCGGTGCACTTCTAAGCCACTCTTTGAAGTCTCCCCCACTTCAAAGGCACATTTGGGTATAAAACAGGGCCTCTGCCCTACCACCTCAGACACTTGATGGAGAAGAAACCTAAACCAGAACCTGCATCCTGCCAAGAAGAACTACCTGGCTGCTCAAAGGACTCACCTGTCTGCTTTCTACAAAAGACTGCTGCCTTGCTGTTGACCTGCTGCGTTGCTGAACTCTTGTCTGGCTGCAAAAGTGCTCTCCAAGGGCTTGGATAGAGCTTGCCTCCTGTTCGCTGAAGTCTCAGGACCAAAAAGACTTCTCTTTTTTCATTTGGACTCCTTGTGCGCCGAAAAATGCAACGCACAGCATGCTCCGCGGTGAGAAAATCGCCGCACGCCGATGCTGCTCGACGCAACGCCTACGGTGCGACTGGAACTTCGACGCACGGCCTCGCAGGGACAACGCCGTCCGACTTCCAGAGAGGAAATTGATGCGACGCCTGCCATGAGAAGGAAAATTCCACGCACAGCCTCCCGGAATGACGTACAGCCGGATAACAAGCCGAGGAATCCACGCACAGACGCTGGGACATCTGGTAATCTTGCGAACCATAGAAGGAGTCGCCCGCGTGCCGGAAAACGACGCGCTTCCTCCCCGAGTGAAAAATAACTACGCCAGTCCGTGTGTGAAGGGGCGAAACCGACGCACATGTCATTTTTCCACGCATCTCCTCCTCTACGGCCCTCTGCAGAGATTTTCCACTCCAAACCAGGTACTTTGTGCTTGAAAGAGACTTTGGGGATCATTCAGACCCCGGCGGGCGGCGGGAGCCGCCCGCCTGGAGGGAACCGCCATATGGCCGCTCCGCGGTCGAAAGACCACGGAGGCCATTCTGGCTTTCCCGCTGGGCTGGCGGGCGACCGCCAGCAGGCCGCCCGCCAGCCCAGCGGGAAACCCCTTCCCACGAGGAAGCCGGCTCCGAATGGAGCCGGCGGAGTGGGAAGGTGCGACGGGTGCAGTTGCACCCGTCGCGAATTCCAGTGTCTGCTGAGCAGACACTGGAATTCAAAGTGGGGCCCCCAGGGGCCCCACGACACCCCTCACCGCCATCCTGTTCCAACAGGATGGCGGTGAGGGGGTGGGAATCCCCCATGGCGGCGCAGCAAGCTGCGCCGCCATGGGGGATTCCCAGGGCAGCGGAAAACCGGCGGGAGACCGCCGGTTTTCCTGGTCTGACCGCGGCCAAACCGCCGCGGTCAGAATGCCCTGCGGGGCACTGCCAGCCTGTTGGCGGTGCTCCCGCATCCCCGGCCCCGGCGGTCCTTGACCGCCGGGGTCGGAATGAGCCCCTTTGTTTGCTTTTTAAAGACTTAAGACACTTTATATCACTTTTCAGTGATATTTCTACAAATTCTTATTGCATCTTTTATTGTGTTGATCTACAAATATCCAGATAAATATTCTACATTTTTCTAAACACTGTGTGGTGGGTTTTTGTGGTGCTATATGGTGTTATTGTATGATTCATTGCACAAATACTTTACACATTGCCTTCTAAGTTAAGCCTGACTGCTCGTGCCAAGCTACCAGAGGATGGGCACAGGATAATTTGGATTGTGTGTGACTTACCCTGACTAGAATGATGGTTCTTGCTTGGACAGAGGGTAACCTGACTGCCAACCAAAAACCCAATTTCTAACAGTCATCATCTTTTTTTACCTAATTTCTGGCCTCTACAGGATCAGTAGCAATTTGTCTGGACCAGATTTACATGCCTAATCTATGTGAGTGTGATGCTTGGTGGCAAAGTCTATAAAAGACCAACTTTAGTTGGCCCAAACCTGTTGTCAAATAAACAAAAACATGCGCATTACCAATCAATTGTCACCCACACTCTGGAAACAAGTACTAGTGTAGTGTGTGACCTCAGTCTTAAACTTTTTCAGGCCCCTTAGGAATTCATGGGAAAAGGGCTTTGTGACCAGTTGGCGCAATGAGGACAAGTAGGCAGCGGCAGTATACTTGTTGGATTTTATTGAAGTTGTTGGTTTGTTTTGTACAGGTTAAGTTTTTCCAGATGTTGGGAACTATTTCTTATACTTCTCTCCTCTTCTTCTCTTCTTAGGCTCCCGGGAGGTGCATGTGGGAGAAGAAGGAAACAAAATATCGGTAAGTATAGGTCTCTTCCCTACGTCTATGTTTTCTTACAGTTCTTTTTTTTTCTTCCTTTCTCTTTCTTTCGCTTGCCTCCTCTTTCTATATATCTGTCTGTCCTTTTCTTCCTTTTTCCTGTGACCTATTCTGGGTATCTTTTCTTTTCTCCCCCCCCATTGTCTTATTCACGCACCTGAGGTGGCCAGCTTTCCCGTAAGCGTGGCCGGAGTTGTCGATTGGCGCCTCCCGTGCCTCGGATTCCTCGGGCAGGGTTCCCAAAGTTCGGCTGGTCTCCGCGCTGTCGTCGGTGCCGAATACGTCGTCAGGCCGTCCTCTCATCTCCTCCTTCCTGCTTGACACTTCGACGCCACCAGTTCTCTTCGGGATGTCTTTTATCTGCACCCGAAAGGCACGCATTTCCTGTCCCTGCCCTCCATTCCCCGGAAGCGGCAATGGATTGGACGCCGTCATCACGTCTTCCTGGTCGGGAGCGGCAGTGATAGTCCCAGTCTTGCGTGACGGGTCCGCTTGATGTACCTGTGGCCCGTCACATACACTCCCCCTAGCATGTGGCTGATAGAGCCACTCCGAAGCAGGATAACGGGACAGGAAATCAGCGTTGAGCATGCGAGAACCCGGAGCATGCATGACCTGGAAGGAGAAAGGTTGAAGTGAGAGGAACCATCTGAGGACTCGCGCATTTGTGTCCTTATGCTGAGCGAGCCAAGTCAGAGGGGCATGACCTGTGATCAGGGTAAATGGTCGTCCAGCCAAATAATAACGCATGGATTCTATTGCCCATTTAATAGCCAAGCACTCCTTTTCCAGAGTTTGATAATGACGTCCCCTAGGCAATAGTTTTCGGCTGATGTATACAATGGGGTGCAAGGAACCTGTCTCATCTGCCTGTGACAATACAGCAGCTAGTCCCACATCGGAGGCATCGGTCTGAACCAAAAAAGGTTTGGCAAAGTCCAGACAACATAGGACAGGTTCAGACGTAAGGAGATCACTGAGAGTTTCAAAGCTTTGCTTCTCCCTCAGAGAAAGTCGACCAGGCAATTTGGTTTGGATTTTTGTAAAAGATCTGTGAGCGGTCCTGCAACTGTAGAGAACTGAGGTATAAATCTGCGGTAGTATCCGACCATTCCTAAGAAGGCTTGGACGTCTTTCTTGGTACGCGGGAGAGGTAACTGTGTAACGGCTTGGACATTCTCTAGTTGGGGTCATACTCTACCGTTCCCTATGACAGAACCTAGGTACTGAATGTCTGTATGCCCTAATTTACATTTCTCAGGATTGGCGGTTAGTTTGGCCTTACGTAGGGCTTGTATTATGTGGTTTAAATGCGTGAGGTGTTCTTCCCAGGTGGCACTATATACTACAATATCATCAAGATATGCAGCTGCATAGGTCTTAAAGGGTCGGAGAATCATATCAATGAGACGTTGGAAAGTGGCTGGGGCCCCGTGAAGGCCAAACGGAAGAACTGTGAACTGATAAAGGACAGAGGATGTAGCAAATGCATTTTTTTTCTCTGTCCTCGGCTTTCAGGGAAATCTGCCAATAACCTTTGGTTAAATCCAAGGTGGACATATAATTGGCCTGCCCCAACCGCTCTAACAGTTCATCAATGCGGGGCATGGGATAAGAATCAAAATGTGATAGGGCATTGACTTGTCTAAAGTCAATACAGAATCTGGTACTGCCATCAGGTTTCGGAACCAGGACCACTGGGGAACACCAGGGACTGGAAGAGGGCTCAATTATGCCGGCCTTTAACATGTTTTCTACTTCCTGTTCCACTAACTGTCGCTTGGCCTCTGGTATCCTATAGGGTCATTGGTGTGATATTTTATTTCCTATGGTGCGGATGTGGTGCTGTACCAACGGGGTGCAACCGGGTATTTTAGAGAACACGTCTAGGCCCGAAAGGACTAGACTTTGCAGTTGTTGTGTTTGTTCGGTATTAAGGTCGCTGTTCATCAGGGGTAGTGTACTTCCCTCTTTCTGAGACTTTTGGTCAGGATATAGGGATATGTCTTGGTCTGTGTCTGTGGTAACGTAATACGAGGGATTGACTTCTGCTCTCTCATTCCATTTTTTTAAGAGGTTAATGTGATCAATCTGTTCTCTGCCTGATCCTTGTGGTATGTTTATCTTATAGGTGGTGGAATTGATTTTTTTCTTCTACGGTATATGGGCCTTGCCAACGGGCAAGGAGTTTATTTTCACTGGTGGGCAATAACACAAGTACCTTATCTCCTACATCTAGAGTTCGGGGTGTGCTATGGATGTCATAGTAGGCTTTCTGTTTCGTCTGTGCCTCTCTTAGGGTTTGGTGAGCCTCTTTCCATAAGTTGTGTAAGTTGTCCCTGCGGTCTTTGGTATATGTGAGGACATCCCTTAACTCTTCCTCTGATTCCTCCCACTGGTCATCTAGCATCTCTAAAAGGGTACAGGGTTGCCGGCCAAAGAGCAACTCAAAAGGACTGTGCCCCGTGGAGGATTGTATATGAGTACGCAAGGCGTACAGGATTATGGGTAGTTTTTTTTCCCAGTCTCCTCCTGTCTCACTGATCACCTTTCGTAATAAGGTTTTTATGGTTTTATTGTATCGTTCAACTAAATCATCCGTCAGTGGATGGTAAACGAAGGTACATATTTGTCGAACCCCCAGCGTGTGGCATATTTCGGCCATGAGGAGGGACATGAAAGGGGTTCCTTGATCAGTGAGTATCTCTTTGGGAAACCCTACTCTGGAGAAAAACTCAATCATGGCTTGGGCTATGATCTTCGTATTCAAGCTTGCGATGGGAATAGCTTTAGGGTGTCGGGTTGCATAGTCTACCAACACCAATAGGTATTGGTGTCCTTTTACCGATGGGGATAATGGCCATACTATATCCATGCCGACTCGGGTGAAGGGAATGTCTATTATGGGTAGAGGTTGCAAGGGAGCCACCCGGTTGGGAGAAGGGTTGATCAGCTGACATTTAGGACAGTCTTGACAGTGTTTTCTCACATCCCCGTAAAAATCTGGCCAATACATTTTTTTAAGTATTGCTGCTTCTGTTTTTTCCCTTCCCATATGACCTTCTCCATTATCCCCATGAGCTAAATGGAGATCCTATTGTCTGAGTCTGCGGTACTACTAGCTGAGGGGTCTTTCTCTGGTTGTTAGGACAGGTCCTATATAATAGATCATTGGTGATGAAGAAGGTGGGACCTACCGAGGATTCATCCATGGCCAATGCATGATGCCAGGCATTTTTCAGAGTGGTGTCTTCTCGTTGAGCATGATGAAAACTACCTGCTACTGTCATCACTGCCATGGGTGGGTGAGTACAGTCATGTCGGTGCGCTGTAAAACAGAGACGCCTTTGGTCTCGTTTTTCTTTCTTGCTGAGTTTTCTTCGGTCTTTCAGTGCCTCCAAGTCAGAGGACACAAATGGTGCCTCTTTCTACCATGTCGAAGTGGGAAGGCCCTGACCGGTTTTCCTTAGCAAATGCTCGAAGTCCTCATAGTCAGTGCCTATTATTATGTCCTCTCCCAGTTGAGGTATGACTCCTACCGATAGATGCTCCTCAGAACCCTTCCAATTGATGGAGACCGTGGCCATGGGGTATAGTTTTTTGTCCCCATGTACACAAGTGATAAGAACTTGGGTGCCTGGTTGCCATTGTTCTGGTTGAACCATATCCTGTTCCACCACACTTTTACTACATCCTGAGCCTTTTAGTGCTTTTCAGTTTTTCCCATTGAGGACTAGTGTGGTAATATATGTGGATTTCTTACCCCCAGACCAGAAGACTCGTACCTTTGTCATACCTATCTCCATAGGTTCTTCGGGTTCCTTCTTCAATGGGCAATTGCAGGCAATATGTCCCCACTCAGAGCAATGGAAGCACTGTGGTCCGGTCAGGATATCTTTAGGGGAAGAGGAATGGGTAGGACCCGCTCTTTCTGGACCAGTAGCTTTGAGTGGTCGGGGATGTGCACTTCTCCCTACGGTTATTGGGGTAGAGGAGGAGGTGGGTTTCGTATGAGCCCCTCGGAACTCCGGTGCCCGATGGTAGGCACAGGCTAGATCTATGGTAGTGCGATTTGTCAGATCCGGATGTTGTCTGACCCAATTTTGGGTAGTTACTGGGAGAGCTTCCAGATATTTCTCTAGGATGATGGCCTCGAATATTGCATCTTTTGTAGTCTCTGTAGTGTGTAGCCACTTTCTACCTGCATGATGTACCCAATAGTACAAGGTACGAGGACCCTCTTGGCCCTGCCATTTGGTCTGTCGGAACTTTACTCAGTAACTCTCCTGATCCAACCCAATCCATTCCAAAATTGCCTTTTTGACTTCATTACAGGGTGTTACCCCTCCAGGATTTACAGCCTGGTAGGCAGCCTGGAGATGTCCAGTGAGGAGTGGTGTAATGTATTGGCCCCACTTTTCCATAGGCCAATTTGCGGAAATCGCTACTTGTTCAAAGTTAGTAAAAAATGAATTAGGATCTTCGTTGTCCTGATATTTCTGGAACACGCTACTTGGGATGTTGGGGTGGACTTCGGTATGAGCAATAGTTTCCGTTATTTACCTAATGCGTTTTCATGGACCAACTGGTTATTGGCCATGATTGTGGCCTGGCTTTTCAGGGCTGTTTGTAGGGCCTCTCTTTCCTCCTTGGCTTCTTTTATCTGCTGCTCCCATACCAGCTGGAGGTGTTGTTGACCTTCTGCCAGCTGCGCTATCATGTCTGCAAGGGTGGGTTTGTCTTGCATTGCGTCAAAGTCCTGATCCCACTTCTGACACCACTTGTGACCGGTTGGCGCAATGAGGACAAGTAGGCAGCAGCAGTATACTTATTGGATTTTATTGAAGTTGTTGGTTTGTTTTGTACAGGTTGCTTTTTCCAGATGTTGGGAAATATTTCTTATACCTCTCTCCTCTTCTTCTCTTCTTAGGCTCCTGGGAGGCGCATGAGGGAAGAAGAAGGAAACAAAATATCAATAAGTATGGGTCTCTTCCCTACGTCTATGTATTCTCACAGTACTTTATTTTTTCCTTCCTTTCCCTTTCTTTCGCTTGCCTCCTCTTTCTATATATCTGTCTGTCCTTTTCTTCCTTTTTCCTGTGACCTGTTCTGGGTATCTTTTCTTTTCTCCCCCCCCCTTGTCTTACTCACGCACCTGAGGTGGCCACGCTTTCCCGTAAGCATGGCCGGAGTTGTCGCTTGGCGCCTCCTGCACCTCGGATTCCTCGGAATGGGTTCCCAAAGTTCGGCTGGTCTCTGCGCTGTCGTCGGTGCCTGATACGTCGTCAGGCCGTCCTCTCGTCTCCTCCTTCCTGCTTGACATTCCGACGCCGCCAGTTCTCTTCAGGACATCTTTTAGCCACGCCCATAAGACTCACATTTCCTGTCCCTGCCCTCCGTTCCCCGGAAGCGTCAATGGATTGGATGCCGTCATCACTGCTTCTGGGTCGGGAGCAGCTGTGATAGTCCCAGTCTGGCGTGACTGGTCCGCTTGATGTACCCTCAGCCCATCACAGGCTCCTGTGCTACACATTTGGTAAATGCACAGCCTCTACCTTTCTCCTATTTGTCTCCATGGTCCGAACACGGCACTGTTGATATTGTGTAATTACAGACACATTAATGGACTGGAAGATCATAACAACTTCCCAACACAAAGGGGACACTTTGGATCTCTTAAGTTACTTAAAAGGTAATTTTAAAGTCTCATCTAAGACTCCGCAAGACAGATTGCTTTCTTTTTGCTCACATTTCCTTGTTGAGTTTTATTTAAAAACAATACAAAGGTGTCAGGGTAGCAGCCAAACAAACAGCTATGGACAGGTCACAGCAGCAAACCAGGCCTGGTGTGAAACCTGCTATGATGAAATATGTCCAATAGATAGAGTCTCAGTGGCACCGAACACGTGCTTCGACAGAAAGGCATTATGAACGGGGGTTGATTTGAGCTGTATATAGATTTCAATTAAGTGATGCCGGGTGTGGGAAGGCATAGGGAAGGAAGAGGTGGTGGCCCGGGAGAGGTTGGGAAGAGCAGGTAATCAAAGAGAGAGAAGCACACTGTGCCACAATGAAGAAAAGCCTGCCTCACAGGAGAGTTAGGTTTAAGAGCTCTAATTGAGCAGTGTGGCAAGTGGAGACACACATGGCGTGACACTCTAGGGTAGTCATGAATGCATTGATGCATGCTGAGTCTTACAGGCTCGACAGCGGGACCTGAGCATATCTCTGGTTCAGGGGTTAGGTACAAAGGGCGCTCCATGTCTCCCGAAATTTGTCTGTTCGACCGTTCAGCCTGCAATTTTGTGTTTGTAAGTTGCTGTCTTGTACATCTCATGGAGCCGGTTGTCTGTGGAAGGTCGGGCACTCGTGCGCCAGAGCCTCAGGTTCCATAGTTTTGCCTTGCCTAGGGTGATGGCAGCCAGCTGGACTGTTGGGGCTAATACTCAGGCATTGATCAAAGTCAGGAAGGTGAACCATGTGTGATTTCAGTGGTCCCGTGATGGAGACCGTATGAGCTTATAGGTTTTTGCGGCTCAGTATATAGTTAGGCTGGGACATTTCAGTAGTATGTGGGTTCCTGTTTGGGGACTCACATCATCAGCACAGTCGAAGGGGCATCCCTGCCAGCGATACAGCTCCGTAAAGTAGCTGAGTTTCAGTCTCACTTCCCAGAGGCAACCATTATGTGTGGCTGGGAGGTCAGCCCATTCTTCTTCAGAGTACTGAATCCACAGCCTGTCTGACCACAACTTTTTCAGGGGCTCAGGGTTTCAGTGTCTGATAGAGATTAATAACCCCATTTCCATAACTTTTCCAGCACTGGGAGTAGGTCAACCTGTGGCAGGGATCTATAGCTTTTCTGAGGCAGTGCAAAAGTCTTTGGTAGCCCCAGAAGGCAAGTGAGAGCAAGTTGAACTGGGCTTGTGCTTCTGTGAAGGGTTTACGGTCATGGTCCATGAGTAGGTACGATATAGAGTTGATCCCTTTAGAGCCCAAGATGCCCCATTTACGCTCTTTGCCATCCATTAACAATGATTCATTGCACCAAAGGGGTGCCTGGACGTTCTTAGTGGGATTCACGTTCAATAGTGAGTGGGCTTTCTTCCAGGCACAGATGGCTGCAGACAACTCTGAATGAGCCATAGGACCACTGCCTGCTCTGAAAAAATATTTTTGTCGACATTCACAAAGGCGTTCGCGGTCACAAAGCAATTCTGAATTGCGATGCGAGTCGCAAATAGGAAGGGAACACACCTTCCTATTTGCGAGTCGCATTCCCAAATTGCGAGTCGGTACCGTTCGATCAATTTTCTGCCAATCAATATTTTGCAGCAACACCTTCTGCTTCAAGAACTCAATCACCTTATAGTAGTATTTCATCACTGCAGGAGACGGTGCTCCTGTAACCCTGTCCCTTGCCGGTTCCATCGTTGGCCAATCCACACTTCTCTTGCACTCAAGCCACAAATCGGCTGGAAACATAATCTCAAACAGTGTATTTAAGTCTTCTCAAAGACATTTAGCAAGCTTCACAAACCTGTCCGTCTGCTGATACCATTCTATCGGCTTTTCCCTCAACCTGGGGTAGTCATTTGTGAATGACAAAATGTCACCTCTAGACCACCGTACATGGACTAGAACCCCTCCAGCTGTCTCTCTCATCGGTAACATCTTTATGCTCCAGGCAGTCACTTTTCCTCTTATCTCTTCTTCGCCCATCTGCCTTCCCACTTCTCTAAAGCTCCCCAAACTTGAGCACTCTGTAGTATCTCTTTAAGGTGTGCCTTCATCCCAGTAGACCTCAGGTGATCAAAATCTTTAGGTTCGAAGTATAACCTATAACTCCTCTTCAGATGCTCAGTATTGTCTAAGTCTATGCGGTATTTTCCAACCTCTGGTGTACCTTACTCACTTCTTTGGTTATCTTAGGGCACAAACATCTCAATTTTGCTCTAGTGTATGACTTTAATCCCTTCAACTAGCTCAGCTACTTCCACCCCCAACTTCACAAAATTCAGGTAATCCTCTCTTTCTGATTGCTCTGCTATCGCAGGAGAAGTCTGTAGAGTGTTAAGCTTTTCCAGCCATTCGTTCAATTGTTGCGTTGTCAAACCTTGCAACAAGATATTTCCAGCTGGCACCATCTGAGTTTGTGACGTATTTGCACTCAATACCTGTGGAGTCAGTAGGCCCAAGCCTGCTTGTCTCATGGGGCCAGATGTATGAAAACTGGGGTCTGCGAATCGCAAAATGCAAATTTTAAGAAATCACAATTTCTGAGTCGCAATTGGCCATGTAACTTTGCATTCTCGCAATTTGCGATTTTTTTGCGATTCGGTAAAAAATCGCAAAATGCGAGAAAGTTCGAGAATGCACACCTGGAGGGGCTTGATGACTCACCAGCAGGAAATGAGTCATCCCAGGCAGGTACAAGAGCCACACCCAAGCCAGCATCCAGAGTGAGAGCAGCCCAGCCACTGTGAGGAGCACTGTGAAGGAGCAGCAGCATCTGAGCCACCATGGAGCCCCAAGGTCCAGGATCTGAGAAGCAGGAGAGGAAGCGAAAGCTCAAGTTCAGTGAGCAGGAGCTGGAGATCCTAACAGAGGAGGTGGTGAGGAGCCATGACCGCCTGTTTGGCAAATCATCCCTCCAGGTGCCAGAGAGTGAGAAGAGGAGACTCTGGCTGGATATCCAAACCAAGATTTGCGCCAGTGGAGTGGCCCAGCGCTCCATAGATGAAATCAAGAAGCGCTGGTATGACCTGCGGTCCCGGGCAAAGGAGAGGGTGGCAAGGCGACTTGCAGAGGCCAGGAGCACAGGAGGTGGACCACCAACGGAGCCACCTGCCACACCACTGGAGGACCTGGTGGAATCAACCCTCCTACCAGAAGCAGTGACAGGGGGCACTGACATAGACACCTCAGCCCAACCAAGTACCAGCCAAGGTAAGTGCAAATTCTGTAGTGTGAACACTGTATGTGCATGCATAAAACCCCTTTAGGAATTAGCATGTAATGTGAAGTAGTGTGTGAATCAGTCCACTCCACATCTCATTAGCAGCAAAAAAATGCGTTATGGGAGTCGTGGTCCACAAACTAGAACAGACAGTGGCATGATAATGTTAGAAAGCATAGTGACACCCAAGGTAACACAACTCACACTACACCATGTACAGCAGTATGTATAGTATTATTGCCATTTCTGAACAGATAATGTAACATACAGAACTGACATGCTGCATATTGTTGTTGCAGGTGGGCCTGGCACAGCAGCCACAGCAATGACGGGTGTAGCGGACACGGACACGCAGCTGCCCTCCGACAACAACACCAGTGGGTCCATCAATCTCCCAACTGTGCGCCGCAGGCCTAGGCCGTTACCACTACCAGACCTCAGTGGTGACTCTGATGTGCAGCAGGAGAGTTCAGGCACACCATCTGCATCTGGGATGCGCAGCCAGGTACCGGAGGACAGGGGTCCTGCAGCGTGTCATCCAAGTGCCCCAGTGTCACTACATCAATTGCAGGAGGCAGCTGAGGGTACATCCCTGTTTGGTGGACTTGAGGCTGCTATGTTGCAGCAACAGCGGATGCAAAATAGAAGGATCCAAAGTTTGGACAGGAGCCTCAGAGTCCACAATAGGAATACGGTTGGACTGCATCGGAGACTGGACACCCTCAATGATAACATCAACCAGCTGCGTGAGGGACAGGTACAGGCCTCCCAGGACACTAGGGAGCTGACCACTGCTGTGCGTGACCTGTGCGAGGAGCAGTGACAAGAACGACTGAGTAGACGCAGACATGAGCACCGTTTCCGCACCATGTTTGCGACATACTGCCGGTCCTCCAATCGCATGGCCAACTCCACCGCCCTCATCGCCTGTCGTGCTGTGGCGGCCCAGGTAGAGGCTGCAGACACCAGTAGGGATGTGGTCCAGGCCCTTTTCCAGATCACCACTGTGATCGAACAAGTAATGGGACAGAGGTCGGCCACTCCCAGTGAGGTTGCCTTGGGGGACACGGAGGACACCTCAAGCCTCAGCAGTGTGCACTTATCAGCTCCAGACCACAGACGGCGCAGTGCCAGGCGCAGCACTGCCACAGAGCCTGACATTCAGGGTGCCAGTGATTCAACTGGGCACCCAAGTGGTGTGCGAGGGAGGAGGAAGTGACTTCTGCCTCATTGACTCTGGTGTCCCCACTATGGAGTAATAGTGTGGGACTCAGTTCATTTGTTTATTTTTGTTTTAACAATCCCCCTTTTATTTTACTCATCACAATTCATAACCTGCCGTAAAGGAATACATTTTTTTTCTCACTATAGCTACAGTAGTCAGTAGAGTTTGATTGTACATACTCACGTCTGAAATGGTTGTGTGTGATGTCAGCACGCCTTTGCCGTCCCTCTGCTGCACTGGTCCTGTCTGCTGGCTGTAGAGGTGGTATGGGATCGTCATCCTCATCTGATTCAGTGTCACTGATTCCTATAGGTATGCCCCTGGTTGTAGCTATATTGTGCAAGATTGCACAAGTAGCCACTATTCTACATGTGGTTTCTGGACTGTACTGTAGTGCCCCTCCACTCTTGTGGAGGCAACGGAAGCGACTCTTCAGGAGGCCAAATGTGCGCTCCACCACATTGCGGGTTGCCCTGTGTGCTGCATTGTATCTCCGTTCTGCCGGTGTGGTCGGGTTGAGGTAGGGTGTCATCATGTAGGTGCGCACTGCATAGGCACTGTCTCCTGAAAGGAACAGAAGGTTTGTTGGGTACCTCAGCCATCTGACATGGGCTTGTTACCTATGCGCCAGTGTAAGAAGTGACATTACCTAGTAGATATCCTTCACCAAACTCCCCAGCTAGCAGTCTTGTGTGAATGCCGCTGTGACAAAAGATGTATGAATCATGTGTACTCCCTGGGTACCTGGCCACGAGATCAGTTATGATGTAGGTGGCATTGCATATCTCCTGTATATTCATGGAATGTTGGTGTTTACGGTTTCGGTACACATACTCTGTGACTGATGGTGGACATATTGCCACATGTGTGCCATCTACGGCACCTAGGACGTGGGGGAACTGAGCTATCTGATAAAAGTCCATTTTTGTCTGCTGTATTTCCTGTGGGGTGTGGGGGAATCTGATGTACTGTTGGAGTTTGCTTAGCCCCCCCAGCTGCTGCTATAACCCCTTGATAGCTCCCTGAGGCTAGTAGGTGGAGAGTGCATGATACCTGCACATGGGTGGGTATGCTATGTGTCCTTAGTGTTCTGCGCTGCAGTATGGGTTGTAGTTCAGCTATCAGATCAAGAATCATGGCTGAGTTCAACCTATACCTCTCAAATATGTCCTCCTCTGTCAGGTCAAATAGTGTAATGCGCACTCTGAAAATGCGCTCCTGTCTCCTCCTCCCTCTCCTCAAACCTGCCAGGATCCTCATCCTCCTCGCCATGACGTAGAGTGCAGCCATTGTGGTAGGGGGTCTGAGGCATTCTGGGCCTCTTCATATAGGTTGCACCTGGTTACCACCTGCTTTCACTTAGTGGTATTTTGCATGTGCAAAATCCCATTCTGCGAAAAATCGCTAATTGCGATTTTTTTATGCATCTCTTTGCGAATCGGATTTTGCGATTCGCATTTTGCTCCTCGCAATTTCCTACTGGAAATGCCGAATCGCAAAATGCGACTCGCAAAACCAGGTTGCAACGCAAGAAATCGCAAATTTTGCGATTTCTTGTTTTTGGTCTGCGAATGCCTTTCATGCATCGCAGACCACGTTTTTGCACTCGCAAACGGCCGATTTTTAAGATTCGCACCGTTTGCGAGTGCAAAAACTTTTCATACATCTGGCCCATGTTTTCTAACGGAACCCCAATCGGACTGAAGTCCAACAAGGACCTAGACCTCTCCACTGTCTGTTCTCCCAGTGTCATGCCTTGGGAGCTTCCTGTGTACCCTCCTCTTATCTCCTCTTGAGTCATTACTTCTTGGTCACACACACTAGGCTTTGCCTGCGCATACAGCGGTACCGGCGGACCAACGGTAATCGGCAAAGATATAGCAGCTGGTGCCTGTCCGTTTCCCAATCCCGGTGGAGCATTGACTCCCATAGCTTGATTCATCCTGGTCTCACTATCCCACCTAGCTTCCGCTAGAGCCTTTTCTGCTTTCCTCATTCTCCTCTCAAATTTCTGTTGCCTCTGTCGTATGGCCATTAATTCCCAAATCGCTAGCGCCTCAAACTTAGCTGGTCTCGGAGGCGGCTTTTGCTCATTTAACGCTTTCTGCAAATTCTCTAGAACCCCTATGTTAAAGGTTCCATTCTCTGGAAACGTCAAACACCCATCTTTCTCTGTTAATTTGCACCATTGGCTAAAGCAACTCCTTCTCCTCTATTATGGCATAAGCCGGAGTATCCTCTGGCGGTGTAGGCTCCCTGTGGCTTGTCTTCCTCACTCTTTATTCACACAAACAAATGCAATATATTGCGAGCACTTCAACAAAACTCAAATTTGCTGGTTTACTACATGAAGGGTAACACAATTGCTTCAGAACTTTACAGAGATTTCACTTGAAGTCTTGGCCGCTACTCTCTCCTTCTCAGCTTCCGCACCCGCAAGCAGAATTTGACCCGCAAATTCTACTCTCGACTTGTCAATGGTTCGTCCTAGTGCACTTTAGAACTTACCAAATCTCCATCGAAGGTTTCAGTCACACACTTTGACTCAAACTTGACTCGTCAACCACGCCTGATTGACCTATTAAACCGCACAAATTACAACATAAACCAAGTGTCTCATACACTTATCAATATACTCCGGAGTCTTAGACCACGAGGGGTCCGTACATCACCAACAACCACGTGGACAATTTTTGAGCACAAAGCCCCACACTCACATGAAGTTCACCAACTTCCCTACTCTCATACTGCAGAGTACGCCCGCTCCTACTAAAACATCACCAGGCCTAAAGAATTTCACAGACTTCACAATTCACCTGCGATATGCATAAGCTGAGCAAGTCCAAATTCTATGTCACGCATACCTATCACTAGAACGCCGAGAACATACCCAACTCACTTCGGCAAGCTCTGAGATTCCGGGAAACTCTTTTGGGACTTAGGGGTACCTCATCTCTTCAATTTGCATTATTTCGAAAACAATTCTAAAACAATGGTCCCTCGTCCTAGGGCCCCAAAGGGCCTAAACCGTCCTCTGCTACCAGAACTGGTAACACGTCCCGCCCTAGATAATTTACTTAGTCTGGGAATCGTTTTAGGCCAATGAATCTTTTGACCCCGATTGGAGACTCCTTAAGACGAGATAACTAATCTACATGTCAATCAATAGATCAATAACCTCGTCAATATTCACAACAGCAAATCAATCAAACTAGTTAATGACATTAAGAAAAACAAAACACCCCATGACCTTTCAGTCATGAATTACCACACGGAATTTAGTAAGATTTATGATATTTATTCCCTATTGATTACACTCTACTAGCAAGTTTATTAGTCTCAATAACAAAAAACACATCAACAAAGTCACAATATGGCAACTTGAATAAGATTTCATCAAAGCAAAGATCATAAACATTAGAACAAAGCACGACATCAACATGGATTAACTTTAGCAGAGTATCATTAGCGCATTATTCAACAAAGCATCGATTCAATCATTTGTCTATTTGCGTCTGTTTAGTGAACCCCCTTAACTAGCTTGAATTAGCATTGGCATGTTGGGCTTCATGCAAAACAATTTAGCAACACAAATTTAGAAAACATATATCTAAAGAAGCAGTTGGTACCTAGAAAGAAAAGGCAAACAGACAATTACAATTTCATTATCATATAGTTACCCTCCGTAATTGGTCAGCATACAGAGTCATCTTCGTCCTCAGGACATCAGTTGATTCACCATCAGCCAGGAAACTCAGCAAAGTTCAGCAGGACAGGTAATAAGGAACACTTTCCACATAAGGAGGAAAAGTATGAAACGGGCAAGGCAAGGGTAAGGATAGTTTGAAAAGTCAAACAACAAAGTCTAAGACAGAGTGACAAAGTGGCTAGGTACTAGCAAAGAATGGCACGTAATGGCTGATTTCTCCTTGTGACACGGTGTTATATTAATCTTGTTGTACAGTCTCCCAATTTCCAATTGGGCAAATTTTGGTGCATCATTATCTCCAACCAATAATTGGTTCGTCACCTCGCTAGGATTTTCACTTTAGGACAGTTCTCACGTAGTTCATTGGCTCCTGCAATTGACGTCTCCAACGGGTAGAATGTCAGGTACAAACTTTTATTCTCACAGGCTCAGTCAGTAGTCCCATTGTCTTTACCAGTTCACTTTACCTTGTACCTGTTGCAAGTTTACACTGTTGCATTCAGCAAGAATGTCTCCTTGAGCAAGTCGGGTCTCATGAGAAAGAATTTACTATGGTTACACACATCTTCTAGCTTCTGGAAAAGTACAGCTACATGTCCTTCAGCAAGTCAGCACATTGCACGTTAGAAAAACATATTTAATATGAGACCGGCAGCTAGGCCCCCACTCATGCTAACTTAGGCCTAGCAATTAATTTTAGCAAAATCTTAACATATAACTCTTAATACTAATACAAAACCACACATTAGTACATCAATAATTCATTATTAGTCAACTTCATTTATCATCGTATACATTGGGGCCACTCCCCGTGGGCACATTTCAAGCGCCTATGTTATTAATACAATTTTCTATGCGACATCATTATACATTAATTTGCAAACATTTCATGTTAAATTTTGATTATAATAACTACACTCCAACAAAGGAAGGCCCCCAACAGTAGGTGCACTGGGAGCAGAGAGCAAGGCTGGGCCTGGGGGCATGTGAATCGCTTTTGATACAGCAAGTAAATGAAAGAAAAGAGAAAAAAATAAACAAACACTGACACTGGTAAAAGACACAAAAGAAAATAAAGAAGAAAAACAACATATTACCTACCAGCACAGCAGCAGTGTGCTACAGATAAGGACCTGAAGGAAGATTATAGCCCGCCCCCCAACTGACCAGAGCACAGGAGGAAAGCAAGAAGTTGACGTCAAGACAGGACGCGGCAGCCACAGCATCACAGAAGTGGTCACATGCATCTGCCACAGCACTGCCTCATTTCAGTCGAATAGCAGGTTCAGCAACAGGATGCCACGTTAGCGCAAATGAATAGGAAAATTGCAGAACTATTTCGGCACAATGTGCAAAATGGGCGGTGATAAGATTCATGATGTTACATATGGAGGGTGACGAGATATATAAACTGTTTGAGCATTTGTCCAATACTGGAGCAGATGACAATTTCAATGCTGCTGTTGTCTCTCTGAACAGACATTTTGGACCCCAACTAAATCCGGATAATGAAAGGTTCAAACAGCAGCAGGCAAGGCAGAAAAAAGGAGAGCCTGTAGACATCTTCTTTGCAAGACTGCACAAACAAGCAAGTTTGTGCATGGGCATTGATAAAGAAGATGAAATTAGAGTGCAGCTGATTCAGGGGTGTGGATCATCCAATCTGAGGAAGCGCATTCTGTGACAGCCCAACATTCGCTAGACTATACTGGTGCGCTCCCATGAGCTAGCGGACCCCAGAGCAATAGAAATGGAGTCAGTGCCGGCACGCAGTGCATCCACACCTTCGTCAATGACAGGAGCAAAGGTGAAACACGTGGAATCTATCCAGAGCTGGCCAGTAACAGGGAGGACTACTCCAACAGCAAGGCTAGGTGAAAAAGCAAGTGGAAGTTATGGGATTGTATAAGACCCACCAAGAGGGTGCCCAGCCCAGGGAAGGGCCTGTCTGAAATGTAGACTGTCAGATCATTTTGCTAAAGTGTGCCACACTCTAGGGGCAATGTTGAGTGTCAATAAGAAGGAAAAAAAAGGTGCTAACATAAGGCAAGTGTTGCTAGAAGAGGATGGAGGAAGGCTGGCCAGAGCAAGTGATGCATTCTTACCAATCTCGGACGATGAAGAAGAAGAGGTGTTCGTGATATCCTTCATGGGCAGCGAAAGCAAGGAAAAAAGACCACCACCAATTTGCAAATATACATTGAAGGCCATGAGATCACAGGAATCATTGACACCGAAGCCTCAGTAAATGTCAATGACGCCTGTCAGTTCGAGAAATTAGACCCAAAACCTGTCATACTCTCAACAAAGGCAAAACTTTATACCTATCGGGGCACAGACCCCCTTCAACTGAGGAGAGTCATTGAATTGGAAGTGGCGTATGGGGATAACAAGATGTGCAATACATTTCATGTGACACAAGGCAAAACCGGTACCCTGGTGGGGTGCCATACGGCAGAAGATGTTGGTCTCATGTTCTTTGAAGGCAAGTTCACAAGTCACTTGCAGATGACATCCTAGACAAATTCACGGGATTTGTCAAGGGCCTCAGATGTTTGAAAGGAGTGCAAGTGAGGCTTCACATTCACTAAACAATTTGCCCTTGAACGTTGCACCATTGGAGAGTACTGTTTTACTTGAGGCCCCTGGTATAAAAAGGAGCTGGAACAGTTGGAACAAGCCGGTGTGATCGAAAATGTGACTAGTCCCACACCCATAGTATCACCGTTGGTCATCGCCCCAAAAACTGGGGCAAATAATTTGTGTGCAAACTTAAGACTACCGAATCAGGCAATCAGAAGGGAGAGACACATCACTCCAACAATTGATGAAATAGTGGCTGATCTCAATGGGGCTCTGTGGTTTTCCAACATTGACCTCAATTCCAGTTACCACTAGCTGGTATTACATGGGTCAAGTAGATATATCATAACATTTTCTACGCATGTGGGCCTGGGAAGGTTCAAGAGAATTAGCTTTGGCATTTCTTCAGCTGCCAAACCTTTTCAGGATGCCATCAGGGAAGCGTTATCAGCACTAGTGGGAGTCATCAATGTGACCGATGAGATACTCATATTTTCGGAAACCGTGGAAGACCATCATGTGAAGTTAAGGGCAGAGACTGGAAGATAGAGGGCTCACAATGCATTGCCAGAAGTGTGTTTTGTACACAAATGAGGTGGTGTTCTTTGGATATAGATTCTCCAAAGAAAGATTGAATGTAGACCCACGGAAAGTAAAAGCTCTCAAGGCGGCTGCTGTTCCCAGAAATGCATTGGAGGTGCACAGTTTTTTGGCCATGGCAAATTACAGTGGGAGATTTATACCCCAGTTTGCAACCATCTCAGAACCACTCAGAATACTGACACATAAGGACGTGCCATGGGACTGGAACAGACAAGCAGCACAAGTGTTTGTGGGCATGAAGACGCATTGTTGAAGTATGCCATCATTGCCGCCATAGCTTACTTCAGCCCTACAATGGCCACCAAACTGATTGTTGATGCCAGTCCTGTGGGGTTGGGAGCCATTTTGATGCAAAGAAAAAATCAGGAGTAGTGAGTCTTGGTCACATATTCCAGCAGCGCATTTGTAGCGGTGGAAATGCCCTATGTGCAGATCGAAAGAGAAACCCTGGCCATTGGGTGGGCGTTTAAGCATTTCCATTTGTACCTCTGTGGGCAGCAATTTAAAGTCATCACAGACCACAGACTGATGGTACCACTTTTTACAGGCACAGTCGGGAGAGATCCGCCACAAATAGAATGGTGGAAGTCCAACTCCAGCAGACACTCCTTCAATGTCACTTACCGGCCTCATATGAATAAACAGGGTGACTACTTGCTGCGTCGTCCCCTGGCAGCAGAGATGATTGAAGAGAATGAGAAAGGTGGAAGTCTGTGGAAGGTTAAGGAAGCACTGCAGAGGCACCACTGGAGAATCTTCCTCGAAAACATGCAAAGTCTAACTGATGAAGAAATTGAAGCCCTCACCCAGGTATGGAGAGACTGCGAGTTGAGTGAAAGCAGAGAAGAGATGAGTTGTGTGAAAGCAGAGAAGGGCTCATCCTATTTGGTCATCTGATAGTCGTGCCCTGGAACCTATGGGAAAGGACAGTGGAACTTGCACACCAGCGGCATCAGGCAATTGCAAAAAACAAAGGCTTGAATCAGGACAAAGGTATGGTTCCCCACAGTGGATAGACTGGTGGAATAAAGGGGGAAAACTGTTTGTCTTTCATTCTGACAATTGGAGACCCACCCACCATGCCAGTGATCATCACAGGGCCATGTACTGTCCCTAGGCACTCAGTAAGCATGGATTTTGGACATTTTCCAGAACAAACTAGTGGTCATGGACAGCCATACGAAATTCCCAAAGATAGTGAAGCCCACATCTTTTGAATATGTGAAACTGTTCCTGGACTGCATCTTTGCCTTATTTGGGTTATTCGCAGAGATCAAAATGAACAATGGTCCATCCTTCCAAGGGCAAGAATTCAAAGACTACCTCCATAGCTTAAAAATTGGCCACAAGAGAATAACACCCAAATGGCTGCAGACCAATGAAGAGGTGGAGAGGTTTATGAGAACTTTGAACGAGGCACGTTGAATAGGGGTAGACAACGCTGAGAATCTGGAGAACTGTCTGCAACAATTCTTAAGAGCCTACTGCCAAACTTCTCACAGCACTATGTGATGTGTGCCCACTAACCTTCTCATGTGAAGACCCATAAGATATCTAATATTGGTGAATGTGCAGTGGAGACCTGAGGTGCTAGGCACAGACACGGTGCAAGCAAAGAGAAAAGCCTTCAATGAAAGAGCCAGTCAGAGACTAAGGGCCATCAAACCTAACCTGCAGGTTGGAGATCAAGTAATAGTGCAGGACAGACATCTGGGATGGAAGCATCGCACACCCTTTGAGAGAAAGCTTTGGGAGGTAGAAAAAGTAAAAGGAACAATGATAACCATCATGCAAAGGGTGATGAAGGTTTCACGGATTGTGTCCTGGTTCAAGAAAGTGGCTTAAGGACAAACCAGTGCGAAGGAACTAGAGATGGACCCTGTTCGGGGAGAAAGTACTACACCGAGGAAAGACATTCAATGACAGAATCGGGAGATTGAGTCTGCTGAATCACCACCATCGCAGTCGAGAGGAAGGCAGCTGCCGGAAGACACCCGAGGAGAGAACCAAGGGCATCCATATTGACTGAGGGTAAATCAACGGCTGAGCCAAAGGCTTAAAGGATTTGGCCCCCATTTAAGAGGGCCTAGCACCTCCATGTACCATATTAGCGTCATTTTTTTATGCTAATGTGGCCCAACAAGGCCAAAATCGCCACACCAGGTTTAAAAAGTGGCACAATGCATGCATTGTGCCACTTTGTAACCCCTTGTGCCATATTATGCCTGCGCCAGGCATAATGTATTCAAGAGTGGTGTTCCCCAGTTAGGGGGGCCAAAAAAAATGCGCAAAGAAATGTAAAAGATTTTTTCATGCCATTTTTTGCGGCATTTTTAACGCTTGCTCAGAGCAGGTATTAAAAGAGGGCACACCATTATTTATAATGGGCCCCTATGTACTGTTTAGGGTTAGTGCCAACATTTGGAGTTAACATTGAACAATACATCAATAGTGTCAAAAATGTTGACGCTATTGCCCCCTACCCTGTGCTATAGTGCATTATATTTTAAATATGGCGCACACATGGTGGTAATAGGATGGCGCTAAAGGGTGAAAGAAAAGTGGCACTGCACTGGGTGCAGCACCACTTTTCTTAAATCTGCCCCTTAGTCTGCTAAGGACAGTCCTCATGCCCCAATTATCACATGAACAATGCTAAGGGGTTTTGATGTTACTCCGTTATCCCAATTTCTTTCATGTGTATTATTTTCATTAAAGGTTATAAGGGATGTAGTGAATCATGAGGCCACTATAATACATTGTATGTGGTACACACCCTAGGGGGGCTGGGCGCAGCCCGAGGGGATAAATAAAGGTGGTTTTGCCGCTCGAGGCAGATTCAAGTAATAACCATAACAACATCCTGTACGTGTTACTTGCTTGCCGCGTGCAGCATTTATAATGCTTGTATAGCACGGTAGCCCCGGCGCTCACACAAAGGAATGTTTTCAAGGATTTCTAAATGACCATCATACAGCAGGGATGATAAACAGGTAGGTAAGTCAAGGAAGACCATTCATTTTAAGCAGTTGCGCCTTGCCGGAGGAGTGGTTAGAGTGGGCCCAACAGCGATGAGGTAGGTGGTGGGGGGACATGTCAAGCAATTAATTGGAGAGGGGAGGAATAAACAATAAAGGAGAAAAAAAAGTACCTCAATCAGAGAAGGATCATTGGAAGAAAACATAATTAATCAGTACTTGGTCCCTGCTCTAGCAAAGAGAGAAATCCACAAAAAGGAGATGAAGCGTCCATGCATTTACCAATGAAAAGCCAAGAAACGAGAGTGACAATTTAGCGAGCCAGTGGTCAGTCAAGGGTGGGATGGAGACCCCTTTTCTGTACACAATATCTCTCACAAGCTAGAGAACATGCACTAGTACTGCATGCGCTGTCACAAAAGAAACCTAAAAATGTGATTAGGTTAGTGTGCATTTTCAGTAATAACGCTGGGTGTGTGATGGTAATGATGATGTTTGAGCATATAGTGATACCTTAAGGACCCCTCCCGGCATTGAGACGACGTGTATGTTGGGTGAATTTTGTATGGCGACCGCCAGGGTTTCTCTGGCGAGGATAAAAATTGGGTGTGGGGGGAGAGGACATCTTTGTATCATGCCCCCGTGGATGTTGAAAGGTATGGAAGTGTAGCCATTGCAAATCAATGTTGCTGTTGGGCAGGTGCAAAGCCTTTGCATTCAGCCGATGCAGATGTATTACAATACCTGGAACATAAAGTTCCATTCTAGTCTATTAAATGTCTTCTTTAATATGGAGAAACTACAAATTTTTCATCTCTGTGGTTGTACACCACCCAGAGTTCATGAGATAAGGTCTGGAGGTGAGATATGGAGGATCGGTGTGGTCGAGGATGGGGTTCGGTGAAGACTTTACAGAGCAGGAGTGCCATTAGGTCTTTGTGCATTCTGTAATATTTGGCTGGGTAGCCTTCAGGGCCTAGTGATGTATTGTATGGGAGACATTACGTCTTGAATATCCTCCTCTGTAGTGGCAATCTCGAGTGATTGCTTTGCATCTGGATGTGTATAGGGAGTGCATGAAGAGTTAAAATGACTCCGTCGCAGTTTGGGTGTCAGCAACTTCAAAAGTGTATACTGTTTTGTTGTACATTTTAAGTGTCTCTAGGATGTCTAGTGGGTGAGTGTCATCGACATGGAGAATGGCCAGGATGATTTGAGAGGGTTCTTGTGGTCAGGCCTGCAGGGCCAGGAGCCAGCCAGCTGTCTCACCTTGCTCATAATGGCATTGTTTGACACAGAAAAGAAAGTTTTCAGCTTTAGAGGTGTACAGTACATTGAGAAAGTGTTTGGATTGCAATGAGGCTCTTAGCCCTGATTAACAAATGGCCTTCACCCTCACAGCAGAGGCCCCGTAGTCATGGAGGAGTCTCCACACTCAGGGTGAAATCTCTGCAATGGAAAGTCTCATTCTGGAGATTGTGGAGAGCCCCCCACAGCTATGGGGCATCTGCCACAAGTGTGGAGACCCTTTGTGAATCAGGCCCTTTGTGTTTCTGGGACAGGTGAAGAGGAGTACCATGTAGAAAGTCGTTAGACCTCACATTCTAATATCTGTTTAGATTGGTTGGCTGCACGCTTTTCTAGAACATGTCTTGCATTATGTCCCCTCTTGTGGTACCCTTGCCTGCCGCCAATAAGGTTCTCTTGGAGTCTTTGTTCTCTGTGTTATGATCTAGGTAACTCTAGAAATGTGAGTGTTAACATGCCTTGCTATCAGGCATCCTATAATTGGATAAATTCAGTCACCAGTGAGATGGTGGTAGTCTAATTACCCCAAAATCGAGCAACACCTAGATGGCGTCATGGTCCAAAACTCCTGTTGGCTTGATGACCACATCATGTAAATGACCTGGGAGGGTAAGGTTCAGAAGAAAGAAGTCAATCTGTGTGCAAGTGCAACTATGCAAGTGTCATGTACACAGGACGTGTAGCTGTTGTCCTTGTATGGTCTTGTACCATCAGGAATGGTCTGATTAGTCCATGTATGGGTCTTGTATTAAGTTCCAGGCCCCCCGAATATGGTTTGATGTAATATATGGGTTATGGCAGCAAATGTGTCCTGTTTTGCATGAATTGGGGCTCAAATGGAGCCAATCCGTAGCGTTTGATCATATAGCGAAGCCTTAAGAAGGACATAGTGGCCATAGGGGTCTTTCACAATTTACGGACCTTCAACAGGATGTCTGTGTTGACCCTTCCTTTGTAGAGGAGCTTGCTGGAAAGGGGCCTGGGGTAACCTCGCTTGCATGGCATTCTCGTCCCAACAATTCCCTCTGGAGTGTTTGAATTTAGGCTTCTGTAAGGTGAGTCTTTTGTAAAAAAAAGCAATGGCAGGCTAGAGGGATTGTGTGTAGGCAAGTAAAATCTTCTGTTTAACATAGTTGGAAAGGCCATTGACGTTCAAAGAGACTGTTGAGAGACATGCCGCCTGTGACAAGAATCCCGGCATTCAAAGGGATGAGCTGGCGGGGTTTCGGGTGGGTAGTCTGAACCTGGAAATGGCGTGCATATGAGTTCCCTGAAAGAAGTGGACTCCCATGGGGTATTACTATGGTGAAGCAAAAAGTGTGTTGGATAATGGGTTGTCCATATGGGAGGGAATAGACAGTTGATTCTTGGTGTGAGTAGCCAGGGCCTGCCATTGATGTCTCTCAGCCTGGGGGCCCCTTGTGAGGAGCCTCGATTGGGGGGGACAAGAGGGTGTGGCAGGGGTAATGGTCAGATAAAACCTAGACTGGGTCAATAGGGGTAATCTGTGGTCAGGCAGATGGATGTGCAATGGGACACAAGTGTATTCAGGTGTTGGGTCGGTCATCAAACAGGTGATGAGACAAATAGGGAGGATGAGGGGGTCAATGTGTGAGGGGAGTGGTGGGACTCCACCAGTAGTGAGTCCGGAAAATTGAAGGGTTGCGACTGGTCAAGGAAGTTGAGTGGGCTTCAGAGGGGACTACAATTTGTTCCTCACATATGAATCCTTGTGGGGGTGGGGGGATTTGTGGACACCAGACCAGTGTTTTGTAACTTCTTCAAAATGAGGCTTTCCTTTTCCAGAGTGTTTGTCTAGGCAGGGCAAGGGTGGTCCTGTCGGACCACTGACATTCCGACATCCAACTCAGTGTCCATGTCTGCAGGAGCCAGCGCCTCCAGGTATCCCTCTAGTTGCCTGGAGTCTGTGAAGTCTGTGGTCTTATTGTGGCAGGTAATGATTATTATCACCAGGTCTAGGAGGCCGGTCCAGGTTCTTCAGGCAGGGGCGCAGTTACAGGAACCATTTCCAAAATGGACATTGTCTCCTGAGAGTAGTCCTATGAGATGTATATCTTGTGGGTTTCTTGTATGCCGCTCCTGCCTGTAAGTTGGTTTGAAATGAGGTGATGGGAGATCGAGTCCCCTTGGCCTCTGATGCGGTGGCATGGTCTCCCATAGGCTGGTCCGGGGAGGCTGGGGCACCTACCAGCCTGTTTTCCCACCTCCTACAATCTTGGGCTCCTCAGTGGGTAGGCCAATGGGAATAAGTGGTGCAGAGACCATTCAGACCCCTCTGGGACAGTCCATGAGAGTACTGCAAGGCATTGTAGTTGTGAGTCTCTTGAAGCTGCCCGCGGGAAGAGAAGAAACTCCGAAGCCTCTCAGGAGTCAAGAGTGCTGTTTAATCCAGGTTGCCGCTTCCATCGATCCCACCAGTGGCTGGTTTGTGTGGAGAAGGACGCAGATGGTGCTGCATGTGAAGCTGTCATAGGTCATGATGGAGTGAGGAGGATCAACAGGCCATTGTTGAGTCACTTGAAGTCCTCATGTTGAAAAAAAGGTGGCCATCCCTACCTGTAGGGGGGTTCATCTAATCATGTGACCCCATTTTCTCCAACAGCGACAACCAAATTCTTCAACACCACTGAGGTAACAAGGACAGACCACAGCATCCCCCACTTCACAATCGACGAACAGCCAGAAACCCCAGCAGGACCCCCTACCTCTCCTGCCACAACTGGGGAAAATTCAGAGAAACCCCCTGGATCACCACCCTCGAAGAAGCTAGACCCATTCCCACAGACACCCTTGAACTCCATGTTGAAAACTTCTCCAATTGGACCTCCTCAGCCACTGATACCATCGCCCCCCTGAAGAGCACCACCAGCAGCAAACCTACCAAGCAAGCCATGTAGTTCACCTCAGAGCTTCAGACCCTCAAACATCACTGCAAGAAACTAGAGAGACACTGGTCCTCCAACAAGACCCCCACCAACCTTGACTCCTTCAGGTCCACCCTCAACAGCTACAACCACCGACTCAGGGAGACCAAGAAAGAAGCACTTACCACCTGCATCGAGGCAAGCGCAAACCACGCTAAAGAACTCTTTAGTATTGTCAGAGAATTCTCCTGCCCCTCGGTTACAGAGAACATGATCCACCCCTCCCAAGTCCTCTGTGACATGCTATCAGACTACTTTCACCACAAGATCTCCGACATCTACAGTAACTTCGACCCCAAGTCCACCGACCACGACCACCTCCCCACCCAAACCACACCTCTCTCCCCCAACGGCTCACCAACTGGAAGCAGCTCTCATCTCTATCATGACCTCAATCCACTCCGGATCCCCCTCGGACACCTTCCTGCACCACTTCTACAACCTAGGAGGAGAAGTAATTGGACACTCCCTCACAAACTCCTCAACACCTCCATCTCCACAGCCACCCTACCCGATGCCTGGAAGTACGCCGAGGTCAAGCCCCTCCGGAAGAAACCCTCAACCAACCCCAACAAACAAAAAAATTATTGTCTCTTCTCACTCCACTCATTCCCCGCCAAAGTCACAGAAAAGGCCATCAACCGCCAGCTCATGGGCTACCTCGAAAATAACAACCTACTTGACCCATCCCAATGTGGTTTTTTGCCTAATCACAGCACCAAGACCGTCCTGATCACAACAACTGATGACATCAAATGCCACCTCGACATGGGGGGAACAGTTGCCCTCGTCCTCTTCAACTTGTCATCCTTCGTCACAGTCTCCTACCACACTTTCATCACCAGACTCCACCGCATTGGCATCCACAACAACACAGTAAACTGGATCTCCTCCCTCTCCGGCCATACACAGAGGATCCACCTACAGCCCTTCATCTCTGCACCCAAAGATATAATCTCTGGCATTCCCCATGGATCCTCCCTCAGTCCCACCCTCTTCAACATCTACATGACACCACTGACAGACATTGCTCACACCCACGTACTCAACATCATCTCCTACACCGATGACACCTAGCTCACACTATCTCTCACAGACAATACCACCACAAGAACCAACTTCCAAAACACCATGACTGACATTGCCACCTGGATGAAGACCAACTGCCTCAAGCTCAATTCCAACAAAACAGAGGTCCTCATCTTCAGGAACAAGCCTTTCCCCTGGGAAGACATGTAGTGGCCCGCCCCTCTCAGAACACCAGCCACGCATGAAACCTCAGAATCATCCTGGACACCTAACTGACCATAAGCAATGGACCAACACCATCTCCTCTGCTTGCTTCCACATCCTCAGTACAAAAAGGAGGGAACACTGTAACCCTAACCTGACCTGGGTACTACAACAAACACAAACAATACGGTCAACAGGTAGGGAAAAATTAAAACAATATTTTTAAAGACCAGTGCTCAATACTGTCCTTATGGGTCGATTACTTTCCCTTATTTATTCCAATTAATTTTAAACAAGGCCAGCCGTGGCTATCAGAGAATTATATAAACAACACAAATATTTACATCTCATCAAAATTACCTACTTACATATACAATAACACTTGTCTACAACAAAGAGATCCTTATAAATAATACATGATCTAAACATTGGTGTTGTATATATAATTTGCTGATGAGCCACTGCTGGCCTTGTATAAAATTAATTGGAATAAATAAGGGAAAGTAATCGACCCATAAGGACAGTATTGAGCACTGGTCTTTAAAAATATTGTTTGAATTTTTCCCTACCTGTTGACCGTATTGTTTGTGTTTGCTTTCACATCCTCTGCATGCTCTGCAAGATCTTCCGAAAGATCCCCATCTCAACCAGGAAGACAGTCACCCATGCCTTCATCTCCAGCTGACTCAACTACAGCAACACGCTATATGCCGGAACCACGAAACAGCTCCTCAACCGCCTCCAGACCATCCAGAACATGGCAGAAAGACTCATACCCGACCTCCCCAGAAGAACCAGCATCACTCCTCACCTCCGGGCTCTCCACTGGCTCCCCGTCCGGCAAAGATTCCTTTTCAAGCTCCTCACACACACACACCTACAAAGCCCTCCACAATTCTGGACCTGCCTACATCAACAACCGTCTCACATTCGACCGACCGACCAGAGAACTCTGCTCAGCCACCCTTGCCCAGGCCCACGTTCCTCGCATCCATTGTGACTGCTTTGGAGGTTGCTGCTTCTCCCACCTCGACACCAAGTCCTGGAACGACCTCCCCTTCCATCTGCGCACCTCCCCTTCTCTGAAGGACTTCAAAAGCAGCTCAAGACTTGGTGCTTTGATCACCAAGGCCATTCAGCTGAGGCTCACAAAAACCCACCAGTGCCTGAAGACCTTTCGGAGTGACAAATCATGTTGTACAAGACCACCTGATTGATTGATCTTCCCTTCCCCTTTTAAGGTATCCTCTCATGGGTGGAGAGATCACCCGTGGATAAGGCTGCTTTGGGAGCTCTTCTTTAGGGCTGCCATGTTCCCCAGGACCCATGTTAAGCCTCCGACATATTGTTTTCTAACAGAGGGCTAAGGGGCTGCCCAATGCTTACCATTGGGTGCCATCACTGTCACTCTCATTTGTTTGTTTTGTATCTTTTTGTTCAGTTGCCGTAGGCTTCCTTACTCTTCCAGTGTTTATCCCTTCCCTAGAGCCTGGACGCATTACTTGTGTCCTTCCCCTGCTCATTTTTACAGATGCTACTTTTTTCTTTGTGTTTAAAGAGTTTACTAGAGTGTGTCTCTCTCAGCTGCCTCCCTCGTTCACTTCTCCACCCTCGTGTTTCTCCCTTCCACCCATCACCCACTTGTTGTCCCTTCATATTGCTCCAACACAGGCTCTCCCTGCTTTCTCCAAGTTGCCCCTTGTGCACTCACTCCTTCTGTTGTCAGTGTTTCCTGTCATACATGTTTTGCCCCTATGTTCCACCCTCTCTCCCTTGTTTTCTGTGTTACTTTCCCTCAATTGTGTATGTTAACCCTTGCAACTACTTTGCCTCTTCTACCCCACCTCCTGTTGTCTGTGTTCCCTGCCACCAGTGCTCCTTTGGCTGCCCATGTTGACCTTGCTACCCGCCTTCCCTTTGTTTTCCATATTCCCACCCACCTGCATAACAAAAAGAGAGCTGAAGCATTATAGCACTTTTTTACCACACAACATCTGCTGTCCCCTCAGATGCCCTCACTCTGTGTTGCCTCCCACCCTGTCCTGCCTCTAGCAATGAATACTTGCAATTGCAATGCAATGGGTCTCGTGTTTGCTCAAGTTGGAGCTATTAGCGTTGTGAACTCCTAACTGGACTTTTCTTGCCACATAAACTGAAAATAAAAAGTCATACAAATTCACATAAGGGAGTCGATTTAAAGCACCATGCCATGAGCATGAAGGTGACTAATCAGAACAAAAAGACCGGTCTGGTTTCGCCTTTGCATAGTGATTAAAAAAAAAAGAGCGCTAGGATAAACAATAGAATTAAACTAGTAGTCATGAAAAGTGCTCGATTACTGCCCAGTGAGATTGTGCTGCCTACTAAATAAAGAGAAAATGTAGTCCTGAAACCATACGGAAACCATGGAGCCTCATATGTTTTCAGTAGTTGGCCAGTGCTCTAGAGGAGGGCTAAACACTGGAAAAGGCATGATGTATGCATGCCTATCACAAATGAAATCAAGCGAATTTTAAAAGGCAAGCCCATGAAGCAACGACAGTGATGGGCGTGACATGGGCATGGTTAAAGGCCTGCAGAGATTTCAACAGGGACAGAGCACTTGCGTGCTCGACCCTAAAAAGTACTATAAGGTGTCAAGCACTGGCCGACTCATAGTGCTTTTTTCCTTAACTTCCAACCATGCTGCACAGCAGTCAAGCTGTTCTACTGCATGGCTATAAAGCCCCTTCCCACTGGAAATTAACATAAATAAATAAATAAGATTCTATAATGCTATCATTATGGGGTTTTGTAGCATTTAGCCATGTTAGCCATGCTTTATAGCAGCCGTACTGCTGTATAACAGGGCTAATGTCATCCCTGCCACCACCATTAAAAAAGCATTTTGATCCAGTCAGCGCAGGCGATGTCTTGCCATAGAGCTTTTTTTTTACTTTTCAGCCATACTGAACAGGAGTTGAGCTGCTGTATAGCATGACTAAAACATTAACCCCTTGGATGCCACAGACGAGATGGCCTTGCCTTCAGCCATGGTTGCCGTGTGCTGAAGACGAGACCAGTTTGTCCTGCACCAAGCCCATGGGGGGAGCGGGCAGGGATGGAAGGGGAATCACTTCAACTTCCACCCCCCATCTCCACTCATCCCCAGTAATGTCTGATGATGTCAGTGCGCAATCGTGCGTTGACCTTATCAGAGGCCGCCCCATCGGCTGAAAGCTGAGCTTCCAGTGCGATCGGAAGATGGGCTCTTCACTTCACAATCGGGCTGCAGAAATGCTCAGAGAGACATCAAAGGAAAGGAAAGGCCTTTCCATTCCTTTGATGCCTCTTTGCCACCCCCCTAGGATCCCTAGGATGTTGGAAAAAAGGACACAAATTTGGTGTGGGTAGCTTATGTGGACAAAAAGTTATGAGGGCCTAAGCACGAACTGCCCAAATAGCCAAAAAAGGCTCGGCACAGGAGGGGAAAAGGCCTGGCAGCAAAGGGGTTAACAAAGTGAGACCTGTTCACTTTGCCAATGAATGTTACTTTCACAAACATCCGGCCAGCCCGTTGTTGTCGTGAATGCACTTACTGCTGTCCAAGCAAGGTACTGTTCAACAAATCTAAAGACCCCCACCTGGATGGTCAGGTCATTTGGTGAAAGGGTTCTTGCTGAACCAGTTGGAACTTTTCCACCAAAGCAACAAATGCTGGCCACTTGCATGTGTCTTTACTGTCATGCAGCATTTGTTTTTGTTTTGTTTTGCAGAAACAACCCCTGAAGCTAGAGTTTCATTCTGAAAAAGAATTAAGGTCTCTGCCACACTGGAATATTGATAATTGTTCGTGCTTCAGTGTTTTTTCATTGCTGAGCTGTGCAGGAGGCAGGAGAAACGTGCATCAGAAAGACCATGATAAATATGGTAGGCCTTTTGATGGAGTGATACATCCTTTGGACTACAGATAAGATACAAAATGTCCAAGACACAAGAGTTAGAAACCTCATGTCTTATTACTCAGTCCTGCTGTGTGTGCTTTACTGAACACGTATTGATCCACTCATTCCGTACAGGTGGACTTCGTAATAGACAATATGATTTCACCTCTGGTACCTTAGAAGGTTTGTCCATTCTATACTTGGTTGCAATGTGTATTGGATTATGTCAATGGCTCTACTTTGGCAGTCCTTGTAATAGACATTGATACTTTATGGTTATTTAGTAGGAGGTTGCCTCACACCTAGAATCCTATACCCTGAGTGACCACGTTACCACCACACGGAGAATCTTGCACTGAATGTCTGCACCCAGCAGATTGAGTATACAACATTGTTAAATTTTAGGTGTAGGCAAAAAAGGAATTTCACAAATTGTGAAGCAGGGGATATGCACTTTTATTTTTAATTGGAACGAGGAACGAAAAACTACATAAAGAACCAAATTCGATCGAGTCCCAGAAAAAGGTGTAATTCCTGTTCTCTCTGACAAAATGATAACCACATGAACTGCCCAAACACCAGGTGTTCTCCTGGTTCTCCACATGAACTGGCCTTGAACTTGGCAGTTTGCTGTTTACTCAGAGGCGTAGTGTAGGCCTGTGTAGCCTATGCAGGGACTGGAATTACCAGTTTCAAGATAATGGTATTTACCACATGTGGTAAATACCCCATCTTTCAAAGAGAGCCTAAATGTGAACATTATAACCATCCTTGCAGGCTCTGATCGACTGATGCCACACTCGAGGTGAGTTTGGTGGCTTCACCGACAGAGATGGAGAGATTTCTTTGTGCAAAGAGCTCCTGGCTATGCTGTAAAGAATGGAGCATCCATATCCGCTTCCAAAAAGGCCATCAGGACATGACTGGCTACTGCACAGTAATTTCTATTCATCACCAACTTCTGTTTTTGAGGCGCTCGACTATCAATGCTATGTGACTTTTTCAATTATATTTGTCATGCCTTCTCAATTAAAAAAAACAATTAATAATCAGGAACCTTTTGCGGCATCTACAAGTCACATCTCAAAGGTAGGGTCTCGTAATGTTTCCCCTAATGTATTAGCATGACAGTATGGGAACAGACATTGATGGGTAATCCATTTCTCAGCAAGATCTGTGAACTTGGCTATAGAAACTTAAGATGCATTACACACATCCCTCTTCTGTGGTGGAATGAATGCGGTGAATACATGGTTTCATCGGATATCTAGGGAAATTACCATTTTCAATTGTGAGAAAGAGGGAACAGTTACCTTGGGAAAATGCCATCGTAGATTTGATATTTAACGACCATCTGTCTGGTCATGCTTTTGCCTGCCAAGGGTTTACAGTGAGAACACATTAAGCATATCCAGCAAAAGAGAGCCTGTT
Source organism: Pleurodeles waltl (assembly GCF_031143425.1). Lineage (NCBI taxonomy): Eukaryota > Metazoa > Chordata > Amphibia > Caudata > Salamandridae > Pleurodeles > Pleurodeles waltl. Next base: position 1,166,813,072 of record NC_090440.1, read on the forward strand.
GGCTTGGTGGTTTGGCAAGTTCCCATTTCCCTCCCTGCTTACGTCACCTGTACAACTGGGTCTCACGTTAGTAGTAAGCGAGAGGCACTCGCAGCAAGAGGGAGGTTGAAACCCCTGGGATTGCAGCAGGGTTGCGCTGCCTTGCCGCTCTCACCCACCTGAAGGTTACAGCAGCAAACCCTGACCTGCAGTGACTACAAGCCCCTTGCCACTGGCAGCAATACAATTCCAATCCTGACCTTCCGTTACTAAACAAGTTCATTTTGGGTCCTATAGCTTTGCTTCACCGCAACTCAATCAGTTGGATCAAAGCTGCAGATTGCAATGGTTTGTAAAATGAAAAGGCTGGGATTGGAAGCATGACATGCTGGCAGCTCGGGCACATCCGGCCACCATTAATTGACTCCAAGTTCTGTCCATTATGGAGATCATTAAAGATAGAGGTAAATTAACATATTGAAGACGGTAATCTTCACAATCCTTGTCTTCAGTAGAGACACGCCAAGAAATGCTTCTCTTAGAGGTTAAACAGGGAGTGACGGTATCGCGTGATTTAAACATTATTTTCAATTAACTCTGAAGGGACGCTACTTCTATGTTGATGAATGGAAACGACTGCCTGCACATTGGGAGTGTAATTGTAAAGTTTCATTATATAGAAGCCACTCTATTTACTTGGAACTCTTGTTATCTACATACTTAGAACTGTATGAATACATTATTTCAAAAATCGAAAAACTGGATGCCACTAGCGTGCTGAGGCCTCGGATGTGAATCATTTGTTTTTAACTGGGAGAACAAATAGGGTGGCGACCTCAAAATATACGCCCGGGGGAATTTCCCATCATCTCCTTTGAAGATATTATGCAAAATAGCCAAAACCTGATGTGAAATGGCGACCTGGGATTTTAAGCTTGATGGTATGTTCCCTGGTGTCCATTTTCAACGAGAAGACGCAGTTTGTGCTAAAAAAGAAATAAAGAGAATACAATTGCAAATGACTTGAACAACAATCGCTCCCATTCGGCTTGTTCAAGTTCTTCCCGTGCTCCTGCGACAGGATTTTTACCCCATCTTAATATTGGTGTCTACTCCCATCTTAATTAATGGCATAATCTAGGGTATTTCGCATAACAATGGTAACATGTAATGCCAGAAATTATGTCGAGATGATTCCGTTCTAAACAAAATGTCAACTATTCCTAAACAAATGTCACGTTAAGTACCAAAACCCGAGACCTAGGTGCTAAGGAAAGAGATACAACAGGCCATAGATCCCTTTACGAATAAACTAGAATCTACAAATCACAACTTAATCATAATGCACTCTATCAAAGTCTTTGACAAGCTCCCTAAAAATGGCATAAGGAACAGCGCGCCTCATTCTCTGCGCAAGTGATCCTTGAGGCCCCAGTCTGTAACTGGGAGAGCATGGAGAAAAGACTTCCCCATTTACCACTGTTGGCTAATTTAGGGATGGAAAGTGAAAGAATACTCTCTGGAGAAAAGTGTGGAGTTATGCAGTTTCACTGAAAGTGAAAAAGGCAAAATCCAAATTTTTAAAATCCATTTGTGGAGACCAAATCCGCTCTAAGGGCAACTAAAATAATGAGTAGGTTTCGTGCCCAGCACCAGAAAACCCCCAGTCCTTTGTTGCATTCGCAGAGCATCCCTTAACTACAAAACTCAGACCAGGCAAGTGTGCGCTACTCATATCTATTCTGATTGGCTGTCAATCAGAATGGTCCTACAGCAGGCTTCTATTCTGATTGATGGCAATGAAGGCCAATCAGATACACGGGCGGATGTATACCATTGGACAATTACTGCCTGTGGTTACCCTCTTTTTCAGGGCATTTGGGCAGAAGCAAACCCTGTGAAAATGACAAATTAGCAAAGGTTTCACTTAGCGTACAGCAGACTTAAAAAAAAATACTCGCTCAATTATTATTTGGAGGGAGACTGCATTTGTGAGGGTTTTTTGGCCCATTTGTGCAGTACCTGTTACGCAAATGCAATTGGTGATCTGAACGTTTTGTGCTAGCTCGTGTGAGCTGCATTTAATCAAAAAGCACTGGCAAAGCCAAAAGGCCTGGTGCTGACTACCAGCATTTTTGCCTAGACATTGCTCATGTTGTTTTGCCATACTTTTTTTCTTAAACCTCAGTGCTGGGGACACTCCTGGACACTTATCAACACAATAAAATACTAACACACATCGTAGTCCCTGCCACTACAGGAGACTACTTTGTGTGCAGATCTCCTCCTTGTGGAAGAACAGAATGCCATCACAGTGAAGTTAACCAGTGGCTGACCTATTGTCCCTTGCTGTGGGGGGCAGAATTAAAATGTGAATGAGACAACAACTGACCAGTGGATGAAGAGGAGTGACTGAAATCCCCTGTAAGAATGTTATGTATATTATTTTAATAAAATCAAATGGTCTTGGCTAACACCAAATCTAAAAATGCATTTACATTGTTACTTCTATAAGTCTATACTATATATAAATTGTGTTAGACACTGGGTCTCTAATTGGAAGAGCTATGCACCCTGTCTAAGTAGGGGCAACAATTCTCATGAGAGTAAGTCACAGCACAACCTAAATTATCCTGTGCTCACTCTCCGGTAGCTTGGCACAGAGCGTGCAGGCTTAACTTAGAAGGCAATGTATAAAGTATTTGTGCAATAGTTCATACAGTAACACAGTGAAAACACCACAAAAAGTACTCCAAACCAGTTTAGAAAAATCAATAATATTTATATGAATAAAACAATACCAGAATAATAAGAATCCAATATGCACAAGTCGAGATATCACTTTTTAGAGGTTTAAATAAGTCTCAATCCATAGGAATCAATGGATGTATCTTTTTAGCACAAATTACCTGGGATGCGTAAAAAATAATGACACAGAGTGCCACATAGGAGGTGATGAGTCAGAAAGTAAAGCTTTGCATCGATTTTTATGGAGCGGCGGAGGTGATTCCTTATTGCAATACAGGGATAAGTTGACGCCCAGGGACTATGCATGGAAATTCCAAACACACTGTGATGATGAAACAGGCACTGCATCGATTCGGTAGGTGCTGTAGCAATTTTTTAGCCGCAAAGCAGGCATTGCATTGATTGTGCAGGCATTGTGTCAATTTTGCAGGCATTGTGTTGATTTTTGAGGTGTAGTGAATTTTCTCTCTCAAGTGAAGTCTTTGGTGGCCCTGAGACTTCTGACCAGGAGGCAAGCTCAGTCCAAGGCCTTGGAGATCACTTGTGGGGGGAGGCAAAGTCCTCAGAGAGCAGCAGGCGGCAGGGCTACAAGCAGGAGAGCAGTCCTTCCAGAAAAGCAGTCCAGATGAGGCCTTTGGGCAGCAAGCAGTCCCTCTGACAGAGCCCAGTTGTAGGTCCAGAAGTGACTTATTTGAGGGGTCACAGACCTAGTATATATACCCAAATGTGCATTTGAAGTGGGGGAGACTTTAAAGAATGGTTTTGAAGTGCATCAGTTCCCCTTTCAACCGAGCCCTGTCTTCCAGAAGGTCTGTGGGGGGTTATCAGTCCTTTGTGTGGGTCAGGCCACTAGCCTTTGAAGTGTTAGTGAGAGCCCCTCTACCCTCCCTTCCCAGGAAGACCCATCAGTATGCAGATGAATGCAGATGCAGCAGAGTGTCCTGTGTTTATGGCTGTCTAGGCACAAGGGGAGCTGTCAACCAGCACTGACCAGCCGTGGATTGGAAACAGGCTGTAAGGCACAGAGAACAGTAAGTACAGTGAAATGCCTATTTTCTAAAAGTGCCATTTTAAAAATAGTAATGTAATATCAAACTTCACCAGTAAGCAGGATTCCTCACTACCATTCCAATCATACCAAACATGACAACGCCACTGCTTTCAGATCAGAAATTACCACTTGTAAATTTATAAGGGAATGTTTGATGCTGGCCTATGAAAGGAGCAGGCCCCACAAGAGTGAAAAATGACTTTGGCTGTTTTTCACTACCAGCACATGTAATACTTATAAGTACAAGTTCTGCCTTTTACTTAAATAGCACTGTGTCTTGTGGGCTACCTAGGGCCTACCTTAGTGGTGACATATGTAATAAAAGGAGAGTTTAAGGCTTGGCAAGTAGTTTTAAATGGTAAGTCGAAGTGGCAGTGAAACTGCACACACAGGCCTTGCAATGGGGGGCCTGAGGCATGGTTAAGAGGCTACTTATGTAGGTGGCAGTGCTGCAGGACCAATAGTAGCATTTAATTTACAGGCCTTGGCACATATAAAGCACTTTACTGGGGACTTACAAGTAAATGAAATATGCCAATTGGGTAAGAGCAAATGTTACCATGTTTAGGGGAGAGAACACAAGCACTTTAGCACTGATTAGCAGTCCTAAAACTACCAAAATTGAGATCAGAAAGATGGAGGGAGGCAGACAAAAAGTTGTGGAAACCCACCCTAAAGTTGTCAGGTCTGCTCAGGGAACACAGAAGAGTCTATCAAAATGTGGAGAATAAGGAACACATTCTTGCACACCTTCTTTCAATTTTCTCATACTCCACTTGCACAGGATGCCATCATCATTCAATGTCCTATTCACCATCTGGAGATGAGTCCTAACATAGGCCCTCATTTGTCACCATGAGATTCTGCACCATGCTAAAAGAACGAATGGGCCATATCAGTGCTGGCATTAGGATATTTCGGGCCCTGTGCAGAGTATACTCTACGGACCCCCATGGCACAAGTCAAATTGATTTTCATTGCTAATCATTTTATTTTAGTAGATTGTTAACAAGTACAACAAGTACATTATAACTATATAAGGGCACCTGTAATAGAATAATATATAATGATACTTCTTCCCAAAAAGGGAACTTTCCTTACTTTCTGTCCTGCAAATTCTTTTATTAATTCACTGTAGTCAAGAGTTCATTCAACTTCATGTTCAACCGGTATCAGTGCCAATCAGTCAGCCAGTCCTGGGCCAATGAAGAGCGCAAGCAATTCTTAATAATTTTCAACTTTGAGAAGGATTGTTCCCCTGAGGCTACTGTAACAGGAACTGTCAAGAACATCCAAATTCTGTGGGACATGTCAGTTTACAGGGCTTCTGAGGCACACACACTCCCTTTGCCTCCTCACCCCATTGTTCTTTTGTTGCCTCCATTGCTGACCTCACCAGTTCTTCTCCAGATGACAGTATTGGCTGACGAGAGCACTGGCCCTGAGGGGCAGGCACTCTGACATTGATTATACATTTCTGTGAAATTTTTGTAGAAGTTTTCAAGGCCCCCTAAATTGCAGGCCCTGTGTGACCACACAGTTCACACACCCCTAAGACCAGCACTGGTCCACATGGAGGTACTATGTGAATTTAGAGCTGGAGTGCAAGAATCAGGAGGCAGGCCCAGGGGTGCCCTTGGATTTGCAGAGTCTATGAAGAGTCCAGAGGCCCCCTAATCTCAGTTAATCTGAGTGGTGCTGGAACAATATTCATACTGGGATTCCTGCCATCAAGGGTACACCACTGAACTCATAGGGGTTCCGAAAAATCCAAGGATCACTCAAAAACAATTGTCTCAAATGAGCCATGCCCAATCCGAACGAATGGTGAAGGTGTAGCATGTTTCAGCAAACAGTTGTCTTTTGCACATCACCAAGTACCTTGATTTGTTCTCATCCTAGTAAAATCTGTGTTTCCATCACACTTCAGAACTAGAAAAAAGTGCTTCATTTCTGCTTTCCTATCTATTTTGAGATATTTCTACAGTTCATTTGTAGCAATTTAAATGGTGTGTATTACAAGAAAATCACTTCGTACTGCCTTTTCTTTAACTGCAATAAGATTGTCACTTGGTTCACTTTGCAAAATACACACCCTTTGTGGTTAGAGAGAGAGAAAAGTAAACACCAGTGTCCTTGTTAAAAGAATAAGCAGCACTTTGTCAGAAGACTAGGCTGACTTTTGACCTCGGTCTTTGAATGCACAGCAAACCTAAAGTAATTTTTTATGTTCATTCACCTTTGGAACCCCAGCATGGTTATTCTGGGGGTGCTGAGGCACCCCCTCATCCTTACGCCCAGTGCCTATGCCTAATCTACCCTAAATACTGCGGAGTCCTCACCCCAGAAGAACCTATGCACTGGCTAGAATATACATATTCCAGCAGTGTCTGTACAGGCAGAGTTCAGGGGTAGTGGGGTAGTAGTCTCTGAAGAGGGCAAGAGAGTAGTCCTCTGTGCAAGTCTAATATTATCCTAGATAAATGTAGAGTTCAGAGATGTCCTCCTTTGAAGACTGTCAGCATTTAAAAACCTATACAGGTTCAATGAGTGTGCTAGGGATGGTTTCCTTGTCTATACAGAATCAAAGGCTATGCTAATGTTTGCAGAATGTAGTGGTGGTGCTCTCATTTGTTCATGTCCAATGAGCTTCCTAACCTATACAGAAACCCTCACTGTCCTAGTCTGTGCAGAGTTCAGGAGAGCCTTAGCCTATACACAGTTTAAGGGGGCCTTAGCCAATATAAGTCCATGGTGGAGCACTAGTCTATGCAGATGCCTAAGGTATCCTAGACTGTGCAGATTCCAGGGATCATGTCCTAGTCCAACCATAATCAAGACGTTTTCTAACCTAGGCATAAAACGGGGTATGTGACCTAGTCTATGCAAAATCATAGGGTTCCCTAGTCTAAATAGAACACAGGTGTACTCTACCCTTTGCAGAGTTCCATAGTGCCCTAGAATGTGCTGAGTCCAAGAGAGTTGTAGCCTATGCACATCTTAAAGGTGTCCTACCCCATCTAGAGACCAGAAGCCCTTGTCTATGTAGAGTTCTGGGCTGTCTTAGCCTATAAAGAGACCTGGAATGTTGTTGTCTGTGAAGGGTCCCTGAGTAAACTAGCATATGTCGAATTCAGGAGAAATCTCACAAATGCAGAGTTCAAGTGTGTCCTAACCTGTACACAGTCCATGATAATCATAGCCCATGCAGTTTAAGAGTGTCATTAGCAAAATTCAAAGGCCCTTGTCTTTAAGGAGATCAGATATGTTGTAACCAATAAACAGACCAGGGATGTCAATCTGTGTTGTGTCGAGTGGCGGCCTAGCTGATGCATAGTCTGCAGATGTCCTGTTTTTTTTGCTCAGTCTAGTATATGCAGAGTTAGAAAATGTCCTAATCTATGCTGTCATAGGAAATGCATATTTCATCCACTAATCTTTCTTGAGCTCACTTTATGGCAAGAGTTTTTCCAGGGTTTCAGGGAACACCCTATAACCTACATGGAATTGGGAGAAGTTGCATGCAGACTGATGGCCAACTGCAGCCAAGGAATTAAATAAAGGGGAGTGTGGCTGCTCATGGCTCACTCCTGTAGTGGGCGTCTCTTGTCTAGTGCCAACCTTGCTGGCTTACTCGGAGCATGGGCCCTCACAGAACACTAGACATTATAGTGGCAGCAAAAGTAGCAACTGGAAACCATGGTGTAGGCATCGCTAATCCCTACTTGCTGGGGATTTATTGCTCCTGTTGAGAGAGACACACACACACCTGCTGCCCCTGCCTCAATCGGGTTGACTGACACTGATGCTGCATGCGGCTCCAACAACAGTTTTTCATGTTCAAACAATAATGGCATGACCGAATTACTTGGCTGTGCCGTTATGCGTTGCACAAATGACATGAAAAAATACTCAATGATATGTATAACGTGTTCAAATTTATTCGTGTAAATGTGGTGCCCTGAAAGCCATATAATCAAAGTGCACTTATAAGCAGAAACATAGAAAAATCTTATGCAAGTCACATGTATGCAACTTTATTCAGATGTATTGGTATTATGATGTCTTAGTTAAATGATATCTTCATAGTTAGTCTTCAATTATTTTGTTTATGAGAAATGCACGTAAAATCATATATTTGAATGTTTATTGAGTTCTTCGCTAAGTTGTCTGATGTTTGGGCCTGAAACGTTTTTCTGTGTTTAACTTTCAATGAGGAATTATGCTATTGATGCGTATTCAAAATTTGCGGGTTTATCTGCACCGGTCTCTAGGTAATTAACAAAATTATTGTTATTGTAGATAAAGGGGTCTTGGAAAACAGATTGCCAAGGACAAGGAGTGTTAACGAGGAGCTGTGAAGAAGAACTCCCTCCCCAATTCCTGGAAAAAGGAGTGATTGAAGGTCATCCTGATGCTCGGTCCAAGAGATGAAAGGCTAATGAGAGAAACACATTTCATACTGTGCACAGGCTGTTGAAAGCTACTGGCAGTGGCTTCACCTGTTGAGAAGGTTCTGCAGCAATCATAGTGGGTTTTAGTTAGTTAGAAAGGCAGATTTGTTTTTCTCTTTGACTAGAGCAGACCCTTAAAGACATAGGGCTATATGTACAAAATTTCTATTTTGCATTTCCTAAATACCGAATCCTAAGAAATCTCTATTAAGAAAATGCAAAATGGAATGTACAAAAATAAAGACTTCCTAATAGCGATTCCTACAGACTAGGAATTGCTACTAGAAAATTGCTATTTAAGAAATGCTACATCATTTGTTCCTATGGGTCTAAAGGCCCATTGATACTGATTGTTTTGCATTTCCAAATTTGAGATTTCCTAATACGAAATTGCAAAATAGGAAATGCAAACCCAAGGGTGCCTAGGGGCCTACGCCCCTCCCCCTTGATACACCCCAACAAAAAAGCAGTGCACATGCAAAGCCCACAAATGCCCTACCTTGCACATGGTTACAATTGACCTGGAGTCGATTGTAATAGCATTTCCTAAATGCCCATTTAACATTTAGGAAATGCTTTGTACATGTGACTGGGAAATTGGCGATAGGAAATCCCTATTTGTGATTTCCTACTTGGGAGTTGCAAAATGCGATTTCTACCAGGTAGAAATCACACTTTGTGATTCCCTATTGGTCTTTGAACATCTGAAAAGGCAATTTCGCATTTCTTAATGGACCAAAATTGTGATTTGGTCCGTTAAGAAATTCCAAATCCTTTAGTACATATGGCCCTTAGAGAGATACAGAACTCTTTCCTTTCGCTTTGGCTGATGTGGCTTTATGTTAAACACATCTCTCTTTCAGAGCTTCTACTGAGGTTTCTGTGATGCTGGCACGTTGATTCATTTTCTATTTCCATAAATTGGAGAATTCTTAGGTTTTCCCATAGCTTATTAGAATAGTTAGATTTCTTTAGATTCAATGATTAGGCAGAAAAATCAAAGCATGGACTCTGAACAGCAACTTTGAGTTTGTGCTAAAGAGATTCTGGTATGCCTCGTGATTGTACAATTTAATTTGATTCAATGCTATGACTCATCTTTGGGGATTCTGCACTTACATAGTATGTTTTTGAGACTCATTTACATAAGTCTGGCTTTGAATTTGTAATAAATCTCTTGAACTTTAATGTGTCTCTTAGAGTCAATGTGTGGCCAAATGGATTACACTGTAAATTGATTAAACTGTATTACTATTTCTCACTTTACCCCTCAGAATTCCTAAAAAGATTAATCGGACATAGAAAATTAGTGGATGGGCCAGACGCTGGATCAGATGGTAGCAGTGTAGGATAGATAGGATCCCGAAGTGAGGATACCCTGTTTTCTAGATTAGTTGGTCCCTAGAACCCAGTCCCCAGTGCCAATGTCCAGATCTTGGAAGATTGGCGGAGTTGTGGTGATTCGGAAGAGAGTTGTATCAGCAATAGGTGGGTGAGTATCAGCAGGGTTATGGATTGCAGCGGTTCATGTTAGTTTGCAGTGTTTTTTGGTTTGGATGGTGTCTTGGAGAGATTTTTTAATGTTGTGTGAGTGTGGTGGTTTGTAAAGAAGTTGAAGAGGTTATTGGGTCCAACATTGACTAATATACCTGGATAGTATTAAAAAGTGCAGAAGACACCATATTGTAATTGTGTGCTAAATCTGGTTGTGTTCATCATGCGATGTTGTCTACGGCGCAGTTGAGATAGGGACTTGTCTTTGTATGAATGTGAGATGACTGGTACAGTGGATCTTAATGCACAGAGTAAACATATACTAATCTGGATGATATCCCAAGGGTTGAGGTCTCATTTAAAGTATTTGAGAAAATCCTTGTGTGATCGGGAACTGTTGATTATATAGAGGAGCAGACAAAGTTTATTGAATTGTATTTTGTTATATATGTGCGATGTTGAAAAGAGTGTGTTTGTGTTTATAATTGTAAAAGGGGTCACGTTGTGATTGGTGGTCCTTGCAGGACAAGGGATTGTGGATACAACATTGTTTTTTAATTGAAATGAAATTCTATTGTGAATATTGACATTTGATTAGGAGAAATGAAATGTTTCAAAATTATGCAAGATTTGTTCAGAGGAGATGCGCATATACCCAGTAGCGCGGGAGAAGAGGTACCAAGTCATTCAATTTCGATACAGATAGGGCTCCATGCATGTGTTTGACTTAGTCAATGGCAGAAGAGCCCAGTAAAAGAAGGTACATTGAGGTTTCTACGATGTGGCACATTCAATTAAAGAATTATTGAGAATTTGAGGAGGGTGTTGTACGAGATGAAACTCCCTCCTGCACAATATGAAGAACTTGATGCTTGGAAACATGCTACACATGCCAGAGAGAGATAAAAATATCAGCCTGAAGAGTTGTGCACAACTATGCGATGCTAGATGGGATGCAGAACAGAAAAGATGCAGAACTGACATGATAGAGGGGGTTAGATTGTACCCAGTCCTAACGACTGAAGAATCTGAGGAAGGGAATGGAAAAAAAGACTAAGAAACAGGGAAAGCAAAAGGAAGTAGATGGCATGAGTGAAGTCAGTGACAGTGATTCTGGAGATAGACTTTTGGATGTGTTACTGTCCGAACATCCACCCCCATATAATGAAGCTAGAGAAGAGGGTGGAAATGGTATTAGTGGTAATGTAAAGATTGTATTTGCCACTAACCCAACAAATGTGACTCCTAGTCCTATGGGTGACACTCAAGCTAATATGCCTTATCAACTAAGAAGTAAGGGTTCAGGAATCTGTGCTGCAGTTGATCCTACCACGAATACCGTTGATGCTCTTACTATTCCAGGTACTATTGGTCCTGTGGTTCCTATGTATATACCTGAAGGCCCAGGAAAAATGACTTATAATTAGCCGTACCAAATGCAGGTGGTGGGCAAAGCAGAGTTCCAGCAAGTTCTCAGACTGAGGAGTTTGTTTCTATGGTTCCGACACATATAAGTACTCCATGAGTGGTGAGTGCAGATTTGACTTTAAATATCTCTGGATGTACTTCTATAGGTACTTGCCAGAAAATGCCAACTACTGGAACCTCTATATAGGAACCGCCTTTAAATCATAGCAGTGTTGTACAGGGTAATGAAAGTACATCTAAAACTTTTGTGGTGACTCGAACTATCAGTGCTAAAGAAATAGATGACTGGGTGAAGGTTTTTAATAAGGGTAGAACTTCAAGAAAAAGCGTGATTATGGATTTCAGTCAGAGAACAATTCATTCACCGCTAATTGAGAATTTAGTGGATGTGATCAAACTCAAATTAGAATTGGATGAGATGATTAATGGGAATCTTAGATTGGATTGACTCGATACTTACCATGTGAATGAGCTTGTATTTACGTGTAGGGACATTATCAAGTGAGCAGGTTCATTACAAACTAGTAGAACGAGTCCAAAGGTATGAGGTGGATTTGAATAAAACCTAAGCTTTACAGAGGAGTTATTGAGTGTGTATCAATAACAAGGACATACATGGTATGAGAATTCCAGGAATGAAAATGCAAATTAGAGAACTAATTCAAAACTTCAGAAATTGAATGAATTAGATATGTGGTAAGCTAAATGGGCAAAAAATAAAGCTTTAAAGAAACCCCTAGGAAAACCGCCTCCGTTAGCAAGAGGGGGTCCCTGGCAAACTTCCTGTTGAGATAAGTAACTGGTGGAGGTTATGTATATGTGTCTTGGAGCAGAAGTAATCTTGTATCATTTACTAATGGTTTTCCAAAATTGAGAGAGAAGCCAGTGGAATGGTACAAACAAGTTGAGAGGTTTGTGAAAATATCGCAGGCATTGTGGATTGATCTTAACACACTGTTTGACATTGTAGTTCCACTTGATTTGTGGGTGAAATGTAAGGCAGCTTCCGTGGCCTGAGACAGATCCGACCAGAAATGCAGTGGCAAAAGTTCCCTCACCATTGGTGATGTAAAAAGATGCAACAGGTCATAACATTTTTGAAGTTGAAGGTACCACCTCAAGATATAGATTGGGTTAAGACTGACAGAATGACACAGGACCCAAAAGAATCAATTATTGCTTATTATGAGAGATTGTTGCAGGTAATCAAGCAGTATAGGGGCATGGAGACCCTTGAAACAAAAGATAGGGGACATTTTGTGTCAAGGTTTGTGACAGGATTGACACCTGCTATTAGCATTTAATTTGTTGGCAGAATAAGTCAGTTGATGGGATTTTGAAATATGCCAAGTATTGCAGTGATGAGCTTGGGATGAAACAGAAGACCTTAAAAGAAAATGTAATGGTTGCTCAGATGAAAGCAGCTCAGAGGACTAGTCAGATTCAGCAATTTGTAGGGAATATGGGTGCTAAGCAAGATGTGTTTCATTAAGGACCGAATACAATACAGGGTAGAGGTTCAGGAGTCTCTATTGATCCTAACACTAGAAAGGATGTCAATAGATTTAAAAGGGCAACTCCTTGTCACATATGTAACAAGTTGGGACGTTGGAAGAGGAATGTTGTCTTCATCCAGCTAACCAGCTTCAAAATTCAGGGTTTATGCCTTCTTATATTACTAACCCTGCACAAATGCAGAATGTACAGAAAAAGAGAGGTCAAAATGTAAATGTGCCCCAAGATCCAGTGATGAAAGTTCCATGACCTCTGATGCCACAGCAGAATGTCACTGGTTCTAGGCTAAATTTGATTAGGTTCCAAATATGAACACAAATGTGGGTCATGACAATAATCCTTTCCAAGAATTTCCCATGTTTGAGACCCATGGAAGTCTTGGCTCCGATCAGTCAGCCTGAGGGTGTCTGAGAGGGGAGGAAGACTGCATTCACAGCACAGCCTTGGAAGTAGACCAGTGTGGTCCATTCAGAGATGGTGAAGTGAATGGCCACACCATGTCATTTTTGGTTGGCACTGGTGCTACCCTTTCTACTGTGAGAACAGTAGAAGTCCCAAACCTTCCCCTCTCAGGAAAAGTAGTCCAAGATGTAGGCGTAGTAACTAAATACATGACAAACCCAGGACCCTGCACCAATACCAAGGAAAATAGGGTCCTTTAAAGAGAAGCACAAATTGTGGTGTGTGATTCCAGTCTGGTAAATCTGCTGGGAAGGGATTTATTCTGTAAACTGAGTTGCATCATCTATTGTACGCCAAGAGGCATAGAGGTACAGACTCATAGAGAGAATTTTGCCTTTACTCTGACAAATGATGGGTCTTACTGTACATGTTTTACGCTGCTGACTGTTGATGATTTACCCCCAGGTTTGAAAGAGACAGTTAAATCTGTAGTGTAGGATTTGTTTGAGAAAAAAATATCAAACTTATTAAAGGTGTTGAGCCTGTCCGAATTATAGTCAAGCCAAATGCTGAGTACCTGAGAACACCACAGTATAATTTGACACCTAAGACGTTTGCTGAGATAACTCCAGCAATCAAGCACATGATTCAGCAGGGAATCTTGAGGGGGATAATGGGCAGTCCTTGCAGCTCTCCCATTATCGGCTTACAGAAGCTGAATTTGAAGTATACGGTTGTACAGGACTTGCAAAGGGTGATCACCATTGCTGTTCCAAGTGGTCCCATGGTACTGAATCTAACTGTAATATTGTTTCTGATTCCTTGTGAGGCTGAGTGGTTCAGTCATTGATTTGTGTCAAACCTTTTTCTCAATACTGTTGAACAAGGATAGTCAGTTCCTCTTTGCATTTCAGTTTCAAAATTGTGTTTTGGCATTGTGCTGAGTCCCACAAGGGTATACTGAGAGCCGTTCTATTTTCAACCAGATTCTGAAGAAAAATATGGAGTGCCTGGTCATGCATTGTAATTTGGTTTTAATACAATATACCAACAACCTATTGGTGCTAATCATTGCTCAAGAAGCTTGCAAACATGATACAATTGCATTGTTGAACCACCTGACTGAGGTTGGACATAAAGTGTACCCAGGAAATTTGCAGTATTGTCAGTAAAAGGTTCAATATCCTGGACATCACACAAGAGAGAATTTCAGCCAGTTTGAAAATTAGCCCTCCAACCACACAGAGAGAAGTCAGGATGTTTCTGGGAATAGTGGCCTACTGTTGCCAGTGTATGCCCAACTTTTCCCTAGTGACCAAACCTTTGCAGAGGCTGGCACACAAGGATGTGTCTGATCTGGTACCCCGGGATAAGGACTGTCTAATTGCCTTCCTAGAGCTTAGAGAAAGTCTCGATGGTGCCCCAGCAGTGGGAATGCCTGATTATAATAAGTCATTTTCACGTTTCTGCAGTGAGAGGGAGGGCTGCGCTCTCTCAGTGCTTACACAAACGTAAGGAAATATCAAAAGGCCTGAGGCTTACTTCTCTGCTCCATTAGACCCTATAGCTTCTGTGCTGCCTGGCTGCCTTAAAGCAGTGGCGGCTGTCAGTGTCAACATAGAGAGGTGTGAGCACATAGTTATGGGTCACCCGTTAACTGTGCATGTTCCCCATTTAGTTGAATTGTTGTTGGCAACGACTAGAACCCAGCACCTGACAAGAAGCTGCCTTACCAAATACAAATGGGTCATCCTTGAGGCAGAAAATGTGACTGTCAGGCGCTGTGGTGTTCTAAATCCTTGCCTGTACCTGGTCCTGAAAATGATGGTGTATGTGAAGTGGACCATGATTGTCTCGATGTCACTGAATTATGCACCAAACCGAGACCAGACATACGAGATGAATCATTACCCGAATCTGATTTTGTGCTCTATGTCAATGGTTAATGTTTATGAAAAAGTGGAGGAAGCCTGAGAGTGACTGATGATGTATGCACTCTTTCAAGAGTTGTTGAAATTTCCTGAAGCTTCATGGCTTCAAGGGGTATTCGCCGCACAAGTGGCTGAGTCGAGTGCTCTTACTAGGGAATGCTGTGTCTGTGGTCAATTAGAAGTGAAATCTTTACTAATAGTCAACAGGGCATTGGTGTCGTTCACGCCTTTGAACAACTATGGTCCCGTGGGGGGTTTATGACATCCTCTGTATCACCAGTCCAGAATGGCGAACAAGTGAGAAACCTTCTTAGTGCGTTATAGGTTGCTGAACAAAGTTGCACTGGTCAAGTGTCCTGCACATCATACTGGGAAAGATCATGTGACCATAGGCAATAAATATTCAGACAAGGTCGCAAATTACTGTGCTCACAATATCTGTGTTTAATGGGGAGTACACAAATGAGGGAATGGATGAGACTAACTACAACCTTTTGTTGACTACAGCTGATACTTGGGAGGAGGTAAAGAGACTTCAAGAGGAAGTGTTAGAGGAAGAACAGCAGAGTTGGGTTAGAGCAGGTTGTGTCAAGAGAGATGATGGCACTTGGGTTGCAATAGATAGAAGACCAGTGTTTCAGAATAGTTTGTTGCCCCCAATGGTTAGGCACTTTCATGGTTCGTAGGAATGCCATGCTAAGATTAAACATGGTTTAATCCCAAGTTCAAGTTGATGGCTGAAGTGTTGTGTCACAGGTGTGTTGTGTGTCAACCCAACAATGTTGGAAAGAGAACTGCAGTTACATTGAGTCTTACAGGGTGATCAGGAGGACCCTTTCACAAGATGCAGTTGGACTTTATTGAAATGCCTGTGTGTAACGGGCTGAGATGTGTCTTGGTGGTTTTGTGCATCTTCTTGCATCGGGTAGAAGTGTACCCAATCAGAAGAAATGATAGTCTCACTGTAGCAACACTGTTATTGAGAGAGCTCATACCTAGATTTAGCTTCCTGACTTCTCTAGAATCAGATCATGGGGCTCATTTCAATAATGAGGTCCTAAGATTGTTGTGTGCAGCATTGCAAGTGGAAGAGATTGCACTGCAGCTATGGATCTGAGGCTTCGGGTCTTGTTGAGCAAGTGCGTGGGACACTGAAATTGAGACCGGCAAAATTGTGTGCTTGGATATCTCTGAAATGGCTTGATGCTTTGCCTCTTGTGTCCACAAGTCTTCGAAGTGTACCTGATTGAAAGACTGGACTGTTTCCCACAAATTCATCATGGGGAGAGAGGTGCGATTGCCAGAAATTCCTGCTAACCTACTTGTGAACATTACAAATTATATAGTCCTTGGCCACTGCAAGGGGCTAGCTGACGTGGTGCGTTCTGTGTACCATCAGGTTGGAGCAGCTACAGCCCCTCCACATAAGTCCTGATGATGGGTCCTGGCGAAGAAACACATACGGAAGACGTGCTGGAACCTGAGTGGCGTCGGCCAAACCAGGTCATCTTGGTCACAACGACTGCTGTGAAGTGTGGAGATCTCCCTAATTGGGTTTACACTTCCAATACTCGCAGAGTTGAATTTCCCCTTGATATGACAGCACCTGTTCCAGAAGTGCTGGCGTTGACAGAGAGACGACAGGAGCAGGTTAGTCAAGCTGTAGAGGGTTGAACAAAGCCTGAAACAGCAAAAATCAGACTGAAGGAGGTCTTGAGTAAGCTACAGTTGAAGTTGAAGCAAGTGAAACCTGTCCTGTGGTGGTGAGAGAGTCAAATTCAGAATCAGACCCTGATGAAGGACTTAGTGCTGGAAGAAAGCGTGTGGAAGGTAGAGACCAATGGCACAGAAGGCAAGAATGAGAGAAACTTAATTTGCCTATAGGAAGAGTGCCACAAGACAATACCCGAGGATACTGAGAACTTTGATCTAAGTGAAAGCGAGGACAAGAGTGTGGCTCTAAGGAGGTCAAAAAGAACAAAAGTGCCCTGTTGAAGGTGAATGGACATACCTTGCTGCAAATGACAGAAATAGAGATTTTTTGGGAATATTGGAATAATGATACAAGTTCGAATGAATCTGCATGAACTGAACATTTAGCTTGAATTATATTTTGACTTCTTTGCCTCTAATGTGCTTTAACTGTGCATACATTAGAGACATTTACATTGACTCTGGTAGGGAATTAAGAAGAATACCTAGGCACGGGTAGAAGAAAAAAAGAGATTACCTTTTAGAAGAACATGGAGTAGGGTTAAGGAGGTCTCGCAAATATTCCATAAATATATCTGTTATTCATTGTTTGAACTCTGCTTTGCCGTTTTGCACAGGTGGAATCAGCAGAGAGAACTCTGCTGCTGCTACATCTCACCCTAAATAGATCTGACTTTAGAGAAATCATGAAAGTGAATCGAATCAGAAAAGTATACATCAGTCATAATAGGTGCAGTATTGCTTGTTTCCCTTACAGTATTAGTAGTGCTCTTCATAGGAATGTTCTCACCTACACCCTTAATGGAGAAGCAATTATCTTTTAGTGTTCCCTCACAAAATGTTAAGCTCTATGGGTAATAACCCCTATAAACTAGTTGAAAAGGCTTTTAATATAGATGATTCTAGAGGAGATTATTCTTCAATTGTATAATTTAGATTACTTTATGAGTATGTTGACACAATGGATGCAAGGAATTGTTGTGTTTTTACAATTGCCTACATCAGCTGCAGAGGGAATTACATGCCACCATATTCCTGTGATTTATGGGATCACCTGTAGCCTTTTGTTGAGTCTGTTTTATGGGAAAGGACATTTCCAATATTATTTCTCAAACTATGATTTTTTCTTTCAGAGATCCACATAGTTGGACATTTGAATTGTTGTCCTGGAGAGTTAAAAATAATTTCAAAATCCTTTAAACCTGTAACGACATTTGACACTGTTTATGCACATCGACACAATCTGACCGTCTGACAGATACTGAGAAGAAATTTCTAAATGTAGTTGAAGATGGGAGTAGGGATCTGGAAGCTAGATCTAAATAAGACAGTAATCTTAGGAGTCATCATAGGTGATCTAAACAGGGAATTGAGCACCAAGTAGCAGGTAAATAGGCTCTTGGATTGGAAACATAAGGGAAGGTTGTGGGGCAGAAAAATGTAAAGTGGACAATATATTTGTAGGAAGGAGCAAATGTAATCATACCTTTGAAGTGCAAGGGAATTATAAGTTGCATTTGGATGGAGAGGATCCCACTATTCCTGGAGGTTACTTTGTTTGTGGAGGACATTCTTATTTTAAGCTGCCCAAGGGATGGTTGTACATATTATTTAGGTGTAATTTTTTCCCCCAAGATTTATCATGTGGAACATTTTGACGACCCTGTTTGGGCAATGGATTCTTGGCCCTAAGTGATGTGTTAGTGCTGGAGAGTAGTGGGGTATATATTTGGTGCATTGATCCCATCCGTAGGAGTGATTTTGAATGACCTAAAGATTAGAAGGTTGTCTACAATAGTGAACAATTTTTTGACAATATTCTGAGTTCATCACTAATGTTCTAGCACTCCAGTCAATGGTGGGGTTATGCTCTGTTAACCATGGAAGTCCTAGAATAAGTTGAAATTGTGGTGCATTGATTAAATTAAATTGAATTGCTTCTTGATGTCCTTCCTGAGATAGCAATTTAACTGGTTTGGTGTGGATTACATTTTCTCCAGAAGAAAGATTGGTACCATACACAGCTCAGACTGATTCACTCCTTGTTTTCCTTATGCCCATCAATCCAATTCGATCAGCAAATTTCAGGTCACAAAAACTGCCAGTGGTGTAGGAAAGTACCATCTTTCTTGGCATGTTACCCCCAATTTCTGCCTGTTTGTCAGTGTGTTTGTACTGTCTCACTGGGATCCTGCTAGTCAGGACCCCAGTGCTCATAGTTTGTGGCCTGTATGTGTTGTCAGTATGCTTGACTGTGTCACTGAAGTTCTGCTAACCAGAACCCCAGTGCTTATGCTCCAGGGACCGCTGTAACTGCAACAAAATATCCAAGGAGGCTACTGTGACCTGCAACTTCAGCTCCAGCCAGCAATTGCAACAGTTTCTAAGGTGTGCACACTCTGAGGACTGCCTGGCTTCACCCTGCACCAGAAGAACCAAATGAATCTCCCATGGAGTGACGGAGTCACTTCCCTGCTTCAGCAGGCACGTCTCTGCAGCGACGACTGGTACACTGGGACTCCTCTCCTGTCGACGAGCGTGATCCCTGGAACACAGGTGGTGGACTGAAGTGATCCTGACTGTCCAAAGGTCCAGCTGTCCACATTTGGTGGAGGTAATGGCTTGCCTCCCTGTTCCAGACAGTACCCCTGTGCATTGTGTCCTCTGCAGCTCCTTGGGCTTCTGTGCACAACGTAGCCCAGGTCCCCAGCACTCTATCCTGCGACGCTCAGCTCCCTGAGTTGTTCTCCGGTGGTGTGGGATCCTTTTGTGTAGTGCTGCGATGACCGCACTTTGCAACTCCTTTGTACCCGTGTCCTGGGACTCCCGTGGGTGCTGCCTGGTCTTCTGAGGGCTCTCTGAAGTGCTGAGAGCCCTCACTGTCTCCTCAGTCTGAGTTGAGACCCTCCGTTCTCTCCTGGGCCCGGGCAGCTTCTCTTAGATGCAAAACACGTTCTTGCATGAACCAAGGCTTGTTGGCGGAATCCAGCAATGCAAACAGCCTGCATCCAACTACTTGACGTGGAACGTCTCCTGCACCAAGCAGGCACCCGCAGCTATCTTCTTTGGTGTATTTCTGTACTTTTCTTCCAACCTGAGAATCCACTTTTGCACCTTCTTCCAGGCTGACAGGGGCTCCTGTTCACCTGGACTCTTTATCGACTTCTGGACTTGGTCTCCTCCCTCCACAGGTCTTCAGGTCCAGGAATCCATTGTTGTTCATCACGACTTCTAGTGTGTCCTGAGGAAACTTGCTGTACTTTACTCCTGTTTTCCTGGGCTCTGGGGTAGGGTATTTTACATACCATTGGTGTCTTCTTACACTCTCAGCGCCACTCTAAACACTACACTTGCTTAGGGGTAACTCATCATTCGCATTCAACTATTTTAGTATATGGTTTGTGTTGTCCCTAGGCCTATTGCAACCTATTGTGTTTTTCACTGTTTGCACTATTTTCTTACTGTGTACTTACCAGATTTTGGTTACTAGTGTATATATTGTGTATAATACTTACCTCCACAAGGAGTATTGCCTCTAAGATATTTTTGGCCTTGTATCACTAAAATAAAGTAACTTTATTTTTGGTAACACTGAGTATTGTCTTTTATTGTGTATACGTACTGTGTGACTATATTGGTATTGCAAGAGCTTTGCCTGTCTCCTAGTTCAGTCTTGCCTGTTCTGCTACTGCTACCTCTAGACAGCCTAAGCTGCTAGACACTGCCTACATTTAACTAATAAGGGATAACTGGACCTGGTATAAGTTGTACGCACCTTAGGTACCCACCACAAACCAGGCCAGCCTCCTACAAGTGGCTCCAAAATCTATCACTACAGATATCTCTTTTAGAACGAGTCGAAACTCTACTGTCACTGAAAGAATTAGATGAGGCGATGATGCCTGCAATGTGTTTGCTAATTGATGGTTTCTTGGAGTTCTTTCCTGATCTACACTCACCAGTCCAACTCCTCTTACTGGTGGTGACACAAGTTTTCCTTCCACAGCAACTTAGGCTTCTTTGGGCAGGCTTCTACAAAATGCCCACTTACTCCACAGTAGAGGCATAGATTATTATTCCCCCTTTTCTCCTTTTTTTCTTTAGGTAGTGGACCTTGGATTGTGCCTATTTGCATTGGCTCCACACCTGATGAGGGTTTTGTAATTTTTTGTATTTTCTGTTTTTATTCTATCAAACCTTGGTACACTGGAACTGAATTCTCATTTCTTTTCTCCTCTCCTCTCATTCTGCCAAAAATCTATCTCCAATACCAAATCCACTAATGCTTAAATTTCTCTTGGTCTATTGGGTATTTGTGCTAATGCATCTCTTAATTTGTCCTTTAGACCTTGGTAAAACACTGCTGCTCTTTTATTTTCTGGCCACTCTGTTTCCACTACCAGTTTATTAAATTGGGCCAGATAGGCTACTAGCTCTCGATTTCCTTGCTTTAACTCTAGTAGCTCATTATCAGTTGCTTGTGAGGCCTTTCTTTGTTAAAAATTCAGGGAAACTCCTCAAAGTTGTATAAGATTGGGTCATCTCTAGTAACCAAGGGCATGGACCAAGATGCTGTGTCACCACTGAGGTATGACAAAATAAAAGCTACTCGAGACTGTGCATCTGGGAAAATCATTTAGCGACACATAAAGTGCAGGGAACATTGCGTTAGAAAATTGTGAGCCTTCTGAGGGTCTCCACTAAAGCGCTCTGGGGTGCTAAGGGTGTAACGGGAGAGAAGGAGTGAATTACTTGTGTGGGTATGTGTGGTGCGGAGCTTGCGTTCAACTATGAGCTACTGGTGAAGGAGTCTTGGAACTAGACCCTGACATTATCCCATTTATCTTTGCTTTTAACTCAGAGGTTTCTCTTCTGGAGAGTACTATCTCTTGTCTCAAGGTTTTGTTATCTTCACACACTGCCATTAACTCATTTTGGATACATTCGAAGATTTTTCCTAGATTTTTAAAGTCTACTACTTCTGTCATTTTGCTCAGCTGCAAGTTAACAAAGTGGGCACTTCACTCTGTCAGAAGGCTTTTACCAATTGCTTTCACAGGAGCAGATGTGAAGACTATTCCCAATTTCCTTCCTAAAACACTATCTGTTCTCAAATTAAACTGAACAACAGAAGTAGTCTAAGGGTGAGGGGATTGGGAAGAGAAGAAGAGACAGCCTTGTAGTCACTAGTTCCTTCTCTCTTGTATAATTTCTATCTTCTATGCGTAGAGCATGTTATACTGCTAATTTCTTTTTCTTACTGTGGAGTTTAGGATATGCAAAAGAAAAACAATTATCACATTCATTGGCTATTCTGTTAATTAAATGTTCTTAAAACCACTCTATAATTTTACATACCCAACATGACTATGGCTATTGCTCCTCTTCTAATGTGAGAATTTGTATATGAGAATTAGATGTTCTTTTTGAAAAGTTGATAATTGTACTTCTGACAATATTTATAACCATCTTGTTCCACTCCTTGCTTTTTACTTAGAGTTGTTCATAACTTGCTAATTGGTTTTATCTTCCTTTTTATGTATATATATATTTATATAATAATGTAAAACATTAATTACTTGACTTTTTCTTATAGGAGGTACTTGCCTGCTCCAGGAACAAAAACACCCAAAGGAAAAGAAATAACTTAAGCTTCACAGATAAGTATAGTTTGAATTCTGTAGTTTTAATTTCCTTATCTTTATTTTTGAAAACTGATGACCTTTGTATGAACTGAATCTTAAAAGGACACTGTTAAGTTGAGAGTAATTATTAAATTCAAGGTCAAACCAGTTCACTGAAATGCAAAGAAGGAATAAATGTTCAATTTACTAAAAAGCTCTCTTTCTGACAAGACTTGTCTTGTTTCTTGGGAGATTAATGGTTCAGACTGTCTACCACTAAACCACTGGAAATACAATATTTCTTGTAACAGGAAAAAGGAAGGCATTGAAAGATGCAGTGGAAAGACCTTTGTGACTGAATGAAAAATTAAGGGGGTCATTATGACCCCGGCGGACGGCGTTAATATGGAGGAAAGTACTGCCAACAGGCTGGCGGTACTTTCCTCCATATTAAGACATTGGCGGTTTGGCTCAAGCCAAACTGCCAATGTACCACACCGCCCACCACGGCTGTAACGACCGCCGGGCTTGAGACTTCACTCTTCAGCCCGGCGCCCGGCACTTGCCTGCCTGGGGGATTATGACCCAGCCTACCGCCATGGTTTTTGTGGCAACCTTACCGCCACAAAAACCACGGTGGTAGGCACTATCAGTGACAGGGGATCCCTTCCCTGTCACTGATAGGGGTCTTCCCCGCCCCGTCCCCTTCACAGATTCCCCCCACCCCCTTCCTCTCCAGCCTCCCCTTCATACACACACCTTCATGCACACATGCACACACGCATACACACACTCATTCGCACATTCATCCATGCATGCATACATCCATTCTCACACACATCCACACACACTTACATACATACAAGCACACACGGATTCACACTACACAACATACACGCACTCACACATCCATACATGCACACACATACAAAACGCAACACACACACAGATTCATGCACGCACAGACATACACACATCCCTACACACACACACAACACCCCCTCCACCTCCCCTGTCAGAGCACCCGACTTACCTGTTGTGAGGGGGTCCTCTGGCAGGAGATGGGACGTGGCGCTTCTGTCAGTAGCAGCGTCCGTCAGCAGAACACTGCCAGGACGTATCATGGGTCATAATACGGTCTGCGTGGTCTTCTGGCGTGGCCATCCGCCGCCATGGCCACAGCCGGATTTCTGCCATCCTTCTGGCGGAAATCCGGCTGTGGTCATAATACGGTGTACGGCTGGTAGCCGCGGTGACGGTCTTTTGATGGCTGTCACCACAGCTGTAGGTGTTTTTTACCGCCAAGGTCCTAATGAGGGCCTAAATGTTTATCTTCCTAGTCCTGGCTGCTGACACATGAATTCTAAACCTGTGATACTAAAACAATACTAAAAAAACCAACACCTCTATCTTAACTAGCTTTCCCTACAGAGACTCTGAAGAAGGCTGTTGTCTATGGAAATTCTTCAGTGAAGTGCACATTCCTTAACTAGCGCACACTTCACATTCCATCCGTGCTTGGAGGAGAGAACAACTTGAGTTTCCAGTGCTGCCAGTTCAGTTTCCAGTTATTTGTTTGTTTTCCAACTTGTTTCCTTCTTTTGATTTTTGTTGACACTACACTGGCCATTAGAGATTTTGTAACAGGGATCCCCTGTAGGACCCTGACAGTTGCATGCTGAAAGTTCAACACTGTTGAACTTACATCCCAGACAGAGTAAGGATTTAGAAAAGTATATTCAAAACATTTCTGGGTTAACAAAGGATTTGAAGAAATTGGAAGCGACGGGTGCATGGGAAGCAATTGGAGATGGATTTGCTGCTATAGGTAGATGGTTTAGAAATTTGGGAAGTGGAGTTGTGGGTTTTGTTTTGAAGCCACTGTTGGTCATTGCTGTATGTGCAATAGTTCTGATAGTGGGTTGCAAAGTTTTTAAGAGAATGATGGTTGAAAAGGCAAAGAAAAGGAGGACAGCAGATCTTGAGCTAGAAGATAGTCATTGTAAATATTATGAAGAAATGAAATATCTGGAAGAGTTTGGATGTAAAAGGATGAAACCAGCAAAATCTTAGTGAGTCTCATCTGAGGAAGGAGTAGGATTGTGATGACTTAATAGGTCATCAGACAGGGGTTGACTTGGCTATGCCCTTATGCGTTTTAGAAATTACATTAAATTATACTCAATGATATGTATAACGTGTGTTCAACTGTATTCATGTAAATGTGTTGTACTGAAAGCCATAAGCAGAAATGTAGAAAAGTCATACGCAAGTCACATGTATGCAACTTTATTTAAATGTGTTAGTATTATGATATCTTAGTTAAATAATATCTTCATAGTTATTCTCCATTTATTGTGTTTATGCCAAATGCATATATAATAATTTATCCAAAAGTGCATTGAGTTCTGTGATAAGCTGACTGGAGTTAAGGAGTGAAATGTTTTTCTGTGTTTAACCTTCTATATGGAATTTTGCTCTTGCTGCAAATTTCTTTATTTGCAGGCGCATCTGCATGAGTATCTAGTTAATGAAGAGCTTATTGATAGTTGTAGATAAATGGGTTTGGGAAGGTAGGTTGCCAAGGATGAGGTTTGCTACTGAGAAGCTGTGAAGAAGAACTCCCCTCCGGGTTCCTGGACACAGGAATGATCAAAGGTCATCCTGATGCTTGGTCCGAGAGATGAAAGGCTAATGACATTAGCACATTTCAAACAGTGCAGAGGCTGTGGAAAGCTACTGGCAGTGATGTCACCTATTGAGCAGGTTCTGCAGAGATTAAAGTTGTGTTTAGTTAGTTAGAAAGGATGATTCCTTTTCCCCTTTGACGTCAGTGGCCCCTTGGAGGCTTAGGGGGTCATTACGATTTTGGGGGTCTCAGGACCGTCATGTTGGTGGCGGCGGTCATACCCCCAACAGCCCTGCACCTTCAGATTGGCGGGGACCAAGTTTCCACCGGACATATTCCGAGGCTGCACACTGCCAATGTTTCCGCCGTGGTCTCACCACCACCAAAACACTGGTGGAAACTAACAGAATAAAATGAGACACTCACCTTCAGGAAGCCATACTCGTCCGGAGCTGCCATGTAAGTTGACCTCAAAGCCCTCCCCCTGCTCCTGCTCATACAATGACTCCGGAACCAGCGACAAAGACAACAACCTTAAGTACACCCACCCAGCACACACTGGAAGGGAAGACATTAGTACACACACAACATACACAGCCGGGACAGATTGCGACTGCCACACACACATGTAGTAACACACCCATATGAACAAACACACACAAGCACATACATGCACACATGCACACACATACTACACACACGTTCTCCCAAACTACACACACCACGGCCAACACACACTTGCTTTACACACACCAGCCCACACACACAGCGCTGCCACTGTCTAACACACTCATACACAACACCACCGAGTCACACAACAACATCACAACCACAACTACATAAACTCCTCGCCAAGCAATTTCACTACACACTGACACTTGACAACACATACTGACAACAACACATAACAACACCACACAACCAATCAACACTACCACACTGCCATACAACTTTCCATAAGTCACATCACGGCCACACAGCACAAAACGCATCTGATATAGCCATCACCACACACACAGAGTCACACACAACAACCACACAATGGCACACAACACCCCCATAACACATGGCAACAATACACAATTTAGCTACACACATGCATGTACCAAACACAAACATATCCTACACATAAAACACACCAATGACTCCGGGGCCACTAAACACACATGCAGCCCAGGCACAACAACTAGCACAACCAACACACACACACACATGTCACACACACTAACGAAAGCCCACAAACACTAAACAGCCATGTAGCAAGAAAGGCACGACAAGTATGTTGCCATCGAATCTCATACCAGGTTGGCCCAGATGTTTTTAGAACCTCAAATTGTAACAAAATGTTTAACTATTTACATTCCCAAGGCCATTGGCCAGTCCAATGCACATGCTGCCAAAGGCACAAATGGCACTTCACTGTGCCCCTACTTGACTCCTGACTGCAAAATGACCTCTGCAGGGTAGGGGTATCAAAGGGGCAGGCAGGCACCTCAGCGGTGAGAGGAGGGTGAAGAGGGGTTGTGCTTGGGGGGGGGGGGGGTCCTTGGACCTGGGTTTGGGTTTGGGAGGGGGGTCCTTGGGCTTGAGAGGGCGGTCCTTGGGCCTAGGCTTGGGAGCCATATACTTCTTGGCAGGGGGAGCACTGGGGTGGACTTGGAGTTGGGTTTGGGAGGGGGGTCCTTGGGCTTGAGAGTGCGGTCCTTGTGCCTAGGCTTGGGAGCCATATACTTCTTGGCAGGGGGAGCACTGGGGTGGAGTTGGAGTTGGAAGGGCAGGACTTGGGGAGGGACACAGACTGTTTGGGGGTATCAGAGGGTTGGGGATGGGTAGGGAACAGGGAAAACTCCAAGAGGAAATGCTTTTTAGACACACAGGGCGGTCATGACAAAAGGGTTTGGGGGGAGAGGGAGTGGTTGTGAGGTATATCTTGGTGGATGTCTTGGGTGCAAGTGCATGCATGAAATGCATGTGGGTGCAGGGTGTCTGTTGGGTGGGTGAATGCAGGCATTTAGGTGTTTTGGGAGGAGGGGGAGGAGGTGCAGGGAGATTTTGTGGTGGATGGTTGTCAGTCTGTTGGGTTGGTGTCTGCAGGTAAGATACATGTGCTGCATGTGGGGGTGTCGGTGGTTGTGGTGGGTGCGGATGTGGTGACTGGGGGTGGATGTCTGTGGGTCTACTATTGTGCTGACTCTGGGTAAGATAGGACTGGTGGCTGGATCCACGAATGATAGTTCCCTGGTTGCAGGTGTGTCTGGTGTAGTGTCTGTGAAGGATGGGGTGGCGGCAGAGTCAGTGCAGGGAGTGGATGTTGGTGTGTCTGCAGGTGAATGTTACTTGTGTACATGTCGGTGGTGTGTCTTGTGGTGCTTGTGTTTGTCTGAGCTACCCTTGTCTGTTGAGGTGGATGCATGCCTGTGTGCAGGTGTGCTTTGGATGGGTATGGGGAGAGGGGTTTGGGATTTGTTAGAGGTAGGTGGAGTGGGGATGGAAGTCAAAGGGGCACTACCTTCAGAGTGGAGGCCAGAGCCTGAAAGGATCTCTGTAGGCCAGCCATGGCACTGTGAATGCCCTTCAGGAATACATTGCTCTGTTGTACTTGAGCTGCCAGTCCCTGGATGGCATTTACAATGGTCAACTGACCCACAGAGATAGACCTCAGGAGGTCAATAGCCAGCTGACTGGGGCAGGTACAGAGGTGCCAGCGGAGAAGGAGATGTCCACCCTCCTGGGTGAGTGGGCACGGGCAACTGGGTGGGGAGCTAGCGGGAGGGCAGTGGTAGTTACAGGGGTGGCGGATAAAGATGGTGCTGGGGTGGTTACAGATAGGTCAGTCACTGCCAGGGAGTTTCCACCGGGGGAGGATTCCAAAGAAGAGATGATCGATCAGGTCTCCCTGTGGCATTCCACTCACCCTCTCTCCCACTGGGTCTCTCGGCCTCGCAGGTTCCTGCTTCCTGGGTACAGTGGGCTGCTGCTTCCCCACTCGCCTGTGCCCCATCTCCTTTGCCATACGGTGCTGATGCACACAAAGAGAGAGAGGGATGGAGGGAGAGAGAGACAGATGGGGGAAAAAGGTCAACATATACCTCCTATATACACAGTTAAACATGTTTATATGTGACAAAACATACCATGGCTAGGCAATTGATTTTGCCAATATACATTACATACATCATGTCATAATATGTCACTACTACCCACACCTGTATGCCAACCCTCACACCAACATCAATACCTAAGTAGGACTGCACTACTAGAGTCATCCTCATGATGCCAACCAAAGTCATTTTATCTGGCACAGCATGCCCTGGATGCTGTATCAATGGTATGCCTGAATGCACTCTCCATACCCCATTCACCCATTGGATGTGCAGCGGTTTTAACACATCACTTTAGGCCTCTACAGTAAGAACACCTGCTTAGTCCATGTCCTCTCAATCTGTCTATTACTGTGAAGACAACTTCACTCACAGACCGCTCAGCACCTATCTGTTGTATGACATGGCTGGCCACTCAGTACAGTGATGCCATTATGGAGAACAACTCGGATTCAGTCAATACAAGTCAGACACCCAAACAGTTCACATCTGATGTGTACTATGTGAACCTGTGGTATAGCCATGTGATCAGCCAGACCCTATCACATAGCCAGAGCAGCTGACACCCAACACATACTTAGCATACTGCTAAGTGCATCTACAATGGGCCATGTACCACATATCACACAACCACTGAGTGCCATTTCACAACAGATGTACATCTGGAACACACGTATCACATCATGGACCACTACCAATGCCACCACACATGCAGGTACATCAGTTGTACAAAGCACCTTGACAATTCCAGCCTCACACACACCATTCCACAAATGGCAATACCTGTCACTGAGCCCAGACAACACACATCTCAGAGGGGAAATAGTTGCATCATGAGGCACACATGGACAAACACTACTGGCTGTACACCAATTATATATCCCACTACCACATAAGGCAGCCTGAGGACACTGAATACAAACAATGAATCACATCTACACACCATGTGTCAGGCTATGTCAAAATCACTCCTATGCTGCCACTACCTGTTACCCAAGTCAAGCTGTAATAGTCATAGGCCATCAGATGTGCCCACAAATTGCCATTATGGCATGATGCAGGCAGTTACTCAGCATTGCAGCATAGGAATTTCTAAGGCTTTGTCATACATCCCATTTCACACTATGGTGTAAAATTGGGTATTTCCCAGGGCACTTGCCACCTCTAGTACCATCCCATAAGTTTAAAGGCTTCATCCCCACAAGTATAGCATTATCTGTGCAATCAGGGCTCATAACATCCACAGGTATCAGTATCCCAGGTTGGCTACCTGCGCATAGCTTACAGTCAGCAGATCACCTTAAGATGCCTAGTCAGCTATCAGGACAATACTCCTGCCCCATGACGGCCATTCATGTGGTAGAAATGTAATACCAGCCCTATAATCTGTCAATACCTGCTACATTACATGATATATATAGTCCCAGTGAGAAAAGGAGAGTCACACAGTAGCATATACAGGTAGGCTACACAGATGGGAATGGACTAACACCTCAGAGCCACTAATGCAGATGGATGGAGCTGGTCATACACAATTCTTCTGGTGATTATAGCACTCACATTCACTGTATGGCCAGGATGGAGTCACATATGTGCCTATGTCATTAGTGCATTTCCACATTACAGACATGAAGAGGTATGGAAATGGGAGATGTTCTTCCACTGACAGTAAAGAAAGGATACACATCTACAACAGATACTCTGCCAGGGTGCCCAATACCCATTTCCAATTGTAGAGAAACATGTTGCATTAACAACAATGTCAGTTTACCTCCAGTGAGGCACCAAATCGCATTTAAGGCCAGCCACATCCCTGGATACAGTCAGTACTCACCCCCTGGTGGCTGCTGTGCTGCCCTCAAATGCCCATCCACCTCAGGGTAGTCTACCACCAAAATGTGGGCATTAGGGGGGGTCAGGGTCCATTGGGCTCCTCTCCCTCATTGAAAGGACATCCCCAGCTGGGCCTCCGCGGTCTTCCGGGCCGAGCGTCTCAGGTCCTCCCACTGCTTGTGACAATGGGTACCCCAGGGTTTGCACTTGCTTGGCGACGGCATGCCATATCTGTAGGAGGCTGGACTGGCTTGTAGTGAGTACCAAGGGGTACTTACACCTTGCACCAGGCCCAGGTATCCCTTATTAGTGTATAGGGGTGTCTAGCAGCTTAGGCTGATAGAAAATGGTAGCTTAGCAGAGCAGCTTAGGCTGAACTAGGAGACGAGTGAAGCTCCTACAGTACCACTAGTGTCACTTGCACAATATCATAAGAAAACACAATACACAGATATACTAAAAATAAAGGTACTTTATTTTTATGACAATATGCCAAAGTATCTCAGTGAGTACCCTCAGTATGAGGATAGCAAATATACACAAGATATATGTACACAATACCAAAAATATGCAGTATAGCAATAGAAAACAGTGAAAACAATGCATAGTTCCAATAGGATGCAATGGGGACACATAGGGATAGGAGCAACACAAACCATATACTCCAAAAGTGGAATGCGAACCACGAATGGACCCCAAACCTATGTGACCTTGTAGAGGGTCGCTGGGACTGTAAGAAAACAGTGAGGGTTAGAAAAATAGCCCACCCCAAGACCCTGAAAAGTGAGTGCAAAGTGCACTAAAGTTCCCCAAAGAGCACAGAAGTCGTGATAGGGGAATTCTGCAGGAAAGACCAAAACCAGGAATGCAACAACGATGGATTTCCAGATGAGGGTACCTGTGGAACAAGGGGACCAAGTCCAAAAGTCACGATCAAGTCGGGAGTGGGCAGATGCCCAGGAAATGCCAGCTGTGGGTGCAAAGAAGCTGCTACTTGTCAGTAGACGCTGAGGAGTCTGCAAGAACGACAAGGGCTAGAAACTTCCCCTTTGGAGGATGGATGTCCCACGCCGTGGAGAGTTGTGCAGAAGTGTTTACCTGAAGAAAGACCGCAAACAAGCCTTGCTAGCTGCAAAGCTTGCGGTTAGGGTTTTTGGATGCTGCTGTGACCCAGGAGGGACCAGGATGTCGCCAATTGCGTGAGGAGACAGAGAGGGCGCCCAGCAAGAAAAGGAGCCCTCTCAGAAGCAGGCAGCACCCGCAGAAGTGCTGGAACAGGCACGACAAAGTGGAGTGAAACAGTGCTCACTTGAAGTTGCACAAGAGAGTCCCACGCCGCCGGAGGACAACTCAGGAGGTCGTGCAATGCAGGTTAGAGTGCCGTGGACCCAGGCTTGGCTGTGCACAAAGGAAATCCTGGAAAAGTGCACAGGAGCTGGAGCAGCTGCAAAAGATGCGGTTCCCAGCAATGCAGTTTGGCGTGGGGAGGCAAGGACTTACCTCCACCAAACTTGGACTGAAGAGTCACTGGACTGTGGGAGTCACTTGGACAGAGTTGCTGAGTTCAAGGGACCTCGCTCGTCGTGCTGAGAGGAGACCCAGAGGACCGGTAATGCAGTTCTTTGGTGCCTGCGGTTGCAGGGGGAAGATTCCGTCGACCCACGGGAGATTTCTTCAGAGCTTCTAGTGCAGAGAGGAGGCAGACTACCCCCACAGCATGCACCACCAGGAAAACAGTCGAGAAGGCGGCAGGATTAGTGCTACAGTGTCGCAGTAGTCGTCTTTGCTACTTTGTTGCGGTTTTGCAGGCTTCCAGCGCGGTCAGCAGTCGATTCCTTGGCAGATGGTGAAGAGAGAGATGCAGAGGAACTCTGATGAGCTCTTGCATTCGTTATCTAAGGAATTCCCCAAAGCAGAGACCCTAAATAGCCAGACAAGAGGGTTTGGCTACTTAGGAGAGAGGATAGGCTAGCAACACCTGAAGGAGCCTATCAGAAGGAGTCTCTGACGTCACCTGCTGGCGATGGCCACTCAGAGCAGTCCAGTGTGCCAGCAGCACCTCTGTTTCCAAGATGGCAGAGGTCTGGAGCACACTGGAGGAGCTCTGGGCACCTCCCAGGGGAGGTGCAGGTCAGGGGAGTGGTCACTCCCCTTTCCTTTGTCCAGTTTTGCGCCAGAGCAGGGCTGAGGGGTCCCTGAACCGGTGTAGACTGGCTTATGCAGAAATGGGCACCATCTGTGCCCATGAAAGCATCTCCAGAGGCTGGGGGAGGCTACTCCTCCCCTGCCTTCACACCTTTTTCCAAAGGGAGAGGGTGTAACACCCTCTCTCTGAGGAAGTCCTTTGTTCTGCCTTCATGGGCCAAGCCTGGCTGGACCCCAGGAGGGCAGAAACCTGTCTGAGGGGTTGGCAGCAGCAGCAGCTGCAGTGAAACCCCTGAAAAGGCAGTTTGGCAGTACCCGGGTCTGTGCTAGAGACCCGTGGGATCATGGGATTGTGCCAACAATGCCAGGATGGCATAGAGGGGGCAATTCCATGATCATAGACATATTACATGGCCATATTCGGAGTTACCATTGTGAAGCTACACATAGGTAGTGACCTATGTGTAGTGCACGCGTGTAATGGTGTCCCCGCACTCACAAAGTCCGGGGAATTTGCCCTGAACTATGTGGGGGCACCTTGGCTAGTGCCAGGGTGCCCACACACTAAGTAACTTAGCACCCAACCTTTACCAGGTAAAGGTTAGACATATAGGTGACTTATAAGTTACTTAAGTGCAGTGGTAAATGGCTGTGAAATAACGTGGACGTTATTTCACTCAGGCTGCAGTGGCAGGCCTGTGTAAGAATTGTCAGAGCTCCCTATGGGTGGCAAAAGAAATGCTGCAGCCCATAGGGATCTCCTGGAACCCCAATACCCTGGGTACCTCAGTACCATATACTAGGGAATTATAAGGGTGTTCCAGTATGCCAATGTAAATTGGTGAAATTGGTCACTAGCCTGTTAGTGACAATTTGGAAAGAAATGAGAGAGCATAACCACTGAGGTTCTGGATAGCAGAGCCTCAGTGAGACAGTTAGTCATAACAAAGGTAACACATACAGGGCACACTTATGAGCACTGGGGCCCTGGCTGGCAGGGTCCCAGTGACACATACAACTAAAACAACATATATATAGTGAAATATGGGGGTAACATGCCAGGCAAGATGGTACTTTCCTACACAACCCCCCCCCCAAACGAAGGACAATAAGACTAGCCATGACCTGATGAGTCTTCATTGTCTAAGTGGAAATATCTGGAGAGTCCATCTGCATTGGAGTGGGTACTCCCAGGTCTATGTTCCACTGTATAGTCCATTCCCTGTAGGGATATGGACCACCTCAACAATTTAGGGTTTTCACCTTTCATTTGTTTTAGCCAAAGTAGAGGTTTGTGGTCTGTTTGAACAATGAAGTGAGTGCCAAACAGGTATGGCCTCAACTTCTTCAGTGCCCAGACCACAGCAAAGGCCTCCCTCTTTATGGCAGACCAACGCTTTTCTCTAGGGGTCAACCTCCTGCTGATAAAAGCAACAGGTTGATCCTGGCCCTCAGAATTAAGTTGTGATAAGACTGCCCCTACCCCTAATTCAGATGCATCAGTTTGGACAATGAATTTCTTGGAGTAACAGGGGCTTTTCAGGACAGGTGCAGAGCACATGGCCTGCTTCAGCTCCTCAAAAGCTTTCTGACAGTTTGCTGTCCATAATACCTTTTTAGGCATCTTTTTGGATGTGAGGTCATTAAGAGGGGCTGCAATGGAGCCATAGTTCTTTATGAACCTCCTATAGTACCCAGTGAGGCCTAAAAAGGCTCTCACCTGAGTTTGAGTAGTAGGGGGAACCCAATCTATAATAGTTTGGATTTTCCCCTGAAGTGGTGCAATCTGTTCTCCACCTACCAGGTGTCCCAGATAAACCACCTTCCCCTGCCCTATCTGGCACTTTGAAGTCTTGATAGTGAGGCCTGCCTTTTGCAGGGCCTCCAAAACTTTCCATAGGTGGACCAGGTGATCATCCCAGCTGGAGCTAAAGACAGCTATATCATCTAGATATGCTGCACTAAAAGCTTCCAGTCCTTGCAGGACTGTAATCACCAACCTTTGAAAAGTGGCAGGTGCATTTTTCAATCCAAAAGGCATTACTGTGAATTGGTAATGGCCTCCAATGGTTGAAAATTAAGTTTTTGCTTTTGCATCTTCTGATAATTTGATCTGCCAATACCCTGCAGTCAAATCAAAAGTGCTTAGATACTTGGCAGATGCCAGTGTATCTATGAGCTCATCTGCCCTGGGTATAGGGTAAGCATCAGTTTTGGTTACCTGGTTGAGACCTCTCTAGTCTACACAAAACCGCATTTCCTTCTTTCCATCCTTGGAATGAGGTTTTGGTACAAGTACCACAGGAGAAGCCCATGGACTTTCAGAGTGCTCAACCACTCCCAGTTCAAGCATTTTCTGTACTTCTTGTTTTATGCAGTCTCTGATATGGTCAGGCTGCCTATAGATCTTACTTTTGACAGGCAAGCTGTCTCCAGTATCTATAGTGTGCTCACACCAAGAAGTGGTGTCTGGCACAGTAGAGAAGAGTTCAGAAAACTGACCCAGGAGATTTATGCAGTGGTCTTTCTGCTCAGCAGTAACACAATCTGCCAAAACTACACCTTCCACTAGAGCATCTTGTTCTGTGGAAGAGAAGAGATCAGGGAGAGGGTCACTCTCTTCTTCCTGTCCCTCATCTGTTGCCATGAGCAGGGTGAGATCAGCCCTGTCATAGTAGGGTTTCAGGCGATTGACATGGAGCACCCAAAGGGGACTCCTGGCAGTGCCTAAGTCAACTAAGTAGGTGACTTCACCCTTCTTTTCAACAATTATGTGGGGCCCACTCCATTTATCTTGGAGTGCTCTTGGGGCCACAGGCTCCAAGACCCACACTTTCTGCCCTGGTTGGTACTGAACCAAAACAGCCTTCTGGTCATGCCATTGCTTTTGGAGCTCTTGGCTGGCCTGAAGGTTTTTACTGCCCTTTTTCATGTACTCAGCCATCCTTGATCTGAGGCCAAGTACATAGTCCACTATGTCTTGCTTTGAAGCTTTTAAAGGTTGTTCCCAACCCTCCTTAACAAGTGTTAGAGGACCTCTTACAGGGTGTCCAAATAGGAGTTCAAAGGGGCTGAAGCCCAATCCTTTTTGGGGTACCTCCCTGTAAGCAAAAAGGAGGCAAGGTAACAGGATATCCCATCTCCTGCGGAGTTTTTCAGGGAGTCCCATAATCATGCCTTTGAGAGTTTTGTTAAATCTCTCCACCAGTCCATTTGTTTGTGGATGATAGGGTGTAGTGAACTTGTATGTCACACCACACTCTTTCCACATGGCCTTTAAGTAAGCAGACATGAAATTGCTTCCCCTGTCTGATACCACCTCTTTTGGGAAGCCCACCCTGGAAAAGATTCCCAGGAGGGCCTTTGCCACTGCAGGAGCTGTAGTGGTCCTTAGAGGAATTGCTTCAGGATATCTGGTGGCATGGTCCACTACCACCAAGATAAACCTATTGCCTGAAGCAGTAGGAGGGTCAAGGGGGCCAACTATGTCAACCCCTACCCTTTCAAAGGGAACCCCAACCACAGGCAGTGGAATAAGGGGTGCCTTTGGAGTGCCACCTGTCTTGCCACTGGCTTGACAGGTTTCACAGGACTTACAAAATTCCTTTGTGTCCTCTGACATTCTAGGCCAATGAAACAAGGGAACAAGCCTGTCCCAAGTTTTCATTTGCCCCAAATGTCCAGCTAATGGAATGTCGTGGGCTAGAGTTAGGAGGAACTTTCTGTACTCCTGAGGAATCACCAATCTCCTGGCAGCTCCAGGTTTTGGATCCCTTGCTTCAGTGTACAAGAGGTTGTCCTCCCAGTAAACTCTGTGAGAGTCACTGACATCCCCATTTGCTTGTTTGACAGCTTGCTTCCTTAGGCCCTCTAGTGTGGGACAGGTATGCTGTGCCACACTCAGCTCCTCCCTGGCAGGCCCCCCTTCACCCAAAAGCTCAGCAGTGTCTGCTTCCAGCTCCTCTGGTGTAGGTTCTGCACAGGGTGGAAATTCTTCTTCCTCAGAATTAGAATCCACTGTAGAGGGAGGGATAGTAGGTAGTGTTTTACCTTTGCTAACCCTAGCTTTAGGGAGCACTTGGTCCATTCTTCCAGGATCCAAGTCACCCTGTCCTTTTTGCTTTTTGGCCTGAGCCCTGGTCAAAGCAAAAATATGCCCTGGAATGCCCAGAATTGCTGCATGAGCCTCCAACTCCACTTCTGCCCAAGCTGATGTCTCTAAATCATTTCCTAATAGACAGTCTACAGGTAAATCTGAGGCAACCACAACTTTCTTTGGGCCAGTAACCCCCCCCCCTAGTTGAGATTCACAACAGCCATGGGGTGGCTAAGGGTGTTGTTATGAGCATCGGTTACTTGGTACTGGTGACCAAGTAGGTGTTGTTCAGGGTGGACCATTTTCTCTATTACCATTGTAACACTGGCACCTGTGTCCCTGTAGGCCTGAAACTCAACACCATTTATTAGGGGTAGTTGCTTGTACTTATCCATGTTAAGGGGACAAGCAACCAAGGTGGCTAAATCAATAGCCCCCTCAGAGACTAACACAGCCTCTGTGGTCTCCCTAATCAGACCAACCCCAACTAAGTTACCAAAAGTGAGCCCAGCTACTCCCTTGGATTGGCTATTAGTAGGTTTGCTCCCACCACCACTGCTATTACTAGGGGCACTAGGTGTAGCAGCAGGGGTTGTAGTGGTAGGAGGCTTGGTGCTTTTCTTTGGACAACTGGGATCTGTTGTCCAATGGCCTTTTATTTTACATAAATAGCACCATGGTTTCTTTTCTTTGTTTTGATTTGAAGAGGATTTGGGCCCACCACCCCCACCAGAGTGTTTTTGTGGGCCTGATGAAGACTCATTTTTAGATTTGTCCCCACCCTTGTCAGAAGACTTACCATCCTTCTTCTTGACATCTTTGTCACCCCCTGTATGAACTTTTCTGTTCACCCTTGTTCTGACCCATTTGTCTGCCTTCTTTCCCAATTCTCGGGGAGAGGTCAGATCAGAGTCCACCAGGTACTGGTGCAACAAATCAGACACACAATTATTAAGAATATGCTCTCTCAAGGTTAAGTTATACAGGCTTTCATAATCAGTAACTTTACTGACATGTAACCACCCCTCCAAGGCCTTCACTGAATGGTCAACAAAGTCTACCCAGTCTTGTGAAGACTCCTTTTTGGTTTCTCTGAACTTCATCCTGTACTGTTCAGTGGTTAAGCCATAACCATCTAGGAGTGCATTCTTAAGAACTTTGAAATCATTGGCTTCACTTTCTTTCACAGTAAGAAGCCTATCCCTACCCTTTCCACTAAATGATAGCCATAGGATAGCAGCCCACTGCCTTTGAGGGACATCCTGTACAACACAGGCCCTCTCAAGTGCAGCAAACCACTTGTTAATATCATCCCCCTCCTTATAAGGGGGAACTATCTTGTGCAGATTCCTTGAATCATGCTCTCTTGCAGGATGACTATGGGGAATACTGCTGCTGCCACCATGGGTTTCTAAACCCAATTTCTGTCTTTCTCTTTCTACTTCCAAGGACTGCCTATCTAAATCCAGCTGTTGCTTCTTGAGCTTCAGCCTGGATTGTTCCACTCTCAATCTATTGAGTTCCCTTTCTAACATTCTGTCATCAGGGTGGGTGGGAGAGGCATGTCTAGAAACAGAAGTATGCTGAGAATGAACAGAAGGAGACCTGGCCCTAACAGATGACACTCTAACATTCTGGCCTATAGAAGTAACACTTTTACTGTGATGAGAAACAACACTATTACTATGATGAGAAACAACACTAATACTATGATGTGTATTCACATCAGTACCAGCTATGCTAGGTGGCTTGCTAAGGGGCAGGTTGGTAAGACTCCCTCCCACATCTTTTGCTAGGGATGCCCCAGGATCAGATTGGGAACCATCAGCTAATTTTTCACCAGAAGTGCCACCTCTGGTTTTATCTTGTTCAACAAGCATATTAACCAACAGTTCTCTAGAGGGATTCTTCCCTACACTTAAACCTCTTTCTATGCAGAGCCTCCTTGCTCCTTTCCAGCTAAGGTGATCATAAGCACGTTTGGACATATCAACAGTTTGGCCTGTGCCAGACATTTTAGAAAGCGTTTAAGGGATAGCAAAAGTGAGGAAAAAGTTTTTCAGAACTTTTTGAA
Organism: Pleurodeles waltl; assembly: GCF_031143425.1. NCBI lineage: Eukaryota > Metazoa > Chordata > Amphibia > Caudata > Salamandridae > Pleurodeles > Pleurodeles waltl. Next base: position 1,166,851,289 of record NC_090440.1, read on the forward strand.
AGACAGAAAAAAAAGTTTTAAAACTTTTAAAGAACTTTTTAGAAAGTTTAGAGGTACTTTTCAGCACTTAGCAAAGAAGTGAAAGGAGAAAAGCAAAACTTTTTGGTTAGGTGTACATACACTGAACTTGTTTTGTATATTTTTCTCTTATGAAAAGTACAACGACAAAAGTGGTAAGTAGTTGCAAAGCACTTATCCCACCGCTGCACAACCAATGTAGGAGGCTGGACTGGCTTGTAGTGAGTACCAAGGGGTACTTACACCTTGCACCAGGCCCAGGTATCCCTTATTAGTGTATAGGGGTGTCTAGCAGCTTAGGCTGATAGAAAATGGTAGCTTAGCAGAGCAGCTTAGGCTGAACTAGGAGACGAGTGAAGCTCCTACAGTACCACTAGTGTCACTTGCACAATATCATAAGAAAACACAATACACAGATATACTAAAAATAAAGGTACTTTATTTTTATGACAATATGCCAAAGTATCTCAGTGAGTACCCTCAGTATGAGGATAGCAAATATACACAAGATATATGTACACAATACCAAAAATATGCAGTATAGCAATAGAAAACAGTGAAAACAATGTATAGTTACAATAGGATGAAATGGGGACACATAGGGATAGGGGCAACACAAACCATATACTCCAAAAGTGGAATGCGAACCACGAATGGACCCCAAACCTATGTGACCTTGTAGAGGGTCGCAGGGACTGTAAGAAAACAGTGAGGGTTAGAAAAATAGCCCACCCCAAGACCCTGAAAAGTGAGTGCAAAGTGCACTAAAGTTCCCCAAAGAGCACAGAAGTCGTGATAGGGGAATTCTGCAGGAACGACCAAAACCAGCAATGCAACAACGATGGATTTACAGACCAGGGTACCTGTGGAACAAGGGGACCAAGTCCAAAAGTCACGATCAAGTCGGGAGTGGGCAGATGCCCAGGAAATGCCAGCTGTGGGTGCAAAGAAGCTGCTACTGGACAGTAGAAGCTGAGGATTCTGCAAGAACGACAAGGGCTAGAAACTTTCCCTTTAGAAGATGGATGTCCCATGCCTTGGAGAGTCGTGCAGAAGTATTTTCCTGAAGAAAGACCGCAAACAAGCCTTGCTAGCTGCAAAGCTTGCGGCTAGGGTTTTTGGATGCTGCTGTGGCCCAGGAGGGACCAGGAAATTGCCAATTGCGTGAGGGGACAGAGGGGGCAAACAGCAAGACAAGGAGCCCTCTCAGAAGCAGGCAGCACCCGCAGAAGTGCCGGAACAGGCACTATGAAGTGGAGTGAAACAGTGCTCACCCGAAGTTGCACAAGAGAGTCCCACGCCGCCGGAGGACAACTCAGGAGGTCGTGCAATGCAGGTTAGAGTGGCGTGGACCCAGGCTTGGCTGTGCACAAAGGAAATCCTGGAAAAGTGCACAGGAGCTGGAGCAGCTGCAAAAGACGTGGTTCCCAGCAAGGCAGTCTGGCGTGGGGAGGCAAGGACTTACCTCCACCAAACTTGGACTGAAGAGTCACTGGACTGTGGGAGTCACTTGGACAGAGTTTCTGAGTTCAAGGGACCTCGCTCGTCGTGCTGAGAGGAGACCCAGAGGACCGGTAATGCAGTTCTTTTGTGCCTGCGGTTGCAGGGGGAAGATTCCGTCGACCCACGGGAGATTTCTTCGGAGCTTCTAGTGCAGAGAGGAGGCAGACTACCCCCAGGAAAACAGTCGAGAAGGCGGCAGGATCAGCGCTACAGTGTCGCAGTAGTCGTCTTTGCTACTTCGTTGCGGTTTTGCAGGCTTGCGGCGCGGTCAGCAGTCGATTCCTTGGCAGAAGGTGAAGAGCGAGATGCAGAGGAACTCTGATGAGCTCTTGCATTCGTTATCTACGGAATTCCCCAAAGCAGAGACCCTAAATAGCCAGAAAAGAGGGTTTGGCTACTTAGGAGAGAGGATAGGCTAGCAACACCTGAAGGAGCCTATCAGAAGGAGTCTCTGACGTCACCTGCTGGCCCTGGCCACTCAGAGAAGTCCAGTGTGCCAGCAGCACGTCTGTTTCCAAGATGGCAGAGGTCTGGAGCACACTGGAGGAGCTCTGGGCACTCCCCTTTCCTTTGTCCAGTTTCGCGCCAGAGCAGGGCTGAGGGGTCCCTGAACCGGTGTAGGCTGGCTTATGCAGAAATGGGCACCATCTGTGCCCATGAAAGCATTTCCAGAGGCTGTGGGAGGCTACTCCTCCCCTGCCTTAACACCTTTTTCCAAAGGGAGAGGGTGTAACACCCTCTCTCTGAGGAAGTCCTTTGTTCTGCCTTCCTGGGCCAAGCCTGGCTGGACCCCAGGAGGGCAGAAACCTGTCTGAGGGGTTGGCAGCAGAAGCAGCTGCAGTGAAACCCCTGAAAAGGCAGTTTGGCAGTACCCGGGTCTGTGCTATAGACCCGTGGGATCATGGGATTGTGCCAACAATGCCAGGATGGCATAGAGGGGGCAATTCCATGATCATAGACATATTACATGGCCATATTCGGAGTTACCATTGTGAAGCTACACATAGGTAGTGACCTATGTGTAGTGCACGCGTGTAATGGTGTCCCCGCACTCACAAAGTCTGGGAAATTTGCCCTGAACTATGTGGGGGCACCTTGGCTAGTGCCAGGGTGCCCACACACTAAGTAACTTAGCACCCAACCTTTACCAGGTAAAGGTTAGCCATATAGGTGACTTATAAGTTACTTAAGTGCAGTGGTAAATGGCTGTGAAATAACGTGGACGTTATTTCACTCAGGCTGCAGTGGCAGGCCTGTGTAAGAATTGTCAGAGCTCCCTATGGGTGGCAAAAGAAATGCTGCAGCCCATAGGGATCTCCTGGAACCCCAATACCCTGGGTACCTCCGTACCATATACTAGGGAATTATAAGGGTGTTCCAGTATGCCAATGTAAATTGGTGAAATTGGTCACTAGCCTGTTAGTGACAATTTGGAAAGAAATGAGAGAGCATAACCACTGAGGTTCTGGATAGCAGAGCCTCAGTGAGACAGTTAGTCATAACACAGGTAACACATACAGGGCACACTTATGAGCACTGGGGCCCTGGCTGGCAGGGTCCCAGTGACACATACAACTAAAACAACATATATACAGTGAAATATGGGGGTAACATGCCAGGCAAGATGGTACTTTCCTACAATATCCCCTTCTTTTGATGGGCTTTTACCTGCATGGGTGACCCAGACAGAAGGAAAAAGTCATGTAGATTGGCACCATACCAACAGCAGTGGAGTAACAACATCAAACTCACCAAATGCTCACACATGCCCATCATCACGGTTCGCACGCTTTGACTCCATGCTCCCTGCATGACCGATACACTTAAGCCATTCACCCTCACACACACCCCTATCACATATGACAATGGCATTGACCTCACCTGCTCCTCTGGTGCCCCATTCAGCTGTTCATACAGGGGTAGGTCCCCTTCCACCAGTTTCTCCAGCTCTTCTTGTGTGAGGGGTAGGACTCTATCACCTGCAGGATGTGGCATGATGGCTCCCAGAGACAGTACAAAGCAGCTCATATCGTGGAGGTCTTGCTTGCAAGTGAGCAAGCCTGCAGAAAATGGTGGTCACGGCCACCGCGTACAAGACCATCATCACCGACGGTGATCACCATTGGCCCCAGTCCCTCGTAGGCAGCAATGTTAACCAATGAGAAGTTGCATGGGGTTGCAACCACCTACCACCATGATGACATACGCTGGCCGACTTAGGTCACTTCCATCTGTCCAGTGCATGCAGGACAGGTGGCTGCCATTTTATGCACAGATCATGGATTGCTGCAGCAAAATAAGTGCACCATACACATTTTTTGGTCTAGAATGTGGAGCAGGCCTATGTTGTACCTTCATGGTTAGGCTTACACATGTGATATGCATGACACAGTGACGTTACACGGCCGGTTGTCTGATGAAGTGTATGTCTAGATACTTGGAGCCTTATAGGCGGTATAACCATATATGTACATGATCAGTGCAGGACAGGTCTGTGTACCACATATGGAACATTACACATGTGATGTGTGTCACAAACTATTGACCAGGGCCAGCAATGTGCAGCAAGGATGGTGTTGTTGCAGCTTCGGTATGCTCAATATTGTATGTGTCAGCAGTGCGAGGCATGTCTACAGCATTAGATGTGTGCGATAAGGATATGTTCAGCTAAAATGGGTGGAGTGCTTGACACATTGTACATTCTCTCCTCTCTGTCCTAGATACTGTGAGAAGGTAGCCTCTTTCTAGCCTTGTTACCCCCACTTTTGGCCTGTTTGTGAGTGTATGTCAGGGTGTTTGTCACTGTTTTCACTGTCTCACTGGGATCCTGATAGCCAGGCCTCAGTGCTCATAGTGAAAACACTATGTTTTCAGTATGTTTGTTATGTGTCACTGGGATCCTGCTGGTCAGGACCCCAGTGCTCATAAGTTTGTGGCCTATATGTATGTGTCACTGGGACCCTGTCACACAGGGCCCCAGTGCTCATAGGTGTGCATGTATATGTTCCCTGTGTGGTGCCTAACTGTCTCACTGAGGCTCTGCTAACCAGAACCTCAGTGGTTATGCTCTCTCATTTCTTTCCAAATTGTCACTAACAGGCTAGTGACCATTTTTACCAATTTACATTGGCTTACTGGAACACCCTTATAATTCCCTAGTATATGGTACTGAGGTACCCAGGGTATTGGGGTTCCAGGAGATCCCTATGGGCTGCAGCATTTCTTTTGCCACCCATAGGGAGCTCTGACAATTCTTACACAGGCCTGCCACTGCAGCCTGAGTGAAATAACGTCCACGTTATTTCACAGCCATTTTACACTGCACTTAAGTAACTTATAAGTCACCTATATGTCTAACCTTTACCTGGTAAAGGTTAGGTGCAAAGTTACTTAGTGTGAGGGCACCCTGGCACTAGCCAAGGTGCCCCCACATTGTTCAGAGCCAATTCCCTGAACTTTGTGAGTGCGGGGACACCATTACACGCGTGCACTACATATAGGTCACTACCTATATGTAGCTTCACAATGGTAACTCCGAATATGGCCATGTAACATGTCTATGATCATGGAATTGCCCCCTCTATGCCATCCTAGCATAGTTGGCACAATCCCATGATCCCAGTGGTCTGTAGCACAGACCCTGGTACTGCCAAACTGCCCTTCCTGGGGTTTCACTGCAGCTGCTGCTGCTGCCAACCCCTCAGACAGGCAGCTGCCCTCCTGGGGTCCAGCCAGGCCTGGCCCAGGATGGCAGAACAAAGAACTTCCTCTGAGAGAGGGTGTGACACCCTCTCCCTTTGGAAAATGGTGTGAAGGCAGGGGAGGAGTAGCCTCCCCCAGCCTCTGGAAATGCTTTCTTGGGCACAGATGTGCCCAATTCTGCCTAAGCCAGTCTACACCGGTTCAGGGACCCCTTAGCCCCTGCTCTGGTGCGAAACTGGACAAAGGAAAGGGGAGTGACCACTCCCCTGACCTGCACCTCCCCTGGGAGGTGTCCAGAGCTCCTCCAGTGTGCTCCAGACCTCTGCCATCTTGGAAACAGAGGTGCTGCTGGCACACTGGACTGCTCTGAGTGGCCAGTGCCACCAGGTGACGTCAGAGACTCCTGCTGATAGGCTCCTTCAGGTGTTAGTAGCCTATCCTCTCTCCTAGGTAGCCAAACCCTCTTTTCTGGCTATTTAGGGTCTCTGTCTCTGGGGAAACTTTAGATAACGAATGCATGAGCTCAGCCGAGTTCCTCTGCATCTCCCTTTTCACCTTCTGATAAGGAATCGACCGCTGACCGCGCTGGAAGCCTGCAAACCTGCAACATAGTAGCAAAGACGACTACTGCAACTCTGTAACGCTGATCCTGCCACCTTCTCTACTGTTTTCCTGCTTGTGCATGCTGTGGGGGTAGTCTGCCTCCTCTCTGCACCAGAAGCTCCGAAGAAATCTCCCGTGGGTCGACGGAATCTTCCCCCCTGCAACCGCAGGCACCAAAAAGCTGCATTACCGGTCCCTTGGGTCTCCTCTCAGCCTGACGAGCGAGGTCCCTCGAATCCAGCGAGGCTGTCCAAGTGACCCCCACAGTCCAGTGACTCTTCAGCCCAAGTTTGGTGGAGGTAAGTCCTTGCCTCACCTCGCTGGGCTGCATTGCTGGGAACCGCGACTTTGCAGCTACTCCGGCCCCTGTGCACTTCCGGCAGAAATCCTTCGTGCACAGCCAAGCCTGGGTCCACGGCACTCTAACCTGCATTGCACGACTTTCTAAGTTGGTCTCCGGCGACGTGGGACTCCGTTGTGCATCTTCGGCGAGCACCGTTTCACGCATCCTTGTAGTGCCTGTTTCTGGCACTTCTCCAGTTGCTACCTGCTTCAGTGAGAGCTCTTTGTCTTGCTCGACGTCCCCTCTCTCTTCAGGTCCAATTTGCGACCTCCTGGTCCCTCCTGGGCCCCAGCAGCGTCCAAAAACGTTAAACGCACGATTTGCGTCTAGCAAGGCTTGTTGGCGTCCTTCCGGCGGGAAAACACTTCTGCACGACTTTCCAAGGCGAGAGGGATCCGTCCACCAAAGGGAAAGTCTCTAGCCCATTTCGTTCCTGCAGAAACCTCAGCTTCTTCTGTCCAGTCGAAGCTTCTTTGCACCCGCAGCGGGCATTTCCTGGGCATCTGCCCATCTCCGACTTGCTTGTGACTTTTGGACTTGGTCCCCTTGTTCCACAGGTACCCTAGATTGGAAATCCACAGTTGTTGCATTGCTGGTTTGTGTCTTTCCTGCATTATTCCTCTAACACGACTCTTTTGTCCTTAGGGGAACTTTAGTGCACTTTGCACTCACTTTTCAGGGTCTTGGGGAGGGTTATTTTTCTAACTCTCACTATTTTCTAATAGTCCCAGCGACCCTCTACAAGGTCACATAGGTTTGGGGTCCATTCGTGGTTCGCATTCCACTTTTGGAGTATATGGTTTGTGTTGCCCCTATCCCTATGTTTCCCCATTGCATCCTATTGTAACTATACATTGTTTGCACTGTTTTCTAAGACTATACTGCATATTTTTGCTATTGTGTATATATATCTTGTGTATATTTCCTATCATCTCACTGAGGGTACACTCTAAGATACTTTGGCATATTGTCATAAAAATAAAGTACCTTTATTTTTAGTATAACTGTGTATTGTGTTTCCTTATGATATTGTGCATATGACACTAAGTGGTACGGTAGTAGCTTCACACGTCTCCTAGTTCAGCCTAAGCTGCTCTGCTAAGCTACCATTATCTATCAGCCTAAGCTGCTAGACACCCTATACACTAATAAGGGATAACTGGGCCTGGTGCAAGGTGCAAGTACCCCTTGGTACTCACTACAAGCCAGTCCAGCCTCCTAGAGATACCCTGTCATGAAGAGATTGAGGCATGCACCAGTTTACCGTCCGCTAGTCGACCTTGCTACCCTGGAGGACAGGCATATCTTCATGACCTACCTTGTGAATCAACTGACCATCATGGATCTACGTACCCAGTTGTAGCCAGATCTATTGCCTGCCATACGTAATCCCCATGCCATCACTCCCACAGAACAATTCCTGTCAGTGCTACATTTTCTTGCCACAGGCTCCTTTCAGAATACAGTGGGATTGGCAGCAGGGATATCACAGCCAATGCTCAGTCTTGTGTTGAAGAATATACTGTGTGCTTTCTTGAAACACCTACACCAGATTCCCTCAATGCATGTATTTGGCCTATGTGAAGGCAGACTTCTATGATATGGGGCACATCCCTCATGTGATAGGGGCCATATATCGCACCCATATTGCTTTGGTTCCTCCCAGTGCCAATGAACAGGTGTATAGGAACAGGAAAAACTACCTGTAGGAGGCTGGCCTGGTTTGTAGTGGGTACCTAAGGTACTTACACCTTATACTAGGTCCAGTTGTCCCTTATTAGTGAAATGTAGGCAGTGTTCTAGCAGCTTAGGCTGTCTAGAGGTAGCTGTAGCAGAGCAGCTTAGGCTGAACTAGGAGACATGTAAAGCTCCTGCAATACCACTTTAGTTACACAGTACTTATACACAATAAAAGACAATACTCAGTGTTACCAATTTATTTCGGTGACACAAGGCCAAAAATATCTTAGAGGATATACTCCTTCTGGAGGTAAGTATTATACACAATCTATACACTAGTAACCAAAATCCGGTAAGTAAACAGTCATACAATAGAAAATACAATAGAATGCAATAGGCCTAGGGGCAACACAAACCATATACTAAAATAGTGGAATGTGCATGTCGAATATCCCCCCTAGGTAAGTGTAGTGTGTAGAGGGGTGGTGGGAGTGTAGGAAAATAGCAAAGGTAAGTAAAGTACCCCACCCCAGAGCCCAGGAAAGCAGGAGAAATGTACAGCAAGTTTCCTCAGGACACACTACAAGTCGTGAGAAAGGATTTTGGAAGAACCAAGCAAGACTGCAAGCAACAAATGATGGATTCCTGGATCTGAAGACCTGTGGAGAGAGGAGACTAAGTCCAGAAGTCGAAGAAGAGCCCAGGAAGGACAGTAGCCCCTGCCTACCTAGAAGAAGGTGCAAAAGTGGATTCTCCGGTCAGAAGAAAAGTACAGAAGTGCACCGAAGAAAATGGCTGTGGGTTCCGGCTTGGTGCAGGAGATGTCCCACTTTGAGTTGTTGGATGCAGGCTATTTGTGTCACTGGATTCCGCCAACAAGCCTTGGTTCAAGCAAGTACGCGGTTTGCATCAAAAAGGAGCTGCCTGGACCCAGGAGGGACCTGGGGTTCTCAACTTGGACTAAGGAGACAGAGGGGGCCCTCAGCACTTCAGAGAGCCCTCCAAGACAAGGCAGCGCCCACGGGAGACCCAGACCACGGGGACAACGAAGAGGCAAAGTGCAGTCATTGCAGTACTACACTGGAAGGTCCCACGCCATCGGATAACAACTCAGGGAGCTGTGCATCCCAGGATGGAGTGCTGGGGACCTGGGCTACACTGTGCATGAAGAACTTTTGGAAGAAGTGCACAGAAGCCCAAGGATCTGCAGAAGACATGGTGCACAGGGGTACTGTTGCAGCACGGGGAGGCAAGCTCTTACCTCCAATAAATTTGGACAGCTGGACCTTTGGACAGAATGGATCACTTCAGTCCACCACCTGTGTTCCAGGGAGCACGCTTGTCATCAGGAGAGGAGTCCCAGAGTACTAGTTGTTGTCGCAGAAGGGTGCCTGCTAAAGTAGGGAAGTGACTCCGTCACTCTACGGGTGATTCCTTCGGTTCTTCTGGTGCAGGGTGAAGACATGCAGTCCTCAGAGCGTGCACACCTTGGAAACTGTTGCAAATGCTGGCTGGAGCTGAAGTTGCAGGTAACAGGAGTCATCCTGGATACTTTGTTGCAGATACAGCGGTTCCTAGAGCAGTCTGCGGTTGATCCGATGGTCAGAAGCTGAAGAAGAGGATGAAGAGGAGTCCTGGAGGAATCTTGCAAACCGAATCTGAGGAAACACCCAGAGGAGAGACACTATATAGCCCTGAGAAGGGGATTGGAGACGTACCCAGGTATGCACCTATCAGGAGGGGTCTCTGATGTCACCTGCTGCCCCTAGCCACTCAGAGGTCTCCAGAGGGTCCACACACATTGGAATCCAAGATGGCTAATGCCAGGGACTCTCTGGATGAGCTCTAGGCACCACCCCTGGTGTGGTGATGGAGAGGAGAGTGGTCACTCCCCTTTCCTTTGTCCAGTTTCGTGCCAGAGCAGGGACTGGGGGTCCCTGAGCCGGTGTAGACTGGATTATGCAAGGGGGCACTGTTTGTGCCCTTCAAAGCATTTCCAGAGGCTCTGGGAGGCTACCTCTCCCATGCCTGTAACACCTATTTCCAATGGTAGAGGGTGTAACACCCCTCTCCTATAGGAAATGTATAGTTATGTCATCCTGGGATTGAGCTGCTGAATCCCCAGGAGGGCAGAAACCTGTCTGTGAGGAAGCAGCAGCTGGGGCTGCAGAGGAAACCTCAGAGAGCTGGTTTGGCAGTACTGAGGGCCCATGGTGGAGCACCCAGGGTGCATGGAAGTGGCCCCCCAAAACCAGATTTGGAATGGGGGGACAATCCCATGATCTTAGACACCTCACATGGCCATATTCGGAGTTACTGTTGTGAAGCTACATATATTAACATATATGTAGTGGACACTTATAATGCTATCCCCGCACTCACGAAGTCCAGGGAATTGGCCCTGGACAATGTCAGGGCACCTTTGCTAGTGCAAGGGTGCCCTTACACACAGTAACTTTGTGCCTAGCATTCAGTAAATGAAGGTTAGACATATAGGTGACATATAAGTTACTTAGAGCAGTGTAAAATGGCTGTGAAATAGTGTGTGCACTATTTCACTCAAACTGCAGTGGCAATCATGATGAAAGGTTTGTATGAGCTCCTTATGGGTAGCAAATGAAATGCTTCAGCCAATGAGAATCTCCTGGAACCCCAATGCCCTGGATACCTAGGGACTTACAAGGGGGGTCCAGTGTGCCAATCAGAATTGGAATATGGAGTCACTAAACTGTAGTGACAAATTTGGTAAGTAGAGAGAGCATAAACACTGGAGTTCTGGTTAGCAGAACTTTAGTGACACAGTCAAGCATACTGACAACACACTTAGGCCACAAACTATGAGCACTGGGGTCCTGGATAGCAGGATCCCAGTGAGACAGGCAAAACACACTGACAAATAGGGTTTTAAACTATGAACACTGGGGTCCTGGCTAGCAGGATCCCAGTGAGACAGTAAAAACACACTAACAAACACTCACAAACAGGCCACAATGGGTGTAACCATGCTAGAAAGAGGCTACTTTCTCACACTACCACTCCATCAATGTTCAGCTGGTGTGTATGTGGCAGACCAGTACTTCTCCCAAGTGACAGTCAAATTTCCATGATCTGTGCATGACTCCTACATCCTGAGAAAAAGCAATGTCCCCCACATGATGGCACGACTTCACAGAGAGAGGGCTTGGCTCATAGGTATGTATGCATTTGGATGTGTATGTTTCTGTTATGACACCTGTCATAATTATCTACCCTGTGGATGTACCTGTATTGTACCAGGTGCTACATCTTTGCACACAGGTGTCTCTGGCAATCCTAACCTTCCCTGGCTGTTGACACCAGTGAGGTACCATGCCACGGAAGTGGAACACCGTTTCAATGAGGTGCACGGCAGGACGAGGAGTGTATTTGAAGGGACATTTGGTCTACTGAAGGCCAGATTCAGGTGCTTGGACGTCTTTGGAGGTGCCCTGCTCTGCAGTCCCGAAAAGGTATGCCAGATCATAGTTGCCTGCTGTATGCTCCACAATCTAGCCCTGAGATAGCTGACATTATTACTAGCTGATGATGGGGAGGCGGCTGGACCAGTAGCTGGTGATGCAGACATGGAAAGTGATGAGGAGGCAGATTAGGAAGGTGCAGCTGACTCTAGGACTGAGCTCATCAATCAGCACTTCTAGTAATATACAGTTATGTTGTGTGGGTATTTGCAGGTGTTGTATTTCCACATTGATTGGTGTCAATGGTGCTCCTGATTTGACTTATCAGTGGTTGTGTGATTTGTTCCTATCCCTATGTGTGTGTTGTGGGAGTTGACCGATTGCATGCAAGGTGCAGAGTTCAAGTATCCCAACTCTAACAAGTGTAGTCTATGCAGGTTGCAAAATTCACATCTACTATGGACAGGCCTGTTTTGTGCTATGTGTCCTGCATTCTGCTGTTCTCATGTCATTCAAGCAGTAGCAGTGTACTGAGAATCTGTGCCTCTCCTACATATTGCTTGAGGCATTCATGTTCATTAGCCTTTGGTAACTGTTTACAGAGTAGATGGTTGCCCATGAAAGATGCTAGCTACAGTGTTCCTGTTTAGATGACAATCTACACTGGGCACAACAACTATGAACTGCATATGTATTTTGTGTGCCATCATGCCTAATATCCTGATGGAAGTGTCTGCCATGGTCTTTTTGCAGGTTTGATAAGTGGATATACTCTGGTGTGTGGCTGGACTAGTGACTCCCTTATATCTGCCCTAGGACATGTATGTGGTACTATGTCTCCTGCAGGGGATGCCTCCCTTTGCTGTCCATTACACTTCCTGTTGGTTTGGGGGTCATACCCAAATTATATTTTGCTGCCCATACTAATGTATTTGTACAAATAAATACATATATGCAGTTGCTGTTATCTACAGTGTTTATTGTGCCTACAAGTGATGAGTGGGGTCGTTGTGGATAAAATCATCAAAGTAAGTGGCATAGCTGTAGGTAGCACTGATCCAGTGTCCAAAGGCCATGGGAAAAGGGAGTAATGTAATTGAACAGTCAACAGGGTGTCTCAGTGTCACACAAGGGAGAGAAATCAGGAGAGGGTCACTTCCTGGCAGTGGGTATGGTCTTGGCATCTCATCCAGCTGGATATCTGGATGGATGCCCACGTTTGCATGGGGGGGTTCTTCAGCTACAGAGGGAGGGGTGTCAGAGGTCCCTGGTTCCCCTGGCAGGGCCTCCATTCCACTAGCTGCTGCAGATGTTGAAGGCTCAGATGTGATGTGGCTAGTGGAAGGGGCCTGCTGGTGGGTGGAGAAAGCATGCAGGGTGGTTTTAATGTCCATGAGCACCTCTGCAATGGAGACCATGGTGGCATTGTGAGTCTGCCACTGCTGCATGAACTCCTGGTGGTATTCCCTCAGCAGCTTTTGGTTTTCCTCCAACATGTTGATGATCTGGCCCATCCTGTCCTGGGATTGATGGTATGCTCCCAGGACTTGGGAGATGGCCTCCTAGTCAGGTGACTGCCTTGTGTACCCTGTCCTTTGGCCCACAGGTTCCCTCCCATGACCGCTAACCCCATGTGCCTGTGCCCCTGGCACGGTGTGCCCACTCCCAGTGTCACCAGGACCTTCATTGTCTTGGGTTTGAGATCTCAATTCAGGTATCCCTGTACTCTGGAACACTCGCCTGCTTGAACAGTCCTTGGGACACAGGTTTGGGAACAAAGGGTTGGCTGTGATGTTTGTGCCACAGGGTGGGGTGGGAGGCTGATCTGGGCAGGGTGAGACAGGGAGTGGTAGACTGACCAGGGGCCCCAACTAGCCAGGTAGGTCGTCACTGTCAAGAGATCCAGCGGCGTTGTCATCACTAGAGCCTTCATCCTGAGGAAAGCTGGCAGTCTCTGTATGCTCTCCATGGTGGCTCTGGCAGAGGTACTTGTGGATGGAATGAGAAAGGGTTAAATGGTGGAAGCGTGAATAGTTGTCTCTTTGTCTGATGCATGCAGTGGCTTGACTTGATTCCCAGCAATAGTAATGACAGATGCAGCACTGCTAACACAGTTTGCGAATAGTGGATTGTGACATATGTACCATGCTCCATAGGGGTTGTGGTCGATCAGGCTTGGCAACTTTCATCGGTGAGTGGGATGTGTTCCTGTGTGATAGTTCACATGACAGGTGTGTCCTGTTCGCAGATGGCTATTCAGGCTTGTTAAATGTGAGTGGGTATGACTGTACACTGCAGCATGATGTCCAAGTGAGAGGAGGGTATATGTGTATGCAAGACTGCTTGTCCTGTCTGTGCATGTTGTGCATGGGGTATACCTTCTTAATTTTATGGCCATGATCAGTCCATTTCAGGGGTGTTGATCTGGATATGTGGCCCTTCGGTTTGGTAACAGTGATGTGTCTGTGTTTGGCGTTGTTTGGAATTGTGTTGTGCCATAGCATTGGTGTCATTTCCATGTAGTGGTCCTCAGTCGAGGCATCCAGTTGGTGTAGCTGGTGCAATGGTCATACATGCCAGAGATGTGAAGTGATGTGCACATTGCAGGTTTTGATGGTGATGGGCAGGTGCATTGTGGCATTCGTAGTGATGGTGATTGGCAGTGCTATCCCTGCACTTGGCAGGGACTGTGTGGGCAAGGGGGGTGGGTGGTGGTGTGGCATGCAGGGGAGGGGAATTTGGTGATTAGGTGGGAGATGTAGTGAAAGATAAGGTGAATGGAGTGACTGGGTGGTGTGGAAGCATGCTGGACCAGATAAATTGTGCCAGGGGAGTGTTAATTGCTCACCAGAGTCCTGTCCTCCAGGTATTCCACTCAGGCCCTCTGGATGCAGGATGTCCAAGACCTTCTCTTCCCACAATGTGAACTCTGGGGAGGGAGGTGGGGCCCCTCCGCCGGTCTTCAGCACATCAATTTGGTGTTGTGATGCCATGGAACACACCTTCCCCGGTAGGTCATTCCACCTCTTCCTGATATCCTCCCTCGTGCGTGGATGATTGCCCACTGAGTTGACCCTGTTGACAATTCTGTGCCATAGCTCCATTTTCCTGGTAATTAAGGTTTGCTGTACCTGTGCTCCAAACAGTTGTGGCTCTACCCTGACGATTTAATCAACCATGAGCCTCAACTCAGCGTCTGTGAAATGTGAGTGCTTTTGACGGGACATGGTGGTTGTGTTGTGGGTGGGGAGGGTGTTGTATGTGTAGGGTTCAGTGCAGGGTGCTTGGTGGGGTGGAGGTGTTTGGTTGTGTGTGTTGGCTGGTTATGGTGTTTGTGTGCAGTAGTGATATGTGTATAATGTTGATCGTGCAGTTGTGTGGTGTGTGCTGAGTGTGAAGTGTATATGTGCCTATGGTGTATAAGTGCTAAGTTGTAAGTTTGTAGATCATCATTGTCTCTGTATGTGCTTTTTGACACAAAGGAGTGTGGGTTGTATGGGGGGTGTTATATAGTGTTGTGAGTAGGTGTATATGTGTGTAAGGTGTGGGGTATTTGAACTGTCCAATGTGATATGATGTTCTGTCTGAAGTGAGTTTTTAAGCGCAGCAGTTCGGACTGCCAATGGTTTTCTGCCATAGAATTACTGCTGTGCTGATTTGCGGGTCATAATGTAGTGGGTGGAAGGATGTCAGGCTGGCGGCACCGCCTCTTTCCCACCCTCCGGTGTCCTGGTGGTGTCAGATTTTTGGCTGCTTTTTTGTCAGCCTTCAGTGTTTGACTCTTAATCTGGAGGTCGGATTACCGCCAAAATGACAGTCTTTCGGTGGCTGCCACAGCGGCGGTCTTGCAACAAGACCACCAAACTCGTAGTGATGCCCCTAGAGTGGTACAAATATCTTTCCTTTTGCTTTAGCTGATGTGGCTTTACACTACACATCTCTCTCTTTCAGAACTTATACTGAAGTTTCTGAGATGCTGACACTTTTGATTCATTTTCTATTTCCATAAATTGGAGAATTCTTAGGTTTTTCCTTAGCTTATTGGAATCGCTTGATATCTTTAGATTCAGTGGTTAGGCAGGACCATCAAAGCTTGGACTCTGAACACCAAGTGCTGTTTCTTATCTTTTGCATTGCTGCAACTGAGATTCTGGTATGCCTCATGCTTGTACAATTTAATTTGATTCAATGCTATAACTCACCTTTGGTGATTCTGTACTTATATAGTATGTTTTTGAGACTCATTTACATAAGCCTGGCTTTGAATTTGCAATAAATCTTTTGAATATTAATTTTGCCAATTCAATGTGTGGCCAAATGGGATATACAGTAAATTGATCAAATTGTATTAATGTGTCTCTCCTTACCCATCGGAACTCCTAAAATGATTCATCAGACATAGAAAACTAATGAATGGTCAGACACTAGAAAACAACCTTTCCTCCACCTCACACCGTACTTGTCTGTCTGGCAAGTGCTTCTCTCTGTGAAGATTACTCTGCTGACAGATGAAAACACAGAACTCCATTACCAGCTCTGCTTTAATAAACTAAGCATACTTAACTTATCAAGGCACACTGGGCATTGACAATGAATGACCCTGGTGGAGTGATGATTAGTGATCCCTCGAAATGGCAGATAACCAGAAATGGGCTTTGCAGCACTGCAAGCCCAACGCCCACAGGGCACCATAGGTTAACTTGTCCTTTTTAAAAATAAATAAGTTGTCAATGTGTTGATTGACACTTTTTTCATTACATTGCACTCTGTACTTTTTAAAATCAACAGTATTTTATTTAAAATGCTTGGAGCAGAACTTTGGTTTTGGTAGTCTGGTGAGAACAGGAAGAGGGTGATCTCTGTAAATTATCAGACTAGTCGCAAGATTTTCAAGGCCCTAGTGCCACCAGAGCGTCAGTTTTAGTGGTGCTCCTGTGGCGCTAACAACTTCTCCATATTTACAAGGAGGTGTAATGCCACTTTTTGTGGCTTTACGCCTCCTTCTAAATATGTCCCCCTCCGACGTAGTTTTCTCAGTCAGAGGGGCTTGCAATGGGTGTTGCAATGGGCATTCCAACGCAAAACCCATTGCTTTCAATGCTCCCCCAAATTTACAAGAAGTGGTAAATCTGTGGCAGTGCCAAAAACTAATGGCACACCAAGGGTGGTGTTAGCATGGCACAACGAGGGGGACTACTTTTTTCCTCCTCATTTTTTGCTTCTTCTATGTGTGCTGCATAATGCAGCAAACATAGAAGAAGCAAAATTATTTGGATGATTGTTTATGTGCAGGAAGGGACACTTTCCTGCACATAAACAATCACACCCCCAGGGCAGACAGTCTTGTACTATGGTGCAAGGATGCCTGTGTTGGCACAGGCTGCTTAATTTAGAACCCTGATGAGGCCACCAAGGAGTTCAATCATTGAATTGAGCAAATTGGGCATCAACTTGCTTGTCTGACCACTAGACGATTAAAAAAAGAAAGGCCAACTCCTGGTCCTTGGTTTAATAATGAAGTGGAGTCAGAGAAATTACAACTGAGACACCTGGAACAATTGAGGAAAAAGGATATGTTATGCTATTTCATATGAACTTATAAAGTGCCAAACTACCCAGAGGCCTCGCAGCGCTAAAGAACAACAACAGGAACCAGGGACTGGAAACTAGAGTTTAAAGAGCCAGGTTTTGATTGCTTTCCAAAAGTTCAGTTCATGGCTAATTAGTCGAATATTTAGAGGGAGGGAATTCCATAGTTTGGCTCCCCGATATTCCATCGTAGCCCCCCCATCTGACTTTCTTGACAATGGGAAGTACGGCTAAGGCAGTCGATGCCGATCTGAGAGCTCTGGCAGGTTTGTAAAAAGTTGCCATAGATTTTAACAGATGGGGTCCTCTGTTATGTAATGCTCTATGAATGATAGAAAGAGTCTTGAAATTCACCCTCTGTTCCACCGGAAGCCAGTGGAGTGCGGACAGTGCCCGTTTGGCTGAACTATGCCTTGGAAAGTCAAGCAGAAGACGCGCTGCTGCACTCTGAGCCACCTGCAATTTGTTGATCACATATTTGGGGGAGCCGAGAAATAGACTATTGCCGTAGTCAAGTCGCAACAGAATGATAGCTTGTATAGTGAGTCTTCTCGCCAAAGGCAGGAGTATTCCCAGAACTTCTCAAGAGTCTCAATGATCCAAAGCAGGCAGCATCAATTTTCTTGGCCTGGTATTCCAGGGTGAGCTGGGGATCAAGCCAAATTCCCAAACTTTTGATGTAATCCTTGGGGGATGGTAGGGACTCCAAAGTGGCCATGGCCAAGGAATTAATGCCAGGGTTCGAGTGATGGTCGAGGATCATTATTTCAGTTTTATCCCCATTAAGTTGGAGCATACTATAGGTCATCCTACTAGATATTGCCTGTAAGCATGGCGTCAATGCCGATCCATCTGCCCCCTCTATTGTGGAAAAGGATACCACCAGCTGAGTATCATCTGCGTAGGAAACCAGTGACAGTCCAAAGGACTCCACTAGTTGTGCCAAGGGGACCATGTATATATTAAATAGGGTGGGACTAAGCGATGAGCCCTGTGGAACCCCACAGCTCAGATTGTACTGAGCAGAAAAATGAGAGCGGTCCAAGACCTGAAATGATCTTTCCTCAAGAAAAGAGGAGACCCATTTGAGTGCGGAGCCTTCAATACCCAATATGGTAAAGCAAGCAAAGTATCTCATAAAGAAGGTATGTTAAATTTCAAAAAGTTGATACACACAGTTAAGACTGCTTTTTATATTAGGAAAATCTGCAGCGCAACTATTCCTCAAAGAGAAATATTAATTGGTATGCAGTGCTTAACCACCAAAGATCAGATCAATCAGTCTTGACTCAGACACAGGAGAAATCCTTTAAGTTTAATATCTTCTTTATAGACAAAATCAATGTGATCAAGGACTCAATGAAGAATAATCAGGTAGTGGATTGTAATTGTCCATTTATTGAGGAAAGTCTGATTAAGCTAGCATCTTTTAGTTTATTAGGTGGTGAAATTTTTTAGCATTTACTAGCTAAAGTAAAATAGGGTCCCCATATGATCCTTGTCACTCTAGGGTTCTATAGAAGCTCTAACACATCTACTGAATACTTCTTTGTTGTCTGGAATAGTGCCAGATACCTTAATAAAAGCACATGCATTGCCGTTATTAATAAATCTTCAGGTATACCTTGAGAGTTTTAAGAATTAACATTGCTGCCTTAATGGGCTGCTGGAAGCTCATTTCACTCAGGAGGTCAATATGCACTTCTTTCATGCAAACATTCTGGAACTATTTTAAGCATCATTTCAGCCAAGCATAATACAGATTTGGTCATATTGTCGGTCATTGATGACTTAAGGAAGGACCTAGCTAACAACTGTACTCCACTTTTAGCCCTGCTCAATCTGTCTGCAGACTTTGCTACAGTGGACCATACAATTTTACTTCACCGGCCGCAGTCCACAAGTTTTAGCGGGACAACCTTCAAATGGCTCACCTCCTTTTTGGAAAATAGGTTGCAGTCATTTCAGCCCTTGTCTTTTACAGTCTTTGAACTAAAAATCATTAGTGGCATCCTCCAGGGGTCCACCTTATCTCCTCATCTTTTTAATATCTGCATTTAACCCCAGAATAAGGAACTACTTAAGAGAGGATGTCAGATTTTTAATTATGCAGATGACTGCCAGATCCTATGGTTGGATCTTTCCAACTCAGCCCAGGTTTGTTTCTTGAACACAATGCAGTTCATTAGTGATTTGATGAGCTATAATCACTTAAAATTGATTGCAGAAAAACAGAGGTTTAGTCAAACCATTTTTGGCTTTCAAAGATATGTGTGCTACCAACACCTAGACCAGTGGCTAAGAGTTTAGGTGTCCTAATTGACCAGAATCTCTTGCTGAACCACATTTCAGTTCAGTGGCCTCTGAACGTGTTTTATTTTAGTGAACCATTAGGAAAATTCAAACATTTCTCAAATTTGATGCAGTGCAGATCATTACGGCGTTGATTACAGGGACAAAATTATACTGTGCTAGTAGAATGTTTATAGGCTTTCCTGGCTGTGATTTGAACAGATTTCAAGCTGTACAGAATGCAGCAGCTAGAATAATTTTTAGACTTCATGCTAGAACTCACTTCACCCCTCTCGTGAAGAAACTTCATTGATTACTGGTTAACCAATGTATCAAATTTAAAATCTGCTGTTTAACCTTTAAAACACTCCGTAATCTTGCGGCTGATTTCTTGACTCAGCAGATTGGGAGATATGCAACCGGGACAGTCTTCCTTTGACCATCGCAAATCTTCTAATGGTTATAAGATTCAGAAAGTCAAAGTCCGGAGGATGTAGTTTCTCTACTTTGATTACTAAGGAATGGAATTCTCTTCCATTTGAAATTCTTTCCGCAACAAGTCACACTGGAATGCATTATTGCTGTAACTGTCAGTAATGGAGAAGCTGAGACACAATCCCAGTTTCATATTACTAGGGAGGGTGACGGAACACTATTGGGCTGCCACTTGGCCAAAACCTGGGGCTAATGTTCTTCACAAGAAAAGAACACGCCTAATAGGTGGATGACATTTTGAAAGGGTTCACTCAACTGTTCCAAGGACTGGGATGTCTGAACAGCGCCCCAATCAAATTATATATAGACAAAGGCCCTCATTACAACATTGGTGGTAAAAGCCGCTTACCACCGCGCAGAAGACCGCCAACACACCGCCGCGGCAGCGGAATTCCGCCACGGTCATTGTGACCCACTGCTCGGAATATGCCAAAATTCGGACACCCACAGAAGTCTGCCACACCAAAGGTCAGTGATAAACTGGCGAAAAGAAAACCTCCACCTTCACGCCAACAGAAATACACCCACACTATCACAACACACGAATTCACGTGGCAGTGTTTCAACCGTGGTATTCCATTGGCGGTACACACCACCACGCTCAAAATACACACACAGCCACATTGGACAATTCGAAACACACACACCTCATACACATACACACACCACTCCCACACACTCAATACAATATAAAACACACACCCACATCACCCACAAACCCTTACGACCACAAATCATGAACAAAAGCCAGAGAGAGACACCACCATCAACAACACTAGCATCCACAGGCACACAACACCATCACCCACATAACTTCCACGCACCTCACACAACACACCACTACATATCAGCACACTTATCACCCCACACACCACCCCACACATCACCTACACCACCCCATGGCACTGCAAAGACACCCCAGGTTCTCGGAGGAGGAGCTCAAGGTCATGGTGGAGGAAATCGTTCGGGTAGAGCCACAGGTATTTGGATCACAGGTGCAGCACACCTCAATTGAAAGGAAGATGGAGCTATGGCGAAGAATAGTGGACAGGGTCAACGCAGTGGGACAGCACCCAAGAAATCGGGAGGACATCAGGAAAAGGTGGAACGACCTAGGGGGGAAGGTGTATTCCGTGGTCTCCAGACACCACCTGACGGTTTAGCAGACTGGCGGCAGAACCCCACCTCCTCCCCCACAACTAACAACATGGGTGGAGCAGGTCTTGGCAATTCTGCATCCTGATGGCCTCGCAGGAGTAGGTGGAGGAAAGGACTCTGGTAAGTCAAATCTTCACTATTACATCCTCCACCCTACCTGCATGCCATCACATACCCCCACCCTCACCCTCACCCCCATCACTCCTACTCCTCACAAATGTCCCACTATCACAACCCATCCATCCCAACACCAAGCCCTGCATGCAACAACAAAGCATGGACACCCATCACTAAAGCATGCCCACTGCACATACCCATACACCCCCTTAAACCATCATCACACAAGGTCCCACACAGGAATGCTAGCACTGGGGTACACGGTCACCCACCCATTGTACACATTGACACACACAGATGCAACAATCATGCTTTAATACCCCTGCAGGACCCCTACCCAACGTCACCGGACAGGAGGGTCCACACACTACCAACAGAAGAGGCCCACAGTGATGACAGCACCTCTGTCCAACTGGATGTAGATGACCAGCCCGGCCCATCGGGGACCTCGGGACAGCCGGTTCCCCACACCCAGTCACAAGCCACTACAGAGCATCCCCCCTCTGGAAACACCAGCAATGCACCCACCCAGCGGGCCCATACCTCCGTCCCCAGGACACGCCAATCGGCAGTGTGTCCACCACTACATGGAACCCAGGCTAACCCACCACCCCAACAGCAACAGGGACCTGGGAGCAGTGGTAGTGGGCACACAGTTCAGGGGACGGAGGCCCAGGAACACAGGGGAACTGGGAGGGCTGCTATGCGACGGGGGCCCAGGTAACCCACTCTCCACGAGGCCCTCTCCTCCATCATGGGAGCCTACCACCACTCCCAGGAGACGATGGCAACGGTACTGGCCAAGTTTCAGGAGACCCAGCGCCTGCAGGAGGAACAATATTTGGGCTTCAGGGAGGAACTCAGAACCCTCAATTCCACCCTGGGCACCATCGTAGGGGTGCTGAAGAAAGTACTCAACACCAGGAGGGACACTGTGGCACTACAAGGGGCCCCTGATACTAGCCTGGACGATGAACTGCCCACCACCTCCGCCGGCGCTAGTGGATAGGAGGCACTGCCACAGGACAACCATACCAGCACCCCACCCCCTGCAGAGGGGGAACCACCCCGCAAACGTTCCCTGAGATCCAGGACAAAGACAGAGAACGATGCCAAGACCCCCGCCAAGTAATGAGACCACACTGATTGTCATCCTACTGTCCCACTTTGTCACCCTGTCCATCCTTTAACTGCCCCAGCTCCACTTCCTAAGCCCATTTGGGCAATGCACCTGTGAGACTAATATACTGGACTCTGCCATGGACATTCCTCCGCCATCACCCCTCACCATTTTACAACCCTCCTCCAATATTGAGCACTTAAATAAACACCCTTAAAGCACAAAACAATCTGGAGTCTGTCTGTGATTTCGGAATAATATATAAGCAATAACTGTGGCAAAAAGCTTTTTCATTGGTAATGTCAACATACCTATGTCACACAGCTCTAGTCCATGAGGAATCAAAGCAGATGTCACACAGTGGGACCCACATCTGTGAAATCGTAAGGGAAAGTGACAACTCAGTGACCATACACTGGGTGAAAACGACAGACAGTAGAGAGGTAGTAGTGTTTAAGTACATGTGGTAGGCAGGTTTGTATTCTTACCTGTGTCTCACTGGAAATATTGCTGGACCTGTTGTCCATGTCTTCTTCCTCTGCTTCCTTGTCTTCACTGTCCACAGGCTCCACAGCTGCAACAACACCGCCATCTGGACCATCCTCCTGCAGAAAAGGTACCTGTCGTCGCAAAGCCAAGTTGTGAAGCATACAGCAGGCCACGATGATCTGGCACACCTTCTTTGGTGAATAGAATAGGGAACCACTTGTCATATGGAGGCACCTGAACCTGGCATTAAGGAGGCCGAAGGTCCGTTCGATCACCCTCCTAGTTCACCCATGGGCCTCATTGTAGCGTTCTTCTGCCCTTGTCCTGGGATTCCGCACTGGGGTCAGTAGCCATGACAGGTTGGGGTAACCAAAGTCACCTGCAAATGGCGAGGGACAACTGTTAGACACACACTAACCTGGAGGGATATCCCCAGACCCAGACAACCATTCCCACTGACTAGCTTCCATGTGCTCACCTAATAGCCACACACGGTGCCTCTGGAGCTGACCCATCACATAAGGGATGCTGCTATTCCGCAGGATGTAAGCGTCATGCACTGAGCCAGGGAACATGGCATTCACATGGGAGATGTACTGGTCTGCCAAACATACCATCTGTACATTCATCGAAATATAACTCTTCCTGTTTCTGTACACCTGTTCACTCCTGTGGGGGGGTACCAAAGCCACATGTGTCCCATCAATGGCACCTATGATGTTGGGGATATGTCCCAGGGCATAGAAATCACCTTTCACTGTAGGCAAATCCTCCACCTGAGGGAAAACGATGTAGCTCCGCATGTGTTTCAGCAGGGCAGACAACACTCTGGACAACACGTTGGAAAACATAGGCTGGGACATCCCTGATGCTATGGCCACTGTTGTTTGAAATGACCCACTTGCAAGGAAATGGAGCACTGACAGCACCTGCACTTGAGGGGGGATTCCTGTGGGATTGCGGATAGCTGACATCAGGTCTGGCTCCAACTGGGTACACAGTTCCTGGATTGTGGGACGGTCAAGCCTGTATGTGATTGTCACATGTCTTTCCTCCATTGTCGACAGGTCCGCCAACAGTCGGTACACCAGAGGATGCCGCCATCTCCTCACATGTCCCAGCGGACGGTGCCTATGAAGGACAACAGCGTGCACAGAGTCAAACAACTCAGAGGTACGTACCCACAGCTTACATAGAACACCATTCATAATCAAAAAGTGGCCTGTATGTGTGTTGAGTCTAGGCCTAGGTATGTGTGACGCAGTTGAAAATGAAGCCATGTGGGCCCCTGAAATGGCAGCTGCCTGACCGGTAAAGTGGGAAAATGGGATGTGAGGTAATGGCGCTTGCGCTGTAAACCGTCGCGGTAGGCGGTCGAAGACCGCAGCACAATGCTGCATTGGTTAACATTGGACCCTATGGGTCCCAGGAGCCAATGACGATGTACGCCGGCGGTGACGGTACGCAAAGCCGCGAACGTGACCACCATTTTCTATATGTTCATTCACTCGATACCTGATCTTCGACAGGAGAGGACCTACACTGCAAGTGCTGCTGTGACCTCGGTCTGGAAGAGACAATGGCTTGAGTGTCTGTGGTAAGGGACCCTGCCTTCACATCGGAAGAGTTGGCGAAACTCGTGGATGGGGTCCTCCCCCAGTACACGCTACTCTACGGTCCTCCAGACCAACAGGTAAGTACACTGGGAACATGATGTGTGGGCTATGCCTGTGTGGAGAGGGGTGGATGTAAGAATGAAGGGGGGAGAGTGCAGCGTGCATGAAACGACGGTGAGTGCATGTGCCACATGGCAAGGGTAGGGATGGGGGCCAATCACTTTGACGAGGCAGCTGGTAATAAGTTTCTCTTCCCCCTGTACAAATCATGTAGGTCAGCGCCCACCAGAAAAATATATTTGGCGTGCCATCGCCAAGGACGTCCGGACCCTGGGGGTCTACCACAGACGGAGCACCCACTGCTGGAAAAGATGGAGGACATTCGCCGCTGGAGCAAGAAGACGGTGGAGGCTCAGCTGGGGATGGTCTCCCAACGTGGGAGGGGTGCCCGTCGCACCATGACCCCCCTGATGTTCAGGATCCTGGCGGTGGCATACCCGGAGTTGGATGGGTGCTTGAGGGCATCACAGCAGCCACAAGGGGTGAGTACACTCTCATTCTGCTGACTTTGCACGCAGTGGAGGGGTCTGGGCGGGGGAGGTGGGCTGTGGGTTTCCCTAGGCCAGGGCAAGTTCCGTAGGCAAGGTCCCTCCGTAAGGCAGGCCACATGGCTCCCCGGCCCACCTCTGTAGAGTGCCAAGTACACCTAGTCATGCCCCTGTGTCATCTATGTGTGCAGATGTCGTCCATAGCCATGTAGGTCATTTCCCAGGAATTGAACAGTGGAGCCCAAGAGCGCGGCATAGTGCAGGGGGCTTCTGTGTCTGTCGTGTCCGCCAACGGTAGCGGTCATGCATGCACTCAACATGTCTTTCTTCTGTCGTTCCCCCCCCTTTTTGTGGTCTCCCTGTTCTTGTGTGCATTAGCATCATCAGGCGGAGGAGCAGTGGCACCGGAGCACCAGGGGGCTGCATCCCACATGGCCATGGAGGGCCACACTACGGAATCGGACTTCACCAGTGGGTCGGAGGGCGAGGGGAGTTCCACGGCAGGGACAGGAGCTGAGACCAGTGACATGGATTCGTTCTCTGATGGGAGCTCCCTTGTGGTGGCGGCAACATCTGTGCCCCCCCCATCTAAAGGTACAGCCGCCACCCCCCCTTCCAGCACCGCCCTCCCAGCAGCCCCTCAGCAATCGCCCTGTGCCCGCTCACCCGGGAGGGTGGGCATCACCTTCGCCCCAAGCACCTCAGGACCTGCCCTAGTCACCCCTGCTGCCCTCAGTGAGGAGGCCATTGACCTCCTCAGGTCCCTCACTGTTGGGTAGTTTACCATTTTGATTGCCATCCAGGGTGTAGAAAGGCAGTTGCAACAAACAAATGCATTCCTGGAGGGCATTCATTCTGGTCAGACGGCCCTTCAGAAAGTTTTTCAGACTCTGGCCTCAGCACTGATGGCAGCCATTGTCCCTGTGTCTAGTCTCCCCCCTCCAACTTCCTCCACCCCGACCCAATCCCCTGTACCTCAGCCTATTCCAAGCACACCTACAGACCAGCATGCACACACGTCAACACACAAGGGAAGCTCTGGCAAACATAAGCACCACACATCCCACAGGCACTCACGCAAGCATCACACACATGCATACATAGCAACATCCACTGCCTCCACTGTGTCCCCCTCCTCCTCGTCTCACTCCTCCCTCCCTGTCTCGTATACACTCACACCTGCATGCACTACTTCTACAGCCACTACGTCCCTCTCCAGCACACCCACCACCACACCCTGCTCACGTGCAGTCACCACCCCCACTACCATTCACACGTCCCCTGTGTCCTCTCCCAGTGTGTCTGTGACGTCCCCTCCGAAGATACACAAATGCAGGCACACACCCACCCAACAGCCATCCACCTCACGACAGCCTCCAGCGCATGCACCTTCACCCAAAGTCAGCAAACGAACACCTCCTACAACCACAACCTCTTCTTCCACTCCCAAACCCCCTCCAGCTACCCATCCCAGTGTGTCCAAAAAACGTTTCCTGTCTAACCTTGACCTCTTTTCCACACCTCCCCCACTCCGTCCCTCTCCTAGGTCCCGAACTAGCACCTCAGCCACAACATCTCCGGGACCAGTGGTACCTGTAGTCACCGGAATGTGGAGCGCACCGGCCACCAGGGCAGCCAGTGTGGCACGGAGCCACAGCACAGACAGTACCCCACCTGTGAAGCATCAGATGTTGGCCAGTGACCGGCGGGAGAGGGGGAAGACTCCAGCCACCAAAGCTGCTCCCAGGGGTACAGGTGGGAGTGTGGAGTCAGCTGCGTCACCTTCCAAGGTGGGGAAGGGGCACAAGAAGGTCAGCAAGTCTGGGAAGAGCAGCACGCCATCATCCCAGCTGCCCAGGAGGCCACCACCAGCACAAGCCCAGCTGCCCAGGAAGCCACCGCCAGCACCAGCCCGGCTGCCCAGGAGGCCAGCACCAGCCCAGCTGCCCAGGAGGCCCCCGCCAGCACCAGCCCAGCTGCCCAGGAGGCCAGCACAAGCCCAGCTGCCCAGGAGGTCACCGCCAGCACCAGCCCAGCTGCCCAGGAGGCCCCCGCAAGCACAAGCCCAGCTGCCCAGGAGGCCCCCGCCTGCACAAGCCCAGCTGCCCAGGAGGCCACCGCCAGCACAAGCCCAGCTGCCCAGGAGGCCACCGCCAGCACCAGCCCAGCTGCCCAGGAGGCCCCCGCCAGCACAAACCCAGCTGCCCAGGAGGCCACCGCCAGCACCAGCCCAGCTGCCCAGGAGGCCACCGCCAGCACAAGCCCTGCTGGGCCATGAAGGACCACCAGCAAAAGCCCCGCTGGGCCATGAAGGCACCGCTGAACAGGGCACCGCCTCCTCAAGCAGCGCTGAACAGGGCACCGCCGTCTCAAGCACCGCTGAACAGGGCACTGCCGCCTCAAGCACCGTTGAACAGGGCACCGCCACCTCAAGCACTGCTGAACAGGGCACTGCCACCTCAAGCACCGCTGAACAGGGCACCGCCACCTCAAGCACCGCTGAACAGGGCACCGCCGTCTCAAGCACCGCTGAACAGGGCACCGCCGTCTCAAGCACTGCTGAACAGGGCACCGCCGTCTCATGCACCGCTGGCCCATGAGCGCCAAGGGCACTGACGCTACTGAGTCCGTTACGGGCAGAATGAAGCACTCTGGGCACCATGCCCCCTCCAGAACCAGTGGAGAGATCCATCCACTACCTCTGTCCTTAGCAGGATGAAGCACTCTGGGCACCATGCCCCCTCCAGAACCAGTGGAGAGATCCATCCACTACCTCTGTCCTTAGCCGGATGAAGCACTCTGGGCACCATGCCCCCTCCAGAACCAGTGGAGACTGTTATCCACTTGAGAGACTGTGGCTTTGCACTCCCCAGGATGGAACAGTGGGCAAACCACCCACTGTATAGACTTGAGAGACTGTGGCTTTGCACTCCCCAGGATGGAACAGTGGGCAAACCACCCACTGTATAGACTTGAGAGACTGTGGCTTTGCACTCCCCAGGATGGAACAGTGGGCAAACCACCCACTGTAGAGACTTGAGAGACTGTGTCTTTGCACTCCCCAGGATGGAACAGTGGGAACCCCACCCACTGTAGAGACTTGAGAGACTGTGGCTTTGCACTCCCAAGGATGGAACAGTGGGCAACCCACCCACTGTGGAGACTTGGGAGACTGTGGCTTTGCACTTCCCAGTCATGTGGCCCCCTCGTGGATTTGGCATTGTGCACTCAAGTGGCTGAGGGCCCCCCCTTTTCCTCCCCCTGAGGTGCCTGTTTTGTTGCTCTCTGATGCTCCTGCAGTGTTCTCTCCGTCATGGTCGGGGATCTTGTGTGGCCCTTGGCCATACCGTGTGGGCCCAGTGTTCCACGTACTTAATTGGAGCACTACCTGGAGTACTATGCTTGGTATATATTTTGTAAATGGTGTATATATATATTTTTGCCTACTTGATTTTAATATATTACAATGGTTACACTCATTTTCTATTGTCTTTTCATTCTTCCGGGGGGTTGGGGGGTGTAACTGTGATGTATCAATATGCATTAGTGTGTATGGTGTTGTGTGTGTGTCCCTGTTTTTTCCCTCCCCCCTCCCCTGTGTCGTAGGTGCAGTACTCACCGTGGTCTTCGCCGCCGGCGTTCGTGCTCCTGGTAGAGGAGCAGGAAGACTATCGCAGGGAGAAATTGGAGTTCTGGGTCCATGGTGCCCTCGTTCCTCGTGGGGTGTGTAGAGATGAGCGTTTTCCCTTCGGAATTCCTGTTTCTGCCGTTTTTTTATCCGCAGTACATTGTCTCCCACCTGTCTGTTGGCGGTGACTGCTGCGCTGTTTGTTTGTACCGCCATGGCGGTCGGAGTGTTAAAGTGGCTGTCTTTGTTGGCGGTTTCCGCCACGGTCGGAATTGCAAATTTTTTACTGCCGGCCTGTTGGGGGTCTTACCGCTGCTTTAACACCATCCACCAGGGTTGTAATGACCACCAAAACGATCCGTCCCACAGCCCACAGACACAGAAGAGTACCTTTCTACCTTCGTCCATTGATAGAGAAGGAGCAAAAGAAGCTCAAGCAAATGGATATCATTGAGATAGTGTCAGGCTCTACTGTGAGTCTCTCACGTGTACAGCACTCAAAGATTTGAAGCAGCCAGGATCCTTTCTGCTCTGCACTAACCTGCACCTAACCAATAAAGCCATAAAGAGTGAACAACACATCAAGACCACCATGGACGATATTGTGGGCCTCAACTGGGTACAGTGGTTTTCAAAACTTGACCTGGTGAGCAGATATATAGCCACATTTTTGACCCACCTGGGGCTGTGGAGGTGCAAGTGTCTCAACTTTGGAATCACCTCAGTGGCCAAGGTGTTCCAGAATATAATCTGCCAAATGTGGTCAGGGCATAACGGAAAATAAATATCAGTGATGATATTTTCGACAACAACTGCTGAGCACCATTAAAGCCTAGAAGCTATCCTCCAATGGCTAACTAGGCTAACATTGCTTAAGGATAAATGTAATTTCTTTGAGACGTAACTTGAATTCTTTGGATATGTGTTTCCCAAAGAAGGATTGGAAGTGGACCCTCACATCTTGGAGGCCTTCTGAATAGCACAACAGTACCTGCTCCACAAAGCTCCACAGAGGGTAGGAGTTTCCTCAGAAGGGCCACTTACTGCTGCATGTCCGTCCTCAACCTACTCACTCTGTCAAAACCATTGAGGGCTTTCACAAAAACAACTGCCCAGTGGGAATGGCATGCACAGGTAGAGAAAGCATTCAAAAGTATCAAAGAAACCCTGCTAGGCAACACCACAATGACATACCTTGACTCCCCCAAAAGAACACTGGGCAAGTCATCTCTTTGAACCTGATGAGGCTGGGCACAGTTCTTTTTCAGGAGTATGTACAGGAGTATGGGCACCACTCATATTAGCTAGCTGATGACAACAGGAATGAGGTATGCAGAAATTGAGGGGGAAGTCCTCATCATCAAGTGGTGGGGCCTCCATTTCCACCTGTATTTGCACTGGCAGTTGTTCCGCTCTAGCCATATGCATTTACTGTGGTAAACAGACCAGGGTTTGGCAACCCAGCAGATTGTCAACTCATCCATAAACACACCATTGGGGAGGGGTGGCGCCATGCAACTACATGGAGGGGAGTGTGGCCAACTGCCAAAGATAGCAGCAGCATAACAAGGAAGCTCTTGGGCTTGGGTTTGAACATCCTCCATTATCCAACCATATCAAAACTGATCCAGCTTCAGAGGCATGCTCTACATATTCATTACATTGGGGGCAACAAGACATGACCTTTGACACCTCACTGTGTCTCCAGGAGTAAGCTCTTCTCACTGAATCTACTGGCAATTGGGCCGTGCCTCTGCTCTGCGGCCTGATGCCAAAACACTGAAATAAATGCTGCAGTGTATAACCTCTGACAGTAATCCTGCCACTCGCCTATGAGACTGTCTATACTGGTAGCAAAATCATTGTCAATCCCAGCAAGAAAACGGATCGGGCCATAGAAGAGAGGTAAATGGCGGCCGTGCCCGCCTGATTGGCCAGCCTTTGGTGTGGGGTTGCAGAGTTGCAGTCAATCGATGCTCCTACTTGTGGAGCCAGCCCGGTTGGGCGGCGGTAGGGCTGATTGGGATTCCTGATCTGGGCGGTGTGGCCCAATACAGGAGGTCTGGATGGTACGTGCGTGGACTCAATTGAAGTGAAGCCGCATGCCCAGAGTGGTGGCGGACTGCACATGAAGGTCCGTGTGAAGCACCTGTGGGTCTCACAGAGCTTGGGGGTCCAAAGCATGAAGCAGACTATCGGCTGTCTACCTGGTACACAGTGAGAATGCTCCTAAGGTTTCTAGAGGGCTGCTAGTGCATTACAGTGGCAGTGGATTTGCTGGAGGCTTTGAGTGCGCTTGGCTATGGATCGTTACAGCATGCAATGAACCCCCTCTATGATTGGACCCATGATTCTATTGAGATACAGCACGACCGGGGGTTGCAACATGTATGTTTGTAACTCACAGAGACATTACCCCTCCACATTGTTATACCCCTGTCCTGGAGGAAGCATCTCTAGCAAATGTCCAACCATATTGGGGTTAACTGACTTCTAGAGCTCCTCCAGGGCCCAGAATCTTAAGACCCCTGGAGAGCCTGCCCGTGGGGGACACCGTTGCCGGGACTGTCAAGCAGTAAAATTTTACCTTCTGACATCAGAGTTAGCCCTCTGTACCCTGTGACTGCTTTGTGAGCTGCTAATCCCTCCCTATTGATATAGGCTCTCAGTTTTCCATGTGACTGACCTTGGGGATTGTCCTTCTGCTATTTCTTTCATCCCCCTCTCTTTCCCCACAGGCTCCCTTAAGGTGGCACTGAATGGGGCACCTTTCCTTTCTCTGGGATACTGACTGGAGCCACTGCCCCAGCAGTATTGACTTTACTTTTAGATCCACTGATCGATTAATCTGCAACATAGCTGCTGGACTCTCCAGCATAATGTGGTTCACCAGGGGCAAAAACACTGTCTCTCAGTCCTATGGTAGGTTACAATCTACCCCCTTGGAGGGTTCTCCTCCAACAACAACTGAAGACAGCATCCCCCCATGATTATGGACCCTCCACATGATAAACTGGATGTCATTCTGCTTACAATACGTAAGTCCAGAATGGCATTACAGCAATGTTTAGGGACCATCACCACTGATCTTGGTCTCTTCTGAAATGACCATAAGAAACTAGCTGACGGGGTGAAAAACAACTAATCAGCCCTTTTTACCCTCACACCCTGGCATTTGGAATGTACCAGTGCCATTACACAAATCCAACTACAAGTCAACGTACTACAGGAATACGCAGAAGGCGCTGAACGACAATGGCAGAACAATGGCCAAATTATTATTGGCTGCAGGAGGGAATCGAGGGCCTTAATACTACACACTATGTGGAGAACTGGTTGAAAACCGCAGTGGCACTGACTGGGCTCTTTTCACAGTTGAGAGGTGTTAGAAATGGGGTCTCTAGCTGGCAGTCAGTTTACACCCTGTCCAAGTAGGGGCCTCACTCCTGTCAGGGTAAGTGAGATACACAGCTCAGATAATTCCTGCTCACCCCCGTGTTAGCTTGGCACAAGCAGTAAGGCTTATCTCAGAGGCAATGTGTAAAGTATTTGTACACACAGACACACACAAATACACACACACACACACACAGTAACACAGTGAAAACCACATCATTTTAGAAAAATAGCAAATATTTTTCTGAGTAAAACAAGACCAAAACGACAAAAATCCAACATACAAAAATAAAATTATTACTTTTTAAAGGTTTAAAAGAGTCTTAATCCTGAAAAATCTGTGGTTGTATCCTTATAGCATACAGTACCTGTAATACGTCAAAATGGAAGGTGATACAAGCCACAAAAGAGGTGATGTGTTGGAAGAGCAAGCACTGTGTCAATTATTTCCCTGCTGAACGGGTGATGTGTGGATTATTTTCCTGTTGGGCTGGCAATGCGTCGATTCCTTGCTGTCAATGAAGAAAATGACAACCACAGAAGATGCGTGGGAAATCGAGACGCACAGCAACAATGGATCCTTGTTGCATTTCCTACTACAGCATCCAGCTCTTCTTCCTGCTAGAATGTCCTCAGTTTAGAAGTGTTCTGAAGTTGTGGGTTCAGCAGTCCAATACTTATACTCCAATCCAAACAAGCTTTATTCGGTCATTAACCATCAAAGCATCACAATACAAAAAAGAAAAAACTCATTTTAAAGCCTATACAATCATTGAATAAAAACAGATAAATACATATATACATATAAATATCAAGCTACTCATATGTAATATCCCGGCTAGTCAATCTTCATGGGTCCTTATTTACAAACAGTTACGTATATGTCATGCTGCCACTAAAAACGGACTAACTGCAAGAATTAACTCATTAGAACTGTGGCTTTTTAAAACCCTTATTGCTATACTACATTTTTTTAGCCCCATTTCTCTGCAAGTTTTACAAATACATTTTTACGGTGGAGAAAAATAAGCAGGACAGAAGAACATAAAATGTTCAACTTTTTCCGTGGCACCACCGCATACTGGGCATATGTCAGAAGTAGCAGTTGACCCCCAACTGCTAGTTAAGGACATTAGTGGTAAGGTTCCAAAACAAAATGTAGCATATAAGTCTTTGCCCGGTAAATCAGGTATAGTATCTAAATAAGGTTCATACTGCGGGTGCCACTTAAAATCAAAAAAAATATTTGTTAATCGACTATGAGATTTACGACAAATATAATCATTCCTTACATGGGACCAATACACAGATTTCAGAACAATTTTATGGGATTTCACTAATTTATGAGGATTCCCCCAATAATCTCCCAAACCCAAGCTACGAAACCAGTTGGACACATGTCTGACCCAAGGAATTGTAGCAGCATTTGGTCTCTTTAATAAGTCAAGTAATGATATCTTATATATTTCCAATTCAGGGACAGTCCAGATCCTTATCCAATATAATAAAGGTCTTAAAGCAATTAAATCAGCTACTCGATTTAACCCCAAGTCAAGAAACATTGGGATCAGTGGTGTACTGCGAGGGCACGCAATCAAAGCCCTCGCAAAATTGTTTTCGCCCACAGTTAACCTATTACTATTGGAGGATCCCATACTTATACTAATTTCTGCCTTTGGAGTAGGCAAACTTCAAAGGAAAGTATTTGAAGTGCACAAGACCCTGCCTCTCCCTTTCCTAGCCCCAGACACATTCTAGGGGTTGGAGAATGCTTAGTGAAAGGACAGGTACAGCCTTATTCTGGTGCAAGTGTCAGCTCCTCCCTCCACTCTAGCCCAGGAAGGCCCATCAGGATATGCAGGACAAACCTCAGCTCCCTTTGTGTGGCTGTCTAGAGTGAATTCACAAACAGCCCAACTGTCTGTCTGACCTATACGTAAATTCCACAACCAGGCAGAGGCACAGAATGGTTAAGGAAGAAAATGTCCACATTCTAAAATGGCATTTTCAAATGTACAATCTAAAAACCTATTCCAGCAAAAGATGTATTATTATATTGTGAGTTCAGAGACCCCAAACTCCAAATTTCGATCTGCCATGCAATTCCCATGTTAGTCTATGGGAGAGATAGGCCTTGCTATCGTGAATACCGAATTTCGCAGTATTTCACTATTAGGACATGTAAAACACAGCAGTACATGTCCGAACTTTGACATACACTGCACCCTGTCCATAGGGCTGCCCTGGGCCTACCTTATGGGTGGCTTACACGTAAAAAAGGGGGAAGGTTGTTTATGGGCTACTCATGTGGGTGGCATAATCAGTGCTGCAGGCCCACTAGTAGCATTTGATTTAAAGGCCCTGGGAACACACAGTGCACTTTACTAGGGGCTCACTAGTTAATCAAATATGCCAATCATGGAAAATCCAATCCAATTTAGACAGAAATCACTTGCACTTTGGCACTGGTCAGTGGTGGTAAAGTGCCCAGACCCCTAAAGCAAAAAAAAATTCAGCACAAGATCAAAAACACGAAGTCACAAGCCAAAAAGACAGGGGAAACCAGGCCAATAGCTGACAGGTCTAACAAGAGGGCGCACCCTGTCCCTACTAAGAGACCTTGACCTGGGGCATTGCCATACTCGGTGGTGACCCACATCCTGAATTACAGAGACCACAATACCCTCCATCACAGTGCATGACAAGCTGCACCTATCCTGGTGGACAATGTTTGTGTATCATTGTTTCTCGATTATACACTCTTGGTCCATCCAGCATCAGAGAGCCTCTTTCCAGGCATTTAAATCAAAACTTGAAGTGGAAGGCCGCGTCTATATTCTAATGTTCCCCGCTAGACTCAAGGTGATACATGACCACAGGAGTAACTTTGACATGTTGGAGGCAGCGTGGGACTGGCTACAGCAGAATTTCCTAGGCACGCATAGACCTGGACATTCTCAGTCCCCGCCATCCAAGCAGCAATGACCACCTCGTAGGCAACGCCATGACATGGCACAGAGAATAAGGGTGAACTTGACCTCAACACCACACCAGGTTCTGGACCTCCAGAAAGCAGCACTCATCTCGGCGACCACCATCTGAGATACATGATTGCCCTCCAGTATTGTTTCATCATCCAACAGAGCTTCTACCTCAGACTCGGAGGGCAGCATCACACTGTTCCCCTGCATCACACATGCAGCATACCTGGGGGAATCCCCTTTCTGACCACAACACATTGGAAGCGACATTAACATGCGGTAGAGTGCTGACACCTGTGCTTACATGGGGGTTACAGCCACATCTTTTAAATGGTGGAGCATTCTGAAAAATGTTAGCCACAATGATAGATACTAAAGGGTTGATTTACGGAAAGTAGCACTGCATCCGGCGCCCATTAGCACCCCCCTATCCTCACCATGTGTGTGGTGCACCATGCCGCAGGGTATGGGGCAATAGTGTCATTTTTCATGACGCTATGGATGTTCTCTGAAGGAGCACCAAAATATTGGTGCTACTCCTGCAGAATACATAGGGCCCCATCCTGAAGAATGGAAGCCCCCTTTTAACGCCTGCTCTTGAGCAAGCGTTAAAAGTGCCATAAAAAATGGTGTAAGGAAATCTCATATATTTCCTTATGACATTTTTCCAGCTCTCCTAACAGGGGGATGCCCCTTTTGCATACATTATGCCTGGCTCAGGCATAATGTAGCGCAAAGGAGTGCAGAGTGGCGCAGAGCATGCATTGCCCCAAACTGTAAATAAGGCGCAGGGATTTCGGCCTTGTTGGGCCACATTAACGTCAAAAATAATGACGTCAATGTGACGCAAGTTGGTGCTAGGGTATTATAAATATACCCCTTACTTTCCAGAAAACACCAACACAGCATCCTCTCAACTAGTAAAGTGGGGAGCCTTTAACGGGGTCATTAGAGGAACATCAATAAGATCTTTAGTCAGTGCTCACTCGGCTGTGGTCCATGAGCTGACTTGCGTTGAGGACAGTCTGGGGCGTCTGGAGCGAGTGGTTGTGACAGACACTTTGCTCTTTTCAGACTCATATGCGGCCAGAGTGGAGCATACAGAGCTTCTGGAGCAGCTGCAGATTCTAGAATATAGGGCATATATGCAGAAAACACATACGAGGCACAGACAAATCTGGCACACTTCTATTCCAAATATCAAAGAGATACCCCCTCCCACTCCTGTCCTACATGTCATTACCTTCCAGAAGACTAACGCCAGCACACAGTTCAAAATCAATATGGCACGACTTGATTTTTATGTTAACCTATACTCTGCCCCTCACTCCGCTAGCTCCGAGATGATTCAAACATTTCTAATGGAACTGACTTTGCCACAGTTGCAGGCAGCTGATAGGGCCATCTTAGAAGCCCTATTGACAACGGGTGAGATCCGAGAGGCTATAAAAGACATAGCACGTAATAAGACCCCAGGAACAGATGGCCTCCTTATCGAGCTTTATGCCACATATCTTAACCAACTTGTCCCACAATTGGAAAGATAGAATAAGTCCTCCTTGGAAGAGGGCATACTGCCCCCCCACTACCAGACAAGAATTGTTGACCTCAATACTGAAGCCTGGTAAGACATGGTCTCCTATAGGCTGCTGTCATTACTGAACACAACATTTTTAAGTAAAGTCCTAGCACACTGGCTCCTTCCAATGCTGCCTAAATTCATACATATAGACGAGTGTGGATTTGTCCCTACTCACAACACTTCCCTCAACATCACAGATGGTACCACATAATGGATTCTGCCTGTGACCTTTATCCCTGGGTTGGTTGCCTTTCTTTAGGTGATACCCTGAAATCAGTCCCAGGATGTATCTGGGTGGGTCTAAAACTGGAATGGCATGGCAAGCAAAAACCTGATGGATTAAATTAAGATCTGTGACTGGGGGTGAATGTTTGATTTGTTCTGCATTCCATCCATCATCTGTTGTTTTTGCATTTGTCACCCCAAGTGGGAAGGGTATGCCCAGACATGGGTCCCATGCTTGCAATGCCACCAGTTTTAAGCTAGCCTTGTTGATGCAGGGTGATACCCTGAAACCTGTCCCAGAATGCTTGTTTCTGGTTCAGAAAAGACCTGGCCTGGCAGTTCGGGCTGGACTGTTCCCATGGAGATCTGAGTCAAGACAGATTTGCATATGGCTGTGTCCAAAACTGAAATGGTATGGCAAGCAAAAAAAACGGATGACTTAAACCCAGATCTGTGACTGGGGGTGAATGCTTGATTTGTTCTGCATTCTGTCCACCATCTGTTGTTTTTGTATTTGTCACCCCAAGTGGGAAGGGTATGTCCAGACGTGGGTCCCGTTCTTGCAATGCCATCCGATTCAAGCTAGCCTGGCTAATGAAGGGCGATACCTTGAAACTGGTTCCAGGATGCTTTTCTCTGGTTCAGAGAAGACCTGGCCTGCGAGTTTAGCCTGGATTGTTCCCATGGGCATCCGGGTCAAGACTGATTTGCATATGGCTGGTACCAAAACTGGAATGGCATTGCATTGAATAAAACTGATGGATTAAACCCAGATCTATGACTGGGGGTGAATGTTTGTTTTGTTCTGCATTCCGTCCATCATCTGTTGTTTTTACATTCTTTAGATCTCTGCCAGGCATTCAACACATTGGGGCCCGTATTTATGCTTTTTTAGTTCTGCATTTACACCGCTTTTTGACGCAAAAGCGGCGCAAACTTACAAAATACAACTGTATTTTGTAAGTTTGCGCTGCTTTTGCGCCACAAAATGATGCAAAAGTGGCGTTAAAAAAGTATAAATATGGCCCTAGGTTGGGATTACATTCTTACAAAACTTGGTAAATTCAGGGTTTCCCCAACCTACATATGATGGATTAGGCTATTATACACCACTCCCAAAGCGGGGGCGCGAACCGGAACGCATATTTGGAACCCTTATTCCATATTCCGGGGTACACAGCACCTCTGCCCATTGTCCCTGTTATATTTTTGTCATAGCTCTAAAGCCACTGGTGAAACACATCATGCTAGAGGTAGGAAGCTGGATACCGACAGGACTGCGATGCAGGCAATTTCTCTATATGCTGATGATATCATACTGTACACAAGACACCTTCACGTAGACTCTACCACAGTAGCTCCAATATTCTCTGACTTCACGTCCCTTTCAGGCCTATGGGGGTCATTCTGACCCTGGCGGTAAAAACCG
Source organism: Pleurodeles waltl (assembly GCF_031143425.1). NCBI lineage: Eukaryota > Metazoa > Chordata > Amphibia > Caudata > Salamandridae > Pleurodeles > Pleurodeles waltl. Next base: position 1,166,889,240 of record NC_090440.1, read on the forward strand.
CCAGGGCCAACGACCGCGGGAGCATCGCCAACAGGCTGGCGGTGCTCCCATGGGCATTCTGACCGCGGCGGTACAGCCGCGGTCAGAAACGGAAAATCGGCGGTGTACCGCCAGTTTCCCGCTGCCCTGAGGAATCCTCCATGGCGGCGCAGCTTGCTGCGCCGCCATGGGGATTCCGACCCCCATACCGCCATCCTGTTCCTGGCGGTTTTGGCCGCCGGGAAGAGAATGGCGGTATGGGGTGTCGTGGGGCCCCTGGGGGCCCCTGCAGTGCCCATGCCATTGGCATGGGCACTGCAGGGGCCCCCGTAACAGGGCCCCACAAAGATTTTCAGTGTCTGCCATGCAGACACTGAAAATCGCGACGGGTGCAACTGCACCCGTCGCACCCCTTCCACTCCGCCGGCTCCATTCGGAGCCGGCATCCTCATGGAAGGGTGTTTCCCGCTGGGCTGGCGGGCGGCCTTCTGGCGGTCGCCCGCCAGCCCAGCAGGAAACCCAGAATACCCTCGGCGGTCTTTTGACCGCGCAGCGGTATTCTGGCGGGCCCCGCCAGGCCGTCGGCTACCGCCGCCGGCCAGGGTCAGAATGAGGCCCCATGTGCCAATGTTAATAAATACTATGATTTTTCCTTTGAGGGAAGTTTCATGAGTATGGTCTTACACTTCGGTTGGGCGGCAATACCAGTGTCATTTAACACATTTTGCTACCTTAGCATACCGAACACCACTAAAATTAATACAAGGTAACCTGCAGAAAGCAATTGCGTCCCTCTGATGTCAAATCCAATTTTGGATTACACTTTCATTATCGGTAGCAGGTTGACTGGCATTTGCAAAATGGAGCTAATGTACCTCCTTTATTACTTTTTTAAAAATCTTTAATTACTCTTCTTACAGACGGGGAGGGATATTTACTTGAATCTGACGCATTGGCATTGTTGCGTCAGATTTTAGCAAATGCCCTAATGACACCTTGGATGTGCTGTATTTAAAATGCAGATTTCCATGGCACAAGTTTTCACAGATGTGTCAGGAAGTTTGACACATCTGTTGAAGCTAAAGTGACATTTCTGAGTTTGCTTTTTGTAAAACTGAAGCAACTCCAGCAATGCATCAGAACACAGAGTTGAGTCCCATTTGAAAAGCCCTGCGTCAATCCTTATGCCTGGTTTGAGGAGGCGCAAGGATTTTGACGCAGTCAAATCATAGAGTGAGACACAGTGAAAATTTGTAAATTTCACTGCATCATTTCTACATGGATTTTTACGTGGGAACGCCTACCCTGCATACATTATACCTGGTGCAGGTATAATGTGATGTTGGCCTCTATAAACTGACAAATTAGGCCCAATGCATCAGTTTGTAAATATGGAGGAGTGTGGAGCACAGATTGTGCTGACGCTTCATCAAATAAATGATTCAGCGATAGCGCAAGCAGCTTGTAAACATGCTCCCTGGTGTGGGGTACTGACAGTTGGCGAGTCAGGTTTGCCAAATTACAGCTGCCCTCTTCTGACAGGGGGGAAATGGGACCTTTAAAGCCAACTGCTTTGCAGGTCAACTACAATGGCTTTCCTACTGGTTAGCGGGTCGACACCTTCATGAAATGGGCTATACAACGAAGATGGTAAATCAGGGAGGGCTCCACAGCGCAGGCTGCCTCAGCTCTCCCACACCCTCTATGGCCCCTGTGCTGCTGCAGGTTGCCCTGCCCCATTGGAAGCTGGCTATATAGTACACTGCATCAACTACACTGTATTCCCCGAACACACCCTTGCTGGCGCTTCTAACAACTGCTGGTGTTCTCACGGGTGCCAGGTTGCGTCCTTGGGCCCCCAGTGTTATGGAACACCCCACCCCACATGAATTTGTACAAGAAATGCACACGATGAGCCATGGAAGACACTTGATCCGCTGGCTATATATGGAACTCCGGGAGCATTTAAGGGTATTATTAACTTTCCTGCAAACTAAATAGGAGAATGACCTGGGCCAAGAGTTTTGAGACAGGGAATGGGCAATCCTGCTCGAAAACCATACAAAACTGTCCTGCAACTCCTGATTCAAATGTGTTTAGTACTCAATACTGCATAGAGCTCACACCACCTAGGCTCAATGTAATGTAAGTAGTGTATCTTGTGGTGTCGTCAGCATACCCTTATTGCCATGCTGCTGACACTGATCTTATGCATATGTTGTGAACCTGCCCTGCCCTGTCCTCCTATTGGAGGTGGATCCGTTCGATACTGATGGGCCTAACTGGAAGGGATACGTGGCACACTTTTGACACTTGTATCCTGGGTCTATTTCCCCGATCCCAAGGAGTTTATATGATGGCCGATTTGCAATCTTGTTGCTGCTACTGGCTAAGCGCCTTTTGACTAGAAGATGAAAGTCCTCAGTACTGTCTACTATTACACAATGGAGAGAAGAGGTGAACAGATGGGGATTGGCGGAGAGCACAGCTCTATGTAGAGAGGAGTATAGGAATCTATGGAAAAAACCTATAGCGATGGAGTGGGATGCGCTACTACGATCTTTTAAAGCTCAAGACGAGGATAGCAATTAATACCAGGGTGGACAGTAGCACCCGGACTCTGTAGCATTCAATTATTCCCACATTGCCAACTATGTTGAACCATGTTGAATAGGTGGGAAAGTATCCCTTGGAATGTATAGTCTTTGCCTTAGCTCGATACTGCTGTCGTGTACACAATGTATTTATTGAACTGAACCTTAGAGACATCCTCACATGCCACGAGGTCAGCAGCGGTTTCTTGATTAGGGTGTAGGGGCTTCGCCCACATACATATTTGACATCTCCATTATGGTTTGTAATATAACTCAGACAGGTAGTAAAAAGTAGTGCTAAAACCAGAGCTGCAAAGACCAGGTACTGCCTGAAAATCCAGCGCACAGGCCCAGTCAGGAAAGATGTAATCACATTGTGCTTACCGTTTTACAGCATTAACTTTTCATGTTAGTGGATGTGAGGTGCGGGCCTGCAAGCAGCAGCACAGCAGATTGAGGCATTATTGAGCATTGGAGACGGAAGCCCAATGTGAGGCGTCACCTCAGACTCACAACGTTTCCCTTTCCCTCTCATCACAAGGTGTCTACTCCGAGTTGTGAATTATGTTACTTATCTCGTGCGAAGTAATGGATTGGAATTTTCTTTTTAACCAGGCCCCTGCACAAACCACTCTGAAAGTGAAACGTTCAAGTGCCTAAACAGTGAACGACTACAAGTTGGCACTTTTTTACTGAGTTGAAATGAAGCACAGAAGTTTGATCTAGCAGGAGGTTACTTGTGCATTTCATTTCGTTGTGATGGGCTTGCAGTGAGGAAATTAGCCATGCTGTAAAAAGCAAAATGTTATGAAAAGCCATGTTCCTTACCTTGTGCAAATGAGATACATGATAATCTGTCTACAATCAGCACAGCATTTAAACAACGTTATTTTGCAATTAATGCTTTTCACACTGTTATCACGTCTTAGGTAGAACTGAAATGGCTGTTTCTCAGCCCTTAGTGCTTTTTACCATGTACATTTATTCACTCACCATCAGCCAGACCTTTGCAACAATCTAGCATCAAGTCATCGGTTATGTTCACAAGTGCAATTGCAGTTACTACTGGTAACCTCATTGCACACCCCATAAGAATCTCATGAGAAGACAGTAGGTGTTCCTGTCAGGGGTGCTACGCATTCTCATCAAGACAAGTGGCAATGCATCAGGCCATTTCAACACTGTAGAGGCACAAACCTTTGCCAATTGAGCTTTCAGCATTCCATTCATCTATCCCACTAATCCAAATGCCTGTGGTCTGTAACTGCAATGTCATTTTTGCTCAATGTTCAGTGCTGCACACAACAATTTCATGATCTCATTAGTAAAATGAGTTCCTTGATCTGATTCCAAAGAAGTCAGGAACCCAAACCTGGGAATCAGTTCCCTGAGCAGCAGCTTAGCTACAGTAAGACTATCAATCCTACATGTTGGATAAGCCTCAGTCCAGTGAGAGAACACACACACAACAACCAATACATACTTCAATCCATTGCATGCAGGCACCGCAATAAAATCAAGTTGCATTCTGTTAACTAGACGTCCAGATCTGCCTAAATGGCTCAAATTAGCCACTGTGCGTTTCTCTATGTTCATTTGTTGGCATATAACATATCTATGACAGACTTGTTATGCAATCAATCTAAATCTGAGGTTGTACCATGTCTGTTTAAATGTGCGAATCATTGCACCTCTGTCGAGATGAACCTGACCATGATAATATAAGAAGTTCAACAAACAATCTGGCAACACAGTATTTCCTACATTTGAAATCTAGACATCATCTTCCTCCTTTTGAACACAACTTGCTTTTATCCAACCTCTGTGTTCTTCCTGTGGTTCCTCTTCCTGTAGTCTCTTAACTTCATCCCAGGTATCTACCACTGACATCAAGAAACTTTGATTTATCGCACCGGTGTCACTTCCACCACCCCACTCTTCATTGAGAGTGACGCAATAGAGTGCTCAATACCTGGCAGTTTGGTCAGCATAGGCATTACCCAATGATACATAATCATTTAACTTTTGGTGGGCTGTGCACTTCACAACCGCAATCTTTTCAGGTAACTGCAAAGTATTTAACAATTCATGCATACTTTTACCATTTCGAATTGGTGATTCTGATGAGGTCATGAAACCTTGCTGGTGCCATAGCTGCATGACATCATGCACAACACCAAATCTGTATTGACTATCTGTGAATATTGTCACTTTAAGCTGCTCTGATATGCTGCGTGCTCTTGTAAGAGCAACCAATTCGGTTACTTAGGCAGAAACGACTCCTTGAAGACATGAAGCTTCAACTTCTCCTGAGAGGGTCCAAACTGCATAACCAACTCTCAGAGTACCTTCACTCTTTCTTGAACAGGTGCCATCACCAAATACAAGTTGGGCATTCTCCTCTGAAGGAGTATCTTGAATATCTGGTTTGGTGCACAGTTCAGTGACATCGAGGCAGTCATGTTCCACTTCATTAGCATCATTTGAATCATTAATGTTGACAGGCAATAATGTGGCAGAGTTCAATGTAGCACATCTCTTGACTGCAACATTAGTGGATCCAAGAATCAATAACTCAAAATGGGTACGACAGGCACTGGTCAAATATTGGGTCTTCGTCCTCGTCAGGAGAACTTTTACTGATAGTGGGACATAAACAGTTAAAGGTTGTCTCATCACAATGCCTTTGCATTGACCTATGCCTACACTAGCGGCCGCTACTGCCTTAAAACAACCAGGCAAAGCAACAGCAACAGGATCTAACGTGGCAGACAAATATGCCACAGTTCTGTTTGTCCCTCCATTTAACTTTGTCAAAACAGAGAAAGCACAACCATTGCATTCATGACAAAACATTGAAAAGCCTTTCATGTAATCAGGCATTCCCAAACCTTGAGCTCTGCACAAACTCTCTCTCAACTCAGTGAAAGCTTTCATGCATTCTTCATTGAAGGGGACTGTCTGTAACTTATTAGTGTGTCAACTCCTGCAACAGTTTGGAAATTACAGAAAACTTTGGAATCCATTGGCGACAGTAGCTCACCATGCCCCAAATCATTCTGACATCTCTCTGTGTAACTGGGGGTTTCATTTACATAATTGCTGCAAGTCTTTCTCTGGACACAAATGATTCAATAATGCTATGGTATCTTGTCTGCAGGCTTTAAGTGTATTGGATGCAACCATCAAGTCATCAATGTACTGCACTACAGCAGACAGAAACAGCATGTTCAAAGACTCTAAATTATTTTTCAGAATCTGGTTAAAAACGGACAGTGATTCAGAAACCCCTGTCTAGTGCGGGACCATGAATACACAAGGTTGCCGAATCGGAATGAGAAAAGAAACTGACTATCCTCATATAAAGGCACAGAGAAAAATGCCTGTGACAAATCAATAACTGAAAACTATTCTGCTTCACATGGAATCTGGAACAAAACCACTGCCGGATTTGGCACTACTGGACACCAGGATACCACAATTTCATTCACCTTTCTCAAATCCTGGTCTATGCGGTATTTGCCACTTGGCTTTTGCAGTGCCATAATTAGAGAATTACATGGGCTGCCCTATACTTGTTTCAGAACACCCTGCCCAACAAAACATGCAATTATTTGGGTAATACCTTCAATTACTTCTTTGGTCATGTTACACTGTGGCATTCTGGGGAAAACTGCATTTGAATTTATAGATACTTTGACTGGTTCAACACCTCAAATAAGTCCAATATCTTTTCCAGAGAGACCCCAAACTCTCAGTGTTACCATGTCTTGTAATTCATCAGGCAGATATTTAACTGTAATTGAAGGAAACAGTGTAATGAGAGGAAACATCTCATCAGTTTGACTGGAAGTCTCATCATCGCTATTGGTCTACATTACTATCAGACTCACAGAACTTGAATTGCAAACTAGAAATAGGTGCAAATCCTCAAAGGTTCCTATTCTATGTAATGAGGTTTACCAAATGCTGGTTTGCTACTCCTACAACCTGAACTTTCCTTCCAGAAAGGGGCACATTAAGGACTTCTATAGATCTAAGAGTGGAATGAGTTGTTCCAGTGTCAACCAGGAATGAAACATCATGACCCATAACACTCACATTCACATAAGGACCACACTAGTCTATCTCTAGTGAGGCAGCCAACACATATTCTTCCTCTTCTGAACTTTCACTCATACATTCTGCACTAATTTCATCATCACTGAAATCAATCAATGGGTATTGTGTGATTAACTGATTTACATTTGATTTGTTCTTTGGTTCACATTCTGGTGAGGACCCATTACCCGCTGCTCTGCCATCAGAGCTTGTGGAATCTGCATTTGCTGTGAGGCTTGAATTTGCTGTTGGGAAAATTGTACTTGTTGCTGAGGAACTTCTATTTACACTGCTCCAGTAGGAACATTCATATTTTGATTTCGGGGCCTTTGAACTCTTTAATTTTTAAATTGTCTGTTGTCACCGATCTGTGCAACACTACCACTTTGCACCAAATTGTTTATATTACTACAGAAACACTCCCATTTTCAATGTCTGATGTTGCTGCACGCATGACATGGAAGCATTTTCTTCATGTTCTGAACATCAGCCACATTAACATGCGGATCTCCTCAAATTCCACAACCTCTACCTCTGAACTGAGGCACCATATTTCCCTGCTGTTGTGTTCCCTGTATTCGTCCTACATTCACCCCTCCTTGCAATCCCTGCTTGCCTGCTGCTTGGGCAGACTTGATTTGCATTGCCATTGCCTTTTCCCTCAACCTTTTCTGCTTCAATTCAGTTTTATCAGTACAGTATTTTGCATGATGCAATACTTCATCAATTGGCTTTCTTTGCAAGCACATCAAATGATTCCAAATCATGTTGCTTATTTCAAGCTTCAATCCTTGAACGAATCTGAACACAAAATGAATCATGTCTCTCAGTTAAATAATCTCTGTATCATTTTATAGCTTGAATGCTTCCAACTATCTCTCATAATAGGCATGAACAGACTCCTTCATCTCCTGATTTGGCCTGTCAATTCATTGCCAATCAATATCTTTAGGTGAAACTCTGTTACTTGATCCCTTGGCGGCTCTCGCATTGGCCAATCAACACTCCACTTACACTTAACCCACAAATCTGCTGGAACCACAATCTCGAATAAAGTGTTCAGATTTTCCCACACACACTTTGCAAGCTTGACAAACCTCTCCATTTGCTGATACCACTCCGCTGGTTTCTCCCCCTACACTGGGTAGTCATTTGTGAATGACAGTATGTCACTTCTGCTCCAAGGAACATGAAAAACAATTCCTCCTGGAATCATTTTTACAGTTCCCTCAGCCTGTTGTACATCATTTGACGATGTAGTTGGCTTCTTCTTCTGATCTCTTTTCTTTGCCCATCAGCCTTCCCATTTATCTAATGCTCCCCATGTTTGAGTGTTCTGAATTAACTCCTTAATGTGAATTTTCATTCCAGGCGACCTCATGTTTGCAATGTCTCTCAAACCGAATTCTAATCTGTAAATCTTCTTCAATTGTTTGGATTTATTAATCTCGATTTCATATTTCTCAGCCAAATTAGTTAACTTCTTATAATCCTGTCCTGCTTGAAGAGTAACATCCTAACACATGAAGCGCATGAAGCAAAATTAGTTTGTTGTAAGAACATAATCTGTCTAATTCAAGGGTTCCTTCAATAATTTCATGTAATTCCAATTTTAATCAGCCATGTTCATTATCTTTTCTCCCTCTGTCATGTTTCCTGAAACTGATGCTCCTCTCAAATTGTCTAACCATTCAGTCAGCTGTTGGGCTGTCAATCCTTGTAAATTAATGTTGTTTTCATTGTCTGTATGCACAAGCTGTAGAAAATTGCAAGGGTCTCTCATAGCCTGCTCTTGAGCCATCTCAGATGATCATGGAGCATGGAAACATGTCAGTGGACCCACTCTATTATGTTTCGGGTTCAAACCAAAAGAATTCATAGGGGTCATGGCTGGCACAGTAGTGCTCAGTCTCTCCATTTCTCCATTAGTTCCAAAAGGTAAATTAATTGCTGATACTGGATTTGGAATCTGGTGAACACTCTCGTTATTGTCCTGGACATACAACAGAACTAGGGGACCTATTGCTACTGGACCTGTCAAACCATCTGGTTCTGACAAATTTGTTTGACTTGGTGGAAACATTAATCCTTTACCTTGGCCAGTCAATATTGTACCAAAAGCCTGATCTGACAGATTCAGAGAAAAATTCTGGGTTGTTGTTACTGTGGGATACATGGCCATTGTCTGTCTCTGGTTCATAATTTGTTCAGGTGTCTGTGCATTAGGTATGGACTCAAATCTAGTCATTCCTGAATTCTGAATTGACTGTGGCATAACTGGAGCATCACATTCTAAACTGTATTAACATTGGGAACTGTCAGAAAAACCACTGGCACCTGGGCAACATTAGCAGTAGGCATATTTGCAGTCATCGGAAATTGGCTTTGCTGCACTGGGGCTGTGACCATATTCGGGACTACATTGGGGCTTACGGATGCGATTGCATTATGTAGTGGGGGGCAATTCTATCACAACTGAATTATAGTTTTGTTTTCACCTAACTTCTGTTCTGCATCTTGTTCAGATTTATTTTTGGCTCTAGAATGAACACTGGTGTAATTGCTGGGAATAACTTCACGCATGTAATGTTTCTGCTCTCCAAATTCTCTGCTCTTCATCCCATCTAGCTTACGCTAACGTCTTTTCTGCTTTCCTCATTCTCCTTTTGAATTTCTGAGCCTCTTTCTGTCTCGCAACTAATTCCCAAATAGCAAGTGCTTCAAATTGAGCAGGTCTAGGGAGGGGTTTCGACTCATACAACACCCTCCTCAAATTCTCTAAAATACTTAATTTAAAAGATCCATGACAAGGAAAAGTTAAAGTACCTTCTTTCTCAGTTAATTTGCACCATTGATTTACCCATAGATGTCTACAATTCCTCTCTTCTCCATTACCTCGAATGCTGGTGTACCTTCAGGTGGCATAGGTTCACCCTCTCTAACTGGAATAAAAACATCTCCTCTCAAAGCGCTCCTTAAAGCGTTGAAAAAATTACGCAAATGCGGCGCTAAAAAAGTATAAATATGGGCCTTCATTTTTACACAAATCTAAGTCACAAACACAAAGTCCACAAAATCAGGAAGTAATTTTCAATCCCACAATTCTTTTCACAAGGTGTTCTCAAAATATAGCAGTGCAGTCTTGTCCACCAATCCTTGCGCAGCTCTTCTCACCAACTGACCTATCCCAGCACGGACCAAATTATGTCACACTCACTTCGGTTGGCAGCTGTGACTTATTTAAGAGCCGTCTCATACACCTCTCATGCAGTACACTGAAAGGCAGATATTGCAAGCAGAAAAAACTAAACCTGTCTGCCCACTATGGGTAGGACCTCACTCTGATTGATATGGATTCTCCTTGTGCACTCAGGATTCACTTAATACCAACCAACAACACACACACTCAAAGGAAATCTACTGGTATTGTCAACGGCGATCAATTGACCAGCACCTCACTGCAGACAATAAATTTACCAAGTGTCTCCATACACTTATACAATCCTCCAGAATCTTAGCCCACGCAGGGTCAATCAACAACAACAACCACGTGTGAATTTTTAAAGCACAAAGCGCAACATTAACTTGGAGTACTCCAACTCCCCACTCTCTTGCTTGTAGTACTCAAACTCCCTACTCAATTACCTGAGGCACGCAAACTCCCTACTCACTTCATACATCACACTTCACCACAATTTAGCCAAATCATTGTAAGCGCAACCTTACTCAAAACACATACCGTACATTTGTAACACAACGCTGGAATTTCATCAACCCCTACACTACACCAAAAACAACTCACAATTCTGACTTTCCTCCTCACAAGACATAACCATAACTCTGCTACGAAAACTGTTGAAGTTCCTGTGGAGGTCGTCTTCCTGCCTCAGGTTCAGAAACCACAAGCTCGCTGGTGAGACACCATCAGTATTCTCACCAATAGAGGTGGACTGGACCTTTAAACTTGGCGAAGAGTGTAGTAGTCAGATTCATTAAATCACAAATCAATGACATAAAATCACAAACAATTCTGAAGACTATGAACAATTTAATACTAAATCAAACTCCAAACTGAATATGTTTCAAAGCTTTATAACAATCCCAAAATTAATGTCACATATATGGTGCACAAAACTAAGGCCCATAGTTATACTCGGTTTGTGTTGAATTAGCGCCATTTTTTAACGCTAATTCAGTGCAGACCTAACTCCATATTTATACTTTGGCGCTAGACACGTCGTTTCTGGACGTGAACACCTACCTTGCGTCAATGAGATGCAAGGTAGGCGTTCCCGTCCAGAAAAGGACGATATGGCCTTTCCCCCATTTTTATCCCTCTGTGCTAAAATCTAGCACAGGGGGATGGGGCCTTAAATAATGATGCTAAGCTTGCTTAGCGTCATTATTTAACGCCTGGGTATGGGCAGGCGTAAGGGGACCTGTAGGCATATTTCCATGGTCAGAGATCATAGAAAGTGCCCACAGGTGCCCTTCGCTGGCCCCAGGGACACCCTCCCCACCCCCACCCACACCGGAGGGACACCACAGGATGGGGACCCATCCCAGGTAAATCCCGGTAAGTATATAATTGTTTTTTAATTTACCCCGCTCGGGACCCTGACTTGGGGCCCCCCTGCACGGTGCAATGGCCATGCCCAGTGGACATTATTGGGGTGGTGGGCATGGCTCCTCTCTTTACTAATGAAAAAAAGGGGGTCAAGGAGGTTATCGGTCAAGTGTACAGTCTCCCAACATAACCTATATAAATCGTGAAGTACACTGTTCCTACAGAAACAGAACTACATAAAAGACAAAGGGGGACATAATCTCAGGAGCAGAGAAAGCCCTCACACATCCGTTCAGATGTAAAGCATCATCATTGGGCAAGCTCCTCGTCAGACCGGCGCTGCAATGTCTGACAGACACCCCTTCAATAGAAAGGGGGCTCTTAACCGGAGTTCTTTAATTTAAATAATGCCGGAGGTGAGTGCAACCAGTGATAATAGTGAGGAGAGAAAGAGAAATATAGGATAAAAATAGGTCTAAACCCAAACCATCATGATTTAATGTGTCAAAACAGGTATAGGCTATGATTAAAAACCACTGGGATGTTTAAAGGAATGATGTTCCTATGCACTCCTACTGAAATGTGATTAGTTGGAGGAAAAGGAACACTGTCCTGACCCCTCTACTCATAGGTCAACATGTTTCTCGTCTTGATGGTCACAAAAGGATCCAGTGACGCTTCCTCAGGACCAAAGTGTAGGTATATCTGTCAAATGCTCATGTTCTCACAATTGAGAACTTTGTAATCAGCCTGTTACTCGTGTTCCCTCTGCTTTTTACCAGCTTGATTCCACACCCCTTAACCTGCTTCTTCTCACCCTCTTCCCTGCGCCCTTCCACCCTGTTATGACCAAGGCAGTGAATTGCTGATGCTTCACTCATTATTTGTCAAGATACATTGGCTTGATCTGATGTTGGATCCTTGAATACCTACATAAGTTTAACTGCTGTTGATCCAATGCATGTGAATATATACTCTTCCGGGGATTTTGTGTTTCAACTGTGAATGCTTGTATCTACTTTGATGGTATGTTTGTTATGTCTTCTAGTACAGTAAAATAAATAAACACTGCCAAAACAATCTTTTGACACACCTCCCCTTCTTGCCTGCCAGTGTTTTTTACAAACCCATCTTCACAGAAGCAAATATGTGTGATTCCTGTAGCCTTTACTATATTACAGATAATCCCCCAAAATCCTATGGATTTGGTTCACTAATTTTAATTTTCAACATACAGCAGTCATATACAGATTTCTTCAGTGATGGCATGGGTTTGGCATACCAGAGTCCAGATTGCCTATAGCAATGGTCTGGATTTGACACAAAGCCCTAGTTAATCCTTTGACCTCTGTGTGGATCTGGAACATTGTATTATAGTACATTTATTGCCAGGGGTGGCTGGCAAACTCTGAAAATGTGTCATTCTGTGGTCAAGCCACCATTAGCCCCCACAGTCAGGGCTGGCTCTAGGGCAGTGTGACAGGTGCCACTGCACTGAGTTCTGACTTCGGGTGGGGGTGCCGTGTTTGCAAGTATATTATGATTTTAAAAACGCTTTCTGCCAGCATTCCTTGCCTCAAGCTAGTTTCAGGCAACAATAACCAGGGGTGGCTGGCAAACTCTGAAAATGTGTAATGCTGCAGCCAAGACACCATTAGCTCCCACAGTCAAGGCTGGCTCTAGGGCAGTGTGACTGGTGCCACTGCACGGGTTCTGACTTTGGGTGGGGGTGCCATGTTTGCAAGTATATTATGATTTTAAAAACACTTTCTACCAGCATTCCTTGCCTCTAGCTATTTTCAGGCAACAATAAAAATGTCAAGATAACTCCGGTGATTAATTTTCTTTTTGGAGAGAGGTCGCAGTTTTCTCTAGTGGAAGTTTTGACTCATTGTACGGTAGTACAGACGGTTAATGTGCCTGCTGCAAAGAACATGCACCATGCAGATCACAAAGTGCTTATACTGTGAATAAGTCAGTGGGTTACTGCTTTTGTTAGTGAGATTCTTTAGGTGCTTGCCGTTTACAAGTTCAAATTCTAATAAAGAACAGTGAGCTATTAATTGTCACAGAAGAGCTGCATACAAACTGCAAGGTCTAGATTTGAGTGTTATGATTTTTTCTCAGTTTTTCATTATCCTAATGTTGCAAAACGGATTAATGTGGGTAGAAATCAATTCTTATTATGGAAGTGAACCCCCAAACCATGGTATTACAGTTTACATTCTGAGTGTGTGTTTCTCCAGAACAAGCACTCTTAAACTATACAGCCTACCAGAATGGATGACCTGTGACTCCTACACATTGTAGTCCCTTATCTTATTTAACATTTCCTATACACTGATTTACACAAATAGGAATAATTGTCTCTGTGCTCTGACTCCCTATACTGGTATGAGTGGTGCTATAAAACTAATTACATGCATCTGAGAGTGGCTATGGACACTTGAGTGGGTCTGTTAGACAGTGGTAGGAGGAAATCTGCGGCAGAGGTGGTTTTGGGGGTGCCAACAATCATTGTTGTACTGGGCGCCACCAGCGCTAAAGCCAGAGATGCTCTTCCCAGCGATACACAGTTGTATGCAGGTACACATACAAGCGGGGAGAAACACACAGAGGACACCCTCACACAGATGCTTACATTTACACACATAGCAACACTAAGCCAAACAGCCACCTCCAGGTGGCTCATCTACCCTGCTATGTTCCCTTCGGCTCACATCATCCTTTCGTGTAGGCAGCAGCAGCAGGCGGGGAAAGGAGGAGCAGTGGCATCACCAGGGTGTAGGAGTCAGAACTTTTGCATATAGAGATCTGGTCTAGGGCTCAGGTTAGAGGGCTGAAAAGGATGACAGCAGTGAAGGCAGAGCACAGAGGAAGCAATAGTGCCTTGCACTCTTTGAACAGATCAACCTCCTCTTCTCGTTGATAGACCCTGGCAGGTGTTACTCAACAACAGGAGTAGGTGGGATCTGGACGGCAGTCCTGAATACCTGCATTGGTGCAGCATGATCTGTTCATTTGCCCTCAACCAGGGCATGATAGCAGTTTATGGCAGTACCTGCCTTCTCCTGTTACTGCCTCCAAGACACACATTGCGCATTCAATATTTGGTTGATTTTGAAGTCACCCATCTCACATGCCTATCACTACTACTCTGCTGCTATTAGACTGCCTGAATGGCCAGTAGGAGAGCATCAGACCAGATGGCAATCTTCCTCACTTAAAATTCGATGTGATACCGCCCTAACGCTCATGTTGACAGATCGCTGTAAAGATTTGTGGGCATATTCATCATATAGGGGTATCTGTGTTGTAAGCAGGACTTTTTGATGAAGGAGGTGACACTTTTGTTCCACTCATTCAAACTCCTTCCTGGGGCAGAGGAATTCAAGGCAGTGATTTGTACTGTCTTGTGTTACTCCACATTTATAAAGCCATGCAGGGCCACGCAAGGTAGCGTAGTGGAGGTTCATAAATCTGACTTTAGTGTTGCGTCGCCCTTGAGCCTCCCTGCAAGGCGCAAGGGTGACATAACACAATGTTAAATATGGACCTTGGTTTACTATGTTGTTAATATTGTCTTGATTTTTAATTTGGTTTAAAAACAGTTGTTTTAACAGACAGAAATGTTCAAGATCTTGCACACACATGCACAACTCCCATGGGCAGGTTTGGCTTTTGGGCACTGGACTGAAGCATTCCTCATTAAAACCTTGGTATTTGGTACACCCAGTGGTTAATTTGTAAACAGAAACGTGTTTGGGTCCAAAGCTCTCCTCTGAAACACAGGCTGCTGCAATTAAATGTCGGAGAACAGAATACTGAGGTGACAGAACCCATCTTGGGCCTCTTTAATTCATTTACAGCCACCCCTGCCCCTTCAGCTCACTCTTTCAGCTTTCTCCCTTTGTGACGTTTTTTCCTTTTTAGGTCGAGCCTCGACAGCGCACTGTCTGGAAGGCCTGTTGTTAGGGATATAGGCATTTTGGTCCCACCGGCCACTGCCTGCCACTTCCAGTAGGTTGAAGGCAGTGTTGCTCTTGTTGTGCTGCCTTCTAAGTGGTTTGGCAGCCGATATGTCACTTCTTGTACTTGGCTGAGAAGCACAGGCCAAGTACACTTTTCTTATGCTTCACATATTTTTCTGTTATTTGGACGAACTATTTTTGTTTCCTGCCTCTTGTGTTTGTCAATAAGCACTCATGTGCGCGGTTCATTTTCCACGTTTGCCTTTCCCTTGGTCCTTACTTTACATAGTCAGAAAAAACACCCATACCTGTGTTTGTACTTTTTTTGTCGCTATATAAAACATGAAATTGACCTAGGAAAGAATCCTCAGGCTCAGCGGGAGAGCCGATACTACAAAATTCACTGCACTCGGGAAACCTCGACCCATAATGCTTTGCACACATTTATTTTACAACACAATTGTGCCCATAACTCAGCCTGTGGTGGTCCTAGGGCAATGGGACCACCCCCAAAACAATTAGAATTATGTGCTTTTTCTGTTTAATCACTTTTGTGGGTCACACTAGGTGCGAGGGGGCCCAAATATTATAACCTCTTCCACCACTCAGAGCACTGCTAAATGTTCTCATAGCTGAAACTTTTGTTTCTACAGGTGAGAGGAGTTTCTGTAATAAGGGCCTTGTTGGCAGTCTGACAATTCTGCCTAGCCTGTAGATGTGTAATGTGATATGCTTTCTGATATAAACAAAATATTGCGTTAAGGCGCTACTGGTTTCTTTGGTTCTACAGGGATGTCTAGCCAACACCAGTAACACTGCACCTTCTGCTAATGGGACATCTAGCCACCATCAGTGGTACGACACCTTCTGCTAATGAACAAACACACATTGTCCCTGATTTCTACTTTTTGACGCAAAACTGCAATAATGCAGTTCTGCATCAAAAAGATTAGCATTGACTAGCGACATTATTTAACACCACTCGGGCATCATATTTATACTATGATGCTGGGTGGTGCTAAAAATTGTCTAGAGTCATTTTTTCTTATGTTAACCATTGCGCCTTGCCATAAGGCAAAATGACTCTAATCTGTTTTACGACATGTGAACACGTCGCAAAACGGAAATGCACAGTTTTTGCCTGCAATAGTGTCAAATACAGATGCTAATGGAGAAAAGAGTGCAAAGGAGAAGCAAAATGAACAGAGGAAGCAGGAGAAACCCCAGGGATGCCTCAATCAACCAGGAACCAGCCAGAAGGACACAGACAAGACCCAGGGGAGGGAGAAGAAAAAGAGAAAGTGTTGTTTCAGTGCGGAGGAGCACAAAATACTGGTGAGAGAGGTGATGGAGCATCAAAATCAACTCTTCGTCACCTCAAAATTGCCAATTGGAATGAGAGAGGCAATTTGGCAGCAGATAGTAGACAAAATTAACAGTGTGGCAGAGGTCAGGAGAACCGTAACTGAGAGCAAAAAATGCTGGCATGACTACAAGCGAAGGACAATGGAAAAAATGGCAAGGAACAAGAAGGTAGCACTGGAAACTGGAGGTGGAGTCCAGCACCACAAGAGGACTTTGATGAGATGGAGGAGATGGTTGCAGCAGTCATCCCGGAGGAAATCGTCACAGGAATCTCAGGATGGGGCAGCGCAGACTACCAGGAAACACCACAAATGCAAGGTAAGTTGCATGGGGGAAATGTATGCTAAAATGTCAAGTGCAAGAAGGGGGAGGCACATAGGACTCACACAATGCATGTCAAAGGAGCGCAGAGGGACACGATGCACATGAAGCAAGTTGCACCATGCTGACGTACGTTATACATGTACCTACACCTTGGTAGTGCCATGTATCATAACACATATACAACCTGCACATACGTTGAACACCAGGCCTAAATACCTACATGTACATTTGCAGTACATGGGATGGATGACATAATATAATCACTGTGCCACTGGTTGTGTCATCACAACATCCCTTGAATACAGTCATATCAATCTTACCAACACGACCAAGACCTCCGAGACTAGGTAGTCAGTCAATACCATACCTGGGGAAACGTCATGGTGGTGTCCTTTGCAGTAACACCTTGCAACTGCCTTTCCTCATTGCTCAAACGCATGTGTGCTATTGCAACTGTCTCAACAGTACCCAGATATGTGCCGGTAGCACCACCACCCCGCACATTGACAACACATCCACATTAGGCAGTCATCACTCCCTCATGCAGTCAGGGTGCACCCTGGATGCAGAGAACAAGGACTTGAACAGGCGCTGAGGGAATAGCAGGCTGGTCCCGTATCATTGGTAACATGCCACTACCCAGACCAACTAAACTGCATTAGTGTTGAACCACACATCTTGATGCTGAACTGAAATGTGCCACTACAGAAAATATGTACCACAGATAGCAAACAGTAGGTCATAACAGTCACAGGCTGAGCCCACAACTACTCTGACACAACCATGTGGGACAAATATGAATTGGAAAATAAACACACACTGACAACACATAGGGTATGTCTGTGAACATAATGGCGTATAATTCCACATCAATGGGCAGGGGATGGTGCATGGGCAAGTCCAGTGTTGGTAAGACTTCCAGTGCAGTGTACCCTTTGTGGTTGGCAGTATAAGTCACACTGCAGCTGGAAATCTGTCTTCTCATGGTAGCTCTGTGGGGCGTTAGTACAACGTTCTTGATGTATCAAATAGACTCAGTGCCAGTTTTGGGGTGCATTGGGTGTGATTGGACATGCTGCACTCAGTCCTGCAGATCAAGCAGTGGAAAGGGCAAAGGGCCAGGGCATGGGACCCCTGTACTGCCCGTGCCAAGTGCATGGGCTGTGCAGGGGCACCCAGGGGCACACCACACCACATCACCAACAACCTTTGCATGGGGTTTTCACCGCCATGCAAAGGCTGGTGGAAATGCGGAAACAGACCTGGAGGATAGCGTTGAATGTAATACTGTGTTGTGTCAGTGGACAGCTGGCATTGCCAGTCTGTAAGCTGCTGGAAACCTGCAAGTGCCAGGCCATTGGCCCATGGGGCATTCCACATTGATAACAGTTGCCACCACCTCCTGTTGTGTTGGGGGTGGTCAAATATACAATGGCAGTCAGGTGCCCATAGGACTGACGCACTTGAAATGAGGGACCAGTATGACTACCTGCAGAATCACCTCAAACAGGCTTCAGGCCCTGACCTAAGTACAACTCCTGTTAACTGGCTGTGTCCATAGACTCATTTACCATCAGGCACTGTCACATACATAATATGTACACAGCAGAAATGTCATACTGATGCTGGCCATCAGTGGGTCTAACCCTGTGTCTGTGTCAAATTAGCTGCACTGCCACCAAGCTGCACTGACGTATGATAGTGCAAGGAGGGCAGCTTTTAGGGGGTGGACAGAGATTTGTAGGAAGGAAAACACACTTGCACAGACAGAAGATGAAATTGAACTCTGCTAGGTGAATGAGTGCTATGCAATGTAGCACACATACACAAACATCAACATAAGGAGCCATCAATGGTAACAAGAGCATAGTGTCCTGGCAATTCCATCCCTGGGGTGGTGCAAGGTCTCAGAACCACATGGGTGTATGTGAAACATGTAAGACTGGGACAGGGGAACGTTGCCATGTGTGGTGTTGTGGCATGAGCACAGCAACACCCATTGCAAGGCCTCACCATGCAAATGGATGCATAGGGAGGGTTGACAACAACAAGATAGTGTCAAGCCACAAAAAGGATATAAATCACATTTAGAAGATATGACATAGCCAATTGCGCCAACTGGTCTTCCCTTCATGTGACAAGCGGTTGGAGCATAGGGCTGATAGACTACAGCCATGATGTACAGGAACAATGTTTTGGAACTAAGATGACAATGAGTCTCAAATAGCAAGTCAGTGATGTGACATATCAACTGCCACAACACAGATAGATTGATTTTACCCCATCTCATTGCAGAGGATGATGGCTCTCCTGTATATCTGCCTGTCCTGGAGTAGTCCAATGACCTGGATGACCAGCTGACAACTATCAGCTAAGAGACGCTCCAAGAAGTCCTTGTAAACCTCCAGAAACCACCTCCAGTCACAAGGAGGAGTATAAATGTAGCAGCCATCGCACAGGCCCCACTTAACACCTCAATAGTATGACCTGCCAGCACCAACACAGCTAAGGACTCTGAGGACCCAGGTACCAGCTTTGAGAGAACGGTGTTAGGAGTCCAGCGGGAGCTGGCCAAGGAGGTGCGGGTGGGGATGCAAACTATGGCAGCCAGCCAAGAGGGTATGCGCACGTGCATCGTTACGGCTATTGAACAGACTGCAGCCAACCAATGCACACACTCCCCCAATGCATGGAGTCCGGCAGTGTCTGAGGGACATAGCTTTTGCCATGAGGGAGAGGCCACAACAACTGCCCTACCAAACAGGCACCAGAGTGCTTGAGAACAAGATGGACTCCTTGCACCAGGAAATGGCCTCCCTCAAGGCAGACATAGCTAACTACCACAGGGATGTTGCTGCTATACTAAAAAATGAGCAGTTCCTCCGTGATGCCATATGTAGTACCACAGATGGGAGTTCACATCTCCAGCCATTAAAGTGTGTCTGGCCCCCTCTTCCTCCCCTCTACCACCATCAAGGGCAGAGGAGACACCACACAAATGGAGGATGAAGATGTGGAACAGATCATCTTCACCTGTAGGAGTTCCCGGTAGCACCAGCCCATGCCACATGGGCAGTGTTTTCCTTTGTCCTGTGCTTGACATCATGCCAGTGTTAGCACTGTTGGAGATATGCACTCTTCATTGACACACTGTTGACCTTTCTGCTATGGACTGCAATTGTCTCTCACTTTTCAATTGGCAATTCATGTTCCCGTGCACTGAACAACACTTTACCCAAGCATGTCCCATGACATGTCCCTCAACCCTGGACTTGTGCTGTGTCACAATTGTAAGGATTTCACTAATGGCGTCACAGACCTGGACATTGTAAATATTGCACTACGACACTTGTAAATAAACACCACCTACACAACTAGCATGTTTTTGTGTATTGTGACACATCTACTACGCTTAGGAATTGTGATGTGTGTCAGTACAAGAGTGCAGGAATATGGGGGCACATATCTACGCACAAGGGGGCATATTTCTACTCCGTTTGCGCCGAATTTGCGTCGTTTTTTTCGACGCAAATTTGACGCAAAACTAACTCCATATTTATACTTTGGCGTTAGACGCGTCTAGCGCCAAAGTATGAGGAATGAGCGTAATTTTTTTGCGTGAACGCCTTCCTTGCGTTAATGAGATGCAAGGTAGGCGTTCCCATCTAAAAAAATGACTGCGACGCAAATGCGTCTTATTTATAATCCCGGGCAAAAATCACGCCCGGGAGTGGGCGGGGCAAAAACCCCCGCATTTGCGCCTCTTTTTAACGCCTGGGTCAGGGCAGGCGTTAAGGGACCTGTGGGCTCAAAATGAGCCCACAGTTGCCCTCCCATGCCCCCAGGGACCCCCCCTGCCACCCTTGCCCACCCCAGGAGGACACCCAAGGATGGAGGGACCCATCCCAGGGACATTCAGGTAAGTTCAGGTAAGTATAATTTATTTTTATTTTTATTTTTTTTTGGCATGGGGGGGCTGATTTGTGCCCCCCTACATGCCACAATGCCCAATGACCAGGCCCAGGGGACATAAGTCCCCTGGGCATGGCCATTGGGCAAGGGGGCATGACTCCTGTCTTTACTAAGACAGGAGTCATGTAAATGGCGTCTGGGCGTCGTTAAAAATGGCGCAAATCGGGTGGAGGCGATTTTTTTGCCTCTACCTGACTTGACCCATTTTAAGACGCCCTAACGCCATTTCCCCAACGCCGGCGCTGCCTGGTGTATGTGTTTTTTTTCCACGCACACCAGGCAGCGCCGGTCTGCTAGCGCCGGCTAACGCCATTCAATAAATACGGCGCCCGCATGGCGCTTCAGAATGGCGTTAGCCGGCGCTAATCTTTTTGGCGCAAAACTGCGATAGCGCAGTTTTGCGTCAAAAAGTATAAATATGGCCCAAGGTATCTACATGATGAATGCCGATGCTGGTCTCATCCCCTACAAGCAATTCACTGAGTATGTTAAAAATGTTGAACACATGTATGCTTCACCCACTACATAAGGCAGGAATGTCTATGAAACAGTTCTCTGGCAATATCGACAGCTGGGAGTACCAGTTTAACATATTGGTGTGAAACAGAGGTACTTAGGGCCATATTTATACTTTTCGACGCACAACTGCGCCAACGCAGTTGTGCGTCAAAAAATCTAACGCCGGCTAACGCCATTCTGAAGCGCCATGCGGGCGCCGTATTTATTCAATGACGTTAGCCGGCATTAGCCGGCGGAGCTGCCTGGTGTGCGTCAAAAAAAATTACTTACACCAGGCAGCGTCGGCGTAGGGGAATATGGAGCTTGGGCGTCAAAAAATGGGGCTAGTCAGGCTGAGGCAAAATTTTCACCTCAACCCGATTTGCGCCATTCTTTTTGACTCCCAACCTCCATTGAAATGACTCCTGTCTTAGCAAAGACAGGAGTCATGCCCCCTTGCCCAATGGCCATGCCCAGGGGACTTAAGTCCCCTGGGCATGGTCATTGGGCATAGTGGCATGTAGGGGGGCACAAATCAGGCCCCCCTACGCCACAAAAAAAAAAAATATATATACTTACCTGAACTTACCTTAAGTTCCCTGGGATGGGTCCCTCCATCCTTGGGCGTCCTCCTGGGGTGGGCAAGGGTGGCAGGGGGTGTCCCTGGGGGCATGGGATGGCACCTCTGGGCTCCTTCCGAGCCCACAGGTCCCTTAACGCCTGCCCTGACCAGGCGCTAAAAAACGACGCAAAAGCGGCTGGACGTCATTTTTTTTGACCCACCCACTTCCGGGCGTCATTGTTGCCCGGGAGTGTAAATACGGCGCACATGCCTCGGAGTCATTTTTTAGAAGGGAACGCCTACCTTGCATATCATTAACGCAAAGTAGGTGTCCACGCTAAAAAATGACGCAAACTCCATGAACTTTGGCTCTAGACGCGTCTAACGCCAGAGTATAAATATGGAGTTCGTTTTGCGTCGAATTTGCGTTAAAAAAAATTACGCAAATCCGGCGCAAACAGAGTATAAATATGGCCCTTAACCTCATCTGTAATTGCCACTGGTCAGTTTGGCAGGATAGATATGAAATGTAGGCTGTTGTCAGATGTCCCACAGTGCCCAACATTCCTACACAGGACCCAAACAATGACATTTTAATTACCACACCTACCTTCCCAATACAAAGTTAACATAGTCACCTTGAGTGTTGGGTACACCGGATGGCAGATGCATAGACAAGTAGATGTGTTGTAGCTGCCAATGTTTCAGCTCAGTTGTAAGAAGGTGATGAGCATGTCAAGATGGGATTTGGAGGCAGCACGGAATCCCTAGGCCAAAGCACAATTTTCACTGTACACTCACAGGAAGACCCTGAGACTCAAGCATATGACACATGAAGTAAGGGAGTACCCAAAGATTTTTAATTAGAATTAAACTAAACTACAAAGACTGAAGAACACCTATCCTAACCTAACCTAACCTATCCTAACTATACATAACCAACAACTAACCCTAACTACCCTATGCTAAACTTACCTAACACATTTAACAACACACTCTAAACATTGAACCCCCACCACCTTATATTACAAGACACATGCAGGACAACATATACTAAACTATACATATACTACCTATATCTAAACAAATATATATATTTCTGTTTTTTTATTTTTTATTTATATAGATATTTTTTTTTAAAACAACACACAAATTCCCCAACATTAACCAACCCACCCACAAAGTAATATGTAAAAAGTAGAAAACCCACCCCCCTAAACCTACATATCCTAACTAAACTACTAACCTAATCTAACCTGACACTAACCCCCTAAATCCCACTATAAAACATTAAAACAAATGAGGAGGGAGGGGACAGAACTGGGGGTGGCAGTCATCAAGCCAATTACAGATTGGCACTCTTGAGGTTTTTTTTATGAACTTCAGTCTCCTAGTGTTTTTCTCTACCTCCTTCTCCAGACTGTCCAACGTTTTAAGGACCAGTGTTACATCCCTCTGTAGCTCCTTTATAACATTCATGTCCATGGCAGCAGGAGGGGTGGGCTGTGGCACAGATGTTGATGGTATAGCAGCTGGGGCTGTAGTGATGGTGGAAGCTGTGCCCCCCACATAGCTGTGGAGCTTGGTCCTCTCTCTGTGGCCAGTGTGGGTCCCCCTTGAGTGAATGCCCACCATTCCCAGGTGGATAAAACAATGACCTTGATAAATACAACAACAATGCTGTCTTAGCATCATTTCAGTGACACCAAATCGATGCACAACAGGATTAGGAACCAAACTAAATTAGGTGTGCATTGATTTTGTGCCATGTGTAACAATGCAAAGGCAGTGTCAACTTCACATAGATCAGGGCCAATATTCCTCATCATCTGTGCCAATTTTCAACCATACATCACCAGTAACTTGAATATGTTATTGGGAGTATGGGATGCAGATGGTAACCATAAGGATTTAGGGCCTCATTCCGACCCTGGCCGGCGGCGCTAGCCGCCGGCCTGGCGGGGCCCGCCAGAATACCGCTGCGCGGTCAAAAGACCGCCGCGGGTATTCTCGGTTTCCCGCTTGGCTGGCGGGCGACCGCCAGAAGGCTGCCCGCCAGCCCAGCAGGAAACACCCTTCCATGAGGATGCCGGCTCCGAATGGAGCCGGCGGAGTGGAAGGGGTGCGACGGGTGCAGTTGCACCTGTCGCGATTTTCAGTGTCTGCATGGCAGACACTGAAAATCTTGGTGGGGCCCTGTTACGGGGGCCCCTGCTGTGCCCATGCCATTGGCATGGGCACTGCAGGGGCCCCAAGGGGCCCCACGACACCCCATACCGCCATTCTCTTCCTGGCGGCCAAAACCGCCAGGAACAGGATGGCGGTATGGGGCTCGGAATCCCCATGGCGGCGCAGCAAGCTGCGCCGCCATGGAGGATTCCCCAGGGCAGCGGGAAACCGGCGGTACACCGCCGGTTTTCCGTTTCTGACCGCGGCTGTACCGCCGCGGTCAGAATGCCCATGGGAACACCGCCAGCCTGTTGGCGGTGCTCCCGCGGTCGTTGGCCCTGGCGGTTTTTACCGCCAGGGTCAGAATGACCCCCTTAGTGTTGATAGGTACACATGCAAACCTAATCAATATGACTGTCACCTACACTGTGAGCATCACACCTACCTACAAACTTGTTGTTCCTCTACCTCTGTCCCTTAGGGGGATGGCCATGCAATCCATCATCTCAACTGTCCAGGTCATCCACCAAGGCATGCATACTCATACATGGAGTCAGGGAGTGGACCATATGTTAGGAGGGCTGCCAACTAGGACTCTGGTATCCATAGGTTTATCACATCTATATTTATGTGTCCAAGTGTAGACACCCATCAATACTTGATCTGTCAATACTATTCGTTACACACCAATATCCATGCCGGCACACATCTGGCCTTGTCCTGCATGCAGGCCTATTACATTCCACATAGGTGTCACATAAATGGAGTATAACATATGGAGCACCATTCTGGGGGACAATTCCCCACCCAGTCCTACATATACATTACAATACAGGAATGCACCAAATTGTATTCAGAATGGTGCATCACTGTGTTGTGAGAATGACGGTGTGTCCCAACGGTGCACTTCTAAGTCACTTATGGGCCTACATGTGACTTGTCATCAACTTGTTTATACAATGCTGCCCACTGAGCACCACAAGCCTCACAAGATTTGACTCTCTGCTCGTGCATGGGGAACACTTAAATGGAACACAATGTCACCATCCTGCCTACTTTGATATCTGATTATTTGACAGCTCATCACTTCTAGCATTGTGTGCAACACACATGACTCACTCACACCAAACCCACAATTACTACACAGGACAGACATTATCACACTTACTGGATTAATCTGGGTCCTCAAATCTTACCACTTTGCCGATGGTGTGGGGTCAAGTCCACCTGTCTGATATGAATGGAAAACCATGCTTAGGGGCATATTTATACTTTTTGGTGCAAAACTGCACTAACGCAGTTTTGCACCAAAAAGTTTAGCACCGGCTTGTGCCATTCCTGAACACCAGCTGGACGCCATATTTATGGAAAGGCACAAGCTGGTGCAAAGGGTGGGCTAGCGTAAACAAAAATAACAGCCATTACCCAGGTGGGGCTGGTGGTATGGGAGAAGGGGGTTTTGCACCCAAAAATGATGTTAGGCTTGTTAGAGTAAAAAAGGATGACTCTAACCAGCCTAGCTTCTATTTTTGGTGCAAAATCATCCATACAACATGACTCCTGTCTTAGAAAAGACAGGAGTCATGCTCACCACCCCAGTGGCCAGCACAGGGTACCAGTGTCCCCTGGTCATGCCCAATGCACCTTGTGCCATGCAGGGGGCCCCAAGTTGGCTCCCCGATGGCACTTTAATAAAATAAAATACTTACACATACATACCCTATTTACCTGGGATCGGGTCCCCAAGCCTCCAGTGTCCCTCTGATGTGGGTGGGGTGTTCTGGGGGCTTGAGGAGGGCACTGGTGGACCCATTCCATGGTGTTTAACCACGGAAGTGGGTCCACAGGTCCCTTAACGCTTGGTCTGACCCAGGCGTTAGATAATGATGCAAAGCAAGCTTTCTACCATTATTTAGCCCCTCCTCCCACCTGTGTGTCATTTTAACATGGGAGGATAAATATGGGGCTACTGGATTATCACCTTTTTTTAGATGGGAACGCCTACCTTGCCTTCCATTGACGCAAGGTAGTTTCGCACATCTGGAAAATGGTGTAAACTCCAATATTTTGACGTTAGACTGGTCTAACGTCAAAATATAAATTTAGAGTTAGATTTGCGCTGAAATTGCATAAAAAATATATCAAATTCAGCACAAATGGGGTATAATTATGCCCCCAAGTGTCATATCCCTGTCACTACTAGTGGACAACATATTACAGTGTGTACTATTTTAGAGGAGTAAGCTAGTTATCCTGGTGTAAAACAGTGCAACAGACACACCACTGCAAACTCATGATGAAACTGACACTCAGGTGAGTGAGAGCCACACATCTGCACACTTACACTGGGTCTGAGACTCATGTAGTGCTACACTCTGCAACAACCATGTGTGGCCAATCTATAGAAAATGGAACTCCATGGTATGAGGGTGAGTTGGGTGACAAATACATGATACTACCCAGGAGCTCTGCAAGACAATTGACTCAGGTATTCTGGCTTGTCCTGCAAGGCACCCAGAGGCACTTTGTGATGGACATGCAGGTTCAATTATTAATCTGCAATGATCATGGGTTGAGTACTCCATGAGTGATGTGGCAAAGTTGTCTGATGGTATCAAATGCCCCATTGCCAGTGCCCCCTAAGGCGGGTAAGCCGCTTTGCTAACATAATGGCAGGGATCACGTGTGTGAAATGATGACAATGTACTGCTATACATGGATTGCCCTACTTTGTTGACACAATCCAGTTAAATACGGTATGCTGGCAGTGTCTTGGCATATCATACATGACACTATGCCGGTACACAGGTGTTGCCATGGCTCCTGAAATGTGTGACTTAGTGATGCTTGTGCATGACTCACCAAACATCTGACCTACATTGGTAAAATGGTAGGACAAGTGAACTCCATATCTAGACTGGCGCAGTTACACTTCATTCTGGATGCATGGAACCTGTGCACAAGCATTGCATGCAGCACTCCAACACATCTGTTGCTGTCATTAAAGCGCAGTCAACAGTAAATAGTATGCCAATGGGAAACTCACCAACAGGGCCACCGATCACCACACAAAGGGGCATATTTTTGCTTTTTGGTGCAAAACTGCACTAACACAGTTTTGCACCAAAAAGATTATCACCGGCTTGTGCCATTCCTGAGCACCAGCCGGGCGCCATATTTATGGAATGATGCAAGCTGGTGAAAAGGGTGGGCTAACATAAAAAAGTGACTAGTGCTGGGTGGGGCTGGTGGTATGGAAGAAGGGGGTTTCGCACCAAAAAATGACGTTAGGCTGGTTAGAGTAAAACAAAATGACTCTAACCAGCCTAGCGTCATTTCCTGACACAAAACCATCCATACCACATGTCTCCTGTCTTAGATAAGACAGGAGTCATGCCCACCACCCCAATGGCCAGTACAGGGGACCAGTGTCCCCTGAGCATGGCCATTGCTCCCTGTGCCATGCAGGGTCCCCAGGTTGGGCTCCCGATGGCACTTTAATTAAAAAAAAATACTTACCTATACTTACCCTACTTAACTGGAATGTCACCATTATTTAGCCCCTCCTCCTACCTGTGCGTCATTTTAGCACGGGGGAGTAAATATGGTGCTATGGGGTTAGCACCATTTTTTAGATGGGAACGCCTACCTTGCATCTCATTGACGCAAGGTAGGTTCACGCATCTAAAAAATGGTGCAAACTCCAATATTTTTACGTTAGGCGTGTCTAATGTCAAAGTATAAATATGGAGTTAGTTTTGCGCCGAATTTGCATACAAAAAAGAGTCAAATTCAGCACAAATGGGGTTTAAATATGCTCCCAAGATGGTGAAGCAGATCCTGCTCCCTGGCTACCAGATCTGCCCAGCGATCCTTGAGGTGGTGCTCGTTACGGGTGCTGCGAAACACCCTCTTCAGGTGGTGGAGCACCTTACCCCACTGCAGACGCCTCACCTCCGTCTGGTAACCTTGGATTACATGCCCCCACTTCTCTAACATTAATGGCAGGTAGTGGGCTACCAGCCACAAGAAGCCACCCAGCTCCTCCTCTCCCATCCTTTTCAACCTCCCCCTACCAGACATATCTACCAGGTACAGATTAATGAAAAAAATAAAAATAAAAACATGAACAGAAAGGACATTTAAGGCCAAAAAATGTATCCCAACTAACCCACCTTGTCAACTATCCCGCACAGACACCCCACAGTACAAGTACAAAAAATAGACACAAAAAAACACACAAATGTAGTGGCACTGGGACAAAGTACAGTCAGAAATACGAAAAGCACAACAGGAGGGACACCACAAGATACAATACTGAGCCAAAACACACCATCAACTCCAGGACACAACCATACAGTCAAAAGAGGCACAGGCTGTAAAGAAAAAGTGAAAGTACACCCACTGTATCATGGCTGTAGACAGGATTTCTTATCACATCACTTCATGTCCCTGTGTGTCACTTTTTCTGTTATGCCTGTATTTATTTGACGCATGTGATATTTGAGTGAGTATTTTAGATGCATGACCTACATGCGTCTTTTTTTGACGCACTACCTTTATGGGTCGAATTAACAGAAAATCAGCGTTGAGATGAGTGCGATGTTAGAATTCACGCTAAGGGCCCATGGGTCACATGCTTTGTTTTTGCGGATGCTTTCGATGCATTTGCATACATTTTTATGACTCTATTCCTGGTTGCGTGATTTTGTTCCATTGTCTATGGATGCACCCTGTATCAACATACAAATGAAATGGGCTGTGCTGCAGTGTGGCATATTGTGTATGGCCACATGTTGTAGTCCATGCAGGAATGTGATTTGGGTGTGATTGGTCTGTTACACCGATGTGTGTTCAGAGTCAACAGTATGCAAATATTTGCACGTCGTCCATATGTATGCATGTGTGACAACAGTGGATCCACATATGTATGGCAGTCAATACTATGCAGCGGTTATGTGATGGGGAATTGTGTTTACTTATGTGATGTGTGTAGTTGTCTTACAGAGCATAACATTTAAGACGACATGCACAACTCGGGCATTGTTGATGATGGCTGATGAATGCTTTCTAGGAAATGTTACCCGACAGCTGTCTCCATATGTAGATCTTGAGTTTATGGTGACTTGTGTGTGGAGTACACATATGTCTGAGATGTGTACATATTTGGTACATACTGTGATTGACACACTCTGCCTACATTCCACCCACATTAAGTTTAGTCCACAAATGTTTGATTCAAATCATTACATTTAGCAATGGTGGTTGTTTTTGTGTGGTGGACCTGCAGCCCTAGCTGCATATGTTCTCATCCATTCTAATGTGCATTCCACAGTCATGTCTGTGCAAAGTGTGAGGCCATGCGTACCCTGTCTCAGGATTGGGCACCAGGGCAGTGGCAGGACTGATTACCATGGATGTACTGTGCAGGCCCAACTTCTTCCATTGCTTGTCATACCTGGGCTAATCATGATGACCATTGTTACCAATGACGTCCCCCCTTGTCACACATGCTCCATGAAGCCATTGAAACTCTCACACTGAGTTGTGACCATGGTCTCTTCAAACATTACTGTCTTACCAAATTTTGACATTCACTGCCTCATGTGTGAGGCCCTTGTTCACCTCCTATATGGACAGGTTTCAGTTGTGTGTGATGAGCTATTGTTGTACAAGTTGCCAACATGCATGTAATTCATATGTTGTGGTCCATAGATTGTGTCCTTCAGTTATCACATTCAAGTAATGAGGCTATTTGTGATGTGTGTGATGGTAGCAGTACAAGCTTACGCATCACATGTTATGTAGCTACATTACTTTTCAGATTAGTGCTTGTAACATGCTCCCTGAGGTTACACTCACAATCCTGAGGTATATGTTGTGGAGATTGAAGAGGGTGTGAAGTGAGGTGTTTATTGACAAAATGTACAAGGTGAGTTAAGTGATTATTAAGTGAAGAAGTTCTCAACTATGTGCAGTCTGCGGCGTATCCCAGCATTTGTGTTGTGCTGTTCTCCCTTAATTTCTTCACCATCATCCTTCTCCTCCTCAGGCAGGTCGTCAACCTGCTCATAAAAGGGGACGTTCATTCACACACATATGTTGTGCAGGATAGCACATGTGATTATGATCTTGCAGACGATGTGTGGGAGGCTGCCTCCTGTGATGTCCAGGCACCTGAATTTGGACTTCAAATGTCCTCTCCACAATAGTCGATGTCCTCCGAGGTCATTCATTATATGCACGCTCTGCTGCTGTGATTGGGTTGGGAAATGGGGTCATTATCCATGGCTGTATGCCATGACCCTGATCCCCTGCAAAAGATTAAAGGAGTATGTCGTTGTTAAGGCTTGCAACAGGTTTGTCATGCAGTACGGCAATTGATATTTTGAGTTGGTTGTCACTCACATGTGCTTGTGGTATGTTGTGAGTTCTTGGCCTTGCGTAAGGTCTCTAAAGCACTGGGTTGTTGGACATGACAATCTTCTGTTTGGCTAAAGGACCTGGGACATATGATTTGGATTCCTAACTGAGGGTCAGTATATATGTACCATGCGTTGTGTAGTGCACCTTTGTATCAGTGTGCTATCACTAAAGGGGACATAACACATCCTCACAACACAATGGGGTCAGATGTGGTGGCAACATGGTAGCACCACAGAGCCTGGACATCCCTGGACATCCCATCCATTTTGACATGTGTCATTGCAGATGACGTACTACAGGTAGGGCCTTTGAAATGGGTATGTGACAATGCACAACAGATCTTCAAAATTTACTGCACTGTTCTGAAACATTTAGACTATGCAAGAATGCTCCATGTGTGACATGTTACAGGGCAACCCTTTGTTGTCCACTGCGCCAGTTGTTCATATGCAGCCGTGCACCTATACTACCTACCTTGCAGCAGGGTACTTGGCTAGCTGCCCTGTGGAGTTGGCACCGTACTATACATACGCTGTTTTGATGGCCAATTGGATCTTTCTGTTTGTGCAACAGTATGCAGCATGCATTGGTGGCACAGTCATATGAGTTCAAAGCACAGTCTACTTCATTATTGCAACCTACAAACAGCACCCCTGGGGTGGTGTTTGTTGTTGGCACTGCTTCAGGTTTTAGTTGAATCCTACATCTGAGTCAGCATCATCATTCTATGTGTCTTGTGGTGAAATACCTACAGCAACACACATTGCACGCCCCTTCCACACTACATACCACATATGTACATGGGAGGGTAGACAATGTGGCTTCAAGTCATTAAAAAATAGTCATCTGTGAAGTTGTACATGCAGTGCAGACCATGACAATGGCCCTGTGGGCTTTTAGATAGGTCCCTTGGTGACCAGTGTGGCAGTTAATGTTTGTGGCAGCCATGAGGTGTCCAAAGGTGTGTATCTCATTGTTATGGGATGATCAACATAACTACCATTGTCTCTCCTATCTTCAAACACATGAATTAGCATTTCTACTGTCAACACATGCACAGTGCAGGCTATGGGATGGAGTTCAGCTACTTAGCAAATGTGTCCCTTGGCACAGTACATGTGAGGTCAGTGGTGTCCTGTATTCTCCTACAGGGTCCCACTATGGCATCCATGATCTGCGCTGTCTGACAGTGACTCTACCCCATGGTGGGCCATTTATTGTATCTGGTACAGAAATTATGATGTTGTGGGTCACTAAGTGGTGCATGTGAGGTGGCACTACAGTAGGTGTGGTATCACTTATCACACATCTGGCACATGGTATGTGATGGGCATTGATCTTGTATTCCCATGTGTGTGAGCCAATGAATCAGGGAGATGTCTCTGCACACTACAGGTAAGTCAGGTATATGTTGATGAGATGTAGTTGGTATAAGCAACAGTTGTCTGGTATTTGATGTTTGTTGTGGCAGTGATTTGCACGGCATGACTTGAGGGAGCTGTGTCTATTTGGAACTTACATGACATGGGCATGATGTATGCCATTGACATGGCTGTGCTATTCTTTGTTTGGTGTACTGTGTGTGGAGTGGGCATAGTAGCAACCTGTGGGCCCTTGTCCTGGTGCCTGGGGCCAAGGAGGGATGTCCTGGTTCTGAATACCCACTCCTGCCTTCTGAATTGCCTTTGTGGGCCACGTTGTGGTGGTGGTGATTGCTGTAGTTATTGCTGTGCTCTGCGTCGTCTAGCAAGCTGGATCAGTATCACCTCCATCTTCTCCTGTGGGTTGGTAATGTTGCTTCTGGTGTGTTCTCCTTAAGTAGTGAAGAGTTTGCCTTATTTTGGTGTGACCCAGGTGTTAAATTTTAATGCAAATCGGTGTTAACGTCATTTTTGGGGTCTGCCTCCCACCCATGCATCATTTTTGCCCAGGTGGATAAATATCCAGGAGTTTAATTGTTGGGTGGAATATTGTTTGTAGGGTGGTGTCCCCATTAGTAGATGTCCCTTGCCCTGATGTGAGACTATATTAAATGGATTCTCGGTCAGTGTCACATGCACTGCACTAGTGAGTGCGCAGATGGTGGCGGTGGGCAGGACAGTCATAGGGCTGCCCCTGCTGAGTGAGAGCAAATGAGCATGCACTGTGCAATTTGCAGCATCTGTGCAGGCAGCAATGGTTGGACAGTGTAGGCTGTCAGTCAATGGAATGTAGAGGTCAGATTGTGGAAAATGGTTAGATTGGTTAGTAGTGGATACAAGCTATTTATGTACAACATGTGAAGCAGTCAGCCAGAAGCAGCACATGTCTGGCTATGATTAACTGCTGTGCTGATATCATTCATGTAATCATGTTGCTAATTGAGGCAGAAGGCAGTCAATCTAGTAGCGCGAAAGCGCTACCAATTGACGGCCCTACCAAAACTGATTGGCCTGCTCCCGCGGGCCGCCCACATGCCTACGGCACAGTTGGAAGGAATTGAAGTTGGAACTTGAATGTGGTGGACGGTGTGCAGACGCCGGGTTCACACTGCACTGCACGCAGCTTAAGCAACATGGGGGACCCTCTCTTCTCTTGTGCGCGGCAGTGCAGCTGTAGGTGATGCTCGGCTGCCACTACCTGCCAGCCTCAGAGTGAGAAGTTGGAGTGACCCGGGAGACTCCCCAGGCCAAGTCCCAAAGTTGAACAACCTGCTGACTGCTGCCATGCCTGCCCCCACAGCCCACCACCGACACTGGTGATGTGCGGCCGGTCGGTGCGCTGCAATTTGTGCCTTTGTGAGCAGAAGAAGTATAGGTGTTTCCTTATTTTTAATATTCAGGGGCTAATTGTGGATTGAGAGCGCAGTGGATCGGAAGTATCGCAGGATTGAAAAAAACCCTGTGCAGCTGCCACTGCAGAGGTGGGCCCCTTTAAGATGCTGCATGTGGCTCAATGTAGTTCAGTAACATTACCCAAACCATTACAGGATTTAATGGCTACATAAGGGGGGGTGGTTTGGGTGTTCACTAGCAAGGGATATTTTTAGAAATTTAGGGGCATATTTATACTCTGTTTGCGCCAAATGTGCGCCAAAACTTTTGACGCACATTCGGCACAAACCTTGCCCCATATTTAAACTATGATGCCCGACCCCGCGGATGTCAAAAAACCTCTGTGTCATTTTTGGGATGTGGGAAACTGCCTTGTGTTAATGACATGCAAGGTAGGCGTTCCCGCCCAAAAAATTACTTTAAGGCCTGTGCGCCTTATTTATACTCCAGCATCATTTTGACGCACAGGAGGGGGCGGGCCTTAAAAAACGGTGCACAGCCTGATGTGTGCCGTTTTTCAATGCCTGGGTGAGGTCAGGCATTAAGGGACCTGTGGGCTCACTTCCATGGTCTCAGACCATGAAAGCAGTCCAGAGGTGCCCTTCCCTGCCCCCAGGGACACCCCCTGCCACCCTCGCCCACCCCAGGAGGACACCCATGGATGGGGGGACCCATCCCAGGTAAGTACAGGTTAGTTGAGGTAAGTTTTTTTTTTTTTAAGTGGCATAGGGGGGCCTAATTTTGGCCTCCCTACATGTCACTGTGCCCATTGGCCATGCCCAGGGGACAGCCGTCCCCTGGGCATGGCCATTGGGCAAGGGGCATGACTCCTGTCTTTGCTAAGACAGGAGTCATTTCAATGGGGGTTGTGCGTCAAAAATGGTGGAAGTCCGGTTTGAGCCATGATTTTTGACTCAAACCTGACTTGCACCATTTTTTGACGCACAACCCCCAATTTCCCCTATGCCAGCACTGCCTGGTTTGAGTCATTACTCTGACCAGCCCGCAGCACCGGCTAACGTCAATCCTTAAATAAGGCGCCCGCATGGCGCGTAGGAATGGCGTTAGCCGGCGGTAAATATTTTTACGCAAACCAGCGGCAGCACTGGTCTGTGTCAAAAAGTATAACTATGGGCCTTAGTGACAATTGCTGCATTTCTAAGCACCTTAGACTAGTGGCCAGCCTACAGAAAAAGACTACAGCTCCCAGAATTCCCTTTGGCAGACTTTCTCCCAGCTACAGAAGTATCCAGTCTGGAGTGGCAGGCAAGGATACATCTTGTGTCATCTAGCCTGGCACACAAGGGCACGTTGAGCTTCAGGTGGGCACCAGAGTGAGTGGCACCCAGGGTGGCATAGCCAGTGCTTCGTTTGTAAATAAAAACGTGCCGCTGCCAACGGCTTTCCTCTTAAACACGCGGCTGCTGCAATTAAATGTGCGAACACGGAATACTGAGGCAGCGTAATCCTGAAGCCATTTTGGGCCTCTTCCTGTCTACAAACAAAGGAAAATAATCTGCTTGTTACAAAGGGCTCCAATGCCAAAACTGGTGTCAAAACAACTGCTGTGAACTTGATCAAAGGGATGTTCAGCAAAAAGCAGGGAATCCTAGAAAGGATCAAACCGTATGTGACTGAATGAACCATTCGCAGTTTAACTTTACTAGCCACGTTTACTTACAGGTGCATGCCTCGCACTCTGAAACAAGCATATTGCGATCTAGGATGTGTCTAATGCCCTTGCTTTCTGTCTACAAAGGAAAACAATCTGCCTGCTGCAAAGACCTTCAATGCCAAAATGAGTGCCAGAAGGACTAATGTGAACTTTATCAAAGCAACATTCAGCTTTCTGTCTCCAAAACAAAAGAAAATAAAGTAGCTGCTACAGGCTTCACTATGAAAAGGTGTGTCAAACAAGGACTGCTGTGCACATGACCAAAGATTTACGTGTCTCACCAACTCCAGATTTACTACTTGTTCCAATTTGCTACTCATCATAAGAAAAGAGTGACCATTTTCCATGTTTATATCCATTTCTAGGCCCATATTTATGGGAAAATGACAGAGCATGATGGTGTGCTAAAATTGGCAGCGCCACACTCCGTCATTTACACAAAGCAGGGATGCGCCGTAATCAAGTGAATACGGCGCACCCCTGTGTTGTCCCCTGTGCTGGCACTAAATGCCAGCGCCAACGGAGGCATGTCTGCGTTGAGGGGTGTGAATGTTTATGTGCGGGAAGGTGTCCCTTCCAGCACATAAACAATCACTAATGGTGCTTTGGCACTTCAGTGTGTGCTGCAGAAACATTATTTTCGAATGATTGTTTATGTGCAGGAAGGGTCACCTTCCCGCACATAAACAATAATTTCTGGCATTTTGCTTTTTCTATGTGTGCTGCATGCATCAAAAAAGCAAAAAAATACTTTTATTCCTCCTCCCTTTGGGGTGGCGTTAGATTGCAAAATCTTGTGAATCTGAGGCAACATCAAAATGCAATCGGAGTTGCTGTGACACACCCACAGCAACACCCATTGCACGCCCCTCTGACGCAGATAACTGCGTCGGAAGGGCCCATATTTACAAGGAGGTGTAACGCCACAAAAAGTGGCGTTACATCTCCTTGTAAATATGGAGCAGAAGTTACCACCACTGGAGCGTCACGTAAAATGACGCTCCAGTGGCGCAAGGGGCTCATAAATATGCCCCTCAGTGTGTAATACAATGAATAATCTAGGCACTGTGAGTTTCACATATTTGTTTACAATAGAAATTTAATTTATGCTTTCAAATGTTTGCTTCACGCTACGATTGCATTATTTCAGTGTTAAACGTTTGGGCTACTTTTTGGGCTGGGACCAGTTCATTTTGGGCTTACTTTAGGCTGGTCGTTCAACAGCTTTGTGCTTTAGCAGGCTTTTAAAATCTAGCAACACTGAGTGCATCTTTAAATTCTCTCATAGCTGAAACTTTTGTTTTTACAGCTGAGAGGAGTTTGTGTTATAAGGGCTTTGTTGGTATTAGTATTCTGACTATCCTGTTTGGCCTGCAAATGTGTAATGCACTACGCTTTAATCAAAAGGATTATTGTTCCTTGATTAATGTTGGCTCAACAGGGACATCTAGCCACCACCAGTGGTACTGCACCTTCTGCTTTTGATTCTAAAGGGACATCTAGCCACAACCAGTGGTACTGCACCTTCTGCTATTAAGTCTACAGGGACATCTAGCAATGACCTGTTGCACTGCACCCTTGACTCCACAGTTAAATGATATAGGACTGAAAATGTGTAAAACACTATGGCCCATATTTATACTTTTTGATGCACAACTGCGCCAACGCAGTTGTGCGTCAAAAATCTTACCGCCGGCTAACGCCATTCCGACGCGCCATGCGGGTGCCTTATTTAAGGAATGACGTTAGCCGGCGCTGCGGACTGGTCTGAGTAAAAAAAAATGACTCACACCAGGCAGCTCCGGCGTAGGGGAAAATGGGAGTTGAATGTCAAAAAATGGTGCAAGTCAGGTCCGAGGCAAAAAAAATGCCTCAAACCAGACTTGTGCCATTTTTTTTTACGCACAATCCCCAATGACATGACGCCTGTCTTAGCAAAGACAGGAGTCATGCCCCCTTGCCCAATGGCCATGC
Source organism: Pleurodeles waltl (assembly GCF_031143425.1). Taxonomy (NCBI): domain Eukaryota; kingdom Metazoa; phylum Chordata; class Amphibia; order Caudata; family Salamandridae; genus Pleurodeles; species Pleurodeles waltl. The sequence goes on from NC_090440.1 coordinate 1,166,926,230, forward strand.
CCAGGAGACTTCTGTTCCCTGGGCATGGTCATTCAGCATAGTGGCATGTAGGGGGACCCAGATTAGGCCCCCCTATGCCACTTTAAAAAAATATATATATATACTTACCTGAACTTACCTTTACTTACCTGGGATGGGTCCTCCCATCAATGGGTGTCCTCCAGGGGTGGGCGGGGTGACAGGGGGTGTTCCTGGGGGCAGGGGAGGGCACCTCAGGAATCCTTCCGAGCCCACAGGTCCCTTAACGCCTGCCCTGACCCAGGTGTTAAAAAACAGCGCCCATCAGGCTGTGCGCCGTATTTTAAGGCCCACCCCCTCCTGTGCGTCAAAATGACACCAGAGTATAAATGAGGGGCACAGGCCTTAAAGTCATTTTTTGGGTGGGAACACCTACCTTGCATATCATTAACGCAAGGCAGTTTCCTGATCCAAAAATATGCTGCACACAGTGGAATTTTTACGTCCGCGGGTCGGGCATCAGTGTTTAAATATGGGGCAAGGTTTGTGCCGAATTTGCATCAAAATGTTTGACGCACATTAGACGCGAACAGAGTATAAATATCCCCCAGGGTATAAATATGCCCCTATAGCCTCAATGGGCTGATCATATATTACACCTCAATAAACTTTAGCGTTTTTTTTATGTGATTAGGCCTTCTAGGTGCTAAATATATGTTTATATGACCATGTTTACTTCAAATGCTATTTTTACTGTGGTGCTCTGTGTGGGCTGTTCAGAACATTGCAGTCTAATGCCAATTTTATGAAGGAATACACAAACGCAGTTTAAATTTGATAAAAGCTTAATGTGCAGCATGGCTAAATATTTATAAGGTTTCAAATGCAAGGTTGTCATTATCATTTACAACGCCAACAGCTTTAACTCTCGGTAAAGCGAGACCTATTGCATTGCAAATGCTTGTTTCTCTTTCTTTGTCTTTCCATATGTATCTTTTGCTCGCAGTAGTTGCCCGATGCAGAAACATAAGTGCCCTCAAAAATAAGTGCTGGTGACCCCACCGGCAACCACCAGCTCAAACTGAGCACTGGGTAAACCCCACGACAGTCTACATTACCTTAGGTCTTTAAGACATGAACACGTGTCTGACCTTATTTTGTATTTTTGCCAGCATTCTGCATTCCCCTGACCCGAACCCTAAGAGGTGACACCCCACAATGTTCCCACAGCCTTGGGTGGAGTTCTTCACTCCCATAACTCCCTGAGGGAACTTAGATTCAGTCTCACGCTGACTTTCTTACTGGTACAATTGCAACTGATTAGACAAATAAGTAAAGGCGAATTGTATGTTCTGGAGAGTGATGCAAGTTACTAGTGGGAACCAAGCACTTTGCCAAAAGCCAGAGGATAGAATGTGCGTGTCTTCCACAAATGGCACAATCTAGGAATAGTTCTTGTTCCTGACCCTAGTGTGAGCGGAGCTCAGGACTTGGCCAGAGGCATGGTGTTCTGTAATGGGAAGCCAGCGTTGCGTTTACGAGGCTTCAGTCTTGGAAATGCACATGACCTCAGCAATGCGAGTTTATGAATCTCAGTCACTCTATGATAATGGTCCTAATTCGTACAATTAAGGTCATTACTTAAACGAGATGTGCTGATCAGAGCAACATCTTGGCGAGTATTCACTCACTAGATCGCCACACAACTGGGAAAAAAATAAATTTTAATCTCCACTATCATAAAAGTTTACATTATTTTTCCATCCTCAAAACCGAAAATGTGTAGCCCCTTAACAGGGAAACCTGCTCGTTGTTTCCAGGTAAGCCAGTAAGGGTGACTAACCTAACTTCCATAGGGCCGAACCATTGACATATCTTTAGGATAGCCATTGGCTATGTAAATGAGTTTACAGGAATGTAAAATTAATCTTGGAAAACAAACCAATGTGGATATCTTGAATATAAAACCTATTTCTTGGTCTTCGTGGCATGATTTTCTAATATTTCATTAACTTCAAGTGTTACAGCTTGCCAATGCAACTAAGAGCATCTGTAAAATCACTGATGCCCCAGTTTTTTAAATGTATTTTACATTTAAAAGACAGAGGGGAGAGGGATGGAGAACAATACATTACATATTTAGGGGCAGATTTATGGAAAGTGGCACTGCACCAAGTGCAGCGCCACTTTCCCTGCGCCCCTTAGCGCCCTTGTACCGCCACCATGTGTGCGCCGTATTTAAAATATGGTGCACCATGGCGCAGGGTAGGAGGCAATAGTGTCATTTTTTATGAAGCTATTGATGTACTCTGCAGGAGTAGCACCAAAACAGCCTTAGGGTGGTCACCCCTAACTTTTTGCCTGCCTCCCTCCACTTTTTGGACACTGTTTTTGCTGGCTTTTAGACTCTGCGCACTTTACCACTGCTAACCAGTGTTAAGGTGCATATGCTCTCTCCCTTTAAACATGGTAACCTTGGATCACACCAAATTGGACTATTTGATTTACTTGTAAGTCCCTAGTAGAGTGCACTATATGTGCCCAGGGCCTGTAGATTAAATGCTACTAGTGGGCCTGCAGCACTGGTTGTGCCACCCACTTTAGTAGCCCCTTTACTTTGTCTCAGGGCTGCCATTGCAAGGCCTGTGTGTACAGTTTCACTGTCACTTAGACTTGGCATTTAAAAGTACTTGCCAAGCCTAAAACTCCCCTTTTTCTACATATAAGTCACCCCTAATGTGTGCCCTAGGTAACCCCTAGAGCAGGGTGCTATTTGGGTAAAAGGCAGGAAATGTACCTGGGTAGTTTACATGTCCTGGTAGTGTAAAACTCCTAAATTCGTTTTTACACTACTGAGAGGCCTGCTCCCTTCATAGGCTAACATTGGGGCTGCCCTCATACATTGTTAAAGTGGTAGCTGCTGATCTGAAAGGAGTAGGAAGGTCATATTTAGTATGGCCAGAATGGTAATACAATCTCCTGCTGACTGGTGAAGTTGGATTTAATATTACTATTTTAGAAATGCCACTTTTAGAAAGTGAGCATTTCTCTGCACTTAAAACTTTCTGTGCCTTACAATCCACATCTGGCTGGGTTTAGTTGACAGCTCCTTGTGCATTCACTCAGACACACCCCAAACACAGGGTACTCAGCCTCACTTGCATACATCTTCATTTTGAATGGGTCTTCCTGGGCTGGGAGGATGGAGGGCCTGCTCTCACACAAAGGACTGCCACACCCCCTAATGGGACCCTGGCAGACAGGATTGAACTGAAACAGGGTACAAAACAGGGCTTCTGCCCTACCACCTCAGATACTTCTGGGAGAAGAAACCAGAACCAGAACCTGCACCCTGACAAGAAGAACTACCTGGCTGCCTAAAGGACTCACCTGACTGCTTTCTACAGAGGACTGCTGCCTTGCTGTTGCCCTGCTGTCTTGCTGCTCTCTTGCTTTGCTGCAGAAGTGTTCTCCAAGGGCTTGGATAGAGCTTGCATTCTGTTCCCTGAAGTCTCAGGACCAAAAAGATTTCTCTTTTGCAACTGGACTCCTTGTGGGGCGAAAACTTCGAAGCACAGCTGGTGCCGTGGTGAAAAATTCACCGCTTGCCGAACTGGAACAACGCCGCTCAACCTTGCAAGGAAAAGATTGACGCAGCGCCTGCGGTGTGACTGGAACTTCGACGCACAGCCCGTCTGGACAAGGCCGCCCGACTTCCAGAGGGGAAATCGATGCAGCGCCTGCCGTGAGGGAGAAATTTCCATGCATCGACCTTCGGAACGACGCACAGATGGTCAACAAGCCCAGGATTCCACGCACAGACCCCAGGGCATCTGAAAACCCAGTGACCCAAAGAGGAGTCCTGACCGTGCGCCGGAAATTGATGCAACGTCTTCCCCGTGTGAAAAATAATGACGCAAGTCCGTGTGTGAAGGGGCGAAACCGACGCACACACGACTTTCTATGCATCTCCTCCTCTGCGGCCCTTTGCGGAGATTTTTCACTCCAACCAGGTACTTTGTGCTTGAAAGAGACTTGGTTTGTTTCTAAAAGACTTAAGACACTTTGGGCCTGATTACAACTTTGGAGGAAGGTGTTAATCCGTCCCAAGAGTGACGGTAAAGTGACGGATATACCACCAGCCGTATTACGAGTCCATTATATCCTATGGAACTCGTAATATGGCTGGTGGTATATCCGTCACATTTGGGACGGATTACCACCTCCTCCAAAGTTGTAATCAGGCCCTTTATATCACTTTCCAGTGATATCTCTACATTTTCTTATTGCATCTTTTATCGTTTTGACCTGCAAATATCAAGATAAATATTATATATTTTTTTAAACACCGTGTGGTGTATTTTTGCGGTGCTATATTGTGTTATTGTATGATTTATTGCACAAATACTTTACACATTGCCTTCTAAGTTAAGCCTGACTGCTCAGTGCCAAGCTACCAGAGGGTGGGCACAGGATAATTTGGATTGTTTGTGACTTACACTGACTAGAGTGAGGGTCCTTGCTTGGACAGGGGGTAACCTGACTGCCAACCAAAGACCCCATTTCTAACACCCAAAAACAGCCCCATGAGATTGGATTAAATGCTGTTTCAGCATCTAACAATAGGAAGCTCATATCTGTTTTAGTAGCTTCGGAAATATCAAATAATGTGCTTGCCCTCCAAACATGGTCTACTGTGCCCTGGGACAGAACAAAATCATGCTGTCATGGTGAAACCAAAGGCAAGATTCCCCTGCCTAAGCGATTGGCCAATACTTTAGACTAAATTTTAGCATCACAGTTGAATAATGAGATTGGTCTGTACGACCCTGGATTTAGAGAGGATTTTCCTTTCTTCCTAAATATCACACTCATTGCTGCCTCCTAAGAGAGAGGGATATCCCCCACCAGAGCACTTTAAAAAGTTGCCAGCCAGTCCTAGCTCATATCTTGAAAAAAAATTACATAAAATTCTAAGGGTAAATTATCAGGGCCTGTAACTTTACCAACTGATAAAGAGTTAATTGCTTTTTCAATTTCATCCTGCAAAATTACTGTCTCCAGGACATCCCTATCTCCCGGAGTAAGTTGTTTTTTATCGATTCCCTTTAACAGGCCCTTGTACTCCCAGTTGGGTGATACCCACCTCTGAGTACAGCTCTCAATAATAGTCTCTAAAAACCTTTGCTATTTCAGCAGGAGATCCCACTATATGACCACTAGAGTCCTGTATCGATTCTATCCCATTTTCATTCTCCTTCTGCCTAATATGTAGTTCCAATAAGCACCCCACATTTTCCCCAAACTCATAGCATTCTGTTTTATAGCTCAGAAATTTGGCAGCTGTTTCCTTCCTACAAAAAAAACTAATATTTTTGCTCTCGAAACTGCAGTCTCCTGTTGGGTTTCTGTGTTATCCAATTTCCCAGCTTGTTTGCTGCTCATCCACCAATGACAAGGCAGCGTCAAGGGCCTGGATCTCTCATGTGTTTCTCCATTTCCTGAAATAGGGAGTAGCTCAATGTTTCCCCCAATAGCTGATTTGAGGGTATCTCAAACCACCTGATCTATTGCTGTACCCCTATTGATGGTCAGAAACACCCCTATCCAATCACACATATGTACAACATATTCTCCAGCAAAGAGCAGTTTCCTATTGAAAGTCAAATGTCTGCATGGCCTACTTAAACCAGTCATTGGGACTTCCATTAATAATGGGTTGTGGTCTGATAAGACCCTTGGAAATCTCTTGTCAACTGCTTTATGACAGAGCGCGGTAGAGACAAAAAAATAACCTAAGCGCACCAATTTATTGTGTGAGACTGAAAAAAAGTATATCCCAGGTCGGGGTTCATATGCTTGTCCCATATGTCCACCAGTCCGTGCAGTTGAACCACTTGTTAAAGTGCCTTTAGCACTAGAGGTTTCCTACCAGTATACACTTGAGCTCCTGCTAAGTCTTTCTTAATCTCTAAATGTATATTGAAATCCCCACATAAAACAAGTGGAGCTGGCCAAGAGGCTAATTCAACATTTAGAAAAGTGAGGGCATCACTCTTGTCCAAATTGGACCCATATACAGAGCACAGTGTGAATCTTCCTCCCCCACACAACACACCAGGATGACCCACCTACTCCCTTTATCTGTGGTGCTCCAAATCACAGAGCAGTTATTCCATCTAGCTAGAATGGCCACCCCCTGGATGTTAAGCCCTGACGGGTGCAAGCAAGTTAAGTGAAAACTTCTGGTCTGCAAAGAGAGTTCTCTTGCCCCAGGGATATGTGTTTCTTGAATTCATACAATATCCAGTTTCATCAGCCTTAAACCTAATGCCATTCTCTGACTCTTAGCCTTATCCTTCAGACTGCAGGTATTAATCCTACAAGTCTGAATATTGCTACACATCATTCTGGATTACAGAAAAAAAGACAGAGTGCCCCTTCACAGCTAACCAGAATTTCTGAAGGGTTCAGAACTTGGACAGAATCCATAGGACCGGTTGATTTTCCCAGTTACTCAAAATCCTGCCAGACTGCTTCTCATTAGCAACCTTTACCCTTGCACCATCTACCCATTGTGTTCACCTTTGCCTATCATAATGAACGGATATTCTGCTGCCCCCCTCAGCCTGCACCCCAACCTCCCCCATAACCCCCAACACCTGCCCTTCACCTACTAATCCACCCCAACCCTGCCAATAAGGGCAGTTAGACCAGCTAGGTCCTTAGATGGTAGTGCCCCCTCCTACCTGTGTATGACAGAACAGATACAGCATCATACATAGCCTTGTTCCCCCCACCCCCAAAAAGAAAAATAAAACAGGGCCTTAGCAAAAATAAACCTCTGAAAATAAAGGGAGAAACAAATAAGAACCCAAGCCTGAACTGAGATCAGACTTATTATAACAACATCATCAGCAGCAGCATTAAAGTTGTTGCATTTTCAACACCTAGTACCCCTCTTATCTGTTTTAAGCAATATGACTTTTATGAGTTGCCAAGGTGCAGCTGACAGGTTTCAACCCATCTAGAAAATCTTTTGAAGCAACTTCTGAGGTAAAAAATACACCTTATTGGAAACAACAACTTTCAACTCGGCAGAGGCCTGTAAAAATGCCTGGGATCCTTTGTCCTGAAATGGTTCCATACATTGTCTTAAGCACAATTGTTTCTCAACAGCCTTTGTGACCCTGCAGATGTCCTCTTGATGTTTCCTATTGGCTGCCTGGGTTTTGCAACTGTCTTCCCTGGTTTCCTCTTGATGCCATAATCTCCTGATAAATTGCCTCCAAGGTTGCTCATTCAACCTGCCCGGGTAGCCCAAGCCACTTATTATCTGACAAGATACCTTCAAGGGGAGTGTTGGCTGAGTAGTCCCATCTCAAGCCATCACCTGCATAAACCAGGTTGGTACTTTGTGGTTGATGCTGCAATTTCTTTTTCCTGACTGTGCAAGATACAGCTGCTTCCGCACCTGCATTTTCTGAGATCAGAGGGGCATATTTGTAGTTTTTGGTGCAAAACTGCACTAACGCAGTTTTGCACCAAAAGGTTTAGCACCGGCTTACACCAATCCTGAGCAGCAGCCGGGCGCCATAATTATGGAATGGCGCAAGCCAGTGCAAAGGGTGGGCTAGCATAAAAAAAATTACGTTAGCAGGGTGGGGCTGGCGGTATGGGAGAAGGGGGTTTTGCACCAAAAAATGACTTTAGGCTGGTTAGAGTAAAAAAAGTTGACTCTAACTCCCCTAGCGTCATTTTCTGACGCAAAACCATCCATACCACATGAGTCCTGTCTTAGAAAAGACAGGAGTCATGCCCACCACCCCAATGGCCAGCACAGGGGAAAAGTGTCCCCTGGGCATGGCCATTGCACCCTGTGTCATGCAAGGGGCCCCAAGTTGGGCCCCAGATGGCACTTTAATTAAAAAAATATACTTACCTATACTTATCCTACATACCTGGGATGGGGTCCCCAATCCTCGGGTGTCCCTCTGGTGTGGGTAGGAGTGTTCCTGGGGCTTGAGGAGGGCACCTTTGGACCCATTCCATGGAGTTTAACCATGAATATGGGTCCACAAGTCCATTAACACCTGGTCTGACCCAGGCATTAAATAATGATTTAGCCCCTTCTCCCACCCTTGTGTCATTTTAACACAGGGGATAAATATGGGGCTATGAGATTAGTTCAAAATACGGGAGGGATCAGGAGGAATTATGGTCCAGCTATGAGGTTAGCACCATTTTTTAGATGGGAACGTCTACCTTGCATCTCATTGACGCAAGGTAGGTTCACACATCTAAAAAATGGTGCAAACTCCAAGATTTTGACGTTAGACGTGTCTAACGTCAAAATACAAATGTGGAGTTCATTTTGCGCTGAATATGCGTAACAAAATGGCACAAATTTGGTGCAAAAGGAGTATAAATATGCCCCAAAGTCTTTCCCTCATCAGACAGATTTCTCAAACTCCCAGAGACACTCCCCTTAGATCCCCTGTAGTGTATTACCTCAAGAATCTCCATCAGACCAATCAGAGTGGTCTGAAAGAGAAACAAAATACTCCCCGACTTCCGAATCGCCTTGAGGTAGAGGTTGAAAGTGATCAGTACCCCCTGGGTGCTGAGCCTTGCCCAGATTATCAGTCAGGCCTTGTAAGCAGCCTAGATTACTCTTCTGTGTGCCTACAGTTGACCCCAAGTTCTCTAGATCCTCCGAGTTCTTTGAGCTACATATCTTCCCAGAGCCGGTCTTTTTTAATACTCCATTAACCCAAGCTTCTACCTTTACCTCAAAGCCAGGAGAATTCTCTGTGCCCATGAAAAGGCACCTATCAGAAGTGCCAGAAAGTTCAGTATCTGCCACCGCACCCCCAGTAATGGTATCAACAGAGCTGACAATACCAACAGTACTCACACTTGGATCAGTATTGTGCTGCAGTATCGGAGGAGTATTGACCGTGCCCTGAGGGTGAGCAGTCTGCATTTTCTCCAGCCAGGAGGTCTCATCCAAATTAATTCTGGGTATCTTTGAATATAGTTCCATCTTTATCCTTGTTGATCTTGACATCTGTATAGGCCATGAGAGCACAAGTCAGTTTCTTGAAAAAGTCTGCTGGTGCCACCGTCAATTTGCTGGACTTGCTTGGAGTGGTTATTCTTTTTTTACTCTGTAATTCCACGGAGCTCACTGAGTTCATCACAGAAGCAGTGGGCCCTCCAACGCCGTCTGAGCTGTTCTGTTGCTCCACCTCTCCAATTCCAATAGAGGTGAGAGGGTCCCTGGTGCGAGGCTGCATCGTCCTCACAGCCTTTCCTGGCTTGGTGCCATCTGGTTGTGGGCTCAGAGAGGCAGGCCCCCACCTGGGAGCCCATTGGTGACTCGCAGACCGTCAAAACTACAGCTGCAGCAATGTAGAGGCCAAGACCACAGCAGCGCCGTCGGGGATTTTGCACATACTCTGAAGTGGTCCAGCAGCCGCAACAGCTAACGCTGCTTCACTGTAAGCACAGTCGCAGAGTGACGGAATGTTTGATATGTACTTGGAGGTGCCCCCGCGGCACCCGATAGGCATTCCCAGTTCACCAAAACATAAATGGGGTGGGTCATACTAGACCAGAAAACATTCAGTCATAGTAGGAGAGGAGGGTCCGATCGGTCTAGTTAGCATGGCATGCATACATTTGGTCGCACTACCATCAATTATTGGTAGGTGGTCTCACTCCCATTTTATATAAACAAGAAAGACTGAGCATATTCACTACAATTTTATATAGAGGCCAAAGGGTACTAAACTACTAGTATGACAGTGAATACATGTTGTCTCTGGGATTTATGTTTGAAAAGACTGCCCATTGACACACCTATCATGTATACTGTATGAGCTTTCAATTAAATACCAGGACTACTTAGAAATAATATATTATTCTTTAAAAGAAAATGACACATCCTAAGTAGATGATGATTTTATTGTGATATGTCTTCTTTGTCTTTCAAGGTAGTATTGGTCAAAGGTACTGCAGTGATGCTGCTCTATCTGTCAGGAGTCTGTAAGCACAGCAAATAATACATATATGCTCTTTCAGTAGGCTAAACAAGTAGGGCAAATAGATATCAGTAGGTTCAGCAAGACTGTTTCCTTAACTTATCTGTTCATCATGCAACACTTCCTCCCACAACATTTCCTGCAGGAAGCAGGACATCACAGAATAGACCAGACTGAGCTTCTTATCCTCTCGTGACAGAGGAAGATATCCAGATAAGGATTTGACATCTTTCAAGCTCCTCTCTACTTCTTGCTGGAGTCCCTCCCTTCTCTGTTTTGCTGGCTAGAGCTCAGCTTCTTGAGGGAGTTCCTTCTGTTGTGAGAATTGAGACAACATCATGGTGGTGGAGCTGCCACGCTACCTTTTCCCTGGGGTACCTCACTCGTGAGTGTTGAGCAGCTGTCTCTGTTGGGATGTTGAAGCTTTCAGTCACCCGGAGTTAACAGTGTTTCCCAAACAATAATATGAAAACAATTATAGGAACGTACCTTTCATCTCTTTTGGGAAATAGAGGAGCAGCATAGACCACAGACACCTTATTTGTGAGAAAAAGTCTGCTTTTATTGAAACATGTGCACATCACATAAATTAAATCTTGGTGCTTCAGCCTTACAAAATTAAGCCTTCCTATGCAAACAAGTTACCTATGATAAACTAATCCTCACCCCTACAAGGTCCCTCCCCCCATAACTTAAAGTTGCACAGTTCTACCCCTTCCTGGGCTAAACTTCCTCACTTGAGGCCTTTAGCCTCCCACACAGTTTCACTGCAACTATTATCCTGTAACTAATTTAACCTGTTAATGAACCTTAAAGTTCCTTCCTTGTCCAGGCATGAGCTTGTCTGTCATTTCCCTTTCTGCCTGGATTGCAGCTGAGAACAACAATAGACTTGGCTAATCCATGCCAACCTCTCAGCCAACTGCCTAAGCACCTGTTTCAAAGCGACAAACATTCATCTCTTCACCTCCCCTGGACAACTGTTCCCAAAATCCCCATACCGAACAACCCTGAACATATGCTTGCTCTAACAGCCCTAAATTGGGGAAGGGAAGCTGGGGAAAAAGCTCCTACCACTACAGCCACCCACTGTGTTAATATTAACAAAATGGTATCTGGCAATGTAAAATGGCCACATATATATGCCGGAACCCAAGGTAGCTAAAAATCAGCCCAATAAAACATAACAGTCACTGGACTGCTCCCTTCCCCAAATTAGCCCAGGGAGAGACCTCCCGATGGTTGGCTGCCCCCAAGACCCTGTTGGGGAATAGAAGTGCAGCGCAGACCACTGACACCTTACTCATGTGGAAAAAGTTGCTTTTATTGAAACAGGTGCACATTACACAAATTAAACCCTGAGCTTTCAGGCTTACAGAACTAAACCTCACTATACAAACAGGTTACCTGCCTTAAACAACCTCTACCCCTACAAGGTCCCTTCCCCCACAATTAAAGCTGCACAGTTCTACCCCCTCCTGGGCTAAACTTCCTCATTTGAGGCCTTTAACCTCCCATACAGTAACTAATTTAACATGTTAATGAACCTTATGAACCTACCTAGTCGAGATGTGCGCGAATCTATCTGTTCCCCTTCCATCTGAATTGCTGCTGTCAGCAACAATAAACTTGGCGAACCCATGTCAACTTCTAGGCCAACCACCAGCCAGAAGAAGGAATGCTGCCTCCCCTCTCCTTTTTCTGCCTCCCCTCACCAGGCACCCCCAACACCTGACACTCTCTAATGCATGTCGAGAACCTTTGCTACCGTCTCACGAATGTGTAACAAATAAAGCTCTTTACCATAAAACGACAAATGTACTCTATCCCCTCAAAAGAACTCCAAGGTCTCATAGGTCTCAAGTTTACCTACCCCTTCCTGCCTGCAATGTCCTCATCTCACTGTTGAACTTTCTCCTCGTCCTTTCGATGGCTGCTGGACTCAATGCCCCCACCATACTCTTCTTTGAATAAACTCTGTCCAAATAATGTGGAACCTGACCACTGCCTCTTGATTTCCATTAAATCATCCTTCATGCCTCGCAGAAGCACCACTTCTTTTTCATCTCATTCTCTCCTTAATGGAGAAGAAATATATCAGGACATAGCCCCCTAATCATCATCCTATTCAAACACTGCAAAAGCTCCTTCCATCTCATACCCCCCTTCTATTGCAAGCAAACTCATAGCTTTGCCGGGTCGAACCCCAAGTTGGAGCCGAAAAGTACTTCCTTGTGCCTGCCTCTCCGCCCACTTTACAAATTAATGCCCCACAATCCACAATGATAAACCAAAGACTGAATCTGAAAGACACAACTGTAAGACAGTATGACATTAAGCAACTTCAGCCTCCCCCATACAGTGCTGAAAGCAATCTGAACTCCACTTGCCTTGGCTCATTATTTGCTCCGTACTCCACCCTCTCCTACCCGCTTCCATCTCCATTGCTATCTGGAAGGAATGTATGCCATAGACATTTGCCTTGACCCCCATGTGTGTCAAAGTCTTGCGGAAAACCGGCAAGAGCTGAAATGTCATCACCAGTTTACCATCCAAGTGACAAAAAACCTTGTCCTCCCACAGTGGGCCTGGCTTCCATAGCCTGGTCGCCAAGTTTTTGGGCAGAAGTGAGCTAGAGGATAGCTGAGCAGCAATACCACTCTGCCTTGACCTCTCTGATCCATTTCAGACTTGTGAAGCCATATTTGTAGCCCTGCTTCACAAATGCACATCTCCTTCCAAACCAACCTTCTTGCCCCCCTTCCTGCAGGAAGTTTGGACACTCAAAATGCCCCAAAAAACATCTACATCTTCAAAATGGAAAATAAAGTGATTACTTCCTAATCTGCGCATACCACAGGCAAACTGCGCACCATGTCACAGAACATGTCCGAAGTCAACAGCTTCCTCTTTGCTCCCATAGGGCCCCACTTTCTAGACCATCCTTCTAAGACTTGCACTCCTAATTTCCCAGATGTGCGGGTGTATCCCCAAAAAAGCTTACCATAAATGCGATGCCCACTAATTTACCTGGAATTGTAACTCTAGACTGTCTTTTCTACATTAATTCCACCACAAACTGTACTGCATCCTCTGTATGGTCCTGCACCTCCCCCTGCCACTGTGCCCCACTATTCAAAAATGTAGCCCAGGCCTGATTATACACCTGTCTCATGGAAACTGCCAGTTACGATACCACCAGCTGAAGCATCCTCCATCGCCTGCTGTCCATAATCCATTCAATATTTTGCTCCTGACCGTATCTGCCTCCATGACCAGCCCATGGGCCCATGGAATCTCTCCCACTATGAATGATACAAAGCATCCACAATGTAATTATCCATGTCTAGTATATGCTGCACGCTAAAACTAATGTCAGTCTTTAGACATTACCAAACAAAAAGCCGCAGCAGCTTCAGTACTCGAGGATCCCTTGCAGACTGCCTGTTCACTACTTGAATTACTGCCCTGTTATTGATGTGGAATAACACCTTCCTGTGAGTTAGCTGTTTCCCCCATAATGACACTGCTACCACCAAGGGAAAGAAAAAGCAATACTCTGCCCCGCACTTCCATGCCATTGGCCATTCCTCTGAGCACCATTGATCCTGCCAGTACAAGCCAAATCATATTCCCCCTGCTGCGCCAGAGTATACTTATACATCCCACTCAAGCTCAGAAATTGCGACCAAGGGAACACTATTAACTGAGTCTAAAGAGAATCTCCACAACCTCAGGCCTCTTTTGTTCCAATCAATAACCTCACATGATGATATGGCAAAGGCAGTCCAGCCAGCGACATCCCTAACCTTCTACAGAATGTCCTGCCAGCCATCACCCGTCTGCAAGCAAAATTGAGGTGCCCCAATAGCACCTGCACCTCCTTGACCGTAACCTTGTTCTCTGCCAGCATTGCAAGCAATAGCAACTTCATTGTAAATTTTTTCTCCACCGGTAATTGGGCTTCCATTGCCCCTGAGTCAATTTCAGTCTATCTCCACCCCCTGCACTAAGTCTACTGCCATGTGGCCCCAAAACTCATCATCATACTGATCCCATGCGTAACCCCCATAGTTAATCTGGGCCTTCTGTATGGTGTCTCTATAATTAAAGAGGGCCACACACCTGTCAGTGTGCTTTTCACAATAAAAAGAAGCGTAAATAAGGAAGGCGCCGTCCAATTCTCAATTGTCAAAGGTACTTTTGGGTGCTTGGCTAACTCGTATTCCTCTTCTTTGGTCCCGGTCTTTGCTCACAATCCACTATGTAAGAGTTTCAACATTTTTACATATTCCCTATTGCAGATTTTCTCTCTTTTTGCCAGCATAAGGTGTGCCTCCAGTGGCTTTGGAATCCCCCTATATGGCAAGTTCTTAACTTCCAATTCTTTGCTATCCACGGCTTTCATGGCATCCTCTGCTTTATTTCTGTCTGCCACCCGCACCTTCCGCCCCCCCTCCCCACTTTGCCCGGTGGCACACGGTTATCCTTGTTGGCCCTAGTCTCAGCTCTCTGCTCTTCACCTATGGCTGTCTTTGTGTCCACTATTCCCAAAGTTCCTGCCTCCTTCCCCAGCTTAGCATAGTCCTCTGTGATTATCCCCATGTCAGTCAAATAACATCATTTTTGCAATCGCAACGTGCCTTCCCGTGCTCCACTGCATCCACACCAATCGATACCATTGCCAACACCTTGGGTCCTTGTGCTCTATCCTTACTTGGTGTCAAAGTAGGTGCCATTGCTGGAGCTCACCGCCTCACTAATTGGTGCTTCCTCTCTGGCAAAGACCTTCACTAGGGCACTGCTGCCCCGCACTCTCCTTCTGCAAAATACTAGCAACATTTTGATGAGTATATCCCACCGCTCAGACTGCCCTCTCCCTGATGCCACCAACTTCTCTCATCCCCTTGGGGGCCTCATCCTCCACCAATTCCCCTTCTTCCAGGCTTTCTGCCTCATAATCCAAAATGGTCTAATAACCAATATAGGCACATTCAACTCTTGTAGCAGCATTTTTCGCCTGCCACTGCGGCATAACCAAATAACCAGTTTCAATGCTCCTCTCCTGCCTTGGTGGTGGGTCATACCATGCCCTCCTAACCTTGATTCCAATGGGAACTGTTGCCATCTGTGGTGTCACATGCCATGAGTAGTACTGTACCCTCCGGCTGGTTGCACGGTAGAGGCCGTACTCGGCCATCTTGAGGCAGTGATCTTGATGTCCCTTGATGGTGTCCATCTAGCCATACTGGGCTAAGCCTTGTCTTCTCCTCAGGGTTGCGGAGCTCTACCAAGCTCCCCTGAGCCAGCCGTGTATCCATACTGGCCACCCTGCAAATGAAAATAAGGATCCAGTGTGCTGGCCACTAACTCACACCATGTTGGACGTATGCCCCCTTCTACCACTCCATCCTTGCCAACCCTCACACTACTAACTTGTTTCTGCAACAACACACCCCAAACTGCTACCATTCCTCACTCTTGTGTCACGCTGTATGATCTAGGCTCCTTGTGGCCTACTCTGGCGTATACCTTCCAAGACTGCTGTCATACACCCCCCTTGTCCACTCCCACTCATCGCAGTCCACCTGCCCCTCCTCTGCCTCCTCACTCCCCTAATTACTCCATTGAAGTTCTGCCACCAAAAGGGGAGCCTTTACAGCACCTGGCACTGCCAAAATCCCCAACACCTTCTCTGACAGCTGATATCTCACCCGCTGGTATTCTCCCCAGTAAGCCCTCCCTCCCAAAATACCCCACATCCCAGGAGGTATCCTCTCCCCCTAACCCAACCCACACTTCCTCAGATAGCCCCTGCTGCTAGTAGCTGCTTTGCCTCCTCTTAGCTCCCTAGCTTAAACCTTCCTCTATCGCCTCCCTAAGTGCTCCCTCTCTCCCCATGCCTTTGCCCTCCTGACCATAAGGTGGCACTTCCAAAACCCCTCCCCAGCTCCCACTTGCAGCCCTCTTCCTCTCCTCCAGCGCCCCACGGCTCCTGCTGCCCCATCCCCTTTTTGGCTGTTGCCCTTTCTTTGTTCGAGGCCCCCCTTCATTCCACCCTCCCAACTGGCCTTCTCGCTCATCTGTTATTTGTGCTGCAGCTCACCTCCCTCTTTGTCACTTCAGTCCACTCCTCTCCCAGTTTGCCTCTTCCCTCTTTTCCACACAGCAGCCGCATCATTAGGCAGTTGGCCTTCCTCCACCTCAGCACCCTCAATAGACGTCTCCCTCTCCCTGCACACAGGAGATTGTATGTGTGTGGCCGGGGGTTAGAGCCCTCACTTCAAACCCAAGCTCACCATTCGCGCAATGGGCCACTCGCCGCACTCGCAAGCGGCCCCTTGATTGTACCTCTAGTGCTGCAACGGAGATTGGAGCTGTGATGCGCACACTACCAGTGCTTCTGCTACTCCTGCCGAGGTCTGGTGCATTGGGTGGTCTCCAAGCTCTTCACCTTCTCCCAGTAAGTCCATTCGCACAGCCTCCTTAAGGGGTTGCAGGGCTTTAATCACTCTTTCATCGCGGGCCATATCAATGTTGTGCACTAAAACCTGACCGAAGTGATAATATGCTAGAAATAGCAAAAACTCCTGAAAAGCTCCTATACCTACAGCCAGCCAGCATGTTAATGTTAACAAAATGGTAGCTGGCAATGTAAAATGGCTGCATATCTATGTGCTGAAGCCCAAAGTAGACCCAAAACACCCAATAAATTGGAGCAGACACTGAACTTTTCCCAGATTACCAAATTCCCAAATTAGCCCAGGGGAGACCTCCTGGTGGAAGGCTGTCCCAAGAACCCATTTTCCACCGATGGAATCAGTTTTGTTTGTTGTTTGATTTTGTTTGAATCCTCACTGGCTGTCATCTCCTTGAAAAGACAAAATGAAAAAAGAAAAACAACAATATTGGAATAGCCTTTGGATATCAGTGATAACAAGCAATTATGTAGCAGATGCAGTAGGGGGAGTAACCCATGAATCAGGGTTTTGAATTTATTTTGCCTCTGAACTCTGAGAAATGTGAGTTTGTGGATCTATAATTGATCTTCTTTAGTATGTGCTACCTCTGCCTGAGCTCTAAAGGATACATTACCTTATATAACGATTGGGAAAATTAGGTTAAAGTTTGAAATTTGCCATTAAGAATGAAAATGTGACGGTAGCAACTAACATAGGAACTAAGTGGATATATTTACAATCTTTTGATGTAGGGCAGGGCCGCAATCCTTCTTGCTGCACTGACCTGTGTCAAAAGAAAAGGGCAGGATTGCGCCGTATCTACAAGATACAGTGCATTCCTGTCCCTTCCCCCTGAGTAGGTGCACAATGGGCTGCCATGCACCATTGCAAGCAACCTTGCACCATGGTGCAAGGGTATCTGCGTTGAGGGGATGATTGTTTTTGTGCAGGAAGGGACACCTTCCTGCACAAAAATAATCACAAGGAGTTTTCCTCTTTCTATGTGTGCTTCAGAATGCAGCACACACAAAAAAATGAAAAGACTAGGAGAAGTAAAGGTATTTCTCCTTGTTGAGCCTACCTTACGCCTCTCCTGAGGAGGCATTGGCTTTTGACTCATTCCCAGGTTTACAAATTCTTGGAATGCATCAAAATCCATGGGTGTTGTATGAAAACACCCCCGCAACATACATGTGACACCTCTTTGACACAAAGTAATGCAACGCAGCGACTTGCGCTGTGTTGCCTTACTCCATAGCTACAAGGCCATGTAAAGCCACTCAAAGTGGCTTTGAGTGGCTTTGTAGATATGGGCCTTTAGCCTTCCCCATTGGCACGTCAAAAAAAAGTGACCCACCGGCAGTGAAAGCCCCTTGTAAATATGACCCTAGTTTGTTTCTTTATTTAGTGACGGTATATTCTGTAAAATACGATCTAAGACCTGTGGGCCATATTTATACTTTTTGATGCAAAACTGCGCTAACGCAGTTTTGCGTCAAAAAAATTAGCGCTGGCTAGCGGCATTCTGAAGCGCCATGTGTGCGCCGTATTTATTCAATGTCGTTAGCCGCCGTTAGCCGGCGGCGCTGCCTGGTGTGCGTGGTAAAAAACGACGTACACCAGGCAGCGCCGGCGTAGGGGGATATGGGGCTTGGGCGTCAAGAAATGGTGCAAGTCAGGTTGAGGCAAATTTTTTGCCTCAACCCGATTTGCGCCATTTTTTCCGACTCCCAACCCCCATAGAAATGACTCCTGTCTTAGCAAAGACAGGAGTCATGCCCCCTTGCCCAATGGCCATGGGCATGGTCATTGGGCATAGTGGCATGTAGGGGGGCACAAATCAGGCCCCCCTATGCCACAAAAAAAAAAAAAAAAATAGCGCTGGCTAGCGGCATTCTGAAGCGCCATGCGTGCGCCGTATTTATTCAATGACGTTAGCCGGCGTTAGCCGGCGGCGCTGCCTGGTGTGCGTGGAAAAAAACGACGTACACCAGGCAGCGCCGGCGTAGGGGGATATGGGGCTTGGGCGTCAAGAAATGGTGCAAGTCAGGTTGAGGCAAATTTTTTGCCTCAACCCGATTTGCGCCATTTTGTTCGACTCCCAACCCCCATATAAATGACTCCTGTCTTAGCAAAGACAGGAGTCATGCCCCCTTGCCCAATGGCCATGGGCATGGTCATTGGGCATAGTGGCATGTAGGGGGGCACAAATCAGGCCCACCTATGCCACAAAAAAAAAAAAAAAAAACACTTACCTGAACTTACCTTAATGTCCCTGGGATGGGTCCCTCCAGCCTTGGGTGTCCTCCTGGGGTGGGCAAGGGTGACAGGGGGTGTCCCTGGGGGCATGGGAGGGCACCTCTGGGCTCCTTCAGAGCCCACAGGTCCCTTAACGCCTGCCTTTTGCAGGCGCAAAAAAACGTCGCAAAAGCGGCCGTACGTCATTTTTTTGGTCCCGCCCACTCCCGGGCGTGAATTTTGCCCGGGAGTATAAATACGACGCACATGCCTCGGAGTCGATTTTTTAGACGGGAACGCCTACCTTGCATCTCATTAACGCAAAGTAGGTGTCCACGCTAAAAAATGACGCAAACTCCATGGACTTTGGCGCTAGACGCGTCTAACGCCAAAGTATAAATATGGAGTTAGTTTTGCGTCGGAATTGCGTTAAAAAAAACGACGCAATTCCGGCGCAAACGGAGTATAAATATGCCCCTGTATTTCTAGTGGAAGAGAAAAATCTGGCTAAAGAGGTTGGTCAGGGAATAACTAATCTAGTAATAGATACACCTTCAGTGCTCAACTTTTCCCTGCTTTAGAACTGATATTGACCAATAGCACAGAATGACGCATTTACCAAAGCAAAGGCATTGGATGTGGGTCGCAATAATGGAACACAGCACTGAAAGAAGCAGATGCCCAGGTGGTGCAAGAGGTATGTGTCTGCTTTTTGTGTCTGTAGACATTCTATAATACTGAAGGGGCCGAAGATAACTGAACAGCTCCTTCTATTGTGCCCATTTCACAGCGACCAGTCATGCTGAGCAGGCTTTGTGCATATGGGGGATCCAAAACCTCTGCCCAGTACTTCATTCTCCTGTTTTTTTTATCATCTTTACCACTATTTCTTTAACTTAGACTGGTTAACCCATGAGTGCCCAATATGGGTAAAAGAGAAAGGTTCACAAACTGTGTTTACTCGCCCTAAGTAGGAAATATATATATATATATATATATATATATATATATATATATATATATATATATATGAACAAGCCAGTTTGTAAAGGTCATACCATAATATTGTTTTGCTCAAAGTATGGGGCCTTTCCATCCCTCTGGATGTGCTGGTATTCTGGTTAGCTTGAGATGTACTTCCAGTGCCTTTACATTGTCATTGTTTCTAAAACTACCTGTGAACCTTGTCATAGCCAAACAGTAAACTCATCGAGTTGACCGTTTAGTTACTTCTTGATTTCTAACAGGTTTGGACAGTTCACGAGTGGTCTGGATTGATAGCACAGTAGCTTCCAGACCGCATGCTATCACCAGAGAAAAAGAGCATCAAGGAGCAGAATCAAGAAAGGGCTTTGGCTCAGCTCATGTGTTGGTTATCGTGAGTACAGGATTTAATTGTGCAAAAGAAGTGTACTGACTGCAATAAATGAGTGCCTGTTGCTTTTTCATTGGCTCGTGAGGGATTTCTATGAAATAAACGAATGGTTAAGGATAAGTTATAGTGAGGAAACATGTATTTATTATTTATGTATTTATCTATTCTTTCTATAAAAACTCAACTTAAAGTACACAACCGTTATAAATTCTATAGTTAGAGTTATAACTTAAATTTATAATTACCCTTCACCTTCAAATTACTATAAGTGACGCACATTCGTATACAGTGATGCCAACTTGCTTGCCACACTACAATAACTATAACTTGCTCCTTCTCCATGCACTGTTTATACGCTTGCATATTACATCACTTATGGCATGGTAGATGATAGCATTCCCAACAAGACTCATGACATCTAATGAAATCATTTATGAGAACATTGTGCATGGTAGAGTGTAATGTAGTGTGGAGAGCAAGTTGACAACACTGTGTACGGAGGTGTGGAGGTAGAGTGCAGTGGCATAGAGTGTCATAGAGTTGAGTGGCACAGAGTAGCATAGAGTGGAGTGATCTTGAGTGGAATAGTGGAGTATAGTAGAGTACAGCAGAGTAGTGTGTAAGAGTATATTGCAGTGAAGTGGATCGGCATAGAGGGAGGTGCGTTGAGTGTTGTGGAGTGGAGTAGATGTAGGAAAGTACCATCTTGCCTGGCATGTTACCCCCATTTTTCACTGTATATATGTTGTTTTAGTTGTATGTGTCACTGGGACCCTGTTCACCAGGGCCCCAGTGCTCATAAGTGTGCCTGAATGTGTTACCTGTGTAGTGACTAACTGTCTCACTGAGGCTCTGCTAATCAGAACCTCAGTGGTTATGCTCTCTCATTTCTTTCAAATTGTCACTAACAGGCTAGTGACCAATTTTACCAATTTACATTGGCTTACTGGAACACCCTTATAATTCCCTAGTATATGGTACTGAGGTACCCAGGGTATTGGGGTTCCAGGAGATCCCTATGGGCTGCAGCATTTCTTTTGCCACCCATAGGGAGCTCTGACAATTCTTACACAGGCCTGCCACTGCAGCCTGAGTGAAATAACGTCCACGTTATTTCACAGCCATTTTACACTGCACTTAAGTAACTTATAAGTCACCTATATGTCTAACCTTTACCTGGTAAAGGTTGGGTGCTAAGTTACTTAGTATGAGGGCACCCTGGCACTAGCCAAGGTGCCCCCACATTGTTCAGGGCCAATTCCCCGGACTTTGTGAGTGCGGGGACACCATTACACGTGTGCACTACATATAGGTCACTACCTATATGTAGCTTCACAATGGTAACTCCGAATATGGCCATGTAATATGTCTATGATCATGGAATTGCCCCCTCTATACCATCCTGGCATAGTTGGCACAATCCCATGATCCCAGTGGTCTGTAGCACAGACCCTGGTACTGCCAAATTGCCTTTCCCGGGGTTTCACTGCAGCTGCTGCTGCTGCCAACCCCTCAGACAGGCATCTGCCCTCCTGGGGTCCAGCCAGGCCTGGCCCAGGATGGCAGAACAAAGGACTTCCTCTGAAAGAGGGTGTTACACCCTCTCCCTTTGGAAAATGGTGTGAAGGCAGGGGAGGAGTAGCCTCCCCCAGCCTCTGGAAATGCTTTCATGGGCACATTTGGTGCCCATTTCTGCATAAGCCAGTCTACACCGGTTCAGGGACCCCTTAGCCCTGCTCTGGCGTGAAACTGGACAAAGGAAAGGGGAGTGACCACTCCCCTGACCTGTACCTCCCCTGGGAGGTGCCCAGAGCTCCTCCAGTGTGCTCCAGACCTCTGCCATCTTGGAAACAGAGGTGCTGCTGGCACACTGGACTGCTCTGAGTGGCCAGTGCCACCAGGTGACGTCAGAGACTCCTTGTGATAGGCTCCTTCAGGTGTTGCTAGCCTATCCTCTCTCCTAGGTAGCCAAACCCTCTTTTCTGGCTATTTAGGGTCTCTGTCTCTTGGGATTCCTTAGATAATGAATGCAAGAGCTCATCCGAGTTCCTCTGCATCTCTCTCTTCACCTTCTGCTAAGGAATCGACTGCTGACCGCGCTGGAAGCCTGCAAAACTGCAACATAGTAGCTAAGACGACTACTGCAACTCTGTAACGCTGATCCTGCCGCCTTCTCGACTGTTTTCCTGGTGGTGCATGCTGTGGGGGTAGTCTGCCTCCTCTCTGCACTAGAAGCTCCGAAGAAATCTCCCGTGGGTCGACGGAATCGTCTCCCTGCAACCGCAGGCACCAAAAAGCTGCATTACCGGTCCCTTGGGTCTCCTCTCAGCACGACGAGCGAGGTCCCTCGAATCCAGCAACTCTGTCCAAGTGACTCCCACAGTCCAGTGACTCTTCAGTCCAAGTTTGGTGGAGGTAAGTCCTTGCCTCACCTCGCTAGACTGCATTGCTGTGAACCGCGACTTTTGCACCTACTCCGGCCCCTGTGCACTTCTGGCGGAAATCCTTTGTGCACATCCAAGCCTGGGTCCACGGCACTCTAACCTGCATTGCACGACTTTCTAAGTTGGTCTCCGGCGACGTGGGAATCCTTTGTGCGACTTCGGGTGAGCACCGTTTCACGCATCCTTGTAGTGCCTATTTCTGGCACTTCTCCGGGTGCTACCTGCTGCTAAGAGGGCTCCTTGTCTTGCTCGACGTCCCCTCTACCTCCTGGTCCAATTTGCGACCTCCTGGTCCCTCCTGGGCCACAGCAGCATCCAAAAACGCTATCTGCACAATTTTCAGCTAGCAAGGCTTGTTGGCGTTGTTTCGGCGGGAAAACACTTCTGCACGACTCTACAAGGCAAGAGGGATCCGTCCTCCAAAGGGGAAGTCTCTAGCTTTTTGCGTTTCTGCAGAAACCTCAGTTTCTTCTGTCCAGTAGAAGCTTCTTTGCACCCGCAGCTGGCATTTCCTGGGCATCTGCCCATCTCCGACTTGCTTGTGACTTTTGGACTTGGTCCCCTTGTTCCACAGGTACCCCAGATTGGAAATCCAGCGTTGTTGCATTGTTGGTGTGTGTCTTTTCTGCCTTATTCCCCTATCACGACTTCTTTGTCCTTTGGGGAACTTTAGTGCACTTTGCACTCACTTTTCAGGGTCTTGGGGTGGGCTATTTTTCTAACCCTCACTATTTTCTAATAGTCCCAGCGACCCTCTACAAGGTCACATATGTTTGGGGTCCATTCGTGGTTCGCATTCCACTTTTGGAGTATATGGTTTGTGTTGCCCCTATCCCTATGTGTCCCCATTGCATCCTATTGTAACTATACATTGTTTGCACTGTTTTCTAAGACTATACTGCATATTTCTGGTATTGTGTATATATATCTTGTGTATATTTCCTATCCTCTCACTGAGGGTACACTCTGAGATACTTTGGCATATTGTCATAAAAATAAAGTACCTTTATTTTTAGTATAACTGTGTATTGTGTTTTCTTATGATATTGTGCATATGACACTAAGTGGTACTGTAGGAGCTTCACTCGTCTCCTAGTTCAGCCTAAGCTGCTCTGCTAAGCTACCATTATCTATCAGCCTATGCTGCTAGACACCCTATACACTAATAAGGGATAACTGGGCCTGGTGCAAGGTGCAAGTACCCCTAGGTACTCACTACAAGCCAGTCCAGCCTCCTACAGTAGAGTGTCATACAGCAGCATAGAATAGAGTAGGGTGCTGTACACCCATATAGACCAGAGTACACAGTTGTACAGTAGAGTGTTATAGAGTGGAGTATTGTGTGGCAGAATGGAGGTGCGTAGAATGTTGTTGAGTGGAGTAGATTGTATTAGATTAGAGTAGAGGGGAGTTGCATAAAGTGGAGTTGCGTAGAGTGGAGTGGCATGGTGTGGTGTTGAGCTGGGTACAGTGGAGAGGAGTAAACTGGCATGGCATAGAGTGGAGTAGTGTACACTGAAATAGCATTCACTGGAGTGACGTATACTGGAATGTCATAGAGTACAGTGGCATTCAGTGGAATAGCATAGAGTTGAGTGGTGTACAATGGAATGCTGTACAGTGAAGTGCCTAGAGTGGAATGCCGAGAGTGGAGCAGCATGTCCTAGAGTAGAGTGGAGTGGCGTACAGTTCAGTGGCATAGACTGGAGAGCCATAGAGTCGAGTAGAGTGTCATACATAGAGTGGAGTGCTGTAGTAAGGAATACTGTATAGTGGAGTGGGGTAGAGTGGAGTGGGCTACAGTGAAATAGTGTAGAGTGGAGTGGGGTAAAGTGGTGTGATGTAGAGTAGAGTGGCATTGATTCACACAGCTTACTGTAAGTGGCGTAGAAAGAAGTGGCATACAGTGGAACACCATGGGGTGGCATTCAGAAGAGTGGCATAAAGTGGAATGGCATAGAATGGAGTAGCATACAGTGGAGTGGCATACACAGGAGTGGCATACACTGGAAAAGCAGAGAGTGGAATACAGTAGAGAAGAATGGCGTACAGTGGGGTGGAGTAGATTGGAGTGGTTTAAACTGGAATAGCGTGCAGTCAAGTGGTGTAGAGTAGAGTAGGGTGGAGTGGCCTGTTCTATAGTGGAGTGGCATGTGGTACATTAGAGTGAAGGGGCATGGCATAGAATGGCAAGTGTTACAGTGTTTTAGAGTTGAGGGTTGTAGAGTGTAGCGGCATAGAGAGAATAGGATGTTGTATAGCAGATTGGCGCACCATGAAATGTCATGTCATAAAGTGGCATAGCATGTGGTAGAGTAGCATGGCATGTCATGCAGTGGAGTGGCATGTCGTAGAGTGGAGTAGCATGGAGTGTTACAGAAAAATCAGCATGAACGGAACCACACATTGCAGAAGAGGGTGAGTTGATTTTTCTGCCACATGAAAATCACTGCCACTAGAAAATCTACTTGAGTGTCAGGAAATCTACTCAAGCAGCAGCCTTCAAACTGTGACCGCCCTTGACCACCTGTATTTGGGAAGTGTGCTAGTGGATGCCAAAGCTCACTCTCGCTCGCCTGCTTTCCTTTTCTGCAGCCTCACAAGAGAAAAAATCTGCCATGTGGTGATTATCAGAATTTGGCCAGAACTCTACGTTAAAGAGTAATGCAGAGTGGCCATAATTCCACCAATTCCTCGGCAAAATAACACATTTGGGCTACCTCTAGTTATAAGTCACATATCATATAGGGGCAGATTTATTAAAATATTACACACCGCAACAGAGAGACATCTCGCTGCTTTGCGCTGTGTGACAGGAATGTGCCATATCTATGAAGAATTGGCGCATTCCTATTCTCTCCTTGCTCTGATGCATTTCTGGCTGCCTAGCTCCAGTACAGGCACCCTTACACTATGGTGCAAGGGTCCTGCATTTCAATCAGGATTGTTTTTGTGTAAGAAGTGACACCTTCCTCCACATAAACAATCTTTAGAATCGTTTTCCTCTTTCTAAGTGTGCTGCAGAATGATCAAACCATTTGATCAGGTGAAGAAGCTGGGATTGATCACTAATCTCCTGGGTTCACATTGTTGAATTCTAGCCAGTAGATGGTTTTCTCTTTCCCGTTTGACTTCAAAGGATGATGCTTTACATTTAATTTTTTTGAGTGGTAAACCAGAACATTCTTAAATAAATGTATGCATAACATGTTAAATCAAGTTGACTCTAGAAGGCTTTCTGTATTAAATTACAAAATTAGGTAAAGTGAAGGCAAGGCCTCTATTTAAATGATGATATCACCAGCTTCCCCTGACGTAATGAGGAGGTAGACTTTAAGAGAGTTTCAACACTTTAGTAGAGACTATTAGCAAAACAAACGCCCTCATTACGAGTGTGTCAGTCTGAAGATCACCACACTCGCGGTGGCGGTCTTACCCCGTGGACTTGGCGGTAAAGACTGCTGTATTACGAGTCTGTTGGTTTGGCTGCAGCCAAACCGTCACAACCCCGCCAGTACCACCAGAGCGGTCGGACAGCCGGGCCGGAGGTGAATACCTCTAGCCCGGTGGCAGCCGTAAGGCTGCCAATGGTATTACGACTCAGCAAACTGCCAGGATTTCTGTGCAGTCACCCCGTGACAAAAACCCTGGTGGTAAGGCACCCGGGTGACAGGAATACCTATTCCTGTTGTTGGCACACGCACGCCCACATGTCCACATACCTGCAAACACCCCCCACCCATTCACACACTTGCAGACACCCCCCCAACCACACGCATACATCCAGATACCCGCACTCGCTTGCGCACAAACACGCACCCCTACTCATCAACACAACTTCATACATGCACCCCCATGCAACACACTCATGCAATTACCCACAGTCACCGAAACACTCCCTGACATACACCGCCACTCGCTCACGTGCACCCACACAAACACCCCTGCTCGCACGCATCCCAATACACACACCTACTCACTCACACCCCAAAACCTCCTCCCCTCCGCTTCCATTCAGACACACACACGCTCCATGCACACATACATACACACACGCAAACCCATACCTCTACACATGCTCATACACGTATACACGACAAACATGCACACAACGAGGTGGTCATCCGGGAGGAGATGGGTCTTGGCGTTTTCCACTGCCGGCACCGCACCGGCTTTCAGAAAACCGCTGCACCATATTACGAATCGTAATACGGTGAGCGGAGTGCTGTTGCTGTGACAGTGCTGGTGGTGGAAAATGCCTTTCGTCCACCGTCGGCCAGTCCGACGATGTCTGATTTCCACCTGTAAACGGGTGGAATTCTGAATGAAGTTGTATTATGGTGGTCTTCGGACCGCCAACACTGGCGATCTTCTAGCTTACGTGATTTTGGCGGTCTGTTGAAAAGACCGCTAAAGTCATAATGAGGGCTATAATGTCTGGGAGATCCAACACCATTACACACCTTCATGTGAATAGAAGTGAAATGTAGGCTCAGCTGCAGACAGTCAATCAATGAGTACCTTTATTCAACTTATATACAACCCATAAAAGTAATAGGTACAAATCACAACAATACTAATATTCACTCTATTAGTAAATATAGGTAAGCTGCCCATTGATTAAAATACATCAAACATACCAGAACATGACAAATAGTATCAGTACAAAGCTTTTATAAAAACATAAGTACTGGTCTTCTTTTTCTCGTATTTAAAGTGCGAAGTTTTGCTAACATATATAATTTCCTAGGAGCTGAATTAAATTTAGAGCAACATAAAAAAATAGAATTTTGTCTTTGAGAAGACCAATTGTCACTAGGACAACATAGGATCTCTCCAAAACAGGCCCTACACTTGGTAAAATAAGCTAAAGCACCTAAATATGGTTAGATAATATC